>NC_134087.1:133895970-134513212 GCF_000715075.1 Nicotiana tabacum
ATATAGTAACGAAGACCCCAGTTCCGGACCGTTCGATCAAATGAGATCAACGGTCCTGATCGAAGGCTATTAAAACGAGGTCGTTTGATTATTTAAATGACTGAACCGGGTAGGGGAACGAGTTTTGGGCTGGTTTGATCGGGTATTTGAGGGACAATTCATTTGGGCCTAGGAGAAATTTAAATGGAATGGCCCAAAATCTGATTCCCTCACTCTTTTGTTCTTTTTCTTTTCTTTTTTCAATTTCAAACTTATTTTCTTTTCAAAATTAAAAATAAAACCTAAATTAATCCCTAAACCCAAATTATCCTACCAAATTAAATTAATTAACTCTAAATAATGATTACCAAAACTAATTAAATACCAAATTAAAAGAAAAACTACCAAAATTTGAAGCTCAAAAATTTAAAATGCAAAAATGAGTTAAATTTTTGTGATTTTTCCATTTTTTGTAAAACAAACTAATTTACTAATTGATCTACAAAATGTAAAATTAAATCCTAAATTCAAATGCAACGTATTTTTGTATTTTTCATGAATTAACTAAAAATTAAACATGCACACAAAATACAAACAATAAGAAAAATTCTACAATAATTCCTAAAATAACAAATAATTAAAAGGAAAAATCTAATTTTGGAATTCTGTAGGAGTAATTAATATGAGGCAAAAATCACGTGCTCACAATGGTGAGATTTTGGGTCTTGACAAGTTGGTACCAGAGGTGTAGGTTCATAGGTTTTACGAGTCATAAGAAAGTTTAGTAGAGTTTTGAGGATCAGTACCGAGATGTCTGTACTTTTGTTCGAGAGACTATGAAACTATTAGGAAATTTTATATTCCTTATCGTGCGAGTTTATTGATTTCAGAATTTGAGACTTTGTCATTTTATTCTCTCATAGATGGTGAGGAATAAAGCTTCAGTTACTGATGATGCTGCCCTTAGTGCCGATATTGCTAGAGGATGGAGCAGAGGCAGAGGACGAGGTGAGGCTCATGCTATAGCTAGAGAACCTACTAGAGCAACAACTGAGGAGCCACCAGTAGCTCCAGTTGGGGAGTAGGCACCCGAGGCGCCTGTTGCTACCCCTGGACTTTAGGAGACTTTGGCACATTTTCTAAGCATGTTTGGTACCTTGGATCAGGTAGGGTTGATCCTGGTTGCACTAGTTACTTCTCAGTCTGGAGGAGGAGCTCAGACTCCCGTCATCCGTACTCCAGAGCAACAGGCTCATGTTGATCAGGCTTCGGGTGTTATACCGATGCAACTCATGATTGTAGTTCAACTCGAGGTCAGGCCCATGGCTTCAGAGAAGGAGCATAAGATGTTTGAGAGATTCCAGAAGTATCATCCTCCTCATTTGAGTGGCGGAGTTTTAGAGGATGCATAAGGTTTCCTAGACTAGTGTCACTATAGTCTATGCACTATAGGCATAGTGAAGTTGAGCGTGGTTGACGTTACTACTTTTCAGCTAATGGGGTCAACATATATATGTTAGCAGACTTACGATGAGAGTAGGCCAGCCGGCGCAATGCCACTTACTTGGTCGCAATTCACTAATCAATTCTTGAGGGAGTTCATTCCACAGACCCTCAGGGATGCATTGTGCATAGAGTTTGAGTAGTTGCGCCAGGGGACTATGACCGTGTCCGAGTATGCTATGAGGTTTACTGACTTATCTTGTCATGCACCTGCTTTGGTTTCCACTATTAGAGAGAGAATCTGCAGATTTATTGAGGGAGTCGATTATGGCCTTAGATTTGGGATGGCACGAGAGTTGGCTACTGAGACTCCATTTCATCAGGTTGTTGAGATCTCTAGGAGATTGGAGTATATCCACAACTAGGAGAGAGGGGATAGGGAGGGCAAGACCTTGAGATTTTGGTGGGTTTAGTGGTTCCTGTTCTGCAGTTTCAGCTAGTCATGGTAGAGTTTTAGTCAGCCAACCAGTTCAGTCCGCACTTTAGGTTACTCGTAGTGCTCCAGCTAGTCAGGTACCTCAGGGTACTCATATTGGACAACTATATTTCAGTTCACCTTCAGCACAAGGTTCCTACAATGGTTATTCTAGTCGTCTGGTCCAGACTCAATACTAGCAGCCATGTTGTTGCACCTTATTTTTCATGAGTCAAAACAAGATTCAACTAGTGGTTTCCCTGTTGATGATAAACGAGAGTCGCCACCTAATATTTAAAGGTATACCAGGGTACCTATTTAATTACTAAGATCATTACTCTACTAGTCGGCTATCCGGTGAGATTTTGGGTAAGAGTTCTTGTTTTTATAAAGGAAGGGTGTTAGACACCCCTTAAAATCTACCTGAGGTAGCTCTGTAGGACTTAGATTAGGTTTAAAGAATTAGTCATCTATACTCTTCTTAACTAGTGCTAAAAATATGGCATATCGTATATCTAACTTAGAACTAACTACATAGTAATGTACATGTAGTTTTAAAAGGGATATAGGTTTATAAAAGGCTTTTAAGAAAATGTTTGCATGTATATGATTAAAAGAGTTTTGAAGTATTTGATGTCTGTGTTTATAAAACCTTGTGAGATATGGTTCAGCTATAAAACACTTTGTCTTTAAATGAATATTGCTATTTATGTAACTCTAGTAAAGTAAGGGTATTGTAAGGAAATGGGTCTAAGATATACCTTGGTTTTCAAATCTTATTTTTACTTTGAAGAAATCGTTGGAAGCCCTTTAACTGGGTAGCAAAACTCGTTTGATTTTTTGTAGCAAAAAGCGCGATTTAGAAGACCAATTTCAGATTTCATTTTTGATTTTTGAAAAAGGAAACTGTCGTCCTTTGCTAAAGCTGTTTTTGAGTTTCAAAGTCTTCATAAAAATTGTTAGTAAAAGCATAACAGATTAATAGCATAAGTGATTAATGAATTGGGATTATGTCTAATGTTTCTTTTAACCCTATGTTTTTAGAGCATGCCTAGATTATTCACATGATTCAAAGACATAGAATAAAGCATTCAATCAAACATGATAAGTGTTATATACATGTGTAAAATAATAATACGCATAAATAAAGCAGTAGAGAAGAAGTAGTGGGCTCTGGTTTGAGCCTGAAAAGAGGCAGACCCAGCAAATAGCGAGAATGGACAGTATCAAACTTCAGATTCCTACGTGCACAAGTATAACGACCTGACCGGTCGTTTTGCTTTCTAAAATATAGTTCCCCTAAATAAGATTTCCCGTACATGCTTTTACTTTTTTATGACTTACGGGGATGGTTAGTTCGGGATTTGGAAGGGTTCGAGTTGAAATCGAAATACTTGGTTCCTTAAGGTTGACTTAAAAGGCTAAGTTTGACCTCGGTCAATAGTTTGAGTAAACAACCTTGGAATCAGGATTTGACGATTCCAATAGGTTTGTATGATGATTTCGGACTTGGGCGTATGTTCGGATTGGGTTTTAGACGACCTGGGAGCGTTTCGACGCCTAATATTGAAAGTTGGCATTTTGAGTGAATTCCATAAGTTTGGGTTGAAATGGATTTTTGCATTGTAGACATCCATTTGGGATTCCGAGCCTATCTCCTTATGGTATTTCTGGACTTGGGAGCATATCCGAAAGTGGATTCGGAGGTCCGTAGGTCATTTCGTGGTCATTTGGCGAAAGTTAGAAATTTGAAGTTTTTGGAAAGTTTGACCGAGAGTGACTTTTTGATATTGGGTTCGGATTCAAGTTTCGAAAGTTTGAGTAGGTCAACAATGTCATTTAAGACTTGCACGCAAAATTTGGCATCATTCCAAGTTGATTTGATAGGAATCGGATGCACGGAAGTGTTTTTAAAAGTTTTTAAGTTCATGAGTTAATCCTTGCGTTTTGGCATCCGATTATTGTTTTTTGATGTTATTTTAGTGTTCTAATTGCACAAGCATGTTTGTATGATGTTTTTAGACTTGTGTGGGTGGTTGGTGTGGAACCCCGAGCGCTCGGGTGTGTTTCGGACGTTCGGAAGGATGATAAACACTTTAGTTTTTCTGGTGTTTCTTGGCAGCAGTTGTAGGTCTCGCAAATGCGAGAATTTTTTCGCAAATGCAAGAGTCGCATTTGCGAGAAGGACTTTGCAATTGAGAAGAAGCCCGATCTGGGCAGTGTTAGCATTTGCGACACATTCATCGCATTTGCGATCTCAGCAGAGTCCGCATTTGTGACTCTTTGGCCGTATTTGTGACCTTGGAAGCCTAAGCCCAGGTTTGCATTTGCGACGGTTTTGTTGCATTTTCGGGTAAGGGCTGTCCTAGAGGTGGAGGCCAGGTAGGGAGAGGTCATCCATCTATCGTTCAGTCACACGGAGGCGAGCCAACCAGCACTCCAGCCAGGTTCTATGCCTTTCCGGCCAAACCAGATGTAGTAGCCTCAGATGCCATGATCACATCTATCATTCCTGCCGGTGGTAGGTATGCTTCGGTATTATTTGATCCAGGGTCCACATATTCATATGTGTCATCTTTGTTTTCTCATTTCTTGGATATTCCTCGTGAGTCTTTATGCACCCCCATTTTTGTGCCCACTCTTGTGGGCGATTCTATCATTGTAGATCGGATCTATCGGTCCTTTGTGGTTACATTCTGTGGTTACGATACTAGAGGGGACCTCTTATTTCTTGATATGACCAACTTTGAGGTTATCTTGTGCATGGACTGGCTATCCCCATATCATGCCATCCTTGATTAACATGCCAAGATTATTACTTTAGCGATGTCAGAGTTGCCAAGATTGGAGTGGAAGGGTTCATCTGTCAGTACATCTAGTCGGGTCATCACTTTTATGAAGGCTCAACACCTGGTCGAGAAAGGTTATTTGCCTTACCTAGCTTAGGTTTGAGATACTACCTAGAGACTTCGGTGATTGATTCAGTGCCAGTAGTCCGAGAATTCACCAATGAGTTTACTTCTGACCTTCCAGGCATGCCTCCAGACCGTGATATCGATTTCTGTATTCACTTGGCTCCAGGTACCCAGCCTATATCTATCCCACCGTACCGTATGGCTCCGAAAGAGTTGAAGGAGCAGCTTGAGGAGTTGCTAGCAAAGGGGTTCATCAGACTAAATATATCACCTTGGGGTGCACTAGTGTTTTACTTGTGAAGAAGAAAGATGGGACTATGCAGATGTGCATTGATTACTGCCAGTTGAACAAAGTTACCATTAAGAACAAGTACCCATTGCTGCGTATTGTTGGCTTGTTTGACCAGTTACAAGGTGCTAGGGTGTTCTCTAATATCGACCTGAGATCAAGGTACCATCTGTTGAAGATTCAGGACTTGGATGTTTCGAAGACCGCTTTCTGTACCAGGTATGGCCATTATGAGTATCTAGTGATGTCCTTCGACTTGACTAATGCCCCAACGACATTTATGGATTCGATGAACATGGTGTTCAGGCTGTATAATTGATTCGTTTGTCATTGTCTTCATTAAGGACATCTTGATCTACTCACGTAGTATGGAGGAGCACGAGCAACATTTGAGAGTGGTGCTTCAGACATTGCGAGAATAGAAGCTATATGCCAAGTTTTCCAAGTGTGAGTTTTGGCTAGAGTCTGTGGCATTCTTGGGGCATGTTGAATTAGGCGAGGGTATTAAGGTGGATCCCAAGAAGATTGAGGCAGTTCAGAGTTGTCCTCGTCCCACTTTGGTGACTGAGATAAGACGTTTCTTGGGATTAGCATGTTATTATTGATGGTTTGTGGAGGGTTTCTCATCCATTGCAGCACCTTTGACTAAATTGACCTAGAAGGGTGCTCCATTCCATTGGTCTGATGATTGTGGGGTGAACTTTTAGAAGCGCAAGACAGTTTTGAATACAGTACTGGTTTTAGTGTTGCCTTCCGGTTCGGGGATGCATATTGTGTGTAGTGTAACACTTTACACGTCGGTTTGGGATGTTTATTGATGCAAGAGGGGCGAGTTATTGCATATGTTTCACGTCAGCTGAAGATCCATGAGAAGAATTACCCTGTGCACGATCTAGAGTTAACCGTGATTGTTCATGCTCTTAAGATCTGGAGGCATTATCTTTATGGGGTGTCATGTGATGTTTATATTTATCATCGCAGCTTACAACATTTGTTCAAGCAAAGGGATCTAAATTTGAGGCAGGACAAATGGCTTGAGTTACTGAAGGACTATGACATCACCATTTTTTATCTTTATGGGCAAGGCAAATATAGCCGCGGATGCCTTGAGCAGAAAGGCAGAAAGTATGGCTAGCTTGGCATTCATTTCAGCAGAGGAGAGGCCATTAGCTTTTGACATTTAGTCATTGGCTAACAGACTTGTGAGGTTGGACATTTCAGAGCCCAGCAGCGTTCTTGCATGCATCGTTGCCCAGTCTTCACAATTGGAGCAGATCAAGGCTCGATAGTTTGATGTTCCGCATTTGATGGTTCCTAGAGAGACAATACTACAAGGAGGTGCCAATGAGGTTTCTATCAGCATGGATGGTGTTCTATGACTCTAGGGTCATCTATGTGTTCCTAATGTCGATGGTTCGAGAGGGAGGATTCTAAAGGAGGCACACAGTTCTCAGTATTTCATTCATCCAGGTGCTATGAAGATGTATTACGACATGATGCAGCATTATTGGTGGTGACAGATGAAGAACGACATAGTTGAGTATGTAGCTAGGTGCCTAAATTGCTAGCAGGTTAAGTATGAGCACCAGAGACCAGGTGGCCTACTCCAGCAGATGACTATACCGGAGTGGAAATGGGAGCGCATTACTATAGACTTCGTAGTTGGGTTGCCGTGGACCTTGCGAAAGTTTGATGCAGTTTGGGTCATTATCGATAGGTTGACCAAGTCGGCACACTTCATTCCAGTTGTGACTATGTATAATTCAGAGCGGGTGGCCCAGATTTATATTCATGAGATAGTTTGGTTGCATGGGGTACTTGTTTCTATCATATCAGATAGAGGCCCTTAGTTTACTTTGCATTTCTGGAGAGCCGTACAGAGTGAGTTGGGGATCCGTGTAGAGCTCAACACCACATTTCATCCACAGACCGATGGGAAGTCGGAGTGGACCGTTCAGATCTTGGAGGACATGCTCAGAGCATGTGTAATTGACTTTGGAGGGCAGTGGGATCGATTCTTACCTTTGGTCGAGTTTGCTCACAACAATAGTTATTAGTCCAGCATCGAGATGGCTCCATTTGAGGCTTTATATGGTCGGCGATGTCGTGCTCCCAACAGGTGGTTTGAGCCCGGCAAGGATAAGTTATATGGAACTGATTTGTTAAAGGATGCCTTGGAAAAGTTAAAGTTGATTCAGGAGCAGCTTCACATAGCACAGTATAGACAGAAGAGTTAAGTGGATCAGAAGGCGTGTGATTTATCATTTCTGGTAGGCGAGAAGGTTCTCTGGAAAGTCTCTCTGATGAAGGGTATTATGAGATTTAGGAAGAAAGGCAAGTTGATCCAAGGTTTATAGGCCCATTTGAGGTATTGAGACGAGTTGGGGAGGTTGCTTATGAGCTTGCTTTACCTACCAGCCTATCGGGAGTTCATCCAGTTTTTCACGTGTCTATGCTTTAGAGGTATCATGCCAACTTGTCACACATGTTAGACTTCAATACTATTCAGTTATATGAGATCCTGGGTTATGAGGAGGAGCGAGTTGCCATTGTTGCTAGACATGTTCGCTAGTTGAGATCCAAGAGGATTTCCATGGTAAAGGTTCAATGGAGGGGCCAACGAGTTGAGGAGGCGACCTGGGAGTCCGAGGAGGACATACGGAGCAGATATCCACACTTATTCAGCACTCCAGGTATGATTCTAAACCCGTTCGAGGAAGAACGTTTGTTTAAGAGGTGGAGAATGTAACGACCCGACCGGTCATTTTGCTTTCTAAAATCCCATTCCGCTTAATAAGATTTCCCGCACGTGCTTTTACTATTTTATGACTTGTGGAGATGGTTAGTTCGGGATATGGAAGGGTACAGATTGAAATCGGAACACTTGGTTCCTTAAGGTTGGCTTAAAAGGCTAGGTTTGACCTTGGTCAATATTTTGAGTAAATAACCTCGGAATCAGGATTTGACAATTCCAATAGGTTTGTATGATGATTTCGGACATGGGTGTATGTTTGGATCGGGTTTTGGATGACCCGGGAGCGTTTCAATGCCTAATAGTGAAAGTTGGCATTTTGAGTGAATTCCACAAGTTTGGGTTGAAATGGATTTTTACATTCTAACATCTGTTTGGGATTTCGAGCCTGGGAATAGCTTCGTATGGTGATTTTGGACTTGGGAGCGTGCCCAGAAGTTGATTCGGAGGTCCGTAGGTCGTTTCGGGGTCATTTGGCGAAAGTTAAAAATTGAAGTTTTTGGAAAGTTTTATCGAGGGTGGACTTTTTGATATCGGGATCGGATTCCAGTTCCGGAAATTTGACTAGGTCCGTAATGTTATTTAAGGATTGCACGCAAAATTTAGCGTCATTCTGAGTTGATTTGATAGGAATCAGGCATGCGGATTTAGAAGTTTTTGAGTTCATGAGTTAATCCATGCGTTTTGGCGTCCAATTCATGGTTTTTGATGCTATTTCAGTGTTCCGATCGCACAAACAAGTTTTTATGATGTTGTTAGACTTGTGTGGGTGGTTGGTGTAGAGACCTGAGGGCTCGAGTGAGTTTCGAACGTTCGGAAGGATGATAGACACTTTAGTTTTTCTTGTGTTTCTTGGCAGCAGTTGCAGGTCTCGCAAATGCGAGAATTTGTTCTCCAATGCGATCCTCGCATTTGCGAGAATGGCTTCGCAATTGCGATGAAGCCTGAACTGGGCAGTGTTTGCATTTGCGACACATTGGTCGCATTTGCGATCTCAGCAGAGTCCGTATTTGTGACTCCTTGGTCGTATTTGCGACCTTGGCAGCCTTAGCCCAGGTTCGCATTTGTGATGGATTTGTCGCATTTTCGACCTTCGCATTTGCGAATCAGGTGTCGCAAACAAGACATCTGAGACCCATGCACAACTTAATAATTGCGAGACTTAGACCATTTAGCTCATTTCCTCTCATCTCTTGAGCGATTTTTGGAGCTTTTGGAAGAGGGTTTTCACCTAGCACTTTGAGGTAAGTAATTTCTACTCAACATGAGTTAAATACATAGATTGTGGGTATATTAACATTAAAAATTGGTGAAAATCAAGGGTTTAGATGAAAATCTAGGTTTTTGATAAAAACGAGATTTTACCGAAATTGGTTATGTAATTTAGTGAAAATCATATATTTGAGTTCATGGGGTTCTGAGTAACGACTTTCTTCAAAATTTTTAGAATCCGGGCACGTGGGCCAGGGGTGAATTTTAAGGATTCTTCAAATAGGCTTGGGGAATCAATTTGATAGTTAGAATATGAACGTTTGAGCATGTATTGATTACTTTATATAATATTTGGCTAGTTTCGAGTCGTTTGGCACCAAATTTGGGGGTTTGAGCACAACCTTAAACTGGAAAGTAGGCTTTGAGGCGAGGTAAATCTCTTTTCTAACCATGTAAGAGGGAATTAACCCCATAGCTAAATTGTAATTAATATATGCTCCTATTTGTGGGGGCTACATACGTATGAGGTGATGAGAGCTCGTGCATTGCTACTAATCATGCTATTGTCCCGGTAGTCTAGGACCCATACCATGCTATACTTGAAAATGTTTGCACCCCCTTCTTGATAATTTAATTGCCTAAGTCATATTGAAAATTGATAAAAGGATTGTAAAAGGTTAAATTCACTTACTTAAAGTTGTGAATAGAATACTTGACTGTCAATGAGAATTTGTGTGTTATTTAAAATGATTTCTATTTGTAGAGCGGGCCGAATGCGTCGGTAGCAGGTAGATGCATCTACGGTCGTGCTATTCGAACCTCGGCAATGCACAATTTAAATATTGTGTTGGATCTGGCCGTACGACCTCGACATAACTTGAGCATGATAAATCTTTGGAACTATACATAATTGATATTGCTTACATGCCTTGAAATACAAACTATTAAATGATGAAATTAAACTTGGGACTTAATATTTGCGAAAGAAGAAATTACTATTTCCTGTTATGTAAGTTTTCAGTATTATTCATGTAACCCATGCTTAGAATTATAATTTTGATATATCATTGTTAGCCCATAGTAAGTATCAGAGTCGATCCCTCATCACTACTTCTTCGAGGTTAGACTGGATACTTATTAGGTACATGTTGTTTATGTACTCACGCTACACTTTTTCACTTAATTGTGCATGGTCTGAGGCAGGTACATCTGGTTATCAGTCTGGCGCTCACGCTTGACTTTTGGTACGAGACTATACGGTGAGCTGCCCTTCCAAGCCGTTCTGCAGCAGCTGAAGTCTTTCTTTTTATTATATTTTTTGTATATTTCATTTCAGACAGTAGACTAGCATTCTTTTGTATATAATAGTAGTAGCCCATACACTTGTGACACCGGGTCTTGGCACATACTGATAGACTTATGATTTTGGATTGTATTTTTACGGTTATGATTGCATTTAGCTGCTTTCATTTTATTTATTTAAAATCCGTTATTCATTTACTCTTTTAAATTAAGGAAAGTTATTTACTTGAAAAACTTATAAAATGGGGATTCACTGCATTGTTCAATGTTGGCTAGCCCAAAAATAGTGCTGGGCGCCATCACGACCTAAACTGGAATCGGGTTGTGACAGCAGGTGTATGACCTGGGCCCGAGTTCTTTGAGAACTCCGGAGGCCCAATGGAACTTCTAAATAATATTAATAGAGATGTAAGTTAACCAATTTAATAAAAACCTCTAAAAATATTAACATAGATACAAATTAACAGCTACCATTGAAATTTTCTAAAGAGTACTAATAGAGATACAGGTTAGCAGCTTCAACTAGAACTTCTAAGGGTATTAACAGAGTTACAGATTAACAACTTTAATTAGAACTTCTAAAAAGTATTAACAGAGTCTCGGCTAACAGTTCTGTCTCACTCTAAACAAATGGCACGATCACTTCTCTATAAAAGCTCTTAGCTTCATACTATTTTCATTGGAGAATAAGCATTCTATTATACACAAACAATAGCAACAGAAGATTCACCTCAGGTTCATAGGTTAGGCCTAGTTCATTTAAGTGAGCTTAGTGAAGTTTGAAGGACAATATAGGCATGTATGTGATTATAAAAGACAAGCAGAGGTATTTGAAGAACAAATAAGTGTAGGGTATCCAAAGGAACACCCACAAGGGACACTTAGCAGAAGTCATATTATTACAAACATGAATTAGGATGTTATCCTCATAGAATCAGGCTAATAGTGTCACTTCATGAATTTCAGCAGAGGGTAGTGATTATAATTACACAGGGGAATTTGTTAAGCAAGTCAAGTATGAGATTTCAGGTATAGTGAAACCTAATTGCAGCAATTTAGCACAATAGATGAAGCATCATAACATGAACATATCTTAACCAAACCTCATGACCTAAGTCAAGTATATGGTAACCTTCAGAGTACACATAAAAGTGACACAAAAATTCAACTAGCTTAAGGCATGCTTACATAATGTGTTCAAGCAGTCTTGAGTTTAATCAAATGATTAATGACCTTCTAAGAATCAGCAGAATCATAGAGGCATGCATAAAAGAAGAGATGGGTTCAATGTCAAGAGCTGGTATTCCAAAACCAAGATGACAATCTTGTTTTTATCACTAAGCAAGTTCACATTTTTATTTATGTCTAGGTTATTAGGTGAATCATTATAAAATGTAAATAATAACCAAGGCATATTAGTATAATAGTCATGGTAGTTCTTATAAAACATCAAGAGATCTGAAACTAGCTATCAAGATTGCTTTAAAACTCTTTAGTTGTTTTCAAAGCCTAACAATAGAAATATGTTATCAGATATCCATTAGGATCAACACATAGTCTAACCGCAACAACTTATGATTCTAGAGTTAATTTATCAACCATATGACATAACAAACACACAAAAAAGAAACAGCCAACCATTAGCATATTATCAACAACATCATAATAGAACGAATCATGCTTGCAAATTCGAACAAGTTAAGAAGAAGAGTAGAGTTGAGGTTCTACTGACCTCTTTTAGGGTAGAAAACTAAATAAGTGTTTAATCTAGCCATTTAAAAATCCAAAAGCTCAAACTTCAATCAATAAGCAAACTCAGAACCAAAAAGAGATAGAAATGCAGAGACTGAGTAAGAACACAAACTTCAATTTCTAAATGATAATATTGCATATTGATATCCTTCTGATGTTAGGTGTTCTTAGGCGTGTTCAGTCATAGCATTTAAGGATCCTATTTATAGTGGCCATTGAAGCTTTTAGGGTTCCAGCAGATTCAAGTTAGACAGTGGAGAGTGGCGAAAAATTGATAGCAAGGCGGGTAAAATTAGAGAAGCGCAGGGGGAAAATTCATCAAGAAACTATTCTTGGGCACAAGGTTGAAGTATTCAACCATTGAGAGTGAGAATCCATCAGTTAAAGCTCCATTATCTAGAGGTCATTGTGTTTGACCTCTGGACAACGAATGTTAATGATGAATTCAGAGATACCAGCCATACATGCTTTGATTTGAAAGAATGAGTGGAGGAATCAGAAAAATGAAGTTTCGTTATTTTAGGTCTGGGGTTTCAAATTGGGGGTTTTGAATTTAATGAAGAATGAGGAAAGAATCAGGCAAGATTTGCAGATATAGGAGATAGGAAGGATGATTTCTGGTCATGATTCATGACCTTACACTATTTAGTGCAAGGTTTGGAGATTGATGGGTTTGTGAGGTTAAGAGAAATGAGAGAGGAAGAGGAAAGTGTAGCGGTCTACTCTTTGGAGAAATGATTAGGGTTTTAGGGGATTTGGGGTTGGTCTTTAGGTTTAAGTTAGGAGATGAGATCTGGGCCACTGGATCTGATGATCAACAGTTCTGATAATTTTAGATTTAACATTTTTTATGGAGATTTTGGTGGTCATTGGATCCTTGTGATCCAATTGCTAAGATTAAATCTACTTGGTGTTTTAATTTACATAGAAGGTGGAATAAAAAATCGTGGGCCGTTGATCTAAGAAACGGGTGGCCTAGATCAATTGTGTTTGTTTTGTGTGTGTTGGAAATGAGTGACGTAGCAAGCTCCGCTTAGGTTAAAGGGAGTGGCATGGATTGACAAGGTGGATTGGAGGGGTTATTTAACTGGGTCATTTCGGGTTGGACTTGGTCATTTGGGCCAAAATTGATTTAGATGGTATCCACTCAATGTTTAATTAATAATTGCAATTATAGCATTTTAGCCTTTTATCCCCTTTGAAATTAAATTAAATAAACTTAATTATTTTTAATAAAATATAGTAAAATTATTATTTTCAAATATACTACTAATTATTGTAATTAATTATCTATAAAGTACATTGTTTTCTAATTAGTAACATTAATTTCGAATTATTAACATAACAACCTAATTAATTAGTAATCAAGGAGTAATTAATTAAATTAATTATAAAGCTTATGTGATGTATATAAAAGTTATTTTAATAATCTTAATATAGTAAGCATGGTATATTTATAATTTAATACTAGATTATTAAATTATTAATTTAAAAAGTACTAATACATAGTTAATCTTGTAAAAATAGTCATCACTAATTGAAAAATATTTTCAAATTATTTATCGCAAATTATTAAGTATAAATAAATTAATTTCAAAAGGGAGGGTCAAAATTGGCCATCAACAGGAGGCGATGTCACTCTGTGGTTGCATTGTTTGAGCTTGGGGAAGGTAGGTTGTTGGGCACTGATCTGGTACGCGATGCTTTGGAGAAGGTGAAATTGATTCGTTATTGGCTTTGTACAGCGTAGTCCATGCAGAAACGTTATGCTAATAGGAGGCTCATGATGTGGCATTCATGGTGGTGAGAGAGTTCTACATAGAGTTTCACCCATGAAGGGTGTTATGAAGTTCCGGAAGAAGAAAAAGTTGATCCCTCAGTATATTGGTGAGATTCTTGAGAGGGTTGGTGAGGTGGCCAACAAACTTTCTTTTCCACCTAGCTTATCGGGAATTTACCCAGTATTCCTTGTTTCCATGCTACGAAAGTACTATG
This sequence comes from Nicotiana tabacum, assembly GCF_000715075.1. Taxonomy (NCBI): domain Eukaryota; kingdom Viridiplantae; phylum Streptophyta; class Magnoliopsida; order Solanales; family Solanaceae; genus Nicotiana; species Nicotiana tabacum. The sequence goes on from NC_134087.1 coordinate 133,910,085, forward strand.
ATGATCTGTCGCGTGTGTTAGATTTCAGCTTAGTATAATTGGACAAAGAATCGACCTATGTTGAGGAGCCGGTGGCTATTTTGGACAGGCAGGTTCAGAATTTGAGGTCAAAGAATATTGCATCGGTGAAGGTTCAGTGGAGAGTTCGACTAGTCGAGGAGGCGACTTGGCAGACAAAGCATGATATGCGGAGCCAATATCCTCACCTTTTTGGCAGTTGAGGTATGTTTCTATACTCATTCAAGGATGAATGTTTTTTTAAGAAGAGGAGAATGTAATGACCAATCAGTCGTTTTGTGTATTTGAGCCCCATTTCCCCTTTTAAAGCTCACTATATGTGTATTTGTGGTTGTATGACTTGCAGGGATGATTAGTTGGATTTTTGGGAGGTTTTGGATTAATTTGGAATGGTTGGTTCTTAGTTTGGAGGCCTAAATTGTAAAAATTTACCGGAGTTTGAATTTTGTGTAGACGACCCCGTAATGGTGTTTTGTCACGACCCTAAAACTGACCCGGCCGTGAAGGCGCCTATCGTGAAACTAGGCCAACCGACACAAACCCCAACCCCAACCAGAAATGCATAATAAGTCATTTAAAGCCAGTAATTAGCTAAAATCCCATAGTATAAGTAAAATGAACAGTGCGAAAATACAACACAACCCGACATCGGGTTGTCATCAGTCATGAGCAACTACACTCCTCTAGGAATAAGAAAAGGACAACATAGTCTGAAAACAAATGCTAAACCAAAGCTGAATAATATAGGAAGGAGAAACACTAGGCTGCGAGCACCAAACAACTACCTTGTCAACTCCGGAGACCTGCTGGAAGGATGATCAACACTCGCTATTGCGACCTGTGACTCTTGGATCTGCACACAGGGTGCAAGGAGTAATGTGAGTATGCCAACTAAGTAAGTAACAAAAGTAAAGGTAGCTAAGCAGTAAGAAAATACGTAAACCACGACATAACGCTACAACACAACAATATAAGTCCAGAACAATGCAGTAAAGCAGTAAAACTCATAAAAATAACTCAGTTCAGTAAAACCTTTTAAAACATCTTTTAATAGTTTCAAACGAGTGATGAAAATAGTGAGTAAAAGGATAGAAACATAAAACAGCCCCTCGGGCAAAACCAGTACAACAACCGCCCCTCGGGAAAAATATCAACAGAACCAGCCCCTCGGACTACCTCACAATCACTCGTAATAAGCCCCTTGGGCAATATCATGAAACAACAACAACCCCTCGAGCAATATTATATCTCACACTGGGTACCCGCGCTCACTGGAGGTGTTTAGACTCCGGAGGGGCTCGTACAGCCCAAGCGCTATCACACGCCATCTCGTAGTATAACAGATCAGGCCCTCGGTCTCTCATATATCACAAATCAGTACACATGCTGCGACGTGCAACCTGATCCTATAATAATCCTCACAATACAAGCCCTCAGCCTCTCTCAGTCATAAATCTCTCATGCTCCTCGGGCAGCAGTAAAACATGATGCTCAGCCCAAAATATCATTTAAAATATCAAAAACAGAGTAAACATGGCTGAGTTATGAAAACAATAGAATACGGCATGACTGATTACAATTATGAAGTCAAACCAATGAGGAATAACAGTAAAGAGCCCCTAAGGGTCCCAAAACAGATGGCACGAGGCCCAAATATGGGATTCAACCCAAAACAAGGTAATAATTTCCAAAACACAATGATATCAGACAGGTTTTCAATCAAATACGTGACTTAACAATCATATGGGATGGACTAAATCACAATCCCCAATGATGCACGACCCCACGCTCATCATCTAGCATGTACGTCACCTCAAAGTAGCACAACGATGTAAAATCTGGGGTTTCATACCATCAGGACAACATTTACAATCATTACTTACCTCAATCCGGTCCAAACTATAGCCCCTAATGCCTTTGCCTCTCGACTCGGCCTCCAGATGCTCCAAATCTAGCCAAAAACAGTACCATACCATCAAAATATGCTAAGGAAACAAAACCTACTCGAAAATAACCAATTTATATAAAAAAATCCCACAATTGGCCAAACCCGACCCCCGAGCCCACGTCTCGAATTCCGATAAAAATCACAAAACTAGAATCCTTACACTCTCACGAGTTCATACATATCAAATGCATCAAATCCGACCACAACGACCCCTCAAATCCTCAAATCAAAGTCTCCAAATTCCAAGCCCTAACTCCCCAATTTTAGGCTTTAAATCCCATAAATTTCATGTCTAATTAGGTAGAAATCACAATAAGATCGAGTATTGAGTCCAAAAATCTTACGTCCAAGTGTTTCCCTTTGATTTCCTCCTCAATCTCTCTCAAAAAGCTCCAAATCCGGCCAACATTGGTGAGAAATGGCCTAAAATTCGCGAAGATGGCTATTTAAACATTCTGCCCAGGTAAATTTCCTTAATCGCGATCGCGAAATACAAACTTTGCTGACTTAGAATTAACCCTACGCGAATGCGACTCTCTCCATGCGAACGCGATACACAACTCCCCTACTCCTACGCGATCATGGACCAGCGATCGCGTTCACGATGAACAAACACTTGGTCCTCCTAACCTTACGCGAACACGACTTAACCCACGCGTTCGCGATGCTTTACCTGAACAACTCTCACAATCGCTGCCCCAGATACGTGAACGCGAAGAACAACCTGGCCTGTCTCTACAATTGCTCTACACGATTGCGAGCATCCTCACGCGATCGCGAGGAAGAAACATCTGCAACAGAACTGAAGGAAAATCTGCAATTTTAAAAACAAGAATTTGATCCGTTTAACCCCTAAACTCACCCGAGGTCCTCGGGACCTCAACTGAACATGACATCACATCCCATAACATCATTCAAACTTGTTCCAACCCTCGAAACGCTCAAAACAACATCAAATCATCATCAGATTCAAGCCTAAGAATTCTAAAAACTTCCAAATTCCGCTTTCGATCAAAAAGTCTATCAAACCATGTCTGAATGATCTGAAATTTTGCACACACGTCCCAAATAACACAACAGACCTACTCCAATTTATGGAATTCCATTCTGACCCTTATATTAAAATTTCCACTACCAACCGGAAGATGCCAAAATTCCAATTTTGCCAATTCAAGCCTAAATATACTCCGGACCTCCAAAATACATTCCAATCAAGCTACTAAGTCCCAAATCACCTCCCGAAGCTATCCGAATCATAAAATGCAATTTCTGAGATCGTTTACCCACAAGTCAACTTTCGGTTGACTTTTCCATCAAAAGGGACAACTTAAGAGACTAAGTGTCTCATTTTCCTAAAAAACCAATCCGAACCCAAACTAACCAACACGGTGCGATAAAATACAGCTGAACAACATATAAAGAAGCAGAAATAGGGAAAACGGAGTGGTAACTCATGAAATTACCAGCCGGGTCATGACATCCTCCCCCTCTTAAACAAACGTTCGTCCTCGAACGAGTCAAGAAACGTCCCTGGAGCCTCAAATACGTGAGGATATCTACTCCGCATCTCCCGCTCAATCTCCCAGGTAGCCTTCTCCACGTGCCGACCCCTCCATTGCACTTTCACTGAAGCTATATCCTTTGACCTCAACTTTCAAACTCGACGCTCCAAAATACCTACTGGCTCCACATCATAAGTCAAATCACTGTCCAACTGAACCGTGCTGAAGTCCAAGACATGAGACAGATCACCAATATACTTTCAGATCATAAAAACATGAAATACCGGATGCACACTCGATAAGCTGGGTGGAGAGGCAAGCTCATAAGACACCTTCCCAATCCTCTGAAGTACCTCAAAAGGCCCAATGAACTAAGGACTCAATTCACCCTTCTTCCCAAATCTCATAACCCCCTTCATGGGTGAAACCTTCAATAGAACCTTCTCCCCAATCATGTAGGACACATCACAGACCTTCCTATCAGCATAACCCTTTTGTCTTGACTACGCTGTACGAAGCCGCTCCTGAATCACCTTCACCTTGTCTAAAGCATCCTGCATCAAGTCTGTACCCAATAGCCTAGCCTCATATGGGCTCAAACTAACCAACAGAAGATCTACACCGTCTCTCATACAAAGCCTCATATGGAGCCATCTGAATACTCGACTGATAACTGTTATTATAAGCAAACTCTACGAGCGGTAGAAACTGATCCCATAACCCTCCAAAATCAATAACACAAATGCGCAACATGTCCTTCAATATTTGAATAATGCACTCGGACTGCCCGTATGTCTGAGGGTGAAAAACTGTGCTCAACTCAACCTAAGTACCCAACTCTCTCTGCACGGCTCTCCAAAACTGCAAAGTAAACTGAGTACCTCTATCTGAAATGATGGAAACTGGGACACCATGCAAATGAAAAATCTCACAGATATAGATCTCTGCCAACCACTTTGAAGAATAGGTACTACACACAGGAATGAAGTGCACAGACTTGGTCAGCCGATCTAAAATCACCCAAATAGCATCGAACTTCTTCCAAGTCTGTGGGAGCCCAACTACAAAGTCCATGGTGATCGGCTCCCACTTCCACTCTAGAATATCCATCTGTTGAAGCAATCTACCCGCTCTCTGATGCTCATATTTCACCTGCTGACAATTGAGACACCAAGCTACAAATCCCACAATATCCTTCTTCATTATCCTCCACTAATAATGCTATCTCAGATCCTGATACATATTCGCAGCACCCGGATGGATGGAATACCACGAGCTATGGGCCTCCTCTAGAATCAACTCCCGAAGCCCATCCACATTGGGCGCACATATCCGGCCCTGCATCTTCAACACCCCATCTTCACCAATAGTCATATATTTGGCATCGTCATGCTGAAATCTATCCTTAAGGACAAGAAAATGAGGATCATCATACTAGCGCTCCCTGATGCGATCAAATAAGGAAGACTGAGAAATCACACAAGCCATTACCCGACCGATATCGAAATATTCAACCTCACGAACCGATTGGCCAAAGTCTGAACATCAACTGCAAGATGTCTCTCCCCAATATGAATAAATGCAAGACTGCCCATACTCACCACCTTCCTACTCAACGCATCGACCACTACATTGGCCTTCCTCAGATGGTACAAAATAGTAATATCATAGTCCTTTAGCAGCTCCAACCATCTCCGCTGCCTCAAATTGAGATCCTTCTGTTTGAACAAATGCTGGAGGCTACGATGATTAGTAAATACCTCACAAGACACACCATACAGATAATGCCTCTAGATGTTCAACGCGTGAACAATAGAAGCCAACTCCAAATCATGAACATGGTAGTTCTTCTCATGGGGCTTCAACTGACGAGAAGCATAAGCAATAACTCTATCCTCTTGCATTAACACACACCCAATACCCACTCTCGAAGCACTACAATACACTGTATATAAACCTGAAGCCGATGGCAAAACTAACACTGGAGCTGTGGTCAAGGCAGTCTTGAGCTTCTGAAAGCTCTCCTCACATTCATCCGACCACCTGAATGGAGCACCTTTTTGAGTCAATTTGGTCAAGGGTGATGCTATAGATGAAAATCCCTGAACAAAACAATGGTAATAACCCGCCAAACCAAGAAAGTTGTGAATCTCTGTGGCTGAGGATAGTCTGGGCCAACTATGAACTGCCTCTATCTTCTTCGAATCAACCTGAATACCCTCATTGGACACCACGTGCCCTAAGAAAGCCACTGAATTGAGCCAAAACTCACACTTGGAGAACTTTGTATAAAGCTTATCCTCCCTCAACCTCTGCGACACAACTCTCAAATGCTCCGTGTGCTTCTCCTGACTATGCGAGTATACCAGAATATCATCAATGAAAACAATCACGAATGAGTCAAGATAAGGCCAAAACACGCTGTTCATCAAATGCATGAATGCTTCTAGGGCATTGGTCAGCCCAAAAGACATCACAAGGAACTCATAATGACCATATCAGGTCCTGAAAGCTATCTTAAGAATATCCGAGTCCCTGATCTTCAACTGGTGATAACCTGAATGAAGATCAATTTTGGAGAACACCCTCGCTCCCTGAAGCTGGTCAAATAAATTATCGATACGAGGCAAAGGGTACTTGTTCTTGATTGTAACTTTGTTCAACTGTCTTTAATCACTGCACATACTCATTGTGCCATCCTTCTTCTTCACAAATAGAATAGGAGCACCCCAAGGTGACACAGTAGGCCGAATAAACCCCTTATCAAGGAGTTCCTTAAGCTGCTCCTTCAACTCCGCTGGTGCCATACGATACAGTGGAATAGAAATGGGTTGAGTGCCCGACACCAGATCAATACCAAAATCAATATCCCTATTTGGTGGCATGCCCAATAGGTCTATAGGAAACACATCGAGAAAATCCCTCACTAAAGGAACCGAATCAATACTAGGAGTCTCTGCACTGACATCCCTCACAAAGGCTAAGTATGAAAGACAAACTTTCCCAGCCATCTGTTGGGCCTTCAAGAACGAAATCACCCTACTGGGAAAATAATCAGTCGAACCTCGCCTCTCAATCCGTGGCACACCCGGCATAGCCAGCATCAATGTCTTAGCATGATAGTCCAATATAGCATGACACAATCCATGCCCAATATCACATCAAAGTCCACCATACAAAGCAACAAAAGGTCCACTCGGGTCTCTAGACCCCCAATAGTCACCATACACGATCGGTACATACGGTCCGCAATAATAGTATCGCCCACCGGAGTAGATACACGAACAGATGAAACAAGAGACTCACAGGACGTATCCAAATAATGAGCAAAATATGATGACACATATGAAAAAGTGGATCTGAGATCAAATAACACATGCATCTCTATGGCAAACTGAGACAATACCTGTGATCACAGCATATGAAGCAACAACATCGAGTCTAGCTGGGAGTGCATAGAAATGAGCCTGACCACCACCTGATTGACCTTCCCCTCTAGGACAACCCCTAGCTGACTGTACTCCACCCCTAGCTGGGTGGGTGTGTGGTGAAGTAACTGGTGCTGAAGTCGATGACTGACTCCTTTGCTGAGATGAACCCCCAAGACGACGAGGACACTACCTCTACATGTGACCCAACTCTCCACACTCATAACAACTCCCTGGTGTTGGAGACGGGGACTGAAGGGAACCCCTAGCACCGAGATGACTAGCAGAAAAACTTGGCATAAAAGAGCCCTACACTAATGGAGCAGGAGACGAACTCTGGACTAAAAGAGAACTGAGTGATGAATGGCCCTGATGAGAACTGTGATAACCATGACCCGATGATTCCCCATGATAACCTGGGCAAGCTGACTGAGCATGCCTGAATGGACGGCCTCTGCCGTGTTGAAATTGACCCCTACGAGGCCTCTTTGCCTCCCTCTCAATTCTCTCCTGACCACGAACCATCTCAATCTATCGAGCTATGTTGACAAACTCATCAAAGGTAGCACCAAATACTCTCTCTCTCTGGTCATAAGCAACCGAAGCTAAAAATTGAGGCCATCTATAAATCTCCTGATCATCTCTCGATCTGTGGGAACCAACCAGACCGCATGACGAGCCAACTCAGAGAACCACATCTCATACTGCGTAATAGATCTGTCACCCTGCTGAAGCTGCTCGAACTACCTGCTTAGCTCCTCTCGGCAAGACTTAGGTACAAACTTCTCCAGAAAGAGAACGGATAACTGCTGCCAAGAAAGGGGCGCTACGTCAACCGGCCTACGCCTCTCGTAAGCCTCTCACTAACTAAGTGCATCCCCTGAGAACTAGAAAGTAGTGAATGAGACCCCACTGGTCTCCAGAATACCTGTAGTCCGAAGCATCCTCTGACACTTGTCCAAGAAACCCTGGACATCCTCAACCATACACCATTGAAAGTCGGAGGTTGGAGTCTACAAAACCTCTCCAATGTATGCTGCTCGCCCTCTAGCATAACATGAGCTACATAGTCTTGAGCAGCTACAACCGGCTAGGCTGGAGGTGCCCCCAGTGTTTGAAGTTCCTGCACGACCTGCTCAGGTGTGCGAGCGGTGGGAGTCTGAGTGACTCCCCCAGCCTGAGAAGTAGTTGCGGTTGTAGTAATTGAGACCGCCTGAGCTAGGCCAGTGCACACTGATAGAATTTGGGCCAAGGCCTCCTGAAGGCTTGGAATCACAATAGGCACAATCGGTGCCTGAGCTAGTGTTGCTGGAGCGTTCACAACTGGGACCTGATCATAAACTGGGGTGGCTAGTGGATCTACATGTGCTGTCCTAGCTGCTGTGCGAGCTGTACCCCCACCCCAACCACGGCCTCGACAGCATCCTCGGCCTCTAGTGGCCCCAGCTAGTGGTATTGGTGGTCGTCCATCCTGACTGGTAACACGCGTCCTCACCATCTGTGAGAGAATAGAGTAACATAAGTTTAGTACTAGGATCAACAGATTTGCACGACAAGAATTCAAGAATATGAAGTTTTCCTAAAGGTTCTGCAGCCTCCCGAGGATAAATACAGATGTCTCCGTACCAATCCGCGAGACTCTACTAAACCTGCTCATCACTCGTTAGACCTATGTAACCTAGGCTCTAATACCAACTTGTCATGACCCTAAAATTGACCTGGTCGTGATGGCGCCTATCGTGAAACTAGGCCAGCCAACAAAAACCCCAACACCAACCAGAAATGCATAATAAGTCATTTAAAGCCAGTAATTAGCTAAAATATCATAGTATAAGTAAAATGAACAGTGCATAAACAAAACACAGCCCAATCATGAGCAACTACCACTCGTCTAGGAATAAGAAAAGGACAATATAGTTTGAAAACAAATGCTAAAACAAAGCTGAACAAGATAGGAAGGAGAAACACTAAGCTGCGAACGCCAAGCAACTACCTAGTCAACTCCGGAGACCTACTGAAAGATTGATTAGCACTCGCTATCGCGACCATAGACTCCTGGATCCGCACACAGGGTGCAGGGAGTAGTATGAGTATGCTAACTCAGTAAGTAATAAAAGTAAAGGCAGCTGAGCAGTAAGAAAACATGTAAACCACATCATAATGCTACAACACAACAATATAAGTCCAGAATAATGCAGTAAAGTAGTAAAACTCGTAAAAACAACTCAGTTCAATAAAACCTTTTAAAACATCTTTCAATAGTTTTAAACGAGTGATGAAAATAGTGAATAAAAGGATAGAAACGTAAAATAGCCCCTCAGGAAAAACAAGTACCACAACTGCCCCTCGGGCAAAATATCAATAGAACCAACCCCTCGGCTACCTTACAATCACTCATAATAATCCCCTCGGGAAAAAACATGAAACAACAATAGCCCCTCAGGCAATATTACATCTCACACTGGGTGCACGCGTTCACTGGGGGTGTTCAGACTCCGGAGGGGCTCAGATCCCAAGCGCTATCACAAGCCATCTCGTGGCATAGCAAATCAGGCCCTCGGTCTCTCATATATCACAAATCAGTACACATGCTGCGCCACGCAACCCGATCCCATGATATCTTCACAATACAGGCCCACAGCCTCACTGAGTCAAAAATCTCTCAAGCCCCTCGGGCAACAGTGAAACATGATGCTTAACACAAAATATCATTTAAAATATCAAAAACGGAGTAAACATGGCTGAGTTATGAAAAGAGTAGAATACAATATGACTAAGTACAATTATGAAGTCAAAACAGTGAGGAATAACAGTAAAAAGCCCCTAAGGGTCCCAAAACAGTTGGCACGAGGCCCAAATATGGCATTCAACCCAAATCATGGTACTAATTTCCAAAACAGAATGATATCAAACATGTTTTCAATCAAATACGCGACTTAACAGTCATACGACACGGATTAAGTCACAATCCCCGACGGTGCACGACCACACGCTCGTCATCTAGCGTGTGTGTCACCTCAAAGTAGCACAACGATGTGAAATCCGGGATTTCATACCCTCAAGACAACATTTACAATCATTACTTACCTCAATCCAGTCCAAACTCTAGCCCGCGATGCATTTGCCTCTCGACTCGACCCCCATAATCTCCAAATCTAGCCAATAACGTACCATACCATCAAAATATGCTAAGGGAACAAAGCCCACTCGAAAATAACCAATTTATATCAAAAAATCCCAAAATTGGCCAAACCTATACCCCGGGCCCACGTCTCGGATTCTAATAAAATTATAAAACTAGAATCCTTACACTCTCATGAGTTCAGACATATCAAATGCATTAAAATCCGACCACAACGACCCCTCAAATCCTCAAATTAAAGTCTCTAAATTCCAAGCCTTAACTCCCAAAATTTAGGCTTTAAATCCCATAAATTTCATATCTAATTAGGTAGAAATCACAATAAGATCGAGTATTGAGTCCAAAAATCTCACCTCCAAGTGTTTCGCTTCGATTCCCTCTTCAATCCCTCTCAAAAAGCTCCAAATCCGATCAACAATGGTGAGAAATGGCCTAAAATTCGCAAAGATGGCTATTTAGACATTCTGGATAGGTAAATTTCCTTAATCACGATCGCGGGAAGACCATCGCAATCGCAAAGCACAAACTTTTCTGACTCAAAATTAACCCTACACGAACGCGACTCTCTCCACGCGAACGTGATACACAGCTCCCCTACTCCTACGCTGTCACATCCCAACCTCGGGAAGCGCGACCGACGCTCAATCGAGTGAACCCAACCGAGCAAGCCTTTTGGATACTTTCTACCCAACTCACTATGATCAAGAAACCATGCTTTCATTTATTTAGACAGTAGGAAAGAGCGTACATATAACATTGCTAGTTCATTTTATATTATAACCCTTAAACCATAGTTAAGTTTCCAAAATTTCATATAGTTACAGTTTAGAAGAACATGAGTTTAGAATTACAACATAGTCCAATGACCCATCCAACACCCGTATATAACCCATACGAACGTCTACGGACCCTCTAAAGATACAAAAGAGAGTTATGATAATGCCGATAACAAGGACCCAACTATACCTCAAAAAGTGGTAATTTATAACAAAAGATATACTGCATAACCCCGGGAAGAAAAGGGGCTCACCAAGATTACTGAGAGGAGGATGCTCCGCTACCCGCGGTCGGCACTGTCTGCTACAGAACCACCTACATCCATTCAAAGATGTAGCGCCCCCGACAAAAGGGACGTTAGTACCGTGGAAAAGTACTAGTATGTATAACTAAACACCATCTCATTAGAAAGAACAGCCACACAAGAATAAGGAAATCATAAGGATCAGCAAAAGTTTTAAACAATCACCACATCATCAAATAAAAGGGATCACATAGCTTTCACATAATTTTAATGGCTTTAGGTTGAGACATTTATAGTGTTGCATCATCATTCACAATACCACCGCTTTCCTGCGCGGAGTCCGATCACGACCCGATCGGCTAAGTTGTCTCATTCGAGACATATACCTCAATCACAATTTCATTCTTACTTTCCGGTTTTAATATCAGTACAATACCACTATGGGTGCAACATTGCATCCGATCACGGACCGATCGGCTAAGCCGTCTTACCAAGATGTTTCCCTTTTCCATCAATCATCTCACTTCAATTTTTGTTTCACATATATCAGTTCATCGGCACTTGGGGCCACAATTATCACATCATACTTGGCACTAGGCCACATTTCATAACTCAAATCCTTTTCCCCCACATTTCACATCATTTCCACTTTCGACATTAATCTTGCAATTTAAGATAATGGGCACATACAAGAGAAATTCAAGTTGTAAGCATAGAGAGGATTTCACATAGTTCGGCATAATAATCACAGTTTAAACTTGACTTGAAATCTAGGCATTTTAGCACATAGTTCACATTCTTCATACATCCTCAATTTACCAAGAATAGCATATTGAACACATTGAGACACACCTTTCACATATATTCTTGCAACACCAATTCACTTAAAATGTCAAGTACTACATCAATCAAATATCTGACTTACAACATTTGCATGGACACCAAAGGAGCTCAATTTCTAAGAAGAGGGGGTTTTAGCCATACATACCTCAATAGAGCTTTCCTTAAATTCTTACAATAATTTTGGAACTCTTAGCAACTTCGATCTATTTTATGAGAATTACAAGTTGAACCAAAAATTAGAGAGATAATCAAGATTCTAGCTCATTTGATCACATTATTAAGCACTAAGTGTGCATTATGATTTTAAAACTTTTTTGTGAGAGATTCTATCATCCTACACCCCATTTGTTACTTTTTAGCTCACACTCTCCCCATACCCTTATCATACATGCATGCAAGATAATAAACTCTTATACCCATGAACCAATTTGTTAATTACTTATTTTAATAGGAATTTCGAAATCAAATGTTAGGGCACAAGTTCTTACCTCTTAGGATAAAGGCTTAGTAACTTTACTTGATAATCTTCAAAGATTTGGGCAAGGATTGAATAGTGACTTGGTGAGGATCACTTTCTCCCTCTAGAACTCTTTATCTCACTCTAAATGTAGTAGAAAATAACACAAGAGGGTCTAATGGGGTGTTTTTAATGGAATGGGGTTGGGTTTTAAAAGTTAGAAAATAGGAGCCCTGACTCAATCTACGGTCGCATATGCGACCGCATAACTGATATGCAACCCACAAAAGGGACCGCAAAAGTATCCCTCAAGACTTGGATATTCTGCCTGGGTATGCGACCAATATGCGGTCCGCATACCTGTTCTGTGGCCGTATAATGCACTAAAGAACTGCCCTTCACAATAATCCCAAGGAGGTTATGCGACGACTATGCGACCTGCATATCGATTATGTGATCGCATAATTGGCCGCATAGTTGTCCTCAAAATTAGCCAACATTTTGTCTCACTCTACGGCAGCTATGCGGCCCGCATTGCTATTATGCGGCCGCATAATGGGTCGTACAAATGTGCTCTTCTGAAAAACATTTTTCCTTAAACTTTTAATGCACAGATCAATCCAAAAGGTCCGAACCGCGACGAGCTTGCTTGCCGCAAAGAATTTAATAAATTTGTAACACATATTCTTAACTTGGCACTATGAGATTTTGGGTTTTTGAGTAAAAATTTCACGGGGCCTTACATTCTCCCCTATTTAAGATCATTCGTCCTCGAATGAGGAACAAGGTTCACTTATCAGCACCTTATGCAACTTCAGTTTCACACCACGTACCAACAACCCCCAAATTTGGCTAACTCGCTATATTTCCAAATATTTTGCCAGAGTTTCCTTTGTATCTAGGCCTATCCACCTGCCAGAGAGCCCTAGAAACATATCCGAACAACATATACACAATTTATTGACATGACATAACTCATAACCACACCAACCACGACCCCATAGGCAATATATAATCAAAACGGAACAGTTTTACATAGACTAATCAAGTGATACAAATTTCATAGGAACCAAATTCATAGAAGCTATTACATGGCTATGCAAACAAATATGGGTACTTTTTTTTTATTTCTTCCTCAACTTCCCAAGTGGCTTCTTCAACCTGCTGGTTTCGCCATAACACTTTCACGGAGGCAATTTCTTTATTTCTCAACTTTCGGACTTGCCTGTCGAGAATGGAAACTGGAATTTCTTCGTATGATAGTTCTTCACTAACCTCAATAGTTCCAACTGGCAAAATAGTGGACAGATCTCCCACTACCTTCTTCAACATAGACACATGGAAGACTGGGTGTACCAATGACATCTCAAGTGGTAACTCAAACTTGTATGCCACCTGACCGATCCTCTAAATGATTCGATACGGTCCGACATACCTCAGACTTAATCTTCCTTTCTTTCCAAACCGCATGATACCCTTCATGGGGGAAACCTTCAAAAATATCCAATAATCTTCTTTGAACTCTAAATCTCTATGATGAATGTCCGAATAAGACTTTTGGCGACTCTGTGCGGTTTTCAACCTCTCCTTAATAATCTTGACTTTCTCCATTGCCTGGTGCACAAGGTCCAACCCTATCAATTCAGCTTCTCTAGCCTTGAACCACCCAATGGGAGACCTACATCTTCTACCATACAACGCCTCAAATGGTACCATCTGGATACTAGCATAGAAGCTGTTGTTATAAGAAAACTCTATGAGTGGAAAATGATCATCCCATCTACCTTTGAAATCAAGAACACAAGCACACAACATGTCCTCAGGCGTCTGAATAGTCCGCTCTGCTTGCACGTCGGTCTAAGGATGAAAAGTTGTTCTAAGATTTACCTGCGTACCCAAGCCTTGCTGAAATTTCTTCCAAAAGTTGGCCGTGAACTGAGCCCCTTGATCTGAAATGATTGAGACTGGAGTGCCATGCAACCTGACTATTTCTTTGATATACAACTGAGCATACTGTTCTGCTGTGTCGGTAGATTTGACTGTCAAGAAGTGCGCTGATTTCGTGAGTCGATCCACAATTACCCAAATTGAGTTGAACTTGAGCGAGGTGCACAGTAACCCTACCACAAAATCCATGTTGATCATTTCCCATTTCCACATTGGAATTTCTATGCTTTGAGCCAATCCACGGGGCCTTTGATGTTCGGCTTTCACTTGCTGACAGTTCGAACATTTTGCCACAAAGTCCGCCACATCCCTTTTCATGTTGCTCCACCAATAAAATTCCTTGAGATCATGATACATTTTTGTAAAATCTGGGTGTACGGAATACCTAGAAGTGTGAGCTTCTGCCATGATCCTTTCCTGAAGACCGTCAATATTTGGAACACATAGGCGGCCTTGGTACCGTGGGGTACCATCATCCATGCCAAAGGAAAAAGCTGTGGTCTTGTGTTAATGAATTACCTCCTTCAGTTGTGCTAACAATGGATTGTTGAATTGCTTCTCTTTCACTTCTGCCACAAGCGATTATTCAACCTATTCTGCACGATTACTCCTCCTTTGTTAGAGTCCGCAAAGAGAACTCCCAAACTAGCCAACTGGTGAACCTCCCTGGCCAACAACCTTTGATATTCCTTCAAATGAGCCAAACTTCTCATAGATTTCCAGCTAAGAGCATCTGCTACAAAGTTAGCCTTTCCCGGGTGATAGAGAATACCAATATATTGAAGGCTCTTGTGGTCTGTAAATACATCCACATGGACCCCATACAAATAATGTCGCCAAATCTTTAGTGCAAACACCACTGCCGCAAGCTCTAAGTCATGGGTTGGATAGTTCTTTTCATGATTCTTGAGTTGCCTAGAAGCGTAAGCTATAACCTTTCCATGTCTCATTAACACACACCCAATCCTGATCCTCGTAGCATCGCAATGCACCACAAATCCCTCTGTACCCTCTAGCAGGGTCAATACCGGCACTGTAGTCAATCTTGATTTCAATTCCTGGATGCTCCTTTCACATGCATCGGACCACTGGAACTTAACTGTTTTCTGTGTCAATTTAGTCAATTGAGAGGCAAGAGTAGAAAATCCCTCCACAAATCTTCTGTAGTACCTGACCAAACCTAAGAAACTGCGAATCTCTGTTGGAGTGGTAGGTTTAGGCAAATTCTTTACTACTGCAATCTTTTGAGCATCAACCATAATTACTTCCCTAGAGACGACATGACCCAAGAACGTGACAGATTCAAGCCAAAATTCACATTTCAAAAATTTTGCATAATGTTTGTGCTACTGAAGAGTCTGTAGAATTGCCTTGAGATGGTCAGCATGGTCCTCTCGACTTCAGAAATACACAAGAATATTATCAATGAACACTATCACAAAGGAGTCTAGAAAAGGCTTGAAGACTCGAATCATAAAATCCATGAAAGCTATGAGATTTTGGGTTTTTGAGTAAAAATTTCACGGGGCCTTACATATGCGACTGCAGACCAGCGATCGCATTCGCGATGAACAAACGCCTGGTCCAACCTTGGTCTTCCTAACCTTATGCGAACGCGACTTAACCCACGCGTTCGCGATGCTTTACCTGAACAACTCTCGCAATCGTAGCCCTAGATACGTGAACGCGAAGAACAACCTGGCCTGCCTCTATAACTGCTCTACTCGATCGCGAGCCTCCTCATGCGATTGCGAGGAAGAAACATCTGCAACAGAACTGAAGGAAAATCTGCAACTTTCAAAATAAGAATTTGATCCGTTTAACCACCCGAAACTCACCCGAGGCCCTTGGGACCTCAACCAAACATGCCAACACATACCATAACATAATTCAAACTTGTTCCAACCCTCGTAACGCTCAAAACAACAACAAAACATCAAATCATCATCGGATTCAAGCCCAAGAATTCCAAAAACTTCCAAATTTTACTTTCGATCAAAAAGTCTATCAAACCTCATTCGAATGACCTGAAATTTTGCACACACATACCAAATGACACAACGGACCTACTCCAATTTATGGAATTCCATTGCAACCCATATATCAAAATTTCCACTACCAACCGGAAAACGCAAAAATTCCAATTTCTCCAATTCAAGCTTAAATCTACTTCGGACCTCCAAAATACATTCTGATCATGCTCCTAAGTCCCAAATCACCTTCCAAAGCTATCCGAATCATAAAACCTAAATTCCGTGATCGTTTATCCACAAGTAAACTTCCGATTGACTTTTTCATCAAAAAGGTCAACTTAAGAGACTAAGTGTATCATTTCCCTACAAAACCACTCCAAACCCAAACTAACCAACACGATGCAATGAAATACAGCTGAACAACACATAAAGAAGTAGAAATGGTGGAAATGGAGCAGTAACTCATAAAAAAACTGGCCGGGTCGTTACATCCTTCCCCTCTTAAACAAACGTTCATATGGTGATTTTGGACTAAGGCATATGTACGAATTTGGATTTGGAGGTCCTTATTTGATTTAGTCTATTTGGCGAAAAGGTTTGGAAGGTTGATCGGTTAACTTGGATGATATCGAGTTCGGATTGTTGTTTCAGGAGCTAGAATAGTCTGATGTGTCATTTGGGATTTGCATGCAAAACTTGAGGTCATTCTGAGTGATTTAGGCATGTTCGACGTAAGTTTTGAATTTTAAATTTTTTATAAGTTCCTTAAGCTTGATTTGTTTGATTTGAGGCATTGAGTAGGTTCGTGTTATAATTAAGGGTTAGTTGGTATGATTGGACGGGGTCCCCCGGGCCTCAGATGTGTTTCATATGGGTTTCAGACCATTTTCTCTTATTTTTGGTTGCTGATGCTGGTGTGTGGTTTGCATCATCGCGATCGTGACAAGGAGGTCACGCTAACAGAATGTGTTTTGGTGGCAGGCATATTTATTCTTCGCGTTCGCAAAGGGTTGATCGCATTCGCGGAGCTTGGTGAGGCAGTGATTGATAACTAGGGATTTTAACGCATTTTATTCTCCTTCTTGCTTATGCTTTGATTAGAAATTCATACAAAATAGTCCCAAAAGGCTCACAAGTTGTGCTTGATTGTAAGTTTAATCAACAAAGTGACAAGATGTCAAAGATCAACTCAAAATGAGTGAAAGTTGCATAAATACCAAGACAAGACAAAGCTCAGGCAAAGCAAGGCCAGTGCGGCCACACTACATTCTGTTTGGTACGCACTGTGAGGTTCAGAGAGCATGACTTTCAAGGCACAAAGGCAATGCAACCGCACTAGGATTTTTGCGGTCCGCACTAAAGGCAATGCGGCCGCACTCAATTTAGTGCGGTCCGCAGAACCCAAGATTAGAGAAGTGCCAGTTTCAAGGATTCAAGTCAATGAGGTCTGCATTCCATTTTGTGCGGACCGCACTAGAAGCCTCCGCGGCCGCAATCCATTCTCTGCGGTCTGCAGTGCCGAGTTTAGAGAGTCAAATCTTCAGATTCAGAGCCCTAGTGCGGCCGCACACCATTTTGTGCAGTCCTCACTAACCCCACCGGGGCATTTTTGTCCAGAATTTTTAGCTTAGTATAAATAGATTTTTCCCATTTTTTAGGGCATCAGATATTGTAATTAAGTAGCTGCGCTTGTGGGTTCGAGATTCTTAGCTATTTTGGGCAATTTTATCTACTTTTCATCATTGAATCTTGTTATTTAGCTTAACAATTAATTAATATGAGTTGTTCTTCATTTATTTGTTGCTTTTCTTCTTTAATTATGAGTAGCTAGACCCATAAGCTAGGGTTGTGGCTCAACCCTAGTGTGGATAATTGATGGGTCTTGTATTTTAGGGCTAGATTGACTATGAGTGTTTGATATTTGGGCCAATTTCATGGTTACTGGCTGAATTAGTGGTTGTAAATACTAGTTTGTGTTTAGTTGACTAGGGGTCTTCTTGAGAAAGAGAGCCTAAGTCTCCGAAATTGGTCCAACAAGGAATTGGGACGTACTCAAGAGATTGATAGCCCCGATTAAAGGTTTAAACCTCAAGAGAGTAATACTCGACTTGAACCCTAGTTGCTTGTGCAAATTTGCATACCCAATTGGTCTTGAGAAAGTCAATTCGGGCAAAATCACTCGAACCATCGAGAGGTGTAGAGCGGGTAATATCGTGCAACAGTTATATCATACTCCCCAATTATGTCAATCGTGTCTTAGATTCAATTACCCATCAATTAACCACCAAGGTGAAAGTCATTACCCTAATGCCTTTTAAACCATTTGAACAACCCTTTTTAGATTAACTCTTAGCTTAATCTAGTTGCATTTACCATTTGTAGTTTGATAATAGTAGAAGTAAAAATAAAACCCCAAAAATGATTAGAAGTGTAATTTGGAACATATAAGCAATCCTAAACTAGATAGATACTCGATTCCAAATTCTAGCTCTCTGTGGAAATCGATCCCGACCCAAAATTGGGTAAAAGCTACTCCGACCCTCTCTCACTACATAATTAGTAGTGCGGAGTAGGCCGCGGCCACCTTTGTGGTGCCTTTGCCGGGGAGCTAACGATTTTGGCTATCTATTTAGTTAGTTTTGTGTATTGTTCTTCTTTCGTTCTTTGTTACTAACTTGTTTGTGTCACAACTCAGGTACCAAATGGCAGCAAACAACGCTAATGACCCTCTTGGAAATGTGATTGTGGGGGATGAGGTAGATGATGTCGGAGATGATGATGTGCATCTTGTACCTCAAGGACAACGTAGAGGCCGCAATGCCAATGCTAATCCCAATGACAATGTTCCAGACCCTCCACCACCACCTCGAAGAGTGGCTCCCAGTGTACTTCCGAACTAGGGCTATGTTAGTGCTATTGTCCCACCCCAAATCCGAGCGGGCAATTTTCAGATAACCAATGTGATGTTGACCTTACTTGAGCAACGTGGGTATTTCACGGGTGCTACAAATCAAAATGCCTACAAATATCTCAAGGGGTTTGTGGATACATGCTGGGGGAGCAAGCAGATGAATGTGTCCGAGGATGCTCTTAGGTTGAGACTCTTCCCATTCTCACTTCGAGGGAAGGCATTAGATTGGCTCGAGAGACTTCCTAACCATTCCATCACAACTTGGGATGAGTTGGCAGATAAATTCATTGCTAAATTTTTCTCGCCGGGGCATATGGCGACATTGCGTGATGAGATATTGGCTTTCAAGCAAGAGCCTACGGAACCTTTGCATGAGATTTGGGAGCGTTATAGAACAATGGTGAAAGAATTCCCCAACAATGATATGACCGAGGCTATGACACAACAAACCTTCTACCGGGGCATCAATACAATAAATCAATGTATAGTGAACCAACTTGCTGGGGGCAACTTTATGAAGCTGTCGTATGATGAGGCATATGATATACTTGACGAGATGGCTGACACTTCTTCTTCATGGTAAAGTAGAGCCAATGTGCCTCAGGGTGACCCCACAGTTATTCATTTGCACAAAGAATTACATGATTATGGGCAGGCTATAGCGGAGTTGACAACTACTATGAACCAATTGGCAAAGGCACAGTTGCAACAAGTTCAAAATCCTCGCTAAGTGAATGCCATGGAGGGTGTCAATATGCTTGTCAACAAAAGAAGGCAACAAAACCAAGGGAATTCTGAGCAATTTGATGATGACTGTGATGGATTTCAAAATGATGGTTATGATGACCAAAGTGAAGAGGTTCAATTTGTAAACAACTATCAAGGCCAGAGGGGCAACTCTTCTAACCAACAATAGTGGAGACCTCAAGGCAATTGGGGCAACTAATAACAAAACAGTGGTAATTGGGGGAACAACAACCAAAATAACAACTGGGGCAATTAGAAAAACAATCAAGGAAACCAAGGGAATTGGAATGGTAATAACAATAATTGGGGTGGCAATAATAGTCAATGTGGATGGAATAATAGAAACCAAGGAAATCAGGGGCAAGGCTTTCAAAGGCCCCCAATGCACCAACAACCGAACAATCCACCCTTATTTCCATCTCGAGGTCCTAGTTCTTCTAGCAATGATATGAGTAGAAGTGAAATGATGTTCAAACAGATGATGAAGAATAGTGCGGATTCGGATGCACAGTTGGCTTCCCACAATATCTCTATCAGAAATTTGGAGGTACAATTAGGCCCAATCTCTCAGTCTTTAAATACTCGCCCTAAGGGTGCTCTACCAAGTGATACGGTAGTGAACTCGAAGGGTGGAAACAATCATGTCATGACAGTAACAATGAGAAGTGGGAGAGGCGGTGATGTGAATGCCTCCAAACAAAACAAATCTTGGATGATGATGTTGAGTTGCAAGAAAATGAAGTCCCTTTGGTAGTTGAAGATGTGGTTGAAGAAAATGTGAACAACGAAGTGAGGATTGATATTCAAAATGTTGAGGTGGAAACTCAAAATGATGTGAACCCGTCTAGGGAACACATAATAGACATGCCGGAGCCAGTTGTGCCTAAAGCCAAGGCTTCTTTGCCAAGGCCACCTCTACCTTATCCTCAAAGGGTCGCGAAGCAAAAAAATGATAATCAGTTTAAGAAATTCATTGACATGATGAAGAGCTTGTCCATTAATGTCCCTCTAGTGGAGGATCTTAAACAAATGCCGGGCTATGCAAAATTCATGAAAGACTTGGTCACAAAGAAGTGTTCTATGGATTGTGAAACTATAAAGATGACTCACCAAGTTAGTGCTATAGTGCATTCAATGGCCCTGAAGCTTGAAGATCCTGGTGCCTTCACCATTTCTTGCACCATTGGAAGTGCGGATTTTGCCAAGGCTCTATGTGATTTGGGAGCTAATATCAATTTGATGCCCTACTCAGTGTTTAAAACCTTGGGTATTGGGCAACCTAGGCCAACTTCCATGAGGTTACAAATGGCGGATAGATCGATGAAGAGACCATTGAGTATTATTGATAATGTGCTTGTCTATGTGGACAAATTTATCTTGCCAACTGATTTTGTCATCTTGGACTGCAAGGTGGACTACGAAGTTCCTATCATACTGGGCAGACCTTTCCCAGCTACGGGGAAGGCATTGGTAGATGTGGAAGCAGGGGAACTCACCTTCAGGGTGGGTGATGAAAAGGTGGTCTTTCATGTGTGCAAATCTATGAAGCAGCCCAACAGTACCGAGGTGTGCTCTTTTGTTGACCTCATTACAACAGTGATCATTGATGACACCAGTACAATGTCAATGTGGAGGACCTATTAGAGGCCGTATTGTTGAATCTTGATGTCAATGAGGATGTAAGCCGAGTGGAGTGCGTGAATGCTTTACATGGAATGGGCTCTTATTCTTATGAGCCTAGGAAATTGTCTTTGGTTCTCGAGAATAGAAAGACTCCACCAACTAAACCTTCAATTGAGGAGCCTCCGGTGTTGGGTTGAAACCACTTCCTCCACACCTCAGGTATGAGTTCTTAGGCTCAAATTCTACTTTTCCAGTTATTCTTTCTTCTTGCCTTACTAACATGCAGGTTGATGCCACATTGGCGGTGCTTCAAAAGCAGAAAAAGGCAATTGGATGGACTCTAGCTTATATTTGGGAAATAAGCCCCACATTCTGTATGCACAAGATTATTCTGGAAGATGATGCAAAGCCCTCCTTAGAGCATCAAAGGAGGTTGAACGAGGCAATGCAAGAAGTTATGAAAAATGAGGTGATCAAGTGGTTGGATGTCGGGGTTATGTACCCCATCTCTGATAGCTCTTGGACTTCACCGGTGCAATGTATACCAAAGAAGGGTGGCATGACTGTGGTGACAAATTCTAAAAATGAGTTGATTCCGACAAGAACAGTTACCGGTTAGAGGGTATGCATGGACTACCGCAAGTTGAATAAAATGACCCGCAAGGATCACTTTCCTTTGCTATTTCTGGATCAGATGTTAGATCGACTTGTTGGGTGTGCCTTCTATTTATTCTTGGATGGGTATTCTAGGTACAACCAAATCTTGATTGCTCTGGAAGATCAGGAGAAGACCATATTCACTTGTCCGTATGACATATTTGCTTTCTCTAGGATACCTTTTGGGTTGTGTAATGCACCGGCTACATTTCAGCAGTGTATGATGGCCATTTTTACTGATATGGTGGAAGACATTTTGGAGGTGTTTATGGACGATTTTAGTGTTGTGGGGGACTCATTTGATGAATGCTTGAAGAATCTTGATAGGGTGTTGGCCCAGTGTGAAGAAACTAATCTTGTTCTCAATTGGGAGAAATGCCACTTTATGGTGGAAGAAGAAATTGTTCTTGGGCATAAAATTTTGAAGTATGGTATTGAGGTAGATAAAGAAAAGATCGATGTGATTTCAAGGCTACCTCCCCTACATCCGTCAAGGGAGTCCGAAGTTTCTTGGGCATTCACGGTTCTACCGGAGATTTATCAAAGACTTTTCGAAGGTAGTGAATCCTTTGTGCAAGTTGTTGGAAAAAGATGCTAAGTTTGTGTTTGATGAGAAATGTATGCAAGCTTTTGAACTTCTCAAGCATAAGTTGACCTCCACTCCTATCATTACCGCGCCTAATTGGAGCTTGCCCTTTGAGCTCATGTGTGATGCAAGCGATATTGTGGTTGGGGCGGTTTTGGGTCAAAGAGTGAACAAAATGTTTCATCCGGTGTACTATGCGAGAAAGACAATGAATGATGCTCAAGTGAACTACACGGTGACCGAGAAAGAACTTTTGGCTATTGTGTTTGCTATGGAAAAATTCCGACCGTATCTTATGGGTGCCAAGGTTATTATTCATACCGACCATGCCGTACTCCGGTACTTGATGACGAAGAAGGACTCCAAAGCTAGACTGATGCGATGGGTCTTGTTATTTCAAGAGTTTGATTTGTATATTGTGGACCGGAAGGGTAGTGAGAACCAAGTGGCAGACCACTTGTCCCGCTGGCAGAGGTGGATCTTCCTGAGGAGGGAAGCAGAAAATGATAAAACTCACTCCCCAAGCTAGGCAAAACATCAAGAACATGAGGAAAGCGATAAAAGATGCTGATTGAGCCATTGATATGTCGGGGAGTGAGTACGAGCCTTCCTGGGAGATCTCTTCGGACTCTGTGCCAGAATACATCTCTGACTGGCTGGAGAGGCATAGACTGAGAGATACACCTCTAGCATCCCCCACTGCCCAAGCATCAGTGAACATATCTTTTGGGTCATCTGAGCGCTCAGGTGATGGTAGTGGGGAATACTCCACCTCTCCCACAACTTCATCATCTGGAGAGGGAGCAGTAGGTGATGAGGAGGAAATAGGGGGAGAGGAAGAAGTAGGAGAAGGAGGTGAACTACAAGTGGGTGGTATTGCTAGAACTAGGAAACCGAAGGTGTGGCAGAACCGGTTCATTAGTGAAGTAGCATACCACAAATTACGGGAATGATGGCCGGTGAGGAAGTTAATCCCGGAGCGAAGTTTTATTGATAGAGACTTGCTACCTCACAACCCCAACATGAGGAGGCAGTTTAGGACAAAAGTGGGCTGGGAAAATTTTCTAAATGAGTGTGTGGATGCCAACGAACACTTGGTCAAGGAATTTTACAACAACGTTGACCACATCAAAAAGGGCTCCAAAGTGACCAATGTTCGAAATCTGAAGGTGTTGTTCGACGGGAAGACAATCAATGACTATCTTGGGTTTAATGAGGAAGATGAGACCCTGTACATGGCAAAGATGGAAATGGGCGAGGAGGTTCTTCCCTGGCTAGCATTGTACCTGGCAATCCCAGGTACTACCCCCGACTGGTTGACTGCTGGAGTCAAGATCTTGAGATGGAGTTTGAACTTTGAGGCACGGGGGTGGGAGACCTTTTTATGTAGAAGGTTGGACCCCACGACACATGACAACTCCCTCCCTCTCCACCGGGCTGTGTTAGTGGCTTTTATCATGGCGGGGTACCCAATCAATGTGGGGAATATGACGTCGCGGATTATTACTATTGTGGGTGCCGACATGACAGAAACTACCCGTTTTCCAGTTTCCTCACTATGTACTTCCGGGACCTGAAAGTGGAGAAGAGGCCCTTCGACATCAAAGTCAAAGCGAATGCCCTTTTATCCTGGCACAACATGCAGGGGGATGACAACCCCAAGAGCAAGAACTTCAAGAGTAGAGTTACTGCTCCAACTAGCCAGTCTGAAGAGCCAGTTGTGGTAGTGACTCCAGTTGAGCCTGCATCTACTTCTATTGCTGCCCCTCCTGGTCCATCCACCTCAGCGGACCCAGAGATTCCATCTTCCCGGGCTCATCCTATTACTACCCACCGACTAAGCCAGATACTTCTGAGTATCAACAACTGGATGCAGACTGCCTCATCCAAGTTGTCCATCCTGACTACCACGGTAGAGGCTCAGTCGGCACCTCCAGCCCCATAGGTTTCCCAGTCGATAGAGGATGCTTTAAAAGAGATTTTAGACAACCAGAAGAAAATCCTCGACACTCAGAAGGTGCTCACAGATGCAGTTGCTTCACACAACCAGTCTCTCAAGGAGCTTGCTAGGGAGCACAAGAAATTGAGGAAAACGCTGGCTTCCAAGGAGTCCGTGAAGGCACTGAGGGTTGATGTTGACCGGTTGAAGGCAGACTAGATGCTTTTAGACTTATTGCTCGATGATCCTATGCCAGCAGCTCATCCCCAGCCAGAGCAGTCACAGAGTCCTCCAAAGAGAAAGAGGATGATTCCCAGAGCAGATGATGCGGTCATCCAGTTGGCCGACCCACCAGAGGCCTCCTCCAGTCAGCCATAGGATACACCACAGGAGCCTCTCCAGGTCCAGACTCAGGTCCCAGCAGTAGGCTACCGGGAACCAGTCTGAGGTTCCCGAGCATAGTGAGGACCCTGGGACCACTCAGGATCCTATGCAGACAGACAGGCCATAGGGATTCCCTATATCCTTTTTCCTATCTCTTTTTGATGATTTATTTGGTTTATTTGGCATTGGGGACAATGCCAGCTTTCATTTGAGAGGGTAGACCCTACTTTTTATTCATTCGTATGATTGTATATATATTTGATACTTTTTTATGCTTTATTGATTTTTCACCTTTGGGTTGTATATAATTTTAACATTTCGTATATTTATCACACTTTTATTTTACTTTGGGTCAGTCTATAAAGTTATGTTACATTGTACCTATTCATCCCATCTATTATATATTCAAATCCCCTCTTGTATATATTTATTCTACTTTCCGCAAATTTTTCGTTCTTAGCTTCTTATTTGTGATTCGTAGCTTCTTGTTTCTCAAGTTTGCAATAAGCCTTTGGTTTTCTTAATGCCACGGTTCTTTCCAAAGGTAGAGTGTTGTGTGAACCGGGTGGCTCTTCCTAATGATGGATGGCGTGACAACCTTCTTAAAGATTTGAGTCCATTTTTCTTTTCGTTTTTAGTAGTTAGTAGTTAAGGATGCCTCAATAAAAGCTTCACTTAGGCCTAGCACATTTGCCTTTGATCTTATGGTCAAAAACAAATTGTTGTGTTTAGGATGGTGAAAGTAGTGACCTTGAGACTCTTGTGTTGACCACTAATCATCAAGTGATTTTTCGGGATCATTGTGTGCTCAAATCTTATCTAAGGTCATTGTGGGCCTCCGACTCTGCGTCTTTAGAAATCCCATAGCTTGTGTGGTGAGTAATCGAATTGCAAGCCCAAGTCCCAAGCCATTGGTCTAAAACTTGCCCTGAATGTTTGTTGAGGTGAAATCCTAAGTGAATTCTGACTTGAGAATGATTATAGGCTCTCCTTGGTCCAAATGATAGTTGAACACACCCATAACTTACCAAAGATAAAATCCCTAGTCAACCCTTTTGAGCCTTAGACCTTTTTCCTTCAAGAACCATAATACAAGCCTATACCCGTTCTAAAAGATACCCCATCTTGGCACCTGATCTTTCCTTTAGCACATGGAAAAAGTATAAGTTTGGGGGGGGGGGGAGTCGAATATTGCAACAAAGTGGTAAAAAGGCACAAAAATGAAGAAAAGGAAAGGCAATGAAAAAGAAAGATAAGCAAAATGGCAAATAGAATGTTTAATATGGAAAAGAACAAAAAAAAAATTCAAGAAAAGCAAATAATGAAAGGTGTAAAAAGTTGAAAAGGAGAAAAGATTTGAAATGCATAAGAAAGAGTGACAGTGTGTCTCTCTAACCCCTTAGAAAGAAGTGAAATGACTCAGAGAGTCAAGTGAATGTGTGCCAAATGAATCAAAAGAAGTGCTTAAGAGAAGATGGAACTTAGACCAAAACATTTCCTACCCCGAACCAAAAGCCTTCACAATGTCTCCACAAAATCCCTATATGATCTTGAGTTGAATGAAGCTTACATTAGTGGATACTCACATAAGGGGCAAGCATATGGTACCTAGAGCCGGACTTGTGGCTTTTTCTTGAGAGAGATGAGTGAATTTCCATTAACCTCGTTTTGAGTGCCACTATTCTAAATTTGAGGTTTGCTTAGGGAGAGTTGAGGATATGTGAGTTTGGGCTCCACAATGACTAAAGTAATAGAGAGAGTCCTTTGATGTGTTGAGCCAACTCTTGATGCTCTTGTGTCGCACTTAATCCATGGTGTTTCAAAGAGTAAAAGTTGTTAATGATTCATTTGTATTGAGGGCAATTGTTAGTCCCAATTGATGCTAGATGAGGTTACTTTAGGTCAGCTGAAAACTTCTTAGATTTTCCCTTAAGATGTAGGTCTTATTTTGTTTGCTTGAGGACAAGCAAAAGCTTAAGTTTGGGGGAGTTGATAACTAGGGATTTTAACACATTTTATACTCCTTCTTGCTTATGCTTTGATTAGAAATTCATACAAAATAGTCCCAAAAGGCTCACAAGTTGTGCTTGATTGTAGGTTTAATCAACAAAGTGACAAGATGTCAAAGATCAACTCAAAATGAGTGAAACTTGCACAAATACCAAGACAAGACAAAGCTCAAGCAAAGCAAGGCCAGTGCGGCCGCACTACATTCTGTGCGGTCCGCACTGTGAGGTTCAGAGAGAATGACTTTCAAGGCACAAAGGCAATGCGACCGCACTAGGATTTTTGCGGTCCGCACTGAAGGCAATGCGGCCGCACTCAATTTAGTGCGGTCCGCAGAACCTAAGATTAGAGAAGTGCCAGTTTTAAGGATTCAAGTCAATGCAGTCCGCATTCCATTTTGTGCAGACCGTACTAGAAGCCTCCGCGGCCACAGTCCATTCTCTACGGTCCATAGTGCCGAGTTTAGAGAGTCAGATCCTTAGATTCAGAGCCCTAGTGCGGCCGTACACCATTTTGTGCGGTCCGCACTAACTCCGCAGGGGCATTTTTGTCCAAATTTTTTAGCTTAGTATAAATAGTTTCTTTTCCCATTTTTTAGGGCATCATATATTGTAATTAAGCAGCTGCGCTCATGGGTTCGAGATTCTTAGCTATTTTGAGCAGTTTTATCTACTTTTCATCATTGAATCTTGTTATTTAGCTTAGTAATTAATTAATATGAGTTGTTCTTCATCTATTTCTTGCTTTTCTTCTTTAATTATGAGTAGCTAGACCTATAAGCTAGGGTTGTGGCTCAACCCTAGTGTGGGTAATTGATGGGTCTTGTATTTTAGGGCTAGATTGACAATGGGTCTTGTATAAGGTGACAATGGGTGTTTGAACCCTAGTTTGTGTTTAGTTGACTAGGGCTCTTCTTGAGAAAGAGAGCCTAAGTTTCTGAAATTGGTCGAATAAGGAATTGGGGCGTACTCAAGAGATTGATAGCCCCAATTAAAGGGTTAAACCTCGAGAGAGTAATGCCCGACTTGAACCCTAGTTGCTTGTGCAAATTTGCATACCTAATTGGTTTTGAGAAAGTCAATTCGGGCAAAATCACTCGAACCACCGAGAGGTGTAGAATGGGTAATATCGTGCAACGTTTATATCATACTCCCCAATTATGTCAACCGTGTCTTAGATTTAATTACCCGTCAATTAACCACCTAGGTGAAAGTCATTACCCTAGTGCCTTTTAAACCATTTGAACTATCCTTTTTAGATTAACTCTTAGCTTAATCTAGTTGCATTTACCATTTATAGTTTGATAATAGTAGAAGTAAAAAGAAAACCCCAAAAATGATTAGAAGTGTAATTTGGAACACATATGCAATCCTAAACTAAGTAGATACTCAATTCCAAATTCTAGCTCTCTATGGTAATCGATCCCGAACCAAAATCGGGTTAGAGCTGCTGCGACCCTCTCTCGCTACATAATTAGCAGTGCGGAGTAGGCCGCGACCAGTGACCTTCGCGATCGCGAGCTGGGAGACGCATTTGGGTAGAAGGGAAGGCTGGTTGGGGCATCCAACTTATGGCCTCTGTGTTTGCGAGGGAGGGATCGCGTCCGCGTAGGCTCTATTGTGGTATGCATCACGTTCACAACCAGGTCCTCGCATGTGTGTAGGGGTTTTCAGAGGCATTCGTCATTATGTGCTTCACAAACACGAGGCACGTGTCGTGTTTGCGAAGTATATAACTGGGCAGACCTTAAATATTCTATTTTCGAGGGTTTTGGTTATTTTATCACATTTTTAAATTTAGAGTACGGATTTGGGCGATTTTTTAGGAGATTTTCACGATTTGGATTGAGGTAAGTATTTGGTTTTTCTCAGATTTGTTTATTATTCATGATCCCAACCTTGATTTTAGCATTTTTTTGGTGTATCTAATTAAAGAAATTGAGAATTTTAGTAAAAACTTTTCTAAAGTAAGAATTGATGATTTGAGGGTCAATTTAAGGTCAGATTTGGATAAACCACATATTTTTGGACTCGTATTGGAATGCATGTTCGAAATTGATGAGTTTTAACAGATTTTGAGGTGCAGGACCGAGGTTGACTTTGCATAATGGAACCAAGATCTTAGCTTTATCGTTTGGGCTTGTTTCCTATGATTTTTATTGATATTATTAATTGTTTTTGCAATATTTGATCTGTCTGGATGTTGATTCACACGGAGAGGGCTTCTTAGAGTATTGACTTATCTTGTTTAAGGTAAGTATATTGCTGTTACATCTCACGTTTTCGTACATTAAAATTTCATTTTCAGTTAGCCGACGTAGACTCGGGGTTGAGATCATCTTGACGTTAACGTACTTATGCTATTTATAACAAGCGATAAATAAGTGTTATGAAGGATAAAGGGGTACACAGATTAAAGAAAACGAGTTTCGTTGAAAGTGGCCAATTTGGAATAAAATACGGGTAGAGCGATAATACTCGATAATTATGAACTAGTACCATACAAGATGCCATGTGACCATGGTAGTATAATATATAAAATATATATGAGGTATTTTAAAAATAAATAGAATTTTTAGTAATTTGTGGCAATTTTTAAATTATGCGGGTAATTGATTAATTACCGGGTAACAGGACATTACCCGGTTAACTAATAAGTGGATAAAAACTTAATTAATTATACTCCAAAGATGTGTGGCAACACATGAAGTGACTAATCAATTAAAATATCCTATGTAGCAACCTAGGAAATGATAGTTATCCAAAAGCTAGATACATGTTCAATTCATAGAATTCAAGGACACAAAAAGGACGCTATTCATTTTCATAAAGAAGACAAGAAAAATTTCTTTCTTAAATTGAAACTTTAGAAAAGTTAGAAACCTTCATTACAAGCCAAAAGTTAACAAAGATAAGACTTAAAAAGTCTTATCTCTTTTCAAGATTCAGAACATATAACGTTAGGGACTTCTGCTTGGTTTGAAACTTTGAAAACCTCTTTGTTCAAAAATGTTAGAAGCTAACTACACCAACACGTGAAAAGAATTTCCAAGAATTTCGAAGGATTCAAGCAAATCTCGTTCAACATATTTCACTGAAGCAGAAGCTTCATTTCATTCGAATAGTTCCAGGAACAAGTATGTTAAGGCCCTCCCTTCTTTCTTTTGGCATGGTCCAATTATACTGAAGAAACGAGTAAATGCATAGTTTGCATAAATTACTCTATTTATAGGATCCCTGATCAGTGAGAGTTGGCGTTCTCTATTTGATCTGGAGTTGCTTTTGATGTTGGTATAATACGTTTGTGTATATATATGTATATGGGTATGACATGGCTCAGTCCTGTCTTTGTACAGTTATGTTTCTGTTAGAATTCTGTAGACAGTATGTCTAGTTGGGATATATGTGGCCTTGTCAGCTTTTAGTTATTGGATGTATAGTTGTCTATAACAGCCTTGCGGGATTCGCCCCCTGTATTCTACAGATATACGTACATATGCCTTGTTGGCAGGTTTCCTTCATGTATGTTATCTTCATAATTCAGAAGATGTCATATAGGTTCATATCCTAGGCGTATGCTTAGGGGTGTTTGACAAGTAGGACTCAGGCACCCGTCGTGGTCCATCAGTTTGGGTTGTGACAAAAGTGGTATTAGAGCAGTTCTGTCCTAGGGTTGTCTACAGGCCGTGTCTAGTAGAGTCTTTTTATGGGTGTGTTGTGCACCACACTTATAGACAAGAGGCTACAGGACATATAGGATGTTATCCTCTCTTCTTATCTTAGATCGTGCAATATAAGAATTCATGTTCCTAACGATGTGTTACGTTTTTAGTGATGCCTCCGAAGACTACAACTGCTAGCACGGGTCAGCAGGCTACGAAGGTGTTAGAAAGAGAGATAAGTTATACTATGGATTCAGACCCATCGGAGATCATGGGTTCTATTGAGAAGGATCCATCCGAGGATCCACATGAGTCATCCATTCGAGTTGTTTCGACCACTCCGGCAGTAGATGGGGTGAGAGGAGTTCCGACCTCACCAAGGCCATTAGTTTCACAGCCTATTGATTAGTGTATGAGGGGAGTAGTGCATGGATTGGCACAACCGGGATTCCCTCAAGCTCAAAATTATGTCAAGGTATTTGAGGGCACCAGCTCTTCTGAGGTCGTGTATAGTCCACAGTCTTGGGAGTTCGTCAATCAATGTTCGTCGGTGTATGTTATGGTATACGCAAAGGAAGAAGATAGTAGTCGGGACAAGAGGAGGAAGGTAACTGATAGGGACATGAAGATTCCGCTTCGAAGTGTGTCCGATCGAGATTCTTATATAGGATGAGGCAAGGACCCTCTACTATAGACTTCCTCCAAGTGTCAATTTTTGGTTTGTTAGTTCCACCTCTTCTTGGAATATTACCAAGTCAGGGTTTTAAATGTGTTTGGTTGTTTTATGAGGATGTAGGGAGCCCCGTCCTGACTTGTATATATTATGGTTATGCCTGCTTAGAGGTTTTGCAGATAGTATCCTGTATATAGTTTTGGGTATGATATGCCTACGGATTAGTCGACCCCTATGTATATAAACCTTTTTCTAAATTAGTTATGTGAGTTAAGTCTTAATATTGTTATTTATATATGGATGTCGCCATCATGGCCCGTGATAGACTTGTTAATAAACAAGGATAAGGTATGTGGTGTTCGGTTGGGTAGAACTTGATATTATAATGGGTATGGATTGGTTCGCCTTTTGTTATGCTAACATCAAGTGTAGGTCAAGGATGGTTTAATTTCAGTCCCTAGGAGAGCCTGTTTTAGAATGAGAAGGTAATACGACATCACCAAGAGGTAAATTTATCTCATGTCTCAAGGCAAGGAAGATGATCAATAAGGGCTGTATTTATCACTTAGTTCGGGTTCAGGATATGGAAGTAGAGTCACCAACCATTTAGTCCATCCCTGTGGTGAATGAGTTTCCCGATGTTTTTTCTGATAAGCTTTGGGGTCTTCCGGTAGAGCAAGAAATTGAGTTTGCTATAGACCTACTACCAAATACTCATCCAATATCTATTCCCCTCTATAAAATGGCCCCCGTAGAGCTGAAAAAAGTTAAAGGAACAACAAAGGGACTTGTTTGAAAAAGGTTTTATCAAACCTAGTACGTCACCACGGTGAGCACCTGTGTTGTTTGTGAGAAAGAAAGATGGTTCCTTATGAATATGTATTGATTATAGGCAACTTAATAAGGTGACGATTAAGAATAACTACCCACTCCTGAGAATTGATGATCTATTTGATCAGTTACAAGGTGCCAAGTGTTTCTCAAAAATAGACTTAAGGTCTGGGGACCATCAGGTAAGGGTTAAGGATGAAGATATTCCGAAGACTGCATTCAGGACTAGATATGGGCACTTTGAGTTTCGGGTTATGTCGTTCGGTCTGACCAATGCCCCAGCAGTTTTCATGCATTTAATGAATCATATGTCCAGGCCTTTTTTAGATCTGTTTGTTATTGTATTTATTGACGATATATTAGTATATTCTCATCCAGAGACTGAGCATGCAGATCATCTGTGTTCTGTGCTCAGAGTTCTACAAAAAGGGAAGTTGTATGCAAAATTTTCTAAATATGAATTTTGGTTGAACTCTGTAGCTTTCCTTGGGCATATTATTTGGGGTAAAGACATCCAAGTGGATACACAAGAGACTGAGGCAGTGAAGACTTTGCCTAGACCCACAACACCGATGAAGGTTCGTAGCTTCTTTTGACAGGTTATTACGAGAAACTTGTAACGAAATTTTCTTCTCTTCTAAGCACCTTTGACCAAAGTGGTATATGGTTTCTTTCTTGATGTTCCAAAATAACATAAGGAAATCTATGGTGCAAGCAGGTTGAAGAAAGGTTGTGAATAAGTATAAATAGATATGTGTAGGTCGCAAGCTAAAGTATGGTAGGGCGACAAGGTTCAAGGAAGACAGGAGGAAGGATAAGAAAAGATGAGTAAAAAGGTGACAAGAATGGATAAGTCCTTGGGAATAAGTTCATAAGAGAGCTGATGATTTCTCTAAATTATAGAAGGCTCAGTATAGCCTGAATGAACTCAAAGGAGTCTAAGACTAGTAACGTTTAGAATATATGAAATGTTGCCCTAATAGTGGGATAAAGACGCAATTGTGAGGGATAAAAGATGAAGTTTGGGCCTCTGAAGAGGGAAAGTTCCAAAATTGTACAAGATTAGGATAACCATGTAAGTTAAATCAGAAGGGAGCTAGGCTTCAATGGATCGACGCTTTCGAACGGAGTTTTCCAGGCCTTAAAGGACATATTAACTTCAGCTCCGGTTCTAACGTTTCCAGTAGAGACCGATGGTTACGTTATCTATTGTGATGCTTTATGCATTGGATTGGGTCGTATGGTAAGGTTATGGCTTATCCTTATAGACAAATAAGAAAGCACGAGAAGAACTGCCCGACCCACGATTTAGAATTAGCCGTGGTGATTCATACACTAAAGATGTGGAGGCACTACTTGTATGACATTTATGTTGATATCTATATGGATCATAAGAGCCTTCAGTATATTTTCAAGCAAAAGGAATTGAATCTTCGTCAAAAGAGATGGTTAGAGTTACTTAAAGACTATGACGTTGATATTTTATACCATCTGGGGAAGGCAAACATAGTAGCCGATGCCCTCAGCCGTAGATCTATGGGTAGCCTATCGTATTTACAGCCAGAAAAGAGGGGAATAGCCCATGAGGTTCATCAGCTAGCTAGTCTTGGAGTTCAGATAATGGACTTAGGTGACATTGGAATTACTCTTTAGAATACGACAACATCCTCATTAGTAACTGAAGTAAAGGAACGCTTGTACGAGGATCCTATGTTAGTTCATTATAAGGATACCACCCTTCAGAAGGAGAAGACACCATTTGGAATTACACAAGATGGGGTCCTTAGATATTGAAGACGATTGTGTGTGCCCAATATTGTAGGGCTGCATTGGCAGGTTATGAGAGAAACTCACTATTCTCGTTATTCTATCCATCCAGGAGCAACAAAGAGGTATCATGATATCAGGGAGATATATTGGTGGGATTAAATGAAAAAGGATATAGCAGAATTTGTTGCTCAATGTCCTAACTGTCAGCAGGTTAAGATTGAGCATCAAAAAACCCGGTGGATTATTGCAGGCTATGGAGATTCTGACTTGGAAATGAGAAGTAATCAATATGGACTTCATCGTAGGCTTACCTTGTACCCAGCGTAAGTTCGATTCAATATAGGTGATTGTTGATAGGCTTACTAAGTTAGCTCATTTTCTGCCCATTAGAACTACATGTTCCTCAGAAGATTATGCAAGGCTTTACATTAAGGAGATAGTACGACTGCATGGTGTCCCTGTATCTATTATCTTGAATAGAGGAGCTCAATTCACAGCTAACTCCTGGAGGTTCTTCCAAAAAGGATTGGGGACTCAAGTAAGTCTTAGTACAACATTCCCCAGACAGACGGACAGGCTGAATGTACTATTCAAACACTGGAGGATATGTTACGATCTTGTGTAATAGATTTCAAAGGTAGCTGGGATAATTATCTACCACTTATTTAGTTCACATATAATAATAGTTACCATTCCAGTATTCAGATGGCTACATATGAAGCTCCTTATGAAAGGAAGTGTAGCTAGCCTATAGGGTGGATAGATGTTGGGAAAACTACGTTAGTAGGACCAGAATTAGTACAACAGGCAATCGAGAGAATTAAGCTTATAGAGGAAATTCTATTGGCAGCTCAAAGCCGTCAGAAGGCTTATGCGGATAATCGATGATGAGACTCAAAATTTTAGGTGGATGACTAGGTATTCCAAAAAGGTATCACCGATTAAAGTTGTCATAAGTCTCAGAAAGGAAGGCATTGGGATCCTACCCAAGCGGTGCCCAAGAATAATGTACAGATTATAGAGGACTTGTCATACGAGGAAATTTCGAGTGCCATTCCAGACCAACGAATCTGCAAACTACGAAATAAGGAGGTAACCTCCGTGAAAGTACTTTGGAGGAACAACAATGACTTGGAAGGTCGAGGAAGACATGAAGTCTAGATATCCCTACTTATTTCCTCCTCCAGAGAAGGGTACGACTGAGACGTCATAACCTCAAGGTGCGTGTACGAATTCTTGTGCTAGCTATTGTTATTGGTCGTGTGAGACCATCGTCGTTATTAATGATTGTGGTCCTATATGACATTAAATTACTAGGTTTCTACAATAAGAGCTGGTAGTAGCGTTGTTACAAGGGCGACTCTACCAAGGTTATAAAAATCCCGAAGAGTTAAATATTCGAGGACGAATGTTTCTAAGGGGGGAAAGATGTTACATCTCGCGTTTTCGTACGTTAAAATTTCGTTTTCAATTAACCGACGTAGACTCGGGGATGAGATCATCTTGACGTTAATCTACTTAAGCTATTTATAACAAGCGATAAATAAGTGTTGTGAAGGATAAAGGGGTACACAGATTAAAGGAAACGAGTTTCGTTGAAAGTGGCCAATTTAGAATAAAATATGGGTCGAGCGATAATACCTGATAATTATGAACTAGTACCATGCAAGGTGTCATGTGACCGCGGTAGTATAATATATAAAGTATTTTAAAACTAAATAGAATTTTAAGTAATTTGTGGCAATTTTTAAATTATACGGGTAACTGATTAATTACCGGGCAACAGGACATTACCCGATTAACTAATAAGTGGATAAAAACATAATTAATTATACTCCAAAGACATGTGGCAACACATGAAGTGACTAAGCAATTAAAATATCCTATGTGGCAACCTAGGAAATGATAGTTATCCAAAAGTTAGATATATGTTCAAGTCTTAGAATTCAAGGACACAAAAGGGACGTTATTAGCTAAATTTATACCATCCGTTATTTCATATGTGACGACAGGTCGAACTAAAACAAAAAACTTTTTCTTGCTAGGTGTAATCCGTTGGACATAGATCCAACTTTTCACTTTTTTGGATTCCTTGGAATTTCTTTTTCCTGTTCCTGGTGGTATCAAAACGCCGGTATGTCGGGATATCTTATCTGTCTCTCCAGGAAAATGGATATCTCCAGAAAAGATTTTAAATTCAATTTGTTTTTTTTATTTTCATAAAGAAGACAAGAAAGATTTCTTTCTTAAATTGAAAAGTTAGAAGCCTTCATTCCAAGCCAAAAGTTAACAAAGATAAGACTTAAAAAGTCTTATCTCTTTTCAAGATTCAGAACATATAACGTTAGGAATTTCTGCCTTGGTTTGTAAACTTTGAAAACCTCTTTGTTAAAAAATGTTAGAAGCTAACTACACCAAGACGTGAAAAGAAGAACAATTTTGTTCCAAGAAATTTGAAGGATTCAAGCATATTTCACTGAAGCAGAAGCTTTATTTCATTCGAATAATTCCAGGAACAGGTATGTTAAGGCCCTCCCTTCTTTCTTTTGGCGTGGTCCAATTATACTGAAGAAATAAGTAAATGCACGACTATAAATTACTCTATTCATAGAAATAGTAGGGGTGTCTATATTCTTGATTCCCCATGAAAAATATTATTATCTTCTGTTCATGGGTCTCAGAATAATACATAGTTGAAAAAGTTTATCCGGAAGGAATATTGAGATTATTATGTATTTTCCATGCATTTCACTCATTT
The DNA here is from genome assembly GCF_000715075.1 of Nicotiana tabacum. Lineage (NCBI taxonomy): Eukaryota > Viridiplantae > Streptophyta > Magnoliopsida > Solanales > Solanaceae > Nicotiana > Nicotiana tabacum. The sequence goes on from NC_134087.1 coordinate 133,946,911, forward strand.
ATACATGAGCATTGACCCATGACAAGGTAGCGTTATATACGCGTATATATGTATATTATATTTATATAGGATACGGGAAAAAGGTTACGACATTATATATGCACTACCACCTGATCAGTTGGTATATAATGATAATGTTTCCCACAGTGGCTAAAATATGATTCAAACGACGTTATATACGCGTATATATGTATGTATATATATATGGGATATGGGAAGAGGTTATGGCGTTATATACGCACCACCACCTGATCAGCTGGTATATGTTGATGATGTTGCCCACAGTGGCCGAGAACGATATGATGGGATGCCCTCAGTGGCTTGATGATACTATGTACACCCATACCTATGCATGACACGACATTTATACGCATGTGCATGATGTTATAAACATTTTATAATTTACAAAGTTATTCAAATTTAAAGATGTGTTTCTATATTCCATGTTTCATCTATGTCTTTTACGTACAAATTTTCATGCCTTACATAGTATATTTTTCGTACTGATGCCATATTTCGCAGGGCCTGCATTTCATGTCTGCAGGTGCAGGTAGGACAGATGACAGTCCCCCTTCTTAGGATCCCTGATCAGTGAGAGTTGACGTGCTCCATTTGATCCGGAGTTGTTTTTGATATTGGTACGATACATTTGTATATCCATTTGATCTGGAGCTACTTTTGATATTGGTACGATATGTTTGTACATATATATGTATATGAGTATGACGTGGCTCAGTCCCGTCTTTGTACAGTTATGTTTCTGTTAGAGGTCTATAGACAGTATGTCTAGTTGGGTTGTATGTGGCCTTGTCGGCTTTCAGTTTTTGATGTATAGTTGTCTATAGCAGCCTTGCCGGCTCGCCCACTGTATTCTGCATGTATACGTACATATGCCTTGATGGCAGGTTTCCTTCACGTATGTCAATTTCTTAATGCAGTAGACGTTATACATGTTCATATCCTAGAAGTATGCTTAGGGGTGTTTGACAGGTAGGACTCAGGCAGCCGTCGCGGTCCATCGGTTTGGGTTGTGACAATTGCCTAACTTTGTGTGGAGAAAATTTGCCTTAGGATTTAGTCTAATTTGCATTATTTGTGCTATGTGAAACAATGTGTACATAAGGTGACGAGTGTGTACACGGGTGTATTTGTGGTAATTGACCGGATTAGACCTTAGTCTATTAATATGCCTTGAATTAGGGTTGTTTGATATATAAAACATGTTATATTATTGTTTTCTCCCCGTACCCCTATGTTAGTGTAATGATTCTTGTACACATTGTTATTCAGCCGTGGACTATATCTTATTGTTTCATATTGTTGTTGTGGTACATATGTACATGTTTTGCAGGTTGATTGTTATTGTGTGGAGTAAAGGTTGGTGAGATACGCATGCGGCGACATAAAGATGGTGTTATTGATGATCATGCAACGAGATAAGGGGGCTTATGCGCGTGTAGCTATATAAGGGAAAATATTTCGTTGTGAAGCTCATGTGATGACATAAGGGTTGCTTGTTGATGATGTTATGTGGCATTTTGGACTGATTCTTGATGTTATTTGTGTGTTGAAACAGGTTGCTATTTTGAACATATTCTTGTTTCCCTTAAATGACTTCACTTTGTGTATTTTTCCCTGTTATCACATGTCCCACCCCTGGTTGATATTTATTTTGTTATGTGTTTCTGTCGTCAGTTTTATATTGATATCTTGCACATGCTATTTTACTAGTGTGTGTCTTGATTTAAACCTCGTCACTACTCCACCGAGATTAGTCTTGATACTTACTGGGTACCAACTGTGGTGTACTCATACTACGCTTCTGCACATTCTTTATGCTGATCTAGGTACCTTATATTGTGCCGGACGTTAGAGAGTGGTGCCGAGCTATTGGAGACTTCAATATGTACCTGCTATTTTGCTCGCAGGCCTTGGAGTCACCCTCTTTAGTTGCTTTATTATTGTTTATGTATTCCAAACACTGATGTACACATTTGAAACTTATTTTGTATTTCTTGTAGAGCTTATGACTCAGTATTATCGGGTTTTGGGAGTTTGACTATTGTATTCACTTTACGACTATGTTATGAGATTTTCCAGCTTTTATTTAATACTTAAGTTATTATATTCTGTTGATCTCATCATGTGATAGACTTACTTAGTCTTAGGAACTAGGTGCCATCACGACCCTTATGGTAGGATTTTGGGTCGTGACAGACTAATCAAGTAGCGCATCACATAGCAAAGTTCGATACTCCATGCAAGTCTAGTCTTAGGCTAAAATATAAATTAAGGCATTTAACATGTTAGAATAACTCAAGTAGTACAATTAAAGCATGGTGTGAATCTAAGTGTACCCGAACATAATAAAAAAATCTAGCATACACATGGACACTCATTACCTCATAGGTGCGTAGCTCTCATAACAAGTAGCACGTAACAAATATAAAACTTACGAGGTAAATTCCCTCTTACAAGGTTAGACAAGAGACTTATCTCGCTTTGAAATCCGATAACTGGCTCCAACACCTCTTTTATACCTCAAACCAATGCCAAATGATCTGAAACTAGTCAAAGAACGTGCAAACCAATCAAAATATACTCAAAGACTCATAATTTATCAATTAAAATAACTACCAACTCCACACAAAAAGTCAACAAAGTCAACACCCGGTCCCACATATCTCGATTTTGAAATATTTCAAAGATAAATATTACTCATAACACCACAAACACAAATATATAACTTATTCCAAATTCCATGGCTAATTTCGTAGACTCAAAATATCATTTTTAGGTTTTGTTCGAAAATCCCACAATTTCTACCAATTCTCATATTAAAATCCATATAAAATCCACATATTTAACTCATAATGAGTAGGAGTCACTTACCATGTGATAGATAAAGAAAATGCCTCTCCAAAATCTCCCCAAAATCGGCTCCAATGAGAGAAATGAGATCAAATGAGCTAAGTCCTGATGCAATCTTATACACTGCTCAGACGTTACTCATCTCTATCGCGGTCAAAAGCCTTGCGATTGCGAAGCAAAAACACCCCTGCTGACAAAATAGCCTACACGATCACGTCTAACCTTCAGTGATCCCAAAACACGAACAACTCCTCCACCACGAACACGAGACCTCTTCCCGTTAGCAAAGACCAACTCACCCCAACCCGACTTCAACCCTATGTGAACGCGGACCTCGATACGCAAACGCGAAGCCCCAACCCAGGCCACTACACGAATGCGGAGCAACACCCGCGATAGTGGAGAACAGTAGTCCCTAGCTCTAGATGACCCTTCGTGATCGCGACTCACCATCTACGATCGCGATGCATACCAAAGATGCCAAAAACCAACATCTGCAAATCAAAGGGAAATGGTCCGAAACCATCCTGAAACACACTCGAGGCTCCCTAGACCCCGTCCAACAATACTAATCAGTGCCCAAACCTTATCCAAAGGCTCAAAATGCCACTAATAACATCAAAAATAAAAATCAACAATCAAAATCCTTCTTTAACTTTCAAACTTTTAAACATCACCGAACACGTCTGAATCACGCTTAGACATTCCGAATCATGATCAAACTTCACACACAAATTCTAATCAACTAACTGCACCTATCCAAGGTCCCGGATCACCATCGGAGTCTGATAACACCAAAGTCCACTCCAATCAAACTTAGAAAATTCAAAAACCTTCAAAATGCAAACTTCCGACAATAAGCATTTACTTGGTCCTGGACCATTCGATACTCAATCAAAATATATGCCCAAGTTCTAAATCACCTTACAAACCTATAGGAACCTTCAAATCTCGATTATGAGGCAGTTTACTCAAAATTCAAGCCTTGGTCAACTCTTCCAACTTAAAAATTCCAAATTAAGAATTATTCTTCCAAATCAACTCCGAACTTCTCGAAATTCAAAACCAAATGCACATGCAAGTCATAATACCTATAATGAAGCTAATCAAGGTCTCAAACCGTCAAATGATATGCTAAATCTCAAAACAAACATTTGAGTCATTACAAAAATTTTTTGATATATTTTTGTGTCACGACCCGGAATCTCCCACCGTCGGGACTGTAGTGGCGCCTAACATCGCACTAGCTAGACAAGCTAATATTAGAGTTATAATCACCTTTTTCCTTTACTTTTTATAAATTAAAATTTAACAAAAAATAAATCAATGAAAGTAAAAGGGGAAGTACATAATTAATTGATTATCCTTATACTATTACCAAAACCGAAACAGTTACCACCTAGAAACTGGTGTCACAACTCACGAACATTCTATGAATATCTACAAGTAATGGTCTGAAAGAAAAGTACATCTTTATCAAAAGAAAATAAAACAGAAATGTAGAACATAGGAGGGGACGCCAGGGCCTGTGGACGCCTGCAGGACTACCTTGGGTCTCCTAGATGAATGCTTGCAACCGACCTCTCGATCAGCCACAACCAGCTCCAAAATCTGCACAGAAAATGCAAAGTGCAGTATCAGTACAACCGACCCCATGTAATGGTAAGTGCGAAGCCTAACCTAGACGAGGTAGTGACGAGACTACGGCGAGACATTTACAATATAACCTGCAAACAGTTTATATTATAGCAAAAAGGGAGTACGGAACGAAATGAAACAGTAATTTTGCAGTGAAATCAATACGGAACTCAATTATCTTGCTAGTACTCAGCTATAACCAATCCTTAAGAGAGTTACAACACTACGGAATAGAATCACAGTAGAGGAAAAATACATAACAATAAAAATGATGCGGCCCGCATCTCGATCCCACCATAAAATCAGTAAAAATATGAACATTCACCCTTATTACTCCTTGTTGCGGCGTGCAACCCGATCCCACCAATCCACTCTTATTACTCCTCAATATATCACCCTTATTCCTCTTGTTACGGCGTGCAACCCAATCCCACATGTCTATCATTATTACTCCTTGTTGCGGCGCGCAACCCGATCCCACCAAACAATCACGTTTCACCCTTATTCCTCCTATTGCGGCGTGCAATCCGAACCCACCATATCAGTACCAATCACACAATAAAAACAAGTATTTCACAATTTAGCTCAACCCTCCACAATATTTATGCCTCAAACTATACCAAACAGAAATCTATACAATTATGAAATCTCATCAATCATTACTGCACATCGAGACCAACCCAAGATGTATCATGAAACACCAATAAACCAACTTAAACCAATAATATAATACAATAAAACTACAGAACAATTATTACTCCCAGTAAAGAAAATAACATCTAACAAGAAGCAATTAGACATGAGAGCATCAATAAGCATATAGTAGTTAAGACATGAAGATAATATATTAGAAACAGGGAAGGGTACAGGCTAAACAGATAATATGGCGGCACATAGATACTCGTCACCACACCTATACACCACACACATGGAATTTCATATAGCAATTAGGTCGGGGATCCCTAATCCCTCGAGTCAAAGTTAGACCAAACACTTACCTCAATTCAATAGGCAAATCAAAGCCTTATTACCACTTTACCTCTTGATTCCACCTCCAGTCCACTCGTATCTAGTAATAATTAACTTAATAACATCAATTATCGCTACAGAAATTAATTCAAATACAAAATTATAAGTTTCTCAACATTTTTCCTAAAAATTCAAAACCCGACCCCATGCCCGCTTGGTCAAAACTCAAGGTTTGGACTGAAACCCATTCACCCACGAGCCCAAATATACAATTGGTTTTGGAATCCGACCTCAATTTGAGGTCTAAATCTCCAAATTTCTAATTTCTTAAGTTCTACCAAAAAATCCCCAATTCCACCATGAAAATCCTAGATTCTAGGATGAAATCTTGCAAAAAGAAGTAGAAGAGTGAAAGAAATGAGTTAAGAATCACTTACTTATGATTTGGGGAAGAAATGTATTTGAAAAATCGCCTCTTATGCTTTAGGGTTTAGAAAAGTGAAAAATGAATGAAAAGTCCCGTTTATATAGCACCCTCTGATCCTCATTACGCGGCCAAATTTCGGGCGCGGCCGCGAACCTCCACTACAGTCCGTAATATTATGGATGCGGCCGCAAAACTGAGCCTTACCTTACCGCGTCCACGAGGCCCCCCACCGCGTACGCGTTCTTCTACCGCAGTCCACGAATTTTACTCTGCGGCTACACTCCAAAGAGCTGAGACCTGCAATTCCTGCAACTATCCAACACCAGGTCTTTTCCTAAGTCTAGATACCCCGTAGCCTATCCGAAACTCACCCGAGCACTCGGGGCTCCAAATCAAACATGCACACAAGTCTTAACACACCATATGAACTTACTTGGGTGATTAAATCACCAAAATAACATTTAGAACTGTAAATTTAACAGCAAAACTCATGAAATTTTCAAGATAATTTCAAAACTTCTATTTCCTCAATCCAAAGGTCCGAATCACGCCAAATCAGTTTCATTTTTCACAAAATTTTACAGACATGACTTAAATATTATATTAGACCTGAACCGAGCTCCGAAACCAAAATTCGATCCCGATACCCACGAGATCAAACATTAATCAATTTCTTTAATTCCTTAAATTTTTCAGTCGTACAATTTTCATCAAAAATTTATTTCTTGGGCTTGGGACCTCAGAATTCAATTCCTAGCATACGATCAGGTCCCAGATTTTTGTACGGACCTACCGAGACCGTCAAATGACGGGTTCGGGTTCGTTTACCTAAAACGTTGACCGAACTCAACAAAAATTAACCTTTTAGGCCAAAAATCATTATTTCATAAATTTTTCGCATAAGGACTTTTCGGATGCACACCTGGACTGCGCACACAAATCGAGGAGGGATAAAATGAGGTTTTTACGGCCTCAAAATATTGATTTTAGTTTTAAAACAGAAGATGACCCAAAAGGGCATCACATTTTATAGATGTATCTTAGTTCCTTTTACATTTTTCTTAACTTGTAGTCCAAGAAAGAAGTTTAACTTCTATCATGCTCATCTCAAAGTTACTTATTATAAGTTTTGCAAACTCATGGCACACGGATTCATTAGTAGAACCAAAGATAATATTATCAACATATATTTGGACAATTAATAAATTCTTTTCACTCTTTAACAGAAATAGAGTGTTGTCAATTTTACCATGTGAGAACCTGTTCTCTTGGAGAAATTTTTATAGCTTTGCATACCATGATTGTTACACCCCATATTTTCGTACGTTAAAGTTTCGTCGTAAGTTAATCGATGTAAATTTGGGAATAAGATTATTTTGAGATTGTAAGAATTATGATATTTCAAACAAGTGATAAGTAAATTCGTGAAGGTGAGAAGGAAAATCGAAGAAAATAAATTTCGTCAAAGTTTGACATTTTGGGTTAAAATACGACCTAAATTTAAATACCCAGTATTTATGGACTAGTATCATACAAGGTACCACATGACCATAATAGTAAGGTGTACAAAGTGTGTTAAAAGTGAATAGTATTTTAAGATAATTATTAATTATGTGGGTAATTGGTTAATTATTGATTAGTGGGGAATTATCAAGTTAATTAAGAAATTGGTAACTAACTAAGATATTTTGGATAAATCTTTAACCTCAACGTGGCAACAAGATGTAGTCAATACAATGACCCTTACATTATGTTGCAAGGTGTCATAATTTGGACACTCTTTGGCCAAGACATCCCTATCAATTAGGGCCAAAAAAATCCAATAATTTTAAGAGAATTCCATTATTAAAGTACTAGTAACTATTAACGGTCAATTTGCACTATTATTACATCATTCTCATTCAAGAATATAGAAGAATTTTGGAATGAGAATGAGATTTGGTTACTTAGTTGAGAGTTCAAAAGTTATAATTATTCATATGTAATGTAATTGTCATAAATAGAATGAGAGTGAAAATGGCACTCCAACGTCTAGATATAATAATTCTAAGTATGCCAAGAGAGGGATGAAGATTCAATACAGATTCACGCTCTAAGAAATTTGCAACAAAGTTATACTGTGTAATCGCAATGAGATTTGCAATTCTAAGAGAGTACGATACAATTTTTCTTAAGAACATCATAGAGATCTTTCCCTATTTCGATCCGCTGTTATGTGTTGTCGCAACTAACGTGTGTTAAAGGGATTGTCAAGAGAATTGATTCAGATATATAAAGGCTATCCCTTCTTTCTTTTGGCATGATCTATACGACATAAGCGAAAAGAGCAAATGCACAATTTCCATAAATGACTCTATTCATAGAAATACTAGAGGTTCCTATGTTCTTGATTCCCATATGTCTTATTATTCTATCATCTATTCATGGGTCTCAGAAAATACGTAAGTTGATAAAGTTTATTTCATGATATTAATCAGAGGCATAATGGTCTTATGTCGTATCGAGAGATTTTATTAACGTATTTCATATACATTTCATGAATTATACATGCACATTGACCCATAACGAGATGACGTTATTGTAACGACCCGATCGGTCATTTGAGCAGTTGCAGTTCGCTCGGTTGTTTGAGGGAATGAGTAGCTCCACAGGAAGTATTATGACTTATGTGAATCGTTTGTTTTGGTTTTCAGGTTATTCGGAATTGATTTGGAAGAATGATTCTCAGCTAGAAACTTTAAATTTGAAATGTTTGACCAAGTTCTGACTTTTTAGAATTTGACCTCGGATTTGATTTCTAATGGTTTCGTTAGCTCTGTTGGATGATTTTCAGCTTAGAAGCGCATTCAGATTGTGATTTGGAGGTCCGTTGGGTGATTGCGCATTAGAATTTTGGAAAGTTTGACCAGAAGTGGACATTTTGATATCGAGGTCGGATTCCGATTCGGAAAGTTGGAGCAGGTCCACAATGTCAAATGTGACTTGCTTGCAAAATTTGAGTTCAATCCGATATGATTTGATAGGTTTCGACATCAATTATGGAAGCTTGAAGTTTTAAAGTTCATTGATTTCGAATTGAGGTGTGATTTGTCGTTTTGATGTTGTTATGTGTGTTTTGAGGCCTTAAGTAGGTTCGTGTTATGATATGAGACTTGTTGGTATGTTCGAAAAAGGTCCCGAGGGGCTCGGGTGAGTTTCGGATAGATTTGGGTTGTGTTGCGCTCGTTTTTATGTTTCGACGTCGTTTTCAAGCATAAGTGGTACTACATTATGCAAATGAGCTCCTATTTCTGTTTTTATTGAAATGTTAGATCCATATCGTAATTACGGATCCATAGCAAAAAGAATCGTCGAATTTGGACATCGTACGAGGATTTTATGATCATTTTACTAAGAATTGGGTTGCCAGATTTTTTCCACATTAATTACGAAATTGCCACTGAATTCGTATTTAAAAATCTACACTATTTTCAAATATTGAAACCAACATATCTCCTTCAAAATAAGGTCAAATGGAGTGATTCAAGAGCCTAACTTGACTAAAATTTCACAATTTGGGATCATTTGGCATGAGAATCAAGGCAGAATAACTGGCAGAAAAATATATAAACAAGAGTTTGTTTATTTGGTCATATTTTGAGTTGGGGAGCTCGGATTTGGGCGATTTTGGAGGCGATTTTCACCATATTTATTGGGGTAAGTATTTTCTACTCGGTTTTGGTTACATTTCATGAATCCATCTTTATTTTTGGCATTTGATTGATGATTTCAAAGTAAAATTTGGGAGTTTTTGCCTAAAGTTTCATAAAGTAATTTTTTAAGTTTTGAACATCGATTTGGAGTCGGAATTGGATGAAACTAGTATGGTTGGACTCATAATTGAATGGGTTGTCGGATTTTGTGAGTTTTGTCGGGTTCCGAGATGCGGGCTCGGGTTGGGCTTTTTGGCCGATTTTAGGCTATTGATTAAAGATTTGACCTTTTTCAATTGGGATTGGTTGCTTTAGCATTGTTTGATGTATTTCAGTTAATTTTGGTTATTTTCGAGCCGTTCGATGGTCAGAACACGGAGATGGCATTTTTGGAGCATCGCTTGACTTGCTCGGTATTGGAATTGACTTGTTTGAGGTAAGTAATGATTGTAAATCTAGTCCCGAGAGTATGAAACCCCAGATTTTACATTGCTTTACTATTTTGAGGTGACACACATGCTAGGTGGCGGGTGTGTGGACGTGCACCGTTGGGGATTGTGACTTGGTTCGTCCTGTAGCAATTATAAAATTGTGTATTTGACTTAAATTATATGATACTTATATGTTTTAGAAAGAATTTCCTATAAATAGGGTTGAATGCCATATTTAGGCCTTGTGCCAGAGTTGTTTGGACCCTTAGGGGCTCTTTCTTATTATCCTTTAACTATTATTGATTTAAGATCTATACTCCGTCATGCTGTGTTTACTGATTTCATAACTGAGTCTTTATTACTCCGTTTTGATGCATAAAATGATATTTGGGTTGCGCACCCTGTTTTACTGATAGCCCGAGTGGCTTGAGAGGTTTCTAACTAAGTGAGACTGAGGGCCTATGTCGTGAGGATATTATGGGATCGGGCTTCACGCCGCAACATGTTGTTATTGATTCATGATGTTTTTGAGGCCATAGGCCTGATTGATTTATGCTACGAGGTGACTTGTTATGAGGCCGATGGCCTGATTGATTTATGCCACGAAATGGCTTGTTATAGCGCTTTGGCTGTAGGAGCCCCTCCGGAGTCTGCATACCCTCAGTGAGTGCGGGTACCTTGAGTGAGTGATATGATGTTTTGCCCGAGGGGCTGTTCTTGATTCATATTGTGCCCGAGGGGCTGTTTAAGAGCGATTGTTAGGTAATGCCCGAGGGGCTGTATATGAGTGACGTGAGGTTTGCCCGATGGGCTGTTTATGATTAATGTTTTCTTGAGGGCTCTTCACGAGTGATGTTTGCTGAGGGGTTGTTCTTGACTTATGTTGCCTGAGGGGTTGTATACAAGTGAGTTTTGCCTGAGGGGCTAATTATGTTTTCATAATTTTTACTCATTGTTTCATCACTTCATTGAAAACTGTTGAAAGATGTTTTAAATGGTTTTACTGAAACTGGATTTAAATGAGCTGAGTTGATTTAAAACCTTGATTTTAAAAGCCTGCTATATTTTACTGAGATTTCATGATATGAACTGTATATGTTGTATTGCTCGTCACTAAGTCTCAGTATCTATTTACTTTTATTACTTACTGAGTTGGCGTACTCATATTACTCCCTGCACCTTGTGTGCAAATCTAGGTATTTCTGAACCTGGTAACGGGTGTTGATTGCTCAGCGGCAGTGGCAGGTCCATCGGAGTTAGTAAGGTAGCTGCCTGGCGATTGCAGCCCTGCTTTTCTCCCTCCTTATTATCCCTTAGTTGTATTAAGTTATTTCCAGGCTATGTTAGTCTTGATGTTGTCAGACGGTTGTAGTAGATGCTCATGACTAGTGATACCTCGATGTCGGGCTTTCTTTCCACATTGTTGTTTTTATTTAAACTCCTTATGCAGGTTTATTGTTAAATAGCTTTGGTTTTGTCTTAAAAATGAAAATATTTATTGGTTTTGGTAGTGTGTCAACTTTCCTAGTACCACGTTAGGCGCCATCATGACAGGGTTGGTTTTGGGTCGTGACAAGTTGATATCAGAGCCTAGGTTACATAGGTCTCACGAATCATGAGCGGGTTTAGTAGAGTCTCACAGATCGTACAGAGATGTCTTTACTTATCTTCGAGAGGCTACATAACCTTTAGGAAATCCCACATTCTTGAATTCTTATCGTGGGACATTGATTCCGCTTGAAATGTAACTCTTGAAATTCCTTCCACGTGTTCGTATGCGCGCATGAGCGCTAGGTATCAACTGTGCATCAACGACTTGTGATTCCCTAAATGAAAGGCGAGATGTGATTTTTGTGTGTTGATGTTGGGGCAGTTTGGAGGACTTGGGGCCAGACTTTGCCTGTAGCTTGAGCACTGAGGTGTTAATTGTGTGAGCGCGTGCTTTTGGATTTATATGTTCGGTAGTGTCCCTATTAGTGGAAGTGATGGATGGATGGCTACGTGATGAGTATGATGTGACTGCGAGATGTGTTCATATGATTTGGATGTGACGAGGAGGGTCTGCTTGAGGGTAGAAAGAACTATTTGGTGCTTTATTTCCATCTTGATTTGATGTATATCCCCGAGTTATGGGTGTGTTGAAGGATCTTTTCATATTGTTTAGTTGGGGAATGAAGTAGATTTCATGTCGTGATATGAGTTCAAACTCAGGAAGATTAAGTGATTGCGTGATGTTTATGAAAGTTGAAGGGTATACATAGATGTTAGTTTGAGACGAAGCATGTGGGTTATCTCCTGCGGGGTGTCCTGAGGGCTTGTGATCCCTATGTTGTTTTGTAGCGAATCCTCCTTTACCAGTGAATTATATGTGCTGCAGATTGAGTTTGTATCGCGTATGAGAGTTTTCTTGACTGTTACGAGGGTGGATGTGAGATTTGTAGATGATTTGAAGTACTAGATGGTTTGTGTTACACGAGCTTATGAAGGATTTAATTCAATCTCACTATGGTATTATGGCAGTAATAGAGTGTGGGCATTGTCGGTTTTTGTGTGTTTTGATCTATGGCTTTGAGCCAAGTGGAGGAGTTTGCTATTGATAAGTTGATTGCACGGCAAAGTGTCGTATTAGTTTCAGTTTGAGGTATACTGGTGAATCAGTTATGACTTGCAGAGGTTGAGATCAAGGATGACTCGAGTATAGTGAATTTCTGGATACGAGTTGTATTAGGTTTTATGAGTATATAAGAATCATGGCATGATTTGAGTTGTCATTGGTTAAGGATGTAATGTGCGTGGAGCAAAAATTTATCTTGTTGCATTAAGGTATGGTTACATCCTTGGGTGTTGGAGTGCTAATAGGGCTCAGGTCGATCGGCCCATTTGATCAGTCTAATTGATATTTGAGTGTTGATACCCAATTTTTCCTTATATATTTTCAACATGCAAAATACCTTCAAAATAGCATATATATATGCATATACAAGAATGTCCAAAGGTTTTATTATTTTTCCATAATTTTTAAAGGTTTAAATTGATTTATTTTCTCGCTTTTTATCCATAAAATCCCCAATAATTATTTCTAAAATTATTATTTTGATAATTCATTTATTGTATTTATATATTTATGCCAAAATATGGCTAAAATAATTTTTACATATTTTTATAATTACATTTGGTATTTTAAAGCTAAATTGCACATAATTGCAATATTAGCCCTTTTAAGATTTAATTATATTTTATAAGCATAAAATTAGATCTTGTATTTTTAAATTGCTAATTATGTATTATAAATCATTTTAGAATTTTAAATTATTTTTATAAATATTCTACTATTTTCTATAAATTAAATAGGGAAAAACTAGCTATTTAACTTATAGCCAAAATTGGCTTTCAATTCTAGCCTAAATAAAACGGACCCCCAATCTAATTTAAAAACCCACCGAACCCAAGCCCAAACCCAAACCATACCCGACCCACCTACCCCATTCAATCTTGACAGTTGATCATTCAGATCAACGGTCCCCATTCCCCTTTCCTAAATTAAACCCAAACGACCCCCCCCACAAAACCTATCATTCACTCAACCGGTCTCTCATCTCCCTCTCTCTATCTCTGGTTCTCTCTAGAACCTTCTCATCTCTCCTCATCTCCGATGAACCTTATCCACCTTCTCTGGCCATCTCCCTACCTGAATCCATGATGGCCTCGCCACCTACCAGTCTTATGGCTCCCTCTTGAACGTGTGTCATCGTTTTGAGGCCTTCAAGTTAACTAGAGGTGGTTCACTCACCTCCCATGGTTTCTCATGCCATTTTTCGGCCATCCATGGCTGTTTAAGTAAGATCTATGACTTTTCAGGCTAAAACCAGTAACATTGTAAGGTTTTCTCACCTTCTCTAGGTTCTCCGAAACCCTAAACTCTAAAGATTTTCCAATTTCTTTTAGATCTATTTTAGATCTGTGTATATTATGAGCTTTTAGTGTTTTCCTCAAAGGGTTTTCCCAATTTTTCCCAAAATGACTCTTCGTCTTTAAAAACTAGGGTTTCTTAACCTCTTTTTAAAAGACTTCTCCTCTGATTTTCAGTATTATCATATGATGTTAAATGGTTTATTTATGTTTTCTTCTACCCGATTCATCATGTTGAAAACCCTAATTATTTTGGTTTTATCCGAGGTTCTGGAAAAGTCTTTGCTTATGTGATTTGTATGTATACTTGTTTCGATTAACTTCTCTATGATTAGACCTTTCTCTTTGTTTATCTTGACCGATTCTAAGTTCGTACCGCTTTTTAATTCAACTCTGTTACAAACCCTAATTTCGTAAGGATTTTCTTCACTTGTTACTGTGAGTTTTAAAGACTTTCTTTACTTGTTCTATGTGTTGACCTGGTCTTCTTTACTTGTTGCTATGTGTTAGACTGGTTTTTTCACTCTGGTTCTATATGTTAGCCCTGACTACTTGACTTTGTCAAGTTTCTGTTGATTACCATGCTTCGAGTGGGTTCTTTTTGGTCCTTAGCCTACTCGTATGATTGTGTTTATCTAGTTTGTTCATCTCTTACTTCATTTTGTCGATATGGCTGACCTTGCATGTCTGATACGCCTATGCATTATTCTCTATTTATATGTCGAAGTGCAGAATCATGATTCCCTCTTGATTGATCCTGATTTCCTTAAATTACGGTTTGATTTCAAGGTTTTCATGTAAACCCCTAAAATTTTACTCGTTTGTTTAAGTTGATTAATTCCATTCCCTTATTTGCTGTGATACTTCATTCTTGCCGAATCCTTTCCTCAAATTAGTATATTCTGTACGTAGACTCAATCATATGCTCTATACTTTTACTACCCCTTATTTGGTAAAAACCAATCTTTCTCAAACTGATTTTCTTTCCTTAATTGTCCCTGTTGGTATCCGTTTAAGCTATTATTTTAAAGGAGAGTACTTGTATTAATTGGATTCTAATTGTGATTACTTCCATAATTGTGCTAAACCTTTACTTGTAACCTTATTTTCTACTTATTTTCAAAGCTATAAATACCCCAAGTCTTTCATTAACAAGACCAGACCTGGCTGTCAAAAACCCCTCTCTCAATAAAAGAAAAATTCTGTGTTATTCTACTACTATTGGCCGGCTGCAAGCCAAGGCTAATCATATATAAGCCTTGGTTCTTTTATTTGTTTACCTTTATCTTTACTGGTATGTCCTAGTTTAATTTAAAGCTTCAACAACAACATGTTTCTATTCCTACTTCAGTTTCTTTTATTTATGGCCTGCTTTTACTTGCGTTTTTGTTGTGAAGTTTGTATCTAAGCATGCTGATATGATTCCCCTCCCTTTAAATTCACATGATTCAAGCATGCCTGGACGATTGTATTTCTTTTACCTATTGTGCACTTACCATTTTGTGAATCTCAAATCCTCTATCCCTCCTCTATGTGTTTCATGACTGGTTTGGGATTATGCCAGTGTCCAACTATCTCTGAGCATGTCCCTACCAGTCCTAATATTCCTGTTGAGGTAAAGTGTCTGTAGTCAATATATATGTATCCCCAAACCCCTTTTTACCCCCATGTGTGATTACTGAATTCATTCACTTGCTGTGTATGGTCTTACCCTGAAGTGTTTAAACTTTGTCTTACTAATACAACTTCTTTCAACCCTCTCTGTTGCTTATCATTTTCAAAATGGACCTGTCAGTCCAGTTTTTAAACAAACTCCTTTCAAACATGTGTCCTGCACTTTCACTATATTCTTAGACCACTAGGTTCTTCCCCTTTTGTGTGAGCCTTGCCTTGGGACCCTTGAGCTCCCTCTGAACTTGAACACATAAAAGTTGGCCTTTCCACACTGCACTTACACTGTCTTGGCTATGAAATCTGGGTGTGAGCACTGTTTTGGATCCCTTGAGGTCCTTAGGGAACTCTGGCACACCTAGATATAAGGAAAAGCTGCAAAATCATCTTGGTACTTGAGGTGATTGATTATATAACTCAGAGAGGAAGTCCTAATCAGGCTTCGTATAGTGTAACTTCTTATTTTCATTGCCACTTATGTAATTCGTTTAAATGTTAGTCTGTAATAACTTGTTGTAAACAAGTATTGGGGTTGACTAGTGAAAAGGGATGGGGTAAATATGCATGCTATTATTGTTAAGGGGTAGAAAACATGTTGTTAGGTTTATATTCCTAATTTCACAATAGAAACCATGCTTAGGGTTCATACATGTATTAGAAATCATGCTCTTAGGTCCCATGTTTCTCGCTTCAGCATCTCATCCGTCACTAATCCATGTTTTATGTCTATCACTTAGAAATCCTGCTCCTAGGACGGCAATAACATTGGCATAAAAGCTGTTAGTCTTGTACTTTCAGAAGTCATACTTCAATAATTTTGCAACTCTTTTGTGCATTTAGAAATTATGCCTTAGGGATTCTTTTATTTAAACAATCCTGCCATCTGTATGTGCATATTAGATATCATGTTCTAGGATCCTGTTAGCATTTTGTTTAAGACCCCTAGTTAATTACTGATTCATGAAAAGGTGATAAAAAATAATCCCACATCGTGATGCTTTCTGAATAAAATTAGTAATAATCTCTGCATTCGTATCAATTAGAACAACATGCTCTTTGGTAAAAACCATCTCCAAACTATTTTAATAATTTTGAATAACTGATGCATATTGCTTTACGCCTAGGCAAGCCTTAGGTAATTGCTTAAATAAAAATAGAACTGTCATTGTTTAATTTCCAGCATGTTAAAATCAGTAGGCAAGCCTGATTCAGACTTCTTTTCTAAGTCATGTAATGGCGACAATGGCTCTTATGCTTTGCCCTTAGGCATATGTAGGCTTTGTTTTCCTCTTGTTAAGGTCTTTTTTGAAATGATTTTGCCTTACCAGTCGTCGGTTCAGGAAGAACCTCGATTTCAAGTTGTTTGCGGCGATGTTCGAGCACCTCGGAAGGTTTAGCTCGTAGGCTGAGTAGCTCGAAGCCTTGTGATTTGGAGCTGACATGGTCGAAGCTCTTTTGCCTGTCAAGGGTAGCCTATTTAATCGGTTCTTTTTGAAGTAGATTCAAAGTAATGGCCTATGATTTTGTAGCAACGGCCGGGCGTCCCAGTGTCGCGTTAATTCGGCTGGTACAACCATATGACCATAGTCATTTGTGTTAGGCCAGAGCCATTTTTGGTCCCGAGTATAGAGGTCTGGGCATCTATATCGAGGGTATGCCTTTTTAGGGGTCTTACAAATTCGATATATAGCCTAAACTTCGGGATCGAGTTTTATGCCTGTAGTAAGGTCTTACAAAATTTCCATACCGTCGAGGTCTTACAGGTTTTTCATGCCTATTGAGGTCTTACAGTCTTTTCATGCCATTGAGGTCTTACAGGTTATTCATACCTGTTGAGGTCTTATAGTTTTTTCATGCCTTGCTTGAGGTCTTACAGTTTTGTTGATACTTGGTACAAGTATGATTCATGCCTTGCTTGAGGTCTTACAGTTTTGTTGATACTTGGTACAAGTATGATTCATGCCTTGCTTGAGGTCTTACAGTTTTCGTTATTGCCTTAAATAGGTCTTACTAGACCGAGTCATGCCTGTTGAGGTCTTACAGTTTTGTTGGTACTTGGTACAAGTTTTGTGAGACCGAGTCTGCCTGTTTGGGGTCTTACAGTCTCAGATTTTTAAGTGAATGGCGATGAGTGACAGTCTCCGAGTCATCGAGTCTTCTTAGGCTCGGAGGCCATTACTCGTGAGCTCGGAATTGCTTCATTGAGGGCTTATGTTTTTTTGGAGATTCTGACCCTGTGGTCATGCGGTTTCTGAGTTTGCGATACCAGTCTCCAACTGTTCGGGACATTCTTCCCTTTTAGAGATGTCTCATGATATTCGTGTTGCCTCGTTGAGGGCTTATGAGTATGGAGTTCTGACCCTGAGGCCATGCGGGTGCCGAGTTATTAACGCTAGTCTGCGAGTATTTCGGGGCGCCCTTGATGGAGGGATCTTTGATGTGAAAACGCTGAATTTTCTTTGGAGTACGAGATGCTTTTGGCAAAAGATATTCTTTGATTGCCTGACATAAGTACATGTTATTTTATTACAGTAAGCCCGGCTTATGAGGACACGGTTCGTTTGACTATTTGAACCGGTACATCATTTCCTATTGGAACCTTGTTTGTCGTTCCTTGGTTCTTCTGAGTGGATTACCTCTCAAGGGGGTGCCCTCCAGTGTTTGGGGTTGATTGCGAAAGAAGCCTTGTAAGCTTGTTGGATCCTCCTTAGGTAGCGCGTGTACGTTGCCTCGTCAAAATCCTTGCCGGTGGAACCCTCTTCGGGACAAAAGCTCGTCCAAAGGAAGAGAGTGCAAGTGATGCCGTTAAGGCCTTGAGATCTTCAGGTTGGGTTAGCACTTTCGACCGCCCTAACCGGGCGCCTGTATATGGTGTTAGTGCAAAATAATGAAAGTGGGAGGTGGTCTTACCTTATTGTGGGATACGCCAATGATGTTCTGAGGTCTGACGTGTCCCTATTATTTGGATCGAGGACTCGGTACGGTCCTCCGCTGTGTTTAATTGGGCTTAGCTGAAGATGTAGTTCGATTATCCTTTGACTTTTTCGATAATGGAGATATTGGCACTGATGCTACATTACGTAACGCGAATGCTTTCCTTGCCGCGTGTTGTTCCCCGTAGACGGTTTTAACCCCATCCTCCGTTGGAAATTTTATTATTTGGTGGAGGTTGGCCGGTGCCATCCTCATGCAGTGTATCCTTGGTCATCCGGATAAGGCGTGGTATTTCATGTCTCCTTCAATGACATGGAATTTTGGCGTTTTGGGCTGTGCTGGACACGCCGACTAGGAGAGCGGTTTCTCCTTTCGTTGTTTCGATCGCCGGGTTGAATCCATTAAGGATTCGACATGCGGGCATGATTTGGTCTAGCAGTCCGAGCTACTCTATTACTCTCGATCTGATAATGTTGGTCGAGCTACCAATGTGTTGTTACGAGGTTGGGGCGAGGACTCGGAGTCTTCTTCGCTGAATATGAGGGCATCTTCAGGTACGTATCCCTGGGTTCATCTTTCTCTGGTGATGGATATTTTTGTCCTCCTTGTCACGGGTTTTTGGGGAGTGCCGACGCCCCTCCAATATCACGTGGATAACATGCCTTGATTCATTTGCTTCGTTCTTCTTGGTCGTCACTCTTTCTCGGAACTGGATTTTAGCTCGATCGTTAAAAAATTCTCGGCAGTGACTTTTATCGAGTAGCCTGGTTATTTCCTTTCGGAGCTGGTGGCAATCTTTGGTCTTATGGCCACGTGTATTATGAAGCGCACATACTAAGTTGTGGTTCTTCTGGGAAGGATCCGACTGAATAGGCCTGGGCCATTCAGTGTCTCTGGTTTTGCTGAAGGTGAACATGATGTCCAGTTCATCGACGTTGAAGTTGTATTCTAATAGGTGAGGTTCCCTCGTTGGTCCCGTGTCCTCGTCGATTCTGCCTTAGTTGATGAGTCCCGAAGGTTCTGTCCTTGTTTCACCAATTGATCGTTGTGAGGCAGATTGCGTCTCGGGACATTCCTCCTATTTTCGGGGTATGGCTAATACCTCTCTTTGTTCGATTTTAACTCATTCACCAGGAGTCTGTTCGGATATACTAAGCCCGAGAGGGCTCCCAGCTAGTCATCCTCTACCCTGATCTTTGACTGGTACCGGTTGTGGACGTCCGACCAGGTTATGGCGGGATACTCGATCTGATTCTCTTTCAGCTGCCTTAAGTTCACTGAGCTTCATTCATTCAGGACTTGAGTGAAGGCATGCAACGCCCAGTAGTCGGAGAGCAGGGGTAGTTCCATCCATTCTATTTGGAAGCGAGATACAAATTTTTGCTGCATTTCATTCTTCCTCTGCTTAATCTTGAATACGTCGGACTTCCTTGTTGATACTTTGATGGCACCAGCGTGTGCCTTAATGAAGGAATTTGCTAGCATGGCAAATGAATCTGTGGAGTTGGGAGCTAGGTTGTGATACCACATCATGGCCCCCTTCGAGAGCGTTTCCCCGAACTTCTTCAGTAAGAAGGACTCGATCTCATCGTCTTTTATGTCATTTCCCTTTACTGTGCACGTATATGCAGTGATATATTAGTTGGAATCTGAGGTCCCGTTGTATTTTGGGGGTTCTGACATTCTGAACTTCTTTGGAATGGGTTTCAGAGCCACTTTATCTGGGAACGGCCGTTGTATGAACTTCCTCGAATCTACACCCTTTGGGACTAGGGTGTGCCCGGGATTTGGTCAGCTCTGAAGTCGTAGGTCTCGACCTTCTTATCATTGGCTGCTATCATTTTCTCGCCCGTCTCGATCCTTTTGGTGAGGTCCTCCAGCATTTTTACGATGGCAGGATCGGTTACTGATCCTTTGTTGCTTGATCTCTCCGGTACCTGTTCGGCCGAGGGAGTAGTTTCCTGTGCTATTGTGCTGGGAGTCTTCGGGTGGCTCTGTAGCTGAGCGATTGCCAACTGTTGTGCCTGCAACATTTCAAAAATAACATGAAGGCTGACTTCCCGTTCTTCCTAAGCTAGGGTTTTTTGGGCTTACTGTTAGTCGCCATGTTGTATGCTCCTATCGGTATGTGAGGTTTCGTCGACCTGCTGGGCGTCTTGCGAACCCGCATCCGCTGGAATCGGTCCAGGCGCGTTGTTGGGGTTCTGTGGTGGCGCACCAATAATTGGAACAACCACACCATTTTCTCTGTGGTCTTCAAGGTTGTCGTTCTCAACTTTGTTCACAGAGCCAGACATTTTGACCTGAAATCGAAGATTTTGGACAAGAAAAAGCGTGAAAGATAACTTGCATTGTGTGATGAAACCAACAAGAAAATAATCACTATTATTTTTAGCTCCACAGTGGGCGCCAAACTATTTACCGTGAAAATGGTAATAACAATTAAATTTGTTGATGAGACTCTAAAAATACGTGATCTAATTTTATGCTAGTTGTTAAAGCAGTTGATGCTAGATATGTGAAGATAAAAGATAAAGCGCGAGCTAAAATGAAATTGTGAGCAAACCGGGGGGTTAGCTGTTCGGGCCTCGAACTGGCCGATGAGGGGCCACAAGGTCGATGCCTGGGCTCGGGCTCGAGCTATCGGGGGTAATCGGGAAGGGGCTAACAGTTAGAATATAATTAAAGGAGGCTCTTTATGGCCAATAACAAACAATAAATGAAGAACAAGTATGAAAACAATAAATGAAAGTGATAATCTCGAGTAAGTAAGTTAGAGAGAGAAGAGAGAGAGAGTTGTTATTTATCTTATGCAGAATAGTTGGAGTAACAACAGCCCTTTACAAAGTGGTAAGGATCCCCTTTATATAGGAGGGGAAATCATACATAGTAAAAGGTGCATTAATTGTAAAGGTATGGAGATGGGACGGCTAGACGCGACACCTTGATATAGGTACTAGGTAGGCCAGCTTTGTTAGACTTAGCCGCGTGCCCCAGGAACTCCCTATTTTTAATCTAGCCTCGGTCGAAATTCCATTTAGGCCGGGCCTCGGTGAGCTTCGAGGGAGGGAACTCGGTCACAACTTCGCGTCCTCGAGGCCTCGAGATGTTTTTCTAAAATGCACTAATAGCAAGAAATTGGACCCTCCGATTTCGCCGCATACAAGGGTCATGTTGTAGACAAAGATGTGTTGAACAAAATTGGACACAATCAGGACGAATCGAATGCACTAGAAGACTAAGTAACTAACATGGTCATACCAATTAGGGGGGAGGGGGTAAGGGAACTATGTAAACGTGCTGGACAAGTATCAAAGAACCAAGTGAAGTCAGACATGCTGATTACACATAAGGCAGAATTTAGACATGCTTAGTAACAGTAAACAGAGAAACAATTGAATAACTAGTACAGGAACAAGCATGTATGTATAGAGATGGAACACATAAAGTTGAGTTTTAAAATTTAACTAGAGACATGCCGGTTAAAGAAGAAAATGCAGAATGTAAAAACAGGTGCAATTCCACTGTCTAGCCTTGGCTTTTAGCCGGCTAGACGAACAGTTAGCACAAGTAGCAAAGAAAGAAGAGAGAGTTTTGAAATGTATGTGTGTGTATTCTAAACTGTGTGTTCGTGTGTTGAATGGAGCAGAATGAGAGTGCTTATATAACAGTTCGAGAGTTGAGCCAATAAGATAAAAGAATTAGAAATCAGCAATTAAGGATAATTAGAATCCAATCACATAAGGAGTTCAGAATAGACTCCTTTAATTAGGGAAATTAGCCAAACGGTAATAATAGGGAGTCTAATTAAGGAAAGAAGTTCAAATCAAACCAAATAAAGGAGTTCAGAATAAAATAATCAATGGTCTAATTAAGGGAAGAATCATGTAAAGTAATCAGTTAATATGCAGGTAGGTAAAAAAAAAAATAACCCCAAGTATTTTTCCTTCTCTCTAGGAAGAAGGTGAATAGTAATTCTGTCACTATTCATCGGGCCATAACTCCGGCATCCGGCGGTGGATTTTTGCAATCTTGGTGTCAAAAGAAACATCTACTCTTTGCGCACAATCCCCAATTGGTTTCATCCTCAAATTTGTAACCAGTTTTTACAAATCTTAAATTCTATCTCGCGAGTTACTGTAGCATCAACTTTTTTCCAGATTTTTGTCTTGAATTCTACTCTTCACGTCAATATGGTGACGTTTTGAGCAGCCATGGATGCTGTCGTCTCTCCCCATCTTTTGGCTGTGGGAGAGACAAACCAAAAATATAATAATCCAAATCCTACCCATGTTATGTCACAATCATATGCTGCTCGTTTACAAACCTTAAAAACAGCTGCTACTTCGACAAAAATTGATTTGAATCCTGTAAAGTTTGTTCATGGCGAGCCAATTATAGAATTTACTATGGAGGAGGTAAAACAATTTACCATTGAAGAGGGATTACACCAAGCAGTTATTATGAAATTCTCATATGGGAAACCAGATGTACATGACCTGTATAAACTCATCCCGAAACAGTACGACATTAAAGGTATGTGTAATATTGGACAGCTTGAATTTCGACATATTCTGGTGAGGTTCGATTTGTTTGAAGATTATGTACAGTTCTTGTTGAGGTCAGTTGGTTACATAAAAGATAAAGGTGACGAATTCTTTTTTAGAACATTTCCATGGACGATAGGATTTAATCCCAAGGAGGAAACATCAAAATCTGTGGTGTGGATTTCGTTGCCTGATTTGCCTCCGAATATTTTCGCAAAGAAGTCATTACTGTCAATTGCTTCAGCTGTAGGAAAGCCTCTTGTAGTGGATAAGGCAACACAAGATCGAACAAGGCCAAGTGCTGCTAGGGTAAAGATTTTGTTAGACCTGTTAGACAAACACCCTAAGCGAGTAAAGTTGCACATCGTTGATATGTCGACTGGAAAATTTGTCGAGCATTATCAAGAGGTAGTGTATGATAATCTCCCAAAATTTTGCACTTTTTGTAAGCATCAGGGGAATGAGGAAAAAACATGTCGTTTGATGACTGAAAAGGATAAGGAAGACGATGGAGTTGGGACAAAAAACATGGGTGTGCAAGAGCTGCCAGTTGTTGAGACAACTGGAGTTGAAAAGCTGTAAGGAGATGCAATGGCTTATTTGAATGCCAAAAGAGCAGGACAAAAAGTTAATGAATTACCGGATTCCAATAGTGGTCAACTGGAAGTTGAAGCACCAAAAGAAAACTCTGCAATGCAGCAGGTATCGCAAACAGATGGAGGAAATCTTGTGAATCATCCAGGTAATGGTACAACTGTAGGTGAAGTTTCAATGATCGATAAAGGTCCACCTAAACCTTCACGTGATGTCCTGCTAAGACAGCATTAGCAAGGATTTTTAATGTGGTGAATCCAGTTGTGGAAGCCTATGATAAGCAGAATTTGTCTAAAGCTTCAACTTGTTGTTTTACAAAAGAACCAATTGATGATCGAGCTGAAGATGCTGCAGAAATTGGTAATGTAGTGAATGGTGTGGAAGATGGTAATCAAGGCTCAGCTGATGTTGAGCAGATTTTACCAGTTCTAGGTGGTAGTGCAGTAACTGAAAAATAGTCAGCTATGGTGGTGTCAAATTTGGAAGCTACTGTTCCATCGGATGTTACAAGTGGTCGAGCTGGTGTTGGAGGTTCAGTTGAGGCCACTGGGATTATTGATGTGCAGGATGGTGAGGAGTTTGGTGGAATTGCATTAGTGTTTGATGGAAAAAAGGAAAATATGGTCAAAAGGGATGCTCCTGCTAAGTCAAAAATTAATATTGTTTCATTAGAAATAGGTGCACGATCTGTCAAACCTACAACTACTGATTGTGTTTCTAAAGGTGCAAATGTCAAAGGTGCTACAGGTTCTAACTCAAGGTGTAATCGAGCTGATACATCTGCACAACTGGGTAAGGAAGAGGATGGTCTGGCAAAAACTGTCACGTTGAATGCAAATGGGAAATCTAGTTGGTACATCTCACAATGCTGAAGCAGTTACGCAAGCAACTCCCCTTGAGTTTGCTGTGAATATTGCATCAGATGGTGCAGGGGTCGACCAAAATTCTGATGCACAAGGACAATCTGAGAAACAATAGGAGCATAACGTTACTTCTGATGCAGGCCTAACAATAGAAATATATGCTGACAGAGCAAGTATTCAATCAGCTATGCAACCAGGAGTTCAATTTGATACTGTTGCATTGAATTCTTCTATTGATCGATCATACTCAACTGCAGCATCAGCAACATACACGACTGGGCAGCATCAGCAACATACAACAACTGCAGCTGATGTTAATACTAATCCTGGGCAGCAGCAGTCCAATGCAAACAAGACTGGGTAGAAGCAGTCCAATGCAAACACGACTGGGCAGCAGCAGTATAATGCAAACATGAGTGGAGCCAAAGTAATGGTAACTAATATACCTACTATTTCGTTGGAGGACAGAAAGTTGTTGGATGCTTTGGGCAGTCCAAAACCACACAAAAGTGCATACTCATCATACTCAAAAATGACCGGACTGAAGCTGAATTTTTCAGTGACAAACAGACAGGAACCAAGTAATGCAAAGACACTGAAGAGGCATGAACCATTGTGGATGGTTATACAAGATGAAGCTAATCAAAATCTTGAGGCCAACTTACGCGTTGCCATCTCCGAAGAAGCAAAAGAGGATGACTTGATTGAATCTTGTCCGGAAGAGGCGTCTACAACTGGAGATTTCACTTATAACAAAAATGAAAAAAAGAAGGTGACTCAAGAAATAACACTCAGGCAACTCCCAATAAGAGCTACAAAGAAAAAAGGGGTTGCCTCCTCCAAATCTACGAAGTCCAATAGATACGACAACAAATGAAGAACTTTGAAGATTATTTGAAGGCAATTAAAGAGGATTTTAAGGACGTTCAAATTGAAGAACTCACAAGGATTTTAAGGACGTTCATCACTTGTAATAGCGTCATAGAGTGTGTTATAAACTCTATGGCGATCATAGAGTACTTGGTACTTTCAAGTTCCTTTTTTTTACATGCTGGCTAGAAGATGAGGCTTTCTCTTTGCCTCAATAGGATTGGTAAGGTAAGGTTTAGCATGGTTAGTGTTGCCTTGGTCCTATGCCTTTGGAAATATCTACATGGCTATGAGATTATATGCCCTCGTGAGACATTTCCGTCAGCTACACCATGAACCTCTACATGAGGCTGCCATCATAAGGCAATGTGAGGCGCATATGAGTGATTATATAGCCAAGGCATATGGGTAACAGTACCGGTGCTATTGTCCCCCTTATTTATACTTTTCCTAATTGTTGTATTTTTGTTTTTCTTTTATTAATAAAAAACTAGCCGTAGGCTCTTGCCTAGCGGATGAGAAAAAAAATATGCAGGTAATCAAATGAGGCAAGAATCACTAATTAAATTCGTAAACAGGGAAACATGCAAGACTTAGGCATACAAATCTCTGACAGAGCAAATCAATCAGCCAAATTTCAAAGTAACAATGATTTCTGGAAATAATATATCAACTCCCATAAATAGAAAATAAACTAAATAAAGACTTTACAAAAAATATAGAAATTAGCCGGAAAGCCAGATTAGAACCTAATATGACTCAATTAGGGTAAAATTACAGAATATTGAATTTGACAAAGAAAAACATGCAAGGCAGAAGATACAGAGCAAGTTAATACGATTAGTAACACGAAAAAACCCAAAGTCGAAGCAAGAATTGGAAAGATCAGTATATTACATAGAGTCAATTAGGGTTCGAGTATTCTTGCAAAAATTGGTCAAGAAGATGAAAATAGAAACAATTAAACATCTAGAAATCAGAAAGACTTTGAAAAACAACTCGTAATGAACCCTAGTTTTAGGAAAAAGCAAGAGCAAACGATTAAAACTAGAAATTTTCAGAGAAAAACATGTTTAGAAACCTAATTGACTCTATGTAAATAATAGAAGGTAATAGACAAGGGTTTTTGGAAACATAACACATATGAGAGCATAGATTTAGAAACCATAGATTCGTAACAAAACGAAGAGAAGTTCTCACTCACAGTCGAGGAAGTGGCCCAAGACAGGCTAATAAGCGAAGGTTTCAACCCAGAACCAGCTAAGTTCTTTGAGATCTTCTCAAGAATCCAAGAAATCAAAGATCCATGGCGTGTAAGAGGCAAGGACTGGCCGGAGAAGACAAGAAAACATCATAACACTGGGATATACGCCGGTGACGGCGCCTGAGAAACTAGGGTTTAATAGAGAGAGTTGAGAGAAAAGGGGAGATGATGACGGCGTGTGAGGGAAGAAATGAGAGGGTTTGGGGGGGTCATTTAGGTTAATTATGGTAAGATGGGTTGTGGACCGTTGATAAAAAATGATCAACGGTCAGGATTAGATGGGGTGTTGGGTCGGGCAGGTTTGGGTTTGGGCCTAAGGGAATTGCGCTAATTTAGAGGGGTTATTTGGGCTGGTTTTAAAAGGGTTAGATCTGAAAATAAAAGGGCTATTTATTAAATACCCAAATAATTGAATAAAAATTATTTTATAAAATAATTAACAATAAGAAAAAATAATTTTCATGCACAGAAGTGCTTTAAAAAATTATTCAATATTTTAAAAATATAATGGACCAATTTTTGGTAAAATAATACAGTGATGTATGCATGGGCTATAATTGCAAAATTATTTTAATTGTAACCAAAAGGTGTAAATCTGGCCATTTCTAAAATAATTTAAACTTAATATGGCTATAAATAGAAAAATTAAATCAATGAAATGTTATAGAGACATTTGTGATGCAATTTTGTAATTATTTATAAAAATAAATTACTAGAATAAATTAATTTAAAATATAGAAATTACGGAAAAATATCAATTAATACTAATGCATAGTTTTGAAGGTATATATGCAATTTAAAAATATTATAGGGAAACATTGGGTATCAACGGGGGTAATATGGGCCGTTGATCTCAGAGAGCAACGACCATGATTAGTTTGGGGTTCTACGTCAGGTTAGTTTAACCGGTTGGGCTGGGGGTTATTTGGTTTGGGCTCAGTAGCTGTTGGGCTGGTGTAAAGGTGTTGGGCTAGTGTATTGGATAGTTTTAGGTCCAAAAATAGGAGGAATTTAGGGCTAGTTTTTAAATACCCAACATTTAATAAATAAAAACTAATAAAAATAAGTAATAAATATCAAAAATATCCTTTGTGCACTAAAATGATTAAAAGTAATTACTTAATATTATAAAAATATAAAAAATTATTTTCTGCATAAATAATGTAATTATACATGCATATGGGCTATTATTGTAAAAATATGTAATTTAGCCTAAAAATGTAAATGTAATTATAAAAATGCACTGAAAAAATATTTAAACAAATGATGGTATAAATGATAAGTTTAGATGATTAAATCATCATAATAATAATTTGGAGGGTAATTACTGCATATTTATATAATAAAATACAGAAACAAATTGATTTAAAGCCTTTAGAAATTATAAAAAATATAAAAATACTTGTGTGTGCTCATAAATCAAAATGATGATGTATATTACTATTTTGAATATATATATATATATATATAAGGAGAAAATTGGGTATTAACAGCTGCCACTCTTTACCCGGGTAGGATGAAAGAGTTGTCGGGTAAAGATATGACCGATTTTGACCGAATGGACTGATTTTGAAAAAGATAGGCCAAACCCTGGTTTCTGAGTTGCCTACATTTCCCGGGTTTTATAGGAATCAGGCCATGTATAGTTCTGGATTCAACGGTGAATGAAACCGATGGAGTTGTTATAGGAATGGTTGTACGTTTCGAAGAGAATCTTTTGGGAAGGATAGCATCGGATGGGTTTATGCGGAGTTATAAATGTGAATCTAAAACATAACAGATGTGTTATAGAGTATGTATCTGAATACCATAGAGAAAATTGAGTAATTGATGAGAGTCAGCTATGTTTAAAACATTTGCAGAATATGAACGTTATGAGCGGAAACTAGAGCGAAGATTGCTCCCGTTTGGAGAACGGTTACCTCCTGGATTACCTGCAAAACTTAAAACATGATGCATGCAAAATATATATGGGTTATTGCGAGAATTTAAACATGATGCAAATTCCCTTTGGACCATGAATACTGTCTTCAGACGGTGAGGATGATGTCCTTAGACCATGATGTCCCGAGCCATGAATCATGTGATAAGGGATTTGTAGGCCACGAAATGATGTTCGTTGGCCATGAAAATGGTGCCTCTGAACCATGATGCATTTGAATATTGATATGCAATATTGAGAGATCCTCAGGCCATGACATGGTGTCTTCAGGCTATGAGGATGTTGCCTTCGGACTATGACACCTTTGGACAAAATAACGATGTTTCAGCCCATGAAATGTAGAGACATAATGCTGGACCATATAAGCAAAACAAGCCAGAGCTTAGTATTGCACAATATCGGGATAGAGCTTAGCCCCGGGAAGGTAGAATAGTGCTATATTTCAAGTGGCGTAGTATTCGGTATTAGACAAGGAAAGGCAGAGCTTAGCCTCATGTAGTTGGGGAGGCAATGCTTAGCCTCATGCAAGAAAGGGAGACAGTGCTTAGTCTCATGAAATGGAAGGCAATGCTTAGCCTTATGCAGTTAGGGAGGCAATGCTTAGCCTCATGCAAAGAGGAGACAAGGCTTAGTCTCATGCTATGGAAGATAGTGCTTAGCCTTATGCAGTTTAAGGAGGCAGTGCTTAGCCTCATGCAGGAAGAGGAGACATGGCTTAGTTGAGAAGGAAGGCAGTGCTTAGCCTTATGTAGTTTAAGGAGGTAGTGCTTAGCCTCATGTAGGAAGAGGAGACATGGTTTAGTCTCGTGTAGTGGAAAGCAATGCTAGCCTTATGCAGTTGATGAGGCAGCGCTTAGCCTCATGCAAGAAGAGGAGACATGGATTAGTCTTATGCAATGGAAAACAATGCTTAGCCTTATGCAAATTGAGGAGGCAGAGTTTAGCCTCATGTAAGAAGAGGAGACAAGACTTAGTCTCATGCAATGGAAGACAATGCTTAGCCTTATGCAAATTGAGGAGGCAGTGCTTAGCCTCATGCAGGAAGAAGAGACATGGCTTAGTCTCGTGCAGTGGAAGACAATGCTAGCCTTATGCAATTGAGGAGGCATGGCTTAGCCTCATGCAAGAAGAGGAGACAGGGGTTAGTCTCATGCAATGGAAGGCAATGCTTAGCCTTATGCAAATTGAGGAGGTAGAGCTTAGCCTCATGCAAGAAAAGGAGACAAGGTTTAGTCTTATGCAATGGAAGGCAGTGCTTAGCCTTATGCAAATTGAGGAGGCATGGCTTAGCCTCATGCAAAAAGAGGAGACGAGGCTTAGTCTCATGTAGGGGAAGACAGTGCTTAAACTTATGCAAATTGAGGAGTCAGGGCTTAGCCTCATGTAAAATGGAGACAATGCTTAGTCTCATGCAGAGAAAGACAATGAGTGATTGCAGAGTGCTTCTTATCTGGAGGCATGTTTGCGTTCGACAACTTTGTCTATATGAAAATAGTGATTTTGATATGTGTATACTTGCAAATGCTTCTGTTATGTTCATTATGCCTGCATCCAAAGAAAAATCATGAGTTTTGCAGGGAGAAGGTCGGTTCGTGCTTTTGTCTGCTTTCTTTGATTTGCTTTGCTTTGGAGATCCCATTCGAGTTACCCTGGGTAACATCTGGCTGCCATAGTTATTTTAAAACACAGTAGTTTATGATATCGAGTAAATTAAATGAACCAATGACTACGACACTTTAGAGACATTGCGACTTCTTTGCACTAGAATTTTGAGGGTCCTCCTCAAAATTCAGCCCCAGTTTGATAAGCGATTTTCTGACCATTCTGCATATGACGAAATTGGCTAGACTTGCTCCAGAATTTTGAGGGTCCTCCTCAAAATTCTGCCCTAGTTTTTGATCATGGGGACAATGAAGATTTATTAAGATGTGACCGAACCCATAGGCTGTCTACGTATCCCCTCTTAAAAGGGAATCAGGTCAAGCATAGTTCAGTTACATCAGATGAAGAAATCTAAACAATCTAAACATATTATCTCTTGAATGCATCTGAATTGATAGGTTTCGGCCAAATTTCTCAATCCATTCTCCTATTAGCATCCTGTAAACCATGTAGGGCCCTTGCCAATTAGGTGAGAATTTTCCTTTGGCCTCGTCTTGATGCGGGAAGATCTGCTTCAACACCAGCTGCCCCGGTGTGAACTGTCTGGGTTTGACCCTTTTGTTGAAAGCTCTGGACATTCTGTTCTGATAAAGTTGACCATGGCATACCACATTCATTCTCTTTCCGTCAATAAGAGCTAGCTGTTCGTAACGACTTCCTATCTATTCTGCATCACTGAGTTCAGCTTCTTGTATAATTCTTAAGGAAGGAATTTTGACCTCGGTGGGAATGACAACTTCTGTACCATAGACCAACATGTAGGGAGTTGCTTTGGTTGATGTGCGAACTGTGGTAAGATATCCTAATAAGGCAAATGTAATTTCTCGTGCCATTGCTTGTGATTGTCTACCATTTTCCTTAGAAATTTCTTGATGTTCTTGTTGGCAGTTTCCACAGCTCTATTCATTTGAGGTATGTATGTTGTGGAATTCTTATGCTTGATTTTGAAGTTTTCACACATAGCTTTCATTAAATCACTATTGACATTGGCGGAATTGTCGGTGAAGATGGATTCTGGCACCTCGAATCGACAAACAATACTATCCCTAACAAAATCTACGACGACTTTCTTGGTTACAGCCTTGTAAGATGCAGCCTCAACCCATTTTTTTGAAGTAGTCTATGGCCACTAAAATGAACCTGTGCCCGTTTGAAGCGACATGCTCAATTAGACCGATGACATCCATTCCCCAAGAAACAAAAGGTCAAGGTGCACTTGTTGCATTGAGTTCATTTGGTAGCACTCGTATAATATCTGTATGTACCTGACACTGGTGACACTTTTGGACATACCTGATGCAGTCTGTTTCCCTAGTCATCCAGAAGTATCATGCTTTTAATATCTTCTTGGCTAAAATGAAACCATTCATGTGTGGTCCGCAAGTTCCGGCATGTATCTCTTCGAGCAGTTTGGAAGCTTCCTTTGCATCAACACACCGTAATAATCCTAGGTATGGAGTCCTTCTATACAAAATTCCTCCACTGTGGAAGAAATGATTGGATAATCTTTGGACTATGCATTTTTTAGTATGGTTTGCATGCTCCGGGTATTCTCCTTTTGCCACGTATTCTTTGATATCATGAAACTACGGGTCCCCATCCACTTCTTCTTCAACATGAGCACAATAAGCTAGCGGGTTATGGATTCTTACTGAAATAGGATCGACTAAATTCTTTTCCGGATGTTGTATCATGGAAGACAAAGTAGCCAGTGTGTCTGCGAACTTGTTCTGGATTCTTAGAACCTATTTGAATTCTATCTTTGTGAACCTCTTCATCAACTCTTGCACGTGATACAGATATGGTAGTATTTTGGTATTCTTTGTAGCCCACTCTCCTAGAACCTGATGTACTAGAAGGTTTGAATTACCAATTACCAGCAATTTCTGAATATTCATGTAGATGGCTAAATTGAGCCCCTTGATGCAAGCCTCATATTCTGCCATATTATTGGTGCATGGAAACCTAAGCTTTGCGGATACCGGATAATGCTGACTTGTCTCTAACACCAAAATAGCTCCAATACCTACTCCTTTGAAATTTGTGGCCCCATCAAAGAATATTTTCCAACCATCGTAGGTTTTGGTGATATCTTCTCCTACATGATACTTCTTCATCGGGAAAATACGTTTTTAATGGTTTGTATTCTCCTCCTACAGGATTTTCCGCAAGATGATCTGCTAATGCATGTCCCTTGACCGCCTTCTGAGTCACATAAACAATATCAAATTCACTCAAAAATATCTGTCATTTTGCTAATTTCCATGTAGGCATGGGCTTCTGGAAGATGTACTTCAAGGGATCCATCCTCGATATGTGATATGTAGTGTAGGCACATAAGTAGTGCCTCAATTTCTGAGCTATCCACGTCAGGGCACAACAGGTGCATTCTAACAAAGAATACCGTGCCTCATAGGGTGTGAACTTTTCACTCAGATAGTATATGTCATGTTCCTTTCTTCCCGTCTCATCGTGTTGTCCCAAGACACAACTGAAAGCTCCATCTATTACAGACAAATAGAGCAGTAGGTGTCTACCGAGTTCCGGCGGGACCATGACTGGTTGTGTGGATATGTACTCCTTGATTTTGTTAAAAGATTTTTAACATTATTCAGTCCATCTTGTTGCAACATCTTTCTTAAGCATTTTGAAAATTGGCTCACAGATCACGGTCGATTGTGCTATGAATAGGCTGATATAAGTGAGATGCCCCAAGAAGCTCATCATATCTTTCTTGCTCTTCAGAGGTGGTAAATCTTGGATAGATTTGACCTTTGAAGGGTGTGAGCACATGATTTTTGCTTCACGAGACAATCGCTCCAAAAGAAATAAAAAATAACAACAATTGATCCCGTTGTACAAATTTTGGGATTTTTACATGGCACTTCGTTAATTGTTTATGACTTTGGCCCATTTTTACTTTATTAAAACAAAATACAAAAAATGTACGTGTCATGCATAATCTGAACCATAACATGGTTGTTAAATAGAAAAGCATAAACAGGCATCTTTGTCCTTGATTTTGTTTTGTTTGATTTTTACCTGTTTTGAATTATTTTAATGTGTGTGCAAATAATTGTATTAAGTGTTTATTTTAATTTGATTTTTACTTAGTTTTGTATTTTTATAATAAAAAAAGAAAAAAAGAAGAAAAAAAGAAGAAAAAAAGAGGCCTTTCCTTTTTCCAAATTTGGGCCAATTTGTTAAAATTGGCCCAAACAAACAATGCCCAAACCAGGCCTGCCCGGTCCAGTCCGAGTTGATACCCAGGGTGTCCAAACGACGCCGTTTTAATCCAGCCTGATCTGGGCCGTTGATCTCAGATTGATCAACGGCCAAGATCACATTTCCCATACCCACGAACAAAACCCGACCCGTTCCACCCGGACCAACCCAAACCCCCTTTAGTTGAAACGACACCGTTTCCCCTAAGCCCTTAGATCCAAGCCATTGATTTCAGTTGATCCAACGGCTGAGATCAACCCACCCATTCCATATATACGCCCTTTAACCTTACCCTGCCCCCCATCTGATACCCCAGCTCCCGTCTTCACCATCTTCCCCATCAAACCCTAGAGCCGCCCCTGTATCCTTCACCATGAAAATCGGCGGCACAGACGCCGATGACCTTGCCCTTAACACCATAGAACCCCCGTGCCGTCCTGAACCCAAATCTACCAACCACACACCTCGAATCCTATCCCACCTTCTCGAATCTTCATTTGAAGATTCGAGTCGGAACCTAATCTACACCGATCTACCTTAAATTCATACCAGACACTCCCCAGACCCCCCTCGTGACCAAACCATACTTGGTTTGGTCCGAATCTAACCAGGGAAGCACGAATCCCGGATCTGGTTTTCGAACCTTAGGGTTCCTCGTCACTGGTCCGTTGTTTTGTTCAAACCAAAGGATTAAGGTCTAATGGACCTTAATGAAGTGTTTCTCACCTGAGAAACACTTCGATTAAAGCCCGTTCAGCCTTAAGAAAGGTCTGTCCAAATCCAAGTTCAAGACTTTTGATTTTCGAGTTTTAAGGTGAGTTTGCTTTCTTTCCTTTACTTGTTTTAGTCCGTGTGATTTGTTTTAAAAGCTGTTCATGATTGTTGAAGTCTGCTTTGTTTTGAGTTTCTATTAACTGTGTCCTGTCCACTTTGCCTGAACCTTTGT
Source organism: Nicotiana tabacum (assembly GCF_000715075.1). Taxonomy (NCBI): domain Eukaryota; kingdom Viridiplantae; phylum Streptophyta; class Magnoliopsida; order Solanales; family Solanaceae; genus Nicotiana; species Nicotiana tabacum. The sequence goes on from NC_134087.1 coordinate 133,981,366, forward strand.
TGTTTGATTGAGTGTCTTTTTCTACTTGTCCTGATAGTGTGTATGTATGTATTTGTTGTGCAATTAGTTGAATTCCAAATTTGTACTGATTAACTGATTCCTCGAAGCACAATTCTGCTCAGTCAATATAATGCGAACCTTGTGTGATACTGTTAAATGTCGGATTTTTGGCTACGATTGTATGTGTTATAACTAATATAGTCGAGTCGACATGTGTCGTCAATTAGTTTCAACTGTCTGAACAAAAATAATTCAATTTGCTTCTGTTGAACATTGTCTGAATCAATTAAGAACCAAGTTCAGTTACTTATAGTTGTTAATATGATTTCAGAAACCTAAGGCCTGGTCTGTAATTGAAATCTGAGTTGATGGCATGTGCACTTGTGCACAGCATGTGCATTGTGCACAGCCTGTTTCCTGCATAAAAGGGTTTTTGATTTAAAAATGGTTTGACAGCATATGCTGTCAGATATATTCTACTGCCCATACTTTGCTTTAGTTTAAGAAATATTAAACCTCTTAAAGGGTAGAACTGCCAGGGAATGATGGGGTTTAATACTTAAATAGCTAAAGTAGAACTGAAAAGAAGATGGGCACATGGGAAGGGTTTTCTTTTAACTTATCAGGCTGTAAAAGGGGTAATGGAAGGCTTATAAAAGGGAGGACATACAGAGATAAAGAGGAGACTGGAGGACTGTGAGGATTTTCTGGGGAAAGAGCTAAAATACATACAGATATAGACATACAGATATAGGGAGAGGAACACTGTGAGGAATAATTTGAAAGAAAGAGAGGGTGATACACATTGAGAGATATACACACACACACATAGAAATAGACATTGACAAGAACATAGTGATTTGAGGGGAGAACATTTTGAGAATTAAAGTGAGGAAAACAGAAAACTGGAAAAGAATTCTCTTTGATGACACAGACATGCAGGATCAGAAATTACATCTTTTGATTGCTGTCTTGATTTCACTAGTCTTGACCTGTTTGTGCAACATTGATTTCTTCCAAATCCCAGCTGTGTCTGCTTGATTGTTGTCGTTTTACTCGAAGACTTGGTCTAGTTGAGTATTCCCAGTTGAGGGATTGATCCCACTTCAATTATTTCGTGTGTTTGTTGCTGCTGCTATTCTGTCCCTGTTGCTGCTGCTATTCTATGTCCTGCTGCTACTGTTAATTCTGTTTCCTGCTGCTACTGATTTCCCCATCTTCTTCCTCTTCTCCTTTGCATTTTCAGTGTTTCCAGGTACACATTTCAAATCCCACTTTGGTGTTAACTGTAACAGTTCCAAAGCATGAAATGAAAGGAGTTTTGAAGAAAGTTTAGATGTCTGTTTTTGTAATGCTCATGGCATATTGACTTCTCTGTATAAATTGATTAATGTGCAATTCAATAGCAAAAAAAATCTAGTTAGTTAATACTTAACTGAGTTTCAGCCTCTTATATCTTAGTTCATAGATGTTTGTTGACATGAGTTAAGTAATAGTACAATACGTAGAATTGTACAAATATTTGGCATAGTTACTGACCGGATTCCTGTTTAGTTATAACAATATGCATAGGATAAAATGCTTCCACCTTCACAATGATGCTCTGTTTTATTTCAGTTTCTTTCATCAGAAATCCGCTAGGCAGTATATAGGAGCACGTTCGAACCCCCCAGTGGTAATAGTGTCTAGTGGGTTAATTCCCTTAATCTAGCCTAAATGAGTCTAATTCGATTCAAGAGATGTTTTGTATATAAGCATAGCATTTTGTCATGTAATTTCTTTGTCAAATTAGAACATTTCTCATAAAGTATGACGTTTTTTATAAATAATTAATCAGAAAGTAATAAGAATTAGGCCCAAAGCATATACTTGAATCAACATGTATCTTCCTTTTCCTATTTTAGACTAAACATAACAAAGATGTAGTCTCTGCAGGTTTATCCTTTTAAATAAAATGAGGCGAGCCTCGACAAACAAAATGCACAAGCTGCGGGGCCCTCTAAACGTATATATTAAACTACTTAGAATTCGGGACAGACCGTTTAGCGAATTTTACGGCCTTCCTAAAGTAACAATACGCTAGTTGCTTTAGGCGCGCCTTTAATGATATAACCTTCTTAAACATGGGTGCACATTGATGTGATCCAAATTCAAATCTCAACGGAGTCGAAATGTGTTAACAACTACGGGTGCATTGATTGTGACGTGGTTCGAGATGCATTTTCACGACGTTGCAATTTTATAAAAATAAATGATAATAATAAAAGCGGTTTAAATCTAATAAAAAGCACATAAGTCACAACATGTATTTAAATCAGATGTTTAGCCATTATAACAATTTAAGCGACCGTGCTAGAACCACAGGATTCGAGGGTGCCTAACACCTTCCCTTAGGTCAACAGAATTTCTTACTTAGAATTTCTGGTTCGCAGACTTCATTTGGAAAAGTCGAAAATTTCCTCGATTTGGGATTCAAGATAAACCGGTGACTAGGGACACCAAAAGCCAAACCTTTCCCAAGTGGCGACTCTGAATTAAATAAATAATCCCATTTCGAATATTGTCACTTAAATTAGAAAAACTCCACCCGCGCATCTTACCCTTCGGGGCCGGGCGCGCAAAAAGGAGGTGTGACAAAGGGTCCAACTCAATCCCTCAACGACTGACGATGAAACCTAGCAATTTTCCAGCAGGGACTCCGAAAGCACACTTTGCATGATTCAGTTTCAGATTGTACCTTCGAAGCCGATTAAAGAATTTCCTTAAATCTGCTATATGATCCGTGCTTCTTCAGGATTTGGTGATGACATCATCCACGTACACCTCTATTTCTTTGTGAATCATGTCATGAAAAATAGTCGTCATGGCTCTCATGTAAGTGGCTCCAGTATTCTTCAGGCCAAACGACATCATTTTATAACAATACATCCCCCACAGAGTGATAAAGACTATTTTCTCAGCATCTTCCTCATCCATCTAGATCTGATGGTATCTCGCGAAGTAATCCACAAAGGATTGGAATTCATGCTTGGAACATTTGTCGATCAGTATGTGTATTTTGGGTAATGGAAAATTATCTTTGGGACTTGCTTTGTTTAAATCTCGATAGTCGATACATACTCTGACCTTCCCATCCTTCTTCGGAACTGGCACGATGTTGGCCAACTAAGTAGGATATTCAACCACTCTGAGAACTTTAGCTTTGATCTGCTTGGTGACTTCCTCTTTGATTTTCAGACTCATATCACGCTTAAACTTTCTGAGTTTCTGTTTTACAGGCGGATGCATTGGATTGGTAGGTAGTTTATGAGCTACGATAGATGTGCCCAACCCAGTCATATCATCATAAGACCATGCAAAGATATCTTCGTATTCTTTTAGGAAACAGGTGTACTCTTCTTTCTCTGACGGTGACAGATGGATGCTTATGTGAGTTTCTTTGACTGTTTCAGAATCTCCCAAGTTGACTATCTCGGTTTCGTCCAAATTTGACTTAGTTTTTTTCTCAAAATTTTCCACCCCTCTGACAATTTCCTCAGGGATTATATCTTCTTCTTCTATTTCCTCTGAATCACTATCCTTATGTTGTGTTGTCTCATTACATGTCACAATCATTGGTTCATCAGGATAAGTAATAATAATGCTGTAGAGAGAAAAATATAAAGGATAATAATAAATACTAAAATAGCAATGTATTAGATAAATCCAGAAACATTAAACCAAGTACGACTCGATGATCCGAGCAATTATTTTAAAACAAATTGCGTTTAAACAAAATACTGAAAATGTCTTAAATGCTTAAAATTGCTTTTTTTAAAAAAGATCATGCTAATTGCCAGGCTACCCAGGAAGTTGATGGGCCCGGGATGGTGCAGCAGTCGAGTTCTTAAGAATAGCTCCCTTTTCCACGGTCTGAATTATAAGGTCTTCCTCCTTCTTCTCCTCCTCAACTATTGCATTGTAGTCCATGTATTCATCGTCTAGAAACAGATTCCTTAGTCCAGCTAAAGCCTCATCTTCTTCAGATCCCCATATCACGTCAGCTTGTTGAAATGTCTGGTGCAAATGAGGTATTGGCTGTTTAAGAGGGTAATAGGGACCACGCCATGACGGCGACCAATCATCGTACTCTTACCAGGTGTACTGGAATCCTAGTCTAAAGGTTGTACCATGACGTTTTGGTTGTATTGGTTTAGTGATAATGTTACGCCCCGTAATATTACCTCGGTATTATGCTTCGCAGTATTAAATTACGACGATGTTACACCCTATAGTATTGTACGTTGAATATGTCGTAAGGTAATTGACATCAGTCCAAGGAAAAGATTATTGGAGATTATAAGGATTAAGCTATTTCAAACAAGTAATGAGTAAATTCGTGAAGGTGAGAGGGGAAGCAAGTCAAAGAAAATGAATTTTTCGTCTATGTTAGGCATGTTGGGATAAAATACGAGCGGAGCATTAATACCCGATATTTATGGACTAGTACCACATAAAGTATCATATGACCACGATAGTATGATATATAAGGTGTATTAAAAATGAGTAGTATTTTAAGTAAATTGGGATAATTCTTAATTATGTGGGTAATTGGCTTATTATTGGATAATGAGATATTACCTAATTAATTAGGGGTGTATATGATAATGACTAAGTGTCATGATGTGGCAGCCCCTCCATTTAAAATAAGTGACTAATGATCTTAATTAAAATGTGGCATCATGAGTGATTACATGTAAGTGATTTGCACATTCTTTGTTTCTTGTTCATTATTGCTAAAGTTCAACTTCCAATGAGATGCCACCAAATTTCCAGGAGTATTACTATATTTCATCAAAGAGAGTTTCTTACTTTTATTTATCAAAACCTCACCCACATCAGTTTACCATTTTAGTTCGAAGTATACCAGTTTCATCAGGAAGAAGCTACACTGAAATCGTTGAAAGTTTATTTGCGGAGTACTATCCTACAACATATCTTTCACACTGAGTTGTCCGGCGAGCAAGCAAACTACAAGTTCTCATTGCGCTACATCAATCTAGCAAGCTTTCCAACGTGAATTCTTGCAACCAAAAAGAATCCAACGAGAATTATTAAAATCATAGCAACGTAAAATTTTGCGGTTCTAAATGAGTAAGGTGCAATCTTTTCCAAGAACACCATACCGATTTTTCCCTACTCTAGGTATGTTAAGTCTAAGCTCTTCCTTCATTTTGCATGATCTCTTCATTACACAAGTTTGATAATGAGCCTTAAAGAAAAATTTATATCCCTAAATTTACATATATTTTGCTAGTCTCGCAAGTTACAATATTCCCTTTATCGGGACTTCATATTCATTTGAGTATTTACTTCTTCCAGTCAAGAGAGCAAAGCATTTATATATATAATATTAAATTATTTTCATTACCATCGAAATATAATCGATGGACATGCCCCTATTGGACAACCTCTGATCAGATGGTAAGTTATATACCAAGCCTACTGTGGTCGAGCGTCTATGAGCGAGCCCAGTTGGCCGAGATGCAGAGCCTAGTATGGTCGAGCGCCTATGAGCAAGCCTACTACGGTAGAGCAGTTATATATATATATATATACCGAGCCTTATAGGGCAGGACAACTATTTTACTTACTATATTGAGAGAGTTGAAGCAAGTATCAGCAGGTAAGCATATCTTAAGATTATCTTTGTCTCCCAGTTACTTTCAGTTATTCTATTATCAGCTCAGTTTCAGCTTTCAGTATATTACCTTACATACTCGGTACATTATTTCGTACTGACGTCCCTTTTTTGGGAGCACTGCATTTCATGCGTGCAGGTTCAGACAGACAGACAGGTACACCTCCTCATTAAGTGTTGCCCGAGTTCAACTTGACCGGTAAGCTCTATGCCTTTCGGAGTTGCCAGGTATAGAACCTTATGTACATCTTGTATATATATGTTATGAGTAGGTTGGGGAGCTGTTCTAATCACAGTATATCCATCAATAGAGGCTTGTAGACACATCCTGTCAATTAGTGCAGTATGTTGGACTTGCAGGCGTTGTAGGTATATTTGGTTGGTTTATCAGCTGTAGCAGTTATGATGGCCTTGTCGACCTAGCTTTATATTAATATTTAGTCAGCATTCGTAGTTGTCTAGCAATATGGCCCATGGCCAAAGTATGACATCAAATGTTCAGAATTTCTTAGTCGCAAGTTGGTACGCAAGGATAGGTGAGGTACCGGGTGACGGTCTCGCCCCCCAGGTTCGGGGCATGACAAATACCCTGGAGATTCTTGCCGATACCTTTACCGAGTTCATACCCTATCCATAACCGTGTGCTTTCAATCTATTTACTGTACCACTTGTCTTTCTCGATTGCATTGATGCACTCGATGCGATGGTACGTTTCTCCAACCAACCTCCTTCTATTCTCGTCAACCGAAATAGTTTGATTAGTGTAAATGGGATTACTTCCGTCTCCATGAATGATCACTTCCTGATAATTCCATTCGAACTTCTCGGCCTGGTGTAGTGTAGAAGCTATGGCTCCAGCAGCATGTATCCAAGGTCGTCCCAACAATAGATTGTATAAGGGGGATATGTCCAGTACTTGAAACTCAATCATCAAACTAAGTTGGACCCATCTGCAGACACATGTTTATTTCCCCGATCGTGGCCTTTTGGGGCCCATCGAATGCTTTCACATTTATAGTTCCTACTCGTATCTCATGCAAGCCTTTACCCAACCTCTTCAAAGTAGTCAACGGGCAAATGTTGAGGCTTGAAACCCCGTCTATTAGGACTCTGGCTATGAATTTATCCTCAAATTGTACTGTGATATGCAGTGCCCTATTGTGACTCAGCCCTTCTGGTGGCAACTCGTCTTTGTGAAAAGTGATCTTGTAGCTTCTCGGCACTTGTCCCGCCATATTAGCCATGTCTCGACTAGTGATATTATTGGGTACATAGGCTTCACTCAACACTTTCATTAATGTGTTCCTATGCGTCTTAGACTTCTGTAGTAGCAATAGAATGGATATCTAAGCAGGGGTTTTATTCAGGTGATCAACCACAGAATACTCTCTTGTTTGCACCTTTCTCCAAAGATCGTCTGGGCCAGTTTCAATGATTGGCTGTTTAGGAGCGGCTTCTCTACTTGTTCCTCCCAAATGCTTGGGTGTGTAAACCATGCCAGTCCTAGTAACGCCCTGCACGACACCTGTTTCTTCCAGTTTCCTTTTTCCTTTCCTTCTCGCCTCTGCAACATAGTCCCATGGTATAGCATTGGAATTAAAGGACGATGTATGTACTGTGTGGTTACCTCCACTTCAAATGGAGCTGGTGTGGCTGAGGGCATTGTTGCTTTAACCTCAAACGGAGATGGCGTGGCTATTTCAACCTCAATTGGCGACTAAATCTACACTATAATAGGTGTGAGAGTGACTGGAGGTACTTTGGGTTCATCCCCTTCAAGAATGAGTCCAATTGATCCTTCCGGATCCATTCTTCATCAATTTCGATCACATTTACCCATTGCCCCTGTGATACGAGAAGGGGTTGTTGCGGACATTTGGTGCAGCCACTTTTGCTTGTATAACTTTGGTGTCAATCAACATCTAGATCTTATCCTTCAAAGTGAGGCATTCATCAATAGTATGTCCCTTTATGCCTGAGTGATAGGCACATGTCTTGTTCGGATTAACCCACTAGGAAGCGTTTTCCATAGCAACAACGAGAATGGGGGTGACATAACCGGCAGCCTTCAGTCTTTCATACAACTGATTGATGGGTTCAGCAATAGGAGTGAATTGTCTGGGTGGTCTGCGGTTGAAATTTGGTCTGCGTTTCTGGTAGTTTTGGTGGGCTGTGGTGGTGAGTGGTAATAAGCAGGTTGTGTGTTATAAGTATGGTAAGTTGCGGCGGGTTGTTGGTATCTGGGAGGTGAAGGCTGATATGTTGGCGGTGGTATTTGGTATGTGATGGGAGATTTCGGACCCTGTGCTACCATTACTGCAACAACTTCTTTCTTCTTAGAGATACCTCCTGACTGCAAGGCTTTGTTTGTAGCTTGGAGTGCCTCGAAGTTTGTCACCATTCCTCTTTTAATTCCCTCTTCTATTCTTTCTCCTAATTTGATGATGTTACAAAATTTATGGTTTTCAATAACCATCAACCTCTCATAGTATTGTGGATCTTGAGCTTTGACGAAGAACTTATTCATCTGTTCTTCCTCCAGCGCTTGCCTTACCTTTGCCGCTTCTGACCTCCATCGAGTAGCATACTCACGGAAAGGTTCTGTTGGCTTCTTCTTAAGATTCTGAATGTAGAAGACGTCTAGCGCATTTTTGTATTGAACTCGAACCGATCCATAAAATCTGATGCCATGCTCACCCAATTAACCCATTTCTTCGGGTTTTGACTGATATACTAGGATAGGACGTATACCGTGAGGCTCCTCATGAACAGCTTCATGCGAATTCTTTTATCTTTACTAACTCCTACGAGCTTATCACAGTATGTTCTCAAATGTAGCTTTGGATCACCTGTTCCGTTAAACATTTCGAACTTGGGAGGTTTGTAGCCCTCCGGTAGTTCTACGTCTGGCTGAATACACAAATCTTCATAATTTTGACCTTCAATTCCTTTACCACCTTCAACACCATGGACTCGACTAGTAAGCTTCTTGAGCTCCTATGCCATGTTCTTGATGAGAAAGTCCTTCTCGGCAAGCTCCGGTATGTATAAGTTCCGTTGTGGAGTGTGTGGTAAGGTTTCTACGTATATGGGGTTGCTTTGATGGACTCCAAGAATTTGGGTATAATGGTGGTCGTTGGTTGAATTTTGAGGATTGGGGGTAGGTTGTGGTGCGTTCTGAGGAGTGTGATAGGTAGTGGTTTATGGATACTAGGTTGGCTGATGATGATGTTGTGGAGGAGTTGGTACTAGTTGAGGATTGGGATTTTGAGGCGGTTTGGCGTATTGGTGAGGTGCGGGATGATTGTTTTGGTTTTGTATGTTCTGGGGAGGTGCTGGGTTTTTGATGTTTTGTTGGTTGACATCGGGGACGTTAAGGGTAAGGGAAAGATTTGCCAAGTTCCGAACCTGATCAAGTTCCCCTTGTAACTCTAGTATCTTTTGTTTCAACCGTAAAACCAAGCCATTCTGTGCTGGAGTGCTTCGACCTTATGAATTTTTGACATTCTCTTCATGCGTAGCATTGTCTTTCCTGATATTGCTTGTATCATCCATTCTAGCTTTTTCTTTGCTTTTAGGATCGTTTAGAGGAGGAGGTGGAGGACCTTTTGACCTGGTATGATATGCTGATGATGCCAGTATGCACGAACCAACTTTAAGGGATAGGAATAAACAAATAAAGAAAAGAAGAAAACGAAAAGGTAAACAAGTTAGTGATGAGTAGTAAAAGGATGTTTACGGTATTTAAACACATATTGCGGAATTATAAATTCGCGTCCTAATTTGGGAACCTTATTGTGCCCGAGGTAGGCCTAAACGACACATAGAGAAAATCAATGCCAATAACTGTGTCATTTCATTAATATGATAAATAAATCGAAACTCCACTAAAACGACAATAATGATAAAGAGTCACTATTAGCATGTGCCTTATTACAACCATAGCCTAAGACAAGTCTAGAAAGCAAGTAAAGCATAATTCCTAATCTATTTGGTCCCAGAGGGACCTTCTCCATGCTTGGCCTTCTTTTTTCCATCAATCAAGTTCCACAAGTCGCGCATGTCCAACAGCAGATACGCCCTTGGTAGGAGCCTTCCTTCATTGCCATCCATATTTTGACAGCCTGCAACCTTGTTTCTTATTTTCCCTTCCAGCTCCATCAACCCCTGCTCTAAATGCTCCAACCTCTCTGTTGATTTAGTAGCGATTCCTCTCCATTCATTGATTGCTTCCATGTCCGCTTTATGCTGTTCCAAATGTCTGGCCTTAAATTCAAAAATCCTTTTGCGTAACACCCTATATTTGACTTTTGCATCGGCAATATCGTCTATGACCTTGTTTTCCAAATCAGTCCCCGGCTTGACTTCTCCTGCTATGTGATCGACCAACCATGATGGGTAGAAACACACATGGCTAGTATAGTACCGATCTGGCTTGATGGTATCCTTTTCCACAATGACTTTTAGATGCCACATGTTTTGTGCCTCGTACTTGAATGGAATAACATCACCTTGGAAATCTGTTTTGTAATGAACCATCTTGGAAACTCGGGGTATGACTTGTTTCCTCCCAGCTTGCCTCATGACTCTGATAGGAGCATAAGGATAGATACCCCTTAATCTGATTAGCACTACATGAGGAACATCTCTTGACCTGTCGACAATAGTGTAGGTATGTCCCTCAATTCCTTCCATTAGGGTCTTGGTAACCATAGCTAAACAAGTGTAAATCCTTTCTCCTTGCATTGGGAATACCAACATCCCCAAAAAACAGATAATGAACACAAAAACCCGATGGTGGGTCCAACCCAAAGAAGTAATGGCAAGCTCATTATGGTAAAAGCGGTAGGATTTGCTATGCCCATATCGTTCGCAAAGAAAGTCAAAGGGTATGTAGAACTTCTTCAGGAAGACTAACTCATCATTCTTTCTAAAACCCATCATTTTCAGAAACCTCGAGAAGTACGTTTTTCTGGTACCAATAGACCAGGGCTATCCCAAGGAAGTCCAGCAAAGCCCCCCATTTCCTCTAGAAGGGGAGTCATTTCTATATTATCGAAACGGAAAACAACCCTATTTTCATCCCAAAACATAGTAGCGGCCTCGATCAGTACATTATTTGGCTGAATGTCTAGCAAAGAAGGTAAATTCCCAAGAGCTCTTTTCACATGGTTTTTATCACTTAGTGCGAGATTTTCCTACGAATCCAGCAGCAGAGGTGGGATTGTTTACCTTGAAAATGGTAATTACAATTAAATTTGATTTTGTAGTTCTAAAAATACGTGATCTATTTTTATACTAGTTGTTTAGGCAATAGATGCTAAGTGAGGTACTTGGAGTCTGGAATAAAGCTTGAAAACAAGATGATAACCAAACCGAATGGCTGACAATTGGGGACTCGGGGTCGAGTCTGATGTCTCGCCGAGGGTAGTCGATGGATGACTAACAGTTATAACAAAATCAATGGCAGCTCTTTATGGCTAATAATAAGCAAAAAATGGAACACAATGAATATAAGTAATAAATGCAAGTAATGAGATTAAGAGAATATGTTAGAGAACAGAGAGAATGTTCTTGTGTATTCAATATTGAGTAACAGATGTCTACAAAATGACAAGGATCCCCTTTATATATGAGGGGAATCCTAGTATGGTACTAGTGCATTTATTACAAAGATATGAGATTGATACATCTATTTAATGCCTCGGTACGGGCGCATGTCAACCTGCCAACTCCCATCAAGTGCCTAGGGAACTCCCTATTTTTCTATGGCAGCCTGTCGACTCGTATTGTCTCCGAGCCAAGCATTTTAGAGACTCTTCGAGATCACACTTCAAGCCTTTCCTCGGGCTTTAAGAGACGCATCTATGTAGCCCTGAAATGATCATAAATTCGGTCCCTCGGATTTTATCGTATATAGATAGTCCTCGCGTTTCCTAGAATAAGATGATAGGAAATAGTTTTGAACTCCTACTCCTTAGACATTATCATCATAACATTAGTCCTATCAGAGTATTAAATTCCATAGCTCAAAAGCTGCGCAAGGGTCGCCGTCAACATGACTATCAAAAAGCCCACGAACCGCTATTAGTTAGGCTTTTCCGCTGCCCATACGACTTCTATAAATACCTCAATTGCTTGGTGACTCGCATTTTTGTGATTCCTTCAAGCTTTCATATCCAAATCCATTTTCCTCTACGCCACTTTTCCAATTGTTCTTGGATTCCTGCCTTCCTTCTCGAGAAAAGGAAAACTTTTAGTTGCCATTGCTAGAACCTCCAAGATGGTGCCTTAGAAAGACGAGGCTGCTTATTCATCTCGAACGTCCAAGAATAAATCCAAGGGTAAGCCCAAAATGGCTCCCACCGTTGAACAATGTACACCCACCGAGTTCGATAATATAAAGGATTTTTCCATTGATAGACCTTCATCTACGCCGGGTCGATGCGAACATGTATCCCAATTCATTAGCATTGTGAAGGATATAGGCAAATTGCGGGCAGATTGCCAATGGGAGAAAAAGCTGCTAGTTGAGATCCTTGGCCCCAACGAGAGCATAACGGACCATAAGGCCGATTTTCTTTATGTATATACATACCCGTTCACCTTGGCACCTGTCGACTCTTCGAACCCTTTTTCTCCGGCTATAGACCCGGTCATTCTCGACTTTTGTTGTAAAACCAGGTGACGTTGGGCCAAATTTACCCCTCTTTCTGGAGGATAGTTTACATGCTTCGCTACTTTTCCAGCAAAGTCAAGGATACGACTTTTACCTTTGATCATCTGATCAGACTATACAACCCCCATCTTTTTCGAGGCTTGATCAAGCTTCACCCTCGATCTTCGAAACCCTTTTTCTTGAGTATCGACGAATACAAGGATCGGGGGTGGATGAGCCGGTTTGTCCGAGTAAGGACATCGGACATCATTCCGACAGAATAGATGCCATTCCCGGAGGAGTGGAACATGAAGCGAAAGTGCTTCTTCTTTGAGTATGATTTATTGTCTTCTAACTTTCTTCCCAAGAAACTAACTTTCCCTTTGCTCATGTAACCGCCCTTTGGTACCCCGAATCTGTTCCGGACCTGTTGGGGTGGATTAGGGGATTAGATACCTCGTTCCCCTATCTCGAGCATTCTTGGCTTGAGTTGGCTAAAACGCGATGGGTGGCCAAGAATCATGGTAAGTTCCTTCTTGCCTCCTCCATCATGTTGTCATATTTCTTCCCCATACTCCCCATGCTGATAAATTTTGATTACTATGTTCGCACAAGCCTTGGCGAAGGAGTGCAGTTGAGACCGCCTCCGGTCGGCGAGGGAGGGTCCTATAAGTACAATAATGGTAAGAAGAGGAAAAAAGAGACGACTGATGAATCCCCTATATCAAAGAAGCCCAAGTCTCGTAGGCCTCGAGCTGAGGCTGAGGTCTTATCTTCAGCTTCCGGAGCAAGTTTTAATGATGAGGATGAGGATGAGGATGATTATGATGAAAATAACCCTCTTGTACAAAGGAAGAGTTCGGGCCCAGATTCCCCCATGTGTCAGTGACGAGGGCTGCCGAGTCAGGAATGACTAATTTGACTCGAGCCCAAGCTTCGGAGGATCTCGAGGAGGGCGCGAATACGGTCCCTGAGTCCTCGACTATACACGACACGATCCCTACCAGGGAACTTGTTGCTATCGGCTCCAAAGAGCTCGAACCTGGAGCTTTTCGGGGACAGGACTTGTCCTTCGGGTTCTTTGACGTTCTAGGGGGCCTTAATTTGGGTCCCTGATTCTCACCTGGAGAGCTTAGGGATGCGCAGGACCCGAACATTGCCAAACGGGAGGCTCTCATAAGGGGAAGGTGAGCTTGGAAGCTTCCTCGATGGAGTTAGCGAGAACATTGGCTTTGATGCTCCTGGTGCCATCGAGGAAGCGGAGGGGTGCCTGCAGCTGGTAATACCTTGACATATTCTGGCACTTTCAAGTATTTTTCTTTGATTCTCTAAATTCTTTGTTTTGTTGTAGGCTAAAAAGTTGTATGACCATGCCATCTCCAAGCTGCGAGATGAGCGTATAGGACGTAAGAAGGAAGCCGAGGATCCTGCCTCGAGTTTAAAGGAGTCGGAGATTCTTTTCGCCCGAAAGAAGGAGGAGCTGAGTGTGCTCCGGGCAAGGTTGGAAGAAATGAGCCAAGACAAAGACGACCTTGTTGAGCAAGTGGTACTGTATTTTATGAATCCCGCCTTTTATTTTGACTTGACACTTATTAACTTGTTCCGCCTTTTGTAGGTTGGGCAAAAGAACACTCTCGTAGGGCATCTTCAAGAGGAGGTAGTTGTCAAGGATGCAGAGGTCCTCGACCTGAGGAGGTAGAATGTGGTTGTAACTTCGGAGAGGGATTCTCTACGGACGGAGCTGTCTTCGTCTTGAGACCTCTTGAAGAGTCCTAAGGAGGATATCGCTATGTTGTCGTTGGCTAGATCTGTGGCAGAGAAAAAGGCATACTCATATAAGAAAGATGCCACTACTGCAAATGAAAATGCTCGAGACATACTAGCGGGGGTCGAGTAGAAGTTGACTCAGGCTGTTGCTCTTGCTCGTGCGCAAGCACGAAAGAGGGCTTTTGAGAAAGCAAGTGGCAAGGGCATCGATTTCTCAGTCGAGATTGAGGAGGCCCGAATCATGGAGGAAGAAAATGCCTATTTGGATGCTTCAGACGAGGGTTCCGGTGATGACTCAGGGGGTGAAGAGTAAAGTTAGGTCATCCCTTTCCCTTTTTGCGCCAGGGTTTCTTAGGGAAGGACTTTGTGAGTGCTCCCCCGTTTATACATGCATTTTTTAGGAATACAATGTTTTTCTTCCTGCTTTCAGTTTTTGAATGCTATATTGCTTTTGTCTTCAAATTCTGATTGTTGTTTCTTCGGAACATATTCTTGGAGTAGTTGAAGCCTTTGAGATCGGGTACCATCTCGCAATAGGGCCGAGCATTTTTACAGGGTCGATGCCTTGCAAGGATCGAAAGCCCTCTAGGTCGAATGACTCCCGGGTGCTGGTGCGACGGTATCACTTGAGTGATATGATCGTGAAATGACCGAGGTGGCCCTACCAGTGCATTTCCCAAGAAAACGATACTCACATAGTCAGATTTTATTGGTCCTTAGGGCAGGCGAACAGTCGCCGCCTGCTCTATATATGTACGTGCCTTCTCTTCTTTTGAAACCACTACTGTACTAGGTGACTATCTCGTTTATAGGGATTTCCCTTTATGCCAAGTTTCCATCAACTCAAAGCTTTCATCTACGTCTCCTCGTTTCCCCTTTCCTTGTTTTACCATAACCATGGCTGCTGTGCCTGCGTCTGCTTGTCGAAAAGAGGAGGGTTCTTGCTTAGTTTCGTGCTCGGTCAGTGGTACACCACCAACGTCTGGTGAGCTAGCGTCGAGATGCTTTGTCTCAAAGAAGGACTTTTCATTAGTGAAACCTGTTAATGTCCCGGGACACCGGGAGCAGGTGTCGAGATTTATCTCCTCGATAAGGGAGGAACATATCGAGGCAGTCAGAGAAGACTGCATATGGGGGAGAAAGTTAGTGTTGCAGGTACCTTCCCTGAAGGAGAGCATCATCTCATGTCGAGGGGTTCTTGAGTGTGTATATGTACCCCTTCACATTAGGCCCTCTCGACAGGGTTGTGCTCGACTTTTGTAGGAGGTATCAGGTTACCTTGGCACAGGTTCACCCATCCCTTTGGAACATAGTGTTGATGATAATGTACTTTTCGGACAAGGCCGGGCTCAAATTAACCCTTAGTCATCTTGTCAGGTTATATCGGCCTTTGCACTACTGGGGCTTGATTACTCTAAGACATTGATCCACCCGACCCCTTGTCGTTAACGATGAAGAGGATGAGTACCGGGGGTGGATGAGTCAATTTGTTAGAGCATGGACAGTCGATATTATCCCTGGAGAGTTTCTGCCATTTCCTGAGAAATGGAATTTTAAACATAAGTGGTACACTTGTGCTTTTATTGTTTTTGTACATAGTGGAGGCGAGCTCCATGAATATGTTCTTATTTTTTCTTTTTGTAGGGATCCCCTGGTTTCCGAACGAGATTCCCGATCTGGCGGAATGGTCTCACAAGCTGGCAGCTTGCTCGACTTACGACAAGTGCAAATGGCGAGACCTGTCCAAGGGGAGATAGGAGGCAAAACATCACTGTAGGTGCTTAGTGGCTTGTTTCCTCAGAAAGGTACTTTCTTTTTAGCACACTAACTCTTTCAATGCAGGTGTTGGAGAATATTTTGAGATGAGGTTGTGTCCCCAGGGGGAGGAGGAGAGATTGCTAGCCTTAGGGTCGAGGATCGATAATAAACAGAAAGAATATTCGAGGTGTGAGGATGCTAGCAATAGGGTGAGTCCTTTTCTGAGGCTCAAAAGAGACGAGTGAGCTGAGCTTCCGGCTTCGAAGGCCTCTACTCTTGAAAAAACATTTCCTATTCCCGTCGAAGGTACTTCGAGGGACAAGGGTCATCCAGCGCCTCCCTCTTCTCCTACCGAAGGCACTTCGGGGGGAACTAAGCCATCATATATATGCTTGAATTTTGATGAGGCTCAGTGGCTTAGCTTCATGGTAAGCTTTGGTAGCCGATATAGGCTTCTTTCAGTTTCCCGTCTTCCTTTTCTTATTGAGCTTTCTTTTGCAGGCCTTTGACAAGCTTAAGTCCGAGTTGCTCCGTCGTGAGGCCAGGCTGCGGAAAGCTTTGGAAGGGGATAAATATCTCAGGCTTCTTTGTACAAAAAAGGAAGATGAGCTGGTATACCTGCGGTATGAGGCAGATCAAAGTCGGAACTACGAAAGCCATCTCAAAAGACATGTAACCTCCATTTTGTGTCGATGTATGCTCCCCCTTCTACTTTCAAAGATTAATATTCTGATATTCTAATTGAAGAATAAAACAAAGGAGCTGGAACAACTTTGGGGCAAAGTTAGCCGGGTTAAACGCAAGCGTAATGACCTAAAGGCTTAGAAAGACGCTAAGTTGCGACCAAAGGGGATGCTTTGGCCAAGGTTTCCACCCTCAAGGTGCAACTCCAGAATGCTCATGCAAATAGTTCTATCCGAGCGAACATGATTACAAGGCTCGAGTCTAAGCTTTTGAAGATGAAGGCTGAAGTTGTGGAAGCCTAGGCCGAAGCCGTAATAAGCCAAACTAAGGCTGACAAGAAAGTGGCGGTCTATTTGAAGGACGCTGCCGATGCTCGAGCTGAACTGATAAGGGCTCTTGACCATGAAAGCAGGAGCAAGGAATATGCTCGGTACAAATCTTGGAGGGAGACCCTCGAGGATATCCATGCTAGGGGCTTTGAACTCTCAGAAGAGGTGAAGTAGGCAAAGGTGGATGAAATGACGCTAGGTCTCTTCTGTCCAATACCGAGGGCCATAGTCCCCAAGGGGGACATAGATTAGGCCTTCCCTTTCTGATTCTGTGTTTAGTATTTTCAAAGAACATTGTAATAGAGCTTGTATTTCTTCGCATATATGTATAAAAGGAAGCCTCGCAGTTTCGTTTTTCATACACTTTCCTTTTTCATTGATATTTGTCAATCATTAGCCAGATGAACTAGTTTTCGAGCAAAGAGAACCCTTAGGTTTGTGATATGGCCCTGGGGCTCGTTGAGCTACCTTAGGCTCTTACATGCTTGGTCGGTATGACCTTTTAGTATAAGCCAACGTTTGAGCTCTTATGCTTTTGCCCTTAGGCATATTTAGTTAACTGTTTTGGGTTCAGTCTCCGAGCCGAGTTTTGACTCGAGCTCATTTGACCCTCAAGTTTTTTGAATTTAAAGCTAGCCCTTAGGCTCTTACGAGTTTGGTCGGTACGACCTTTTATATGGTCTAGCGATAGTGGCTCTTACGCATTGGGTCGTTACGACCTCTAGTATGGGCTGGCAACAGTGGCTCTTACGCGTTGGGTCAGTACGACCTTTTATATGGGCTGACGATAGTGGCTCTTACACATGGGGTCGGTACGACCTCTAGTAGTCTTTATTTTTCCCTCGTTAAGAACTTTTGAAGTTGTGTTTTCCTGACTCTTCTACAGTTTGATAAAAACCTCTATTTTGAGCCATTATATGGCAATGATCAAGCACCTCGGGAGGTTTGGCTCGGTGGATGAGTATCTCAAAGCCTATAGTTTGGAGCTGACATGGTCGAAGCTCTTTTGCCTGATGTCGAGGGAAGCCTGTTTAACTAGTTCTTTTCGAAATAGATTTGAAGTAATTGAAGGCTTGTGATTTTATAGCGATGGTCGGGCATCCCCGAGTTGCGTTAGTTTAGTTGGTACAGCCTTGTGACCGTAGTCGTTGTGTTTGGTCGGAGCCTTTCACTCCCCGAGTGAAGTAGTTTTGGCGTCTATATTGAGGGTATGCCTTTTTAGGGGTCTTACAAGTTCGATATATAGCCTTAACTTTAAGATCGAGATTATGCCTTTTGTAAGGTCTTACAAATTCTACATGCCTTTGAGGTCTTACAGTTTTGATTACTTGGTACAAGTATGGTTCATGCCTTGCTTGAGGTCTTACAGTTTTGGTCATTTGGTACAAGTGTGGTTCATGCCTTGCTTGAGGTCTTATAGTTATTGTTGTTGCCTTATATAGTTCTTACGAGACTAAGGCTGCCCGCATATGGTCTTATGGCCTCAGGTTTTGGTAAGTCGATGGGGGTGGCGATTGGCGGCATTCCCCGAGTCATCGAGAGTTTCTTGGATCGGGAGCCATTACTTGTAAACTTGGTATTGCCTCATTGAGATCTTATGATTTCAGAGTTTTCGACCCGGAGGTCATGTGGCTTGAGTTTTAGATGCCAGTCCCTGAGTGTTCAGGACATTTTTGGCTTTGGAGCCTTTTTGTGATCTTGATGTTGCCTCATTGAGGGCTTACGAGTTTGAAGCTCTGACCGGGGGTCATATGACTTCGTGTTGTTGACGCCTGTCCCAGAGTGTTCAGGATGTTTTTGGCTCTAGAGCCATTTTTGCAAAAATACCAGATTCTTTTGAAGTGTGAAATGGTTTGATGGAAAGTATTATTCGATTACTTGGTACAAGTATACATGTTTTCGCTGTCAGGGGCCCAATTATTCTATACGGACACGGTTCGTTCGATCGTTTGGATAGGAAAATAATGTACCGGGCCAAACGGTCGAATATTGGGGGCATCCCCCTTGAATACTTGTTGAGTCTCCCTTAGGTAGCATATAGATGTTGCCTTGTTAAAAACCTTTCCGGTAAAACCCTTCTTGGGAAAAAACCCGGTCGAAGGAAAAGAGTGCAACGCATGCTTTTGGAACCTAAGGCCTTCGAGTTGGAAAGCATTTCGGCTACTTCGAGCGGATACCTGCATTCATGTTAATATAAATGTAACTAAAATAGGAAGACAACCATACCTTAGTGCTGGCGGCGCTTCGGATCTCGATGTGATTCAATCGTTTGTTATGAGGACTCGGCACAGTCCTTTGTTTTGTTTAGTTGGGCGTAGCCGAGAATGTAGCTTGTTATCACTATATTACTGTTTGCTTATCCTTTGGCTCCTTCGATGACATGGAATTTGGCATTTTGGTTTGTGCCGAACACGTTGACTGGGAGGGTGATTTCCCTTGTCATTGTTTCGTTTGCCATGTTGAATCCGTTGAGGACTCGAGAGGCGGGCACGATTTGGTCAAGCAGCCCGATTTTTTCTACCACCCTCGACCTGATAATATTGGTAGAGCTACCTGGATCCACAAGTATACGTTTAATTTGAAATATATGTGACCCCGGAAACACGGGATCTCGGGTCAGTCGCTTCCCTCGAAACCTGTCGACGCCCTGCCAAGAATAAACATCGGCTGAGACCCCGATGAGCGTAGGAATTCCTCGAGAAATGCACCCAGGGTCGATCAAATCTATCCAAGCGGCTCGACGCCAACCCTCTTATGACGTAAAACTAACGGGCTATCACATCTCATTTCTTTTTTGTCATGTTAAGTATTTTTGTACTAAGTTTGGACGCCACCTTTCTATAAAAAGGGGGTTACCAACACCTTGTAAGGCAGAGCTCCAACTATTCTATTCAAGTGCAATAATATCTTCTCTCCCTCTCTTCTCTAAAAATTGCTTATTCCCCTTGGCTCAAAGTTATTCGTCTCCAACCATTCTTCTTATCACTTGGTATCAGTCCGAGGCCGCCCCGTATTCATTGCCTTTTAACTTATTCTTCATTCTATAATCTAATATTAGCCGAAAAGAGCACTATATAATTGCATCTTTAACTATTATCCCATCCTCTACTATCCCCGATACTCCGAGATCGATATCAACGCCGACCTCAAAGGTCTCATCGACCACTTCTGCACTCGAGAAACAAGCCCCTTTGGTTTGATTACTGCCTCGTATTATCTCGCATTTTACCATTACACTTCGCGTTCTTAGCATTAACTACTTTAATAACTAGCTCGGGAATAGATCACGTACTTTTAGAGTCCCATTTAAAAATTTAATTGTTGTTACCATTTTCATGGTAAACAGTATGGCGCTCACCATGGGGCTAAAAATAATAGTGATTATTTTTTTGCTGGTTTCGTCACACAAATGCACATTATCTTTAACATTTTTTCTTGTCCAACATCCTTTGATTTCAGGCCAAAATGTCCGGTTCGGTAAACAGAATTGAGAACGACAACCTCGAAAATCACGGGGAAAATAGCGTGGCTATCCCAGCCACTGGAGCACCTCCGTGGAATCTTGATATCCCTCCCGGACCGATCCTAGCGGACATATATTCATAGGACGCACAACAAGTCAACGAAACCTCTCACAGCGACAGGGGCATACGACACAATGACCAACAGGAAGCACAAAAAAACTCGGCCCGGGAAGAACAGGAAGTTAGTCTTCATGTTATTTTTGATATGTTATAGGCACAACAACTGGCCACCGCTCAGCTACAATGCCACCCGATAACCGCTAGCACAGCGGCACTAGAGACGACTCCTCCCGCCGAGCAAGTACTCGAATGGTCGAGCAACAACATATTAGTGACTGATCCCACCATCGCGAAAATGCTTGAAGACCTCACCAAAAGGATCGAATCAGGTGAGAATATGATTGCAGCCAACGATAGAAAAGTCGGGACTTACAACTCTAGGGTCGACCAGATCCCAGGTGCGCCCCCGATCCTCAAAGGTTTGGAATCAAGAAGTTCATTCAGAGGCCGTTCCCCGAGGAAGCGGCACCGAAACCCATCCCAAAAAATTTCAGAATGCCAAAACTCCCTAAGTACACCGACACCTCCGACCCTAACGAACACGTCACTGCTTACACCTGCACAGTAAAAGGCAACGACATAAAAAATGACGAGATCGAGTCTATGTTGCTGAAATGTTTTGGAGAAACACTTTCGAAGGGGGCCATGATGTGGTACCACAACTTGGCTCCCAACTCCATTGATTCATTCGCCATGCTAGCGGACTCCTTCGTGAAAGCACATGCTGGAGCTATCAAGGTAGCAACGAGGAAATCCGACGTTTTCAAAATCAAGCAGAGAGAGAACGAGATGTTGCAGGAGTTCGTATCTCGCTTCCAGATGGAACAGATGGAGCTGGCACCAGTCTCCGACGACTGGGTGGTGCAGGCCTTCATCCAAGGCCTGAATGAATGAAGTTCGACATCTTCGAAATAGTTAAAACAAAATCTAATCGAATACCCGACCGTGATCTGGTCGGACGTTCACAACCGATACCAGTCAAAGATCAGGGTCGAGGATGACCAGCTGGGAGCCCCTTCGAGCTCAGTATACCCAAACAGACTCCTGACAAAAGAGACGAAACCAAACAAAGAAAGGTACCAACCGTACCTCGATGATAGAAGGAATGCACCGAGGCTCAATCTACCCCGCAACAATCGGAGGATAGATCGAGGGTAGGACCCTCGGGGGCTCGTCAACAGAACTAGGTTCGATCAAAACATGGCACCGATGAACGCGCCCCATTTATCAAAATACAACTTCAGCTTCAACATATCAGACATCGTGTTCGTTATCGGCAAAATCAGGGATGCCAAGTGGGCCAAACTAATACAACCGGACCATTCGCAGAGAAATTACAACTTAGTGTGCGAGTTCTACAACACACACGGTCACAGGACCGAGGATTGACATCAACTACAAGAAGAAGTGGCCCGGCTACTCAACAAAGGGCACCTTAAGGAATTCCTTAGTGATCGGGCCAAAAATCAATTTCGAGACAGGGAGGCAACCAAGAAAAACGAGGCAAACGAGCCACAACACGTCATCCACATGATCATGGGGGGGCGTTGATGCCCCGCAGGAGCCCATGATGAGGAAAACAAAAATATCCATACCAAGGAAAAATAGACTCGGGGATATATCCCCGAAGACGCCCTCACATTCAGTGAAGAAGATACCGAGGCTCTGTTTCAACCTCACAATGACGCCCTGGTAATCTCCTTTCTTGTGAATTCTTTTCAATTAAAATGTGTACTCGTAGATCCAGGTAGCTCGGCCAATATTATCAAGTCAAGGGTGGTAGAACAACTCGGGCTAACTGAACGGATTGTGCTTGCCACTCGGGTCCTTAATGGGTTCAACATGGCGAGCTAAATAACTAAAGGAGAAATCATCCTTCCAAATACCGTAGCCGGCACAACCCAAGACACCAAATTCCATGTCATCGAATGAGATATGAGGTATAACGCCTTGTTTGGGCGACCATGGATACACTGCATGAGAGCGGTACCATCTATTTTCCATCAGATGATAAAATTCCTGACAAAGGACGGAATCAAAACCGTCTATGGGGAACAACATGCGGCAAGGGAAATGTTCGCAGTACACGATGTGCTACCAGCGCCCGTACCTCCGCTCCCAAAAAAGCCAACGGGTGAATCAAATCTCGATCCTGGTCGGGTTTGACAACGCAAAATAGAAATCCGCATCACGTGTCCACCCTCAGGCAGTCATAATAAGCCGACCCCAAGGCCCTTCCAGCCTGCCTCGTCTTAAGGTACATCCATTCCTTTTGTTTTATTTCGGATTAAGAACTAACCCTCATGCAGGCACCCAGCCCGAGATATCGGGACACTAACACTATTGGGAGACCTCGAGACCCTCAAAGCACGCCCGTTGCACTCTTTTCCTTCGACCGAGTTTTTCATCCCAAAAAAGGGTTTTTACCGGCAAGGTTTTTAATGAGGCAACGACTGCAAAGCTGCTTAAAGGGAAACTCCACAGAATTGATCGAAGCTACCCTTACGGACAACTCGCAAGCGGCGAGGGGCATTCCCCCTGGGAGCCACCCAATTCGAAGGAAGTGGAGAAATGCCAAAGCAAAAGTTCCTATAGAGAGATGACGTATAAGGCCAAATGGCCGATGTAACCAGATCCCGCCAAAGCGGAAGCATGTACTATTGTATCGGGCAATCAAAAAATATCCTTTTTCTCCCCCATAAAAAAAGAGAAAGGCTCCTTCTCGAAGTAAGGAAACATGAAAATCGCCACACTCGACCAAAAATAGGTTGACTCAGCACAACAATACATGTATTACGCCAATGGATCGGAAAATATCTCGCATAAGGGGAAAGTCGCAGTATACTCTCGACAAAAACCTCTTCGCCAAATACATCCCGAGATACTCGAAGACTTGAACAGATCAACGCCCACACGACCCTAGGGTCGGAACTCCGGGATCACGAAGCTCTCACAATACAAACTCCAAGTTCACGAGAAGCGGTATTCAAGCTTAAACAAACTTGATGACTCGGGGACTATTGCCAATCGCCATGCACTGGATAATTCGAAACAGTAAGACCCTAGCAGGTAACCTCGGCATAACCAGATCTATTCTATAAGCTATAAGACTTCAATAGGCATGACAAGTTGTAAGACCTCAATAGGCATGACAAACTGTAAGACCTCAACAGGCATGAAAATTCCCTAAGTTTGGGCTATACATCGCATTTGTAAGAATCCCTAAAGGGCATACCCTCGATGTAGATGCCTAAACTATCACTAGGGATCAAAAGTGGCTACGGCCAAACGCATATGACTACGGTCAAAACAGTTGATACAACCAAAATAACACGACTCCGGGACGCCCAACTGTCGCAAAAAAATCGTAGGTCACTACTCCGAATATACTTCAGAAAGAACCGGTTAAAATAGGCTTCCCTCCACAGGCAAAAACGAGCTCCGACAACGTCGGCTCCAAAACGCAAGAGCGTTGATCTACTCGACCTACGAGCTATGAACCTTACGATGTGATCGAAACATCACCGACAACGACTTGAAATCGAGGTTCTTGTGGAACCAACGATGGGCCAGGCAAAAATATTATAAAAAGACCTTAATGAGCAGAATCAAAGCTTACAAAAAGCCCACAGGCAAAAACAGCGTAAGAGCCATTATCGCCAGCTAAGCAAGACTACGAGCCTCATATTGAAAGGTCTCTACGACCAAACAACGTAAGTGCCACTATCTCCAGCTAAACAATCTTGACAAATTGAGGATTAAAATGAGCTCGAATTGTAACTCGATTCGGAGACCGAATCCAAAATAGTTAACT
The DNA here is from genome assembly GCF_000715075.1 of Nicotiana tabacum. Lineage (NCBI taxonomy): Eukaryota > Viridiplantae > Streptophyta > Magnoliopsida > Solanales > Solanaceae > Nicotiana > Nicotiana tabacum. Next base: position 134,005,640 of record NC_134087.1, read on the forward strand.
ATGCAAAGCCTCCGGGCCACATACTGAAAGGTCTCAAACGACCAAACGACATAAATGCCGCTATCGCCGACCAGAGAATCATGAAAATTTATGGGTTGATTACAGCTCGAATCGCAACGCGACTCGGAGACTGGACCCAAAAGCTGCAATATGCCTAAGGGCATGACATAAATGCCACTATCGCCGGCTAGGGAATCAAGGAAATTTATGGGTCGACTGCAGATCGAATCATAACACGAATCGGAGACTGGACCCAGAAGCTGCGATGGGCCTAAGGGCGCGGCATGAACACCACTGTCGCCAACCAAAAACTCAATGAAAAATACGTGTCAATTACAGCTCCTATCGCCAGCCAAGTAAACATCCGAACCGAGTGCCCATAAGGTCACTTCGACCCAAAAGCCCAAAAGCCATTATCATTCGCCCACGAAGGCAGGAAAGAGCCTGAGGGTCGATTGAACTGCGAGCCACCGTGCAACTCGGGGAACAAGCCTAGACAACCGGACCAAGCATGGAGGCTCCAGCACCTGCTCACATTAAAAATCGTGGTTAAAAGTCCCCGGTCTGCTCGATCAGTTTCGGACCTACGAGGATCACGCCAAACATCAAAACCAGCCCGCTCGGTCGAAAGCAATAACAAAGAAAAAGGTACAGAAGAAACAAAACTTCAAAATTCCTTCTTATAAAATTGCATACGCAGAAAAGGCGCACTCTCCATCTACAAGCATATTCCGCATATATCAGAAACGAAGCGACAAAAAATAGCAAAATCTACACTCTACGCTAAAAAGGGATACGACTTATCAAAAATCAACCTCCGCAACTTCAGCAAGAAGTGACCAAGCGCCACGGTTATTCCCCTGGCGCAAGCCAATTCCTCCAGGAAAAAGGAGCCCTTTTCACTAACCTACTCAAGTACCTCTCCTCGGGACTTGCGACGAACAAATCTCTCAATCCTCTTCTCTCCACCGAGGGCTCACTGCAGTTCGGCTTGGGCATTGATAGAACCCTTCATACGAATCGCCATCTCCCGACCCGCCTTGGTTCGACTTAGTGTCACTTTGGCCCGAGCCTCAAATTATCTCGGCTCTAAAGATCAAATTCGAAGTTTCCTAGTCCTACCCGGCTGAACTTTGGTGCTGCCACAAAGGGAGTTGGACCTCGAAAGGTAAAGACTTTGTCCGAGATATTCGTCCCCTCAGATGAGCCTACACTTGGGCCCTTATCTCCCCACACGCCGCTCTGATGAAGTTGATGTCGCCCTTAAGGTACTCCGAAACCTCCACTTTTTCTGCAGCTGATATAAAGGGGGGCTAGCCCTAAAGGTAGAATGGGGCGAAGCACATACTACAGGAAGCCACCTGCTCCACCCAATAGCCCCCATAGTTTGGGCCCATCACCCCGGAATCGAGGGGTCTGGAAACACTCAGCTCAATCGATGCATTCCCCTCGTAGGCGTAAAATAGCCTCGCCTAGATAAAAGGCTCCCGTCACATCACACATCTCCCTATCATCATTGCCCGCCTAAAAAATTACGACCCCCCGGAGGAGGGGGGGCCACGTCTACGCTCCCAAAAGACCATCCGACACCAACAATGCCCACGATAGAAAGGAAAGGACGGTTGCTGAATTCACCATCATCATAGATAAAGCCCGCAAAGCGTAGGCCGTACCGCCTGAAAGACATCCTTTCACCCCTTCAAACAACTGACAAAGGTTTTGAAGGTGTGGCACCAACACCTGGGAGGAACGATTCGGCCGAGCCCAGTCTCTGCCTTCCCCAAATAAAGCAGCTATTTAAGGCAGATTTCGACGACCCCCCCAAGGAAGCGAAAGCAGCCTCACATCGTGTGTAAGAAGAACGATGACAAATTCAAAACTACCAAAGGTACCAACCATCAGCATCACATCCGGCGCCAGTGTGATAGTCAACCCCGGAAGCCTCCATCACGTTAAGATAAAGCCCCGAAAGGCCAACAACGCCTTCGCTAACACAAGATCAACACACAAAGGCCTCCACCAAAGGAAGCCAGCCAGCAAATACAGTTGCATCTTAAACATACGCTCATACGGAACAATCCCCCGATATCAATCTGGATGATCCTAACGCAGGCAGATCTCTGCCCAAAAACTGCGTTCGAGAAACATCCATCGACACCCCTAAAAATCCGCCAGCCTTCGGTCAAGCCTCCCCTCAAAAACCGCTTCGAAGAATAAAAACACCACCCACACCTTTACGGTAAAGGTCCGACGACCCAATGTTACTGGTCTTATTTTGGGTTGGGACATGAGAAACCCTACGCGGAGCCAGTTTATCAATCGAAAGCTCCACGAAGTGCCCAAATACAAGCAAACTCAGTCAATCCTGTACATTCTAAAAAAGGTTGTCTACATCGAGATCAACAGGGACCCCCGGGTACCCGAAAATGACCTTTGTTTGGAATAACGTCCTCAAAACCCCCGAAATTCAATGCATAATCTCCAAACAATTCGAGGGCCCCGATATCCCGGACCTATTGGAACGAATGCTCGCAATCAAGTCAGATGTCGGTGGTAAGCAAATAAAAGAAGGCATTCAAAGAGCCTCAAGAAGCATGAGGGCATACAAAATAAAGCAAAGTAAGGAAAACATAATTCTGAAAAGGTTTGTTCATATTCATAAGAAATCCATAAACAACGGCCCTTGAGGGGTCCTTACATATGATTATTAAAGCCTGCGAAGGAGATCATCACACAAAAAAGAAATCCAAAGATATGCAGATAGCGAAAGACTAAGGGTCTAGCCTACCTTTTGTGCGACATCTCTGTCGTCATCCCCTCGGGCATATGACCTCAAAGAAAATATCTTCCAAATCCGAGGCCCTCGAAGACCTCACCTCGTTTCCTTAGAATGGCATCTTCAAAAGGAAGAGAGGTGAGGGAAGGAGACAAGAAGCGGCTGGGTGAAAAATCTGGCTGTCGAGAAGCCCGCCAAAACTAATCCCACCAAGCCACTTCTTGAGACGTTGCCTTAGCCCGGGAGGCAACAGCCAGCGAGAACCACTGCCACACTTCCCAGGAATCTAAAAGAGGTGTAATGCACTGAGCCAAGGGAGGAGGGTGAGCAGCGATATATTATCCGAGCCCCCTCCTGAGCAGTGGTGCATAGTCCGAAAAATACCCCCAGGGTCGGAAGTAATTGGCCTTCTGCCTTATCGCCTCAAGCTGGCAACGATTGCAGCAGCAGCAACAACAGCAACAACAACAACATCAACATCATGACGACATAACTCCGCCCAACTAAAAAGAGATCAAGAAAGGAGTCAAGGCGCATATGGCATAAATTCTTGAAGCCTGGGGCTCGAACACGAAAAAATAGTGGAACTTCAAGATGGCAGAAAAGGAAGGAGAGATAGGTATCAAAGAAAGTTTTGGTAGAAGTGCTAGCCACGAGGAGCCCCATTTATAGGGAAGGCAGAGCAACCGACGACGCTATTACCGCCCTTGAAAATGTAACGGCAGGCACAATCAATGCGATCATAGAAGATGAGCTGATAGAAACGATATGACTCCAAGGCTCGTGATGTTTCGGAAATCCCAAAGAAGCAGAAAGGCGGAGTACCTCGATACCTGTCAGAAGAAGCCTGCACCATTGGCATAATGCCGCTACAGGAGACTAGGGAATGATATGTCTATACCATTTCTTATTACTTCCCTCCAAGAAACGTGGAGACTATCTGTGTACGGTGAAAACCGAGGAACCAATTTCCCCCTGACATAATGCTTCGAAGAGTGACCCTGAAAACACGGGATCTAGGGTCGGTCGTTTCCCTCAAAACCTGTCGATGCCCTGACAAGAATAAATATTGGCTGAGACCCCGACGAGCGCAGGAATTCCTCGAGGAATGCACCCGGGGTCGATCAAATCTATCAAAGCAGCTCGACGCCAGCCCTCTTACGACGTAAAACTAACGGGCTGTCATATCTCATTTCTTTTTTGTCATGTTAAGTATTTTTGTACTAAGTTTGGGCCCCCCCTTTCTATAAAAAGGGTGTCACCAACACCTTGTAAGGCAGAGCTCCAACTATCCTATTCAAGTGCAATAATATCTTCTGTCCCTCTCTTCTCTAAAAATTGTTTATTCCCCTTGGATCAAAGTTTTTTGTCTCCAACCATTCTTCTTATCACTTTGTATCAGCCCGAGGCTGCCCCTGTATTCATTCCCTCTTAACTAATTCTTCATTCTATAACCTAATATTAGCCGAAAAGAGCACTATCTAATTTCATCTTTAACTATTATCCCATCTTCGACTGTCCCCGATAGTCCGAGATCGATATCAATGCCGACCTCAAAGGTCTAATTGACCACTTCTGCACTCAGGAAACAAGCCCCTTTTGTTTGATTAATGCCTCGTATTAGCTCGTATTATACCATTACACTTCGCGTTCTTAGCATTAACTGCTTTAACAACTAGCTCGGGTATTTAACCCCGAGTTTGCTTTTCTCTGGTGATGTATATTTTTGTTCTTCTGATCATGGGCTCTTGTGGAGTATCGATGCCTCCCAAGATCATATGGATGACATGTTGCGGTTCATTTGTTTCATTCTTCTTGGTCGCCTCTCTTTCTTGGAACTGATTTTTGGCCCGATCGCTGAGGAACTCTCGGAGGTGACCTTTGCTGAGTAGTCGGGTACTTCTTCTAGGAGTTACCAAAAATCCTCGGTCCTGTGACCGTGCGTGTTGTGGAATTCACACACTAAGTTACGGTCCCTTTGTGAAGGATCTGATTGCATGGGTCTTGGCCACCTGGTGTCTCTGATTTTACTGATGGCGAATACAATGTCTGAGACATCGACATTGAAGTTGTATTCCAACAAGCGAGGTGCCTCTGTTGGCCCTGTGTGCCTATCGAATCCAGCCCTGCTGACAAGTCCCCGAGGGTTCTAACCTCGATTCATTCTTCAGTTAGTATGGGGTATGTTGAGCCTTGGGGCATTTCTTCTATCTTCGGTGTATGATTGGTATCTCTCTTTGTTCGGTTGCGACTCCTTTGCCGGAAGCCTGTTAGGATATACTGAGCTCAAGGGGGCTCCTAGTTGGTCGTCTTCGACACTGATCTTCGATTGATATCGGTTGTTAACATTCGACCAAGTCATGGCGAGGTATTCAACCAGATTATTTTTCAGCTGCTTCAAAGCTACCGAGCTTCGCTCGTTCAAACCTTGAGTGAAGGCCTGCATCGCCCAATCGTTAGAGACCGGTGGTAGTTCCATGCATTCCATTTGAAAGCGATACACAAACTCTCGTAGCATCTCGTTCTCCCGTTGCTTGATCTTGAAGATATCGGATTTCCTTGTAGCTACCTTGATGGCACCGACATGTGCCTTTATGAAAGAATCTGCCAACATTGCAAATGAGTCTATAGAGTTAGGAGCTAGGTTGTGATACCACATCATGGCCCCTTTTGAGAGTGTTTCCCCGAACTTCTTTAGTAGGACGGACTCGATATCGTTGTCCCTTAGGTCGTTGCCCTTCACTGCACAAGTGTAGGCAGTGACGTGCTCGTTGGGGTCCGAGGTTCCATTGTAATTCGGAAGCTCGGGCATTCCTAACTTCTTTGGAATGGGTTTTTGGGCTGCTTCCTACGGGAATGACTTTTGCACAAACTTCTTCGAATCTACACCTCTCTGAATCGAGGGTGCACCCAGAATTTGATCAACCCTGGAATTGTAGGTCTCTACCTTATTTTCGTTGGCTTTTATCTTCTTCTCGACCGACTCGATCCTCTTTGTGAGGTCCTCGAGCATCTTTACGATGGCGGGGTCGGCTGCCAACTCGTTGTTGCTTGATCTCTATGGTACCTGCTCGGATGGGGGAGCCGTCCTCGGTGTTACCGTGCTTGGTGTTTTCTGGTGACTTTGCAGCTGAGCAATCGCCAGCTGTTGTGCCTATAGCATTTCAATCGCCAGCTGAAGGCTAACCTCCCGTTCTTCCCTAGTTGGGGTTTTCTGAGCTTCTTGTTGGTCTCCTTGGTGCACGCTCCTGTTAGTGCGAGAACTTATATGGACGTGCTAGGCATCGCGTGAGACTGCATCCGCAGGGATCAGCTCTGGTGCACCTTCAGGGTTTAGTGTTGGTGCGCTAATACCTGGAACAGCTACACCATTTTCTCCATGGTTTTCGAGGTTGTCATGCTCGACTCTATTTACTGAGTTAGACATTTTGACTTGAAATCGAAGATCTTGGACAAGAAAAAGTGTGAAAGATAACATGCATTATGTAGTAAAACCAGCAAGAAAATAATCACTATTATTTTTAGCCCCACGGCGGGCACTAAGCTGTTTACTTTGAAAATGGTAATTACAATTAAATTTGATTTTGTGGTTCTAAAAATACGTGATCTATTTTTATTCTAGTTGTTTAGGCAATAGATGCTAAGTGAGGTACTTGGAAACTAGATAAGAGCTTGAAAACAGGATGATAACCAAACCGAATGGCTAACAATCGGGGCCTCGAGCCTGCTTATTCAGGGCCTCGGACTTGAGTCTGATGTCTCACCGAGGGTAGTCGATGGATGACTAACAGTTATAACAAAATCAATGGAGGCTCTTTATGGCCAATAATAAGCAATAAATGAAGAATAATAAATGGAGCACAATGAATATAAGTAATAAATGTAAGTAATGAGATCAAGAGAATATGTTAGAGAGCAGAGAGAATATTTTTGTGTATTCAATATTGAGCAACAGATATCTACAAAATGACAAGGATCCCTAATCCTTGTATGGTACCAGTGCATTTATTACAAAGATATGAGATTGATACAACTATTTAATGCCTCGGTACGGGTGCATGTCAACCTGCCAACTCCCATCAAGTGCCTAGGGAATTCCCCATTTTTCTATGGTCGTTGTCGACCCGTATTGTCTCCGAGCCAAGAATTTTAGAGACTCTTCAAGATCGCATTTCGATCCCTTCCTCGAGCTTTAAGAGGCACATCTATGTAGTCCGGAAATGATCATAAAATTGGTCCCTCGGATTTTACCGTATACAGGGATATTCCGAACCATTCTGCCTAGGGACCTTGTGCCTCATTTCTATAAAATAGGTAGAGTTAGCCCTTTCCTCCTCCAGATTTGGCTATTTACACATTAATAATCAAAACATTGGCATGTTTTCTCCAAATAATGCACATATCGTGATTGTGTCCATTGGGATTATGGAAATCTCGATGGACTTTGGACATGGCTCGTCTTAGCGAGTTATTGCGCGGACAATGCTCTAACTCATACTAGGTTTAGACATGATGCATGTACAATTGATTTTAGAATGGGGTTTTTTAGAAGTGTCTAGACTGGTACCCTCAAGCGGACAACTTGAGAGGAAAAGGCACGAAACTGTCAATTGCACCACTGATCCCGCAAATAAGCCTTTCCAAATTTAAATGGTAGTATAGGAAGAGCATGAACACTCATCAAGTTCCACTATGGTATCAATACGCACGAGTGAAATATGATGTGGAGCATGTTTTATGCTAAGATAAAATAACACGTTGTCAAGTATTTTGCATGTTGAAAGCAGTAAATGCAGTATTGAATGAAACGTAAAGACATAAAAGAAAGGAAAACAAGGAAGAAGTTAGATCGTATGATGAAAGAATTGTAATAAAGCAAATGGAGGGGTAAGGATTGGGGAAAGACATGATATAGAAAAATTAAAACGTTTGGAGCAAGTGAACATGATTAGGAAATAAGGGGAAATGCAAGTTGTAATCAAATTAAACGAAGAGTTGCATATGAGTTCATATAAAAGGGAAATAGGGAAGAGAATGTGCATGTTGCAATAAAAAGGGAAAATGGGAGTGGGATATTCAAGTAACAGCAAAATAACAAAAACACACTTATCGAGAGAGACTAATTCATGTAGACCAAATTCGCAATGGTAAGAGCCTGAAAATTTCCCAAGCAGAGTCGCCATGCTGTCGCGCCCTATTTTTCTCGCGAAATCGGGTTTCGACACGTGACAACTCTTTTAAGGAAGGGTTTTAAAAGAGAAAGAGTCTCCACCTAACGGATTAAGGTGCGTTAGGGCTCCTATTTGCAGATAACTCTGTCTAACTAATTTGCGTCACCAAAGATTGGGTAAGGGCTCAAAATTACCTTGAAGAGAAGGTGTTAGGCACTCTTCGAGGTCCACAACTGTGGGTCCTGCCGGAACTCAATTATATGAATTATTCTAGGAGATCAAATACAGAAAGAATAGGGAATTTGGTATGTTTATTATTAAACACAAATAAATGATGAAGTACAAGATGGGGAGTCCTAAGTTTTTTAGCCTAAAAGATCACCCCGTTCAACATAAATAATACTTCATAACTCCCTCAAAGTAGGGTATTACTCATATTATTCAGCGGCCACAGACTATCATCTCTTGCTACCCGATTACTATCTTTAAGTTGTTTACCTAAAGCGCACTAGTCAATTCTAAGCCATACCCTATGCGTGCACTACCCGTCCCATGTCTATGGTCTAGGAGGGATTTGGACCTTTGTCTCAAGGTGGTTTTAAGCTTTAACTTAAGCTGCTCAAAAATAAAAAATACTAGGCGACATACAAAACATTTTTGGACTTTCACTTGTAAGAAAATAAGGGCTCAAGTTGGCCGCCGCACTTAGACAATGAATCCACGCAAGTCAGATTAACAAAGACAGTTGAAGATTTTAATAAAGTTGAGGTTGCAGAAACCTATAGGCAAGATCTCTATATGAATCTGGATTTAATGAGCGGGCAGTTTACAATCTCTGAAACCTACATAGTTGCCTACTGATTACATGTATAAGAGATTAAACGTATAGGCATGACATCTAGGCATTTTATGTAGTAACTAATAATGGTAATTGCAGGGTTATGTTCAGAATTGGTTAATTGAGTCTTATAGGCATGGTTTTCTAGAAACGATAATTAGCACTAAGTTAAAGACTATTAAAGAAATGAGTAGGACAATTAATTAAACTGATTCAGACCTTATAGGCATGAGTTCTATAATTAAAACTGATTATAGATCCTATAGACATGATTTTTATAATTAAAAACTGATTTTAAGACCCTATAGGCATGATCTCTAAAACTAATTTTAGATCCTATAGGCATGATCTCTAAAACTAATTTTTAGATCATATAGGCATGATTTCTAACAAGCAGGCATAGAGCATATTTGATCCAAATCAAGAACCTATACGCAGGATTTCTACAATGACCGGAAAATAACACGTCTTGAGCAAAGAGAAAATACCTATAGGTATGATTTCTAACACATTATAGCGGAACATGTTTGAACATAATAGCATATTTTAACTAGTTAATGGACTTATAAGAAGGATCTCTAACCATTTCAGTGCAAGTATAGGATAAAGCCCCTTCCCCAATTTCACTAATACCCGAAAATGTTATTACAAGAATTATTACAGACCCAGAATGAATAGAATAAATTACAAAGTAGAATAGCTATAGGGAGACTACAGTAGGCCCAAATATACACCCAACCCAGCCAGGCCTTTACATAGTTCACAACAACCCAGAAGACAGTTTTTATAGCCAAAACCCAGTAGCCATCAGAAATACAACCATGTACACAAGCCCACTAGCTTATTCAACAAATGAAATGGGACAAAACTTGAGCAATTACGACAAATAATGGTAAAGAACCTTGGACCCTAGTGTGTCAGAGTTCCCAAGGGCTTCAAAAACCCAGGATAGTGCTCACACTAGGGAGGCCAACATAGGAGATTCAGGGATAGAATGAGGACCAACTCCTAGTGTGTCAGAGTTCACAGGAGTGTCAATTGGACCCTGAGCAGTGCTCACATTAGGGAGGTCAGAGTAACATAAGTGATAATGAGAGGGACTGGACAACAATTGAGGGACAGAGCCGAAGAGAACAAGTTGAGCACATAGAGCAAACAAATCAGATAGGCTTTATGTTTTGAAAACAGACTTAGCAAAGATTCAAAAGAACAATATCTAGTGCATAACAATCACACATTAATAAAACAAGTTTGCAGGTTTGGTATACACATACTCATGATAAAGAAAAGATTCAGATTATGTTAAATGTAGATGCTAGTGAAAATCATATTGACTGCCAGTAGAATTCAAGCAGGATGAAAGCAGGTCATTGCAAGAATTATGAAAGCAAGGCATGCTTAAGTGACAAGATTTCCACCAAAATCAAACACATAAAGAGAGGCTAAAATGCGAAGGTTCTAAACATCAGTAACATATAAGCTAGGAAAACATAAAGAAAACTTAATTAACTTAGGTCCAGGTATGTTTCAAACCACAAACGTAATTTACTAGAAAGACATAACTTTGAGTAATATAGTTAGAATTGCATACGAGAATAGCCCAGAAGGCACATTAAGCTATGAAATTCAGAAGTGAAAACACATGCAAGCTACAGATACATAGAAATGGAATTGCAAAGGGTTCAATAACTCACAAGTTAAGCGAAAACAAGAAAGAGCAAAGTCACACTAGCAACCCCAGAATTTCTGGCCTTGGCTTTCAGCCGGTCAGGAATCAGAATATAGAACAAGAATATGAGAGAACAAGAGTAGTAACTTCAGTTTTTAGTGAATGTTAATGATTCCAGTCTTATCTTAAAGGGGAATAGGGAGGAGTTTATATAGTGATAGAAATTAACACATAATCATGGAAACAAATAATTCAAATGCGAGTAGGTTAGAAAGAAAATATTCCGGAATCAATTAGAGGTAATTCAGGGCACAAATCAAGGATTCAGTAAATCAGAGAAACACACAAAATTATTGTTCAGCATATTTAAGGCAAATACTAGAAGTAAAAATTAGGGAAACACACAAAATGGTTCAAAATATTTATGGCAAATGCACAAAAATACCAAAATACAAATCGTTCAGAATATTTAAAGCAAATACTAAAGTAAAAATTAGGGAAACACAAGGAAAGAAAGCAATCAGACAAAGAAAAGGAAAGATTCATCATAACCAGTAAGGAAAAGGGAAAAGTCTCAAACCCTAGTTTTAGGGAAAACAAATATTGACAGAAATATAACAAAAATCGGTTACATGGTAGAATATGGGTCGAACATAAACATAATAACACTCAAAATCAGGAAATCGAATCAATTTTGGTTCTATCTAAAGAGATCTGAAAACCCTAGTTTTAAGGTAAGTTAGAATCTCAAAGATACATAGAGATTCCTACCATAAAAGAACAAGAACGAACACAAATGGAAAAAGGTCAAGGAACTGAACCAGTTTTTGGTTTTGAAATTGAAGAGATCCACTTGCCATATTTAGGCAAGCAACTAGGTAACACCATAAACGAGTAACCACTAGTGAGAGGAGGTAAATAAGGCAAGAGAATCCATGGTGGATTCCATTTTGGGGCTGGATTTGGAGGGGTTAAGAGACACGACGGCTAGGGTTCATGAGAGATCAAAGATGAGAGGGTTAAGGGTGGAGAGGTAGTGAAGAGCGATTTAGGATTAGGGGGTTTGGTTCATTAAAAATGGTAGGGGTAATATGGGTCATTGATCTTAGAGATCAACGACCACAATTAGTTTGGGGTTCTAGGCCGGGTTAGTTTAACCGATTGGGCTGGGGGTTATTTGGTTTGGGATCAGGAGATATTGGGCTGTTGTAAAGGAGTTGGGCTAGTGTATTGGGCAGTTTTAGGTCCGAAATTAGGAGGAATTTAGGGCTAGTTTTTAAATACCCAACATTTAATAAATAAATAATTTATTAAAATAATTAATAAATATCAAAAATATCATTTGTGCACTAAAAAGATTAAAAGTAATTAATTAACATTATAAAAATATAAAAATTCATTTTCTGGATAAATTATGTAATTATACATGCATATGGGCTATTATTGTAAAAATATGCAATTTAGCCTAAAAATAAAAATGTAATTATAAAAATGCACTGAAAAATATTTAAACATTATGCTGGTATAAATGATAATTTAGATAATTAAATCATCATAAAAATAATTTGGAGGGTAATTATTGCATATTTATATGATAAAATGCAGAAATAAATAGATTTAAAGCCTTTAAAATTATGAAAAATTATACAAATACTTGTGTGTGCTCATAAATCAAAATGATGATGTACATGAACTATTTTGAAAGTATATATATATATATTTAAAAATGAGGAAAATATTGGGTATCAACAACTGGTATTGGTCCCATCGGTGCGTCAGCTTGGATCATTTCATACAGTGAATCGAGGTAGATTTGCTGGCGTCCACAGACCTTGAAGTACCCTTCCATTTCCCACTTTTCCTATTTATATCTTTGTAAACATTTTTATTTATTTCACACCTTATTTGTAGACTTATAGTTGCTCCTGTACTCGTCTCTCCGGGTTTCTGGGAATAGATATTATCACATGGTTTATATTAGTGCTATGTTAGATGTGGCTTTTATTTCTTATTGAATATTATTATTTTGTTTTTAATTATTAAAATTGGTTAATTCATTATTTCACAATGGCTTGCCTAGCAAGTGGATGTTAGCTGCCATCACGACCCCGAGGTTGGAATTCCAGGTCGTGACAAGTTGGTATTAGAGAACTAGGTTGCTTAGGTCTCACGAGTCATGATCATGCTTAGTATAGCATGGTGGATTGGTGTAGAGACGTCTGTACTTATCTTCTAGAGGTTATGGAGTTTTAGGAAAAATTTCACTTCTTTCTTTCTTTCATTATCGTGTGATTTTATTCTATCATTGGTGTTTGATTCATTCCATTCTTATTCTCTCGTAGATGGTGAGAACACATACGACATCCATAACCGGACAAGAGCTGCAGCCCCCTGTTGCAGCCACTACCAGGGGTAGAGGCCAAGGTCGAGCCAGAGGTCGAGGGAGAAGTAGAGCTCAATCTTGAGCTCGCGCAACAACACCCACAATGGAGCCTTAGATTAATCATGAAGAGGAAATCCTAGCTCAGACTGCACTAGTCGGACCTGCTCAGGTCCCAGAGGGATTCATAGCAACTCTGGTGCTTCAAGATGCTCTAGTCCGTTTAGTGTGCCTTATGGAGAGTGTGTCCCAGACCAGTGCATTTTCGGTGGTACAAACCGTCTCTTAGGATGGGGAAGAAGCACAAACTCCTGCTACTCACACTACAGAGCAGATGGCTCCCATATACTAGACTCCAGCAGTCCAATCAGTTGGGTAGTTTAGTCGATTATTGCTGCACAGACCGGAGAGAGGCCCGCAATTTCTACTGAGGGATTGATGAGATTGGACAAGTTCATAAAGCTTTTCCTTATTCATTTTAGTGGTGCACCTTCTGAGGACCCACATGATTACTTGGATCATTGCTACGAGGTATTGTACAACATGGGTATTGTTGAGACCAATGGGGTTGACTTTGCAGTATTCCAAGTGGCCGGTTCTACTAAGAGATGGTGGGGAGATTATGTGTTGACCAGACCAGCTGGTTCACCTTCACTTACCTGGGATCAGTTTTTGCAGCTATTTCAGGAGAAGTTTATTCCTTTCACTTTGAGAGAGGAGTATATCAGGCAGATTGAGCACTTTCAGCAGGGTAGCATGATTGTTAACCAGTATGAGACCCAATTTGTGGACCTATCTCGCCATGTAGTTATTTTACTCCCTACTGAGAGGGAGAGAGCGAGGAGGTTCATAGATGGACTTACTTTTAGTATTAGGCTGCAAATGTCCAAGGAGATCAGAGATGATATATCTTTTCAGAGGCCCGTAGAAATTTCTAGACATATCGAGATGGTTTGGGTCAAGAGAGAGGGGCGGTATTCGATAAGAGGCCTTATCATTTCAGAGGTTTTAGTGGTGCCTCGTCTGGAGGCAGGGGTATTATAACGACCCGACCGGTCATTTTGAGCATTTGCACTTCGCTCGGTAGTTTGGGGGCATGAGTAGCTCTGTATGATGTATTATGACTTATGTGAATCTTTAGTTTTGGTTTTCAGGTTATTCGAAATTGATTTGGAAGAATGAATTTCATGATTTAAGCTTAAAGTTGGAAGAGTTGACAAGTTTGAGTTTTAGTATTTGACCTCGGATTGGAGTTTCGATGGTTCCATTAGGTCCTGATGGTTATTTTGGACTGGGGCATGTGCCCATATTTGTGTTTGGATATTTCTAGAAGGTTTCGGTGCTAATTGGCAAAAATTGGGACTTTGAAGGTTTTAAAAGTTCATAAGTTTGACCGAGAGTTGACTTTGATGATATCGGGTTCAAATTGTGGTTTTGGGGATTGGAATAGCTTTGTTATGTCATTTGGGAAATGTGTGCAAAATTTGAGTTCATTTCGAGTTGATTTGATAAGGTTCGGCACGAGTTTTGAAAGTTGAAAGAGTTAAAGTTCATTAATTTCGATTTGAGGTGCGATTCGTGGTTTTGATATTGTTATGCGTGGTTTGAGGCCTTGATTAAGCCTATGTTATGTTATAGGACTTGTGGGTAAGTTCGGACGGGGTCCTGAGGGGCTCGGGTGAGTTTCAGATAGGTTTGGGTTGTGTTGCACTCGTTACATTCACAAATATGCTGAAAATTAGGTCAAATGTAGCTAAGCATTTCTCCCAATGTTCTTTGAATTACGCAATAATCCATCTACCAAATTGAAGATTTACGAGTGTAGTTTCTAATAGATTAAACCGTTCATTGATACAACATTGGAGTAGAGAGATATTCGCATTTTTGCGAGACCGCGCAGATTAGTAGGTGACAAGTAGGTGCATCACCTACTTGCCAAAAGGAGAGGCCTCAATTAAAAGCTCCAAATTCGGCCAAGAGGGGACTTTTAAGGGTTTATCAACTCATTTCTTTCACCCATCTTTCATACCAAGAAAAAAAATTGAACCTCTGCAACTCCTCCCCAAAAATCCCACACAAACCCTAGGTTATTTCGGGTTTTACGATATAATTTTAGTGTCGAAAAGACCGGATAGCTTGTTAGTTTCTCTTTCTCCTTCTTGTAGCTACGTTGGGGGACTGATTTTGGATGAAGAAGGGCTATGTTTCATGGGTTCTACTCAGTCCAAGGTAAATTTATGCATCTCATTCCATTATCTAGGCTTGTATGAGTTGTTACCCGATTGTAAAGACTAGACCTAGCGAGTTTCGAAAGAGTGGTATCTTGTTTGTTGTTGCGTAACTGTTGGCTGGTTGTAAACTTATTTTCAATTTGAATTCATGTATGGTTTATAAGATAAGAGGCTTAATTATGTATTATTGGTTGTGTTTCTCAATTTGAAAGAAAAGACAAGTCGAAACGTGTTTTAGTAAACTGAAAAATCAATTTTGAGTTGTTGAACTTGCGAGACTGTTTTATGGAATGTTTCATGTTGCTGTTGCGTTGTCTCTTTTTATATTATTTTTATGGAGTTTGGGAGGATAAACGGTGTAGAGAAACACCACATAATGTCAGGGTGGTTAGTTGGTCGTTCGTCTTTGCATTTTTGGGTTGTTTGACACTACTAGGGTTGCCGTATTGCGTATGAACTAATTCGGGTGTATGGGCTATTTTGTGATATTTTGTGATGGATATAAGGTTGGGAAATGATGTATACATGTTGTTATTATTTTTTTCTTGTTGTTGATGATGTTATGTCGAATTGGGAGGAAATGAAGATTATAGGGGAGATGCTGCCCGTTTTATTATAAAATAAGTTTGTCCTTCGTCGTGCGATAGTTGAACCTTCCATAACTTGACCATAGTATTTTTATCATTGTTGTAGATTAAGGTGCAAAGAGACAAGTTTAACGTGGTTATTGGACAGATTGTGATAAGGTATGTTAAGGCTAAACCTTTCCATCATTTTGGCATGATACCATAACGACATGTGTTTGATAACAAGACATAAAGAGAAGTTCGTATTTCTGAATTTATTCACATTATCCTAGTCTCATAAGTTACAACATTCTCGCTTATTGGGACTTTCTATTTAGTTAAGTATTGTCTTCTTTCAGTCAAGAGAGTAGAGGTTTATACATATATATATATATAGTATTATAATATTTTCACCACCACC
Source organism: Nicotiana tabacum (assembly GCF_000715075.1). Classification (NCBI taxonomy): domain Eukaryota; kingdom Viridiplantae; phylum Streptophyta; class Magnoliopsida; order Solanales; family Solanaceae; genus Nicotiana; species Nicotiana tabacum. The sequence goes on from NC_134087.1 coordinate 134,021,692, forward strand.
GAGCTATAATCGGTGGGCAGGCCCCTATTGGGCAACCTCTGATCAGATGGTAAGTTATATACCGGTCCTACTATGGTCGAGCTCCTATGAGGGAGCCCAGGATGGTCGCTATATAGAGCCTAGTATAGCTGAGCACTTATGAGCGAGCCTGCTACGGCAGAGCAGTTACACATACCGAGCCTTATAGTGTCGGACAACTATTTGACTTACTATATTGAGAGAGTTGAGTCAGTATCAGTAGATAAGCACATCTTCATATTATCTTTTACTCCTAGTTACTTTCAGTTATTATATTATCAGTTCAGTTTCAGCTTTCAGTTATATTGTTGCCTTATATACTCTGTACATTATTTCCTACTAACGCCCCTTTTGCTGGGGACGCTACATTTCATGCTTGCAGGTCCTGATGGATAGCTGGATAGACCTTCCCAGTAGACAGAGCCAAACATCATCTTGGTTGGTAAGCTCCACTTCCCCGGAGTTACCAGGTTTAGACCTTGGAGTCCATTTTCATACACAGGTTGATGGATAGGTCGAGACCCTATCCTGACCATGATACAGTCATATCTAGAGGCTTGTAGACGAGTCTTGCATATTTCGAATAACAGTAGATATTCATGGTGTCTTCGTCGGCCTACACAATTATATATATCAGCTTTTGGGTATGTTTACCCCTCAGATGAGAAGGACGTTATTTTCAAATAATTCAGAATATGGCCTCACCGGCCTAAGTTGAGAGTTACCCCTCCAGAGTTTACAGTTACAGAGTGGTACACTCGGGTCGAGTATGTCACCGTGTGCCGGCCACGCCTCTTCAGGTTTGAGGCGTGACACATAGATAACAAGTAAGAACATGTACTAATTAAAGCATGTAACTAGAGATAGCGTGGTATAAATGAAGACGTGAAATTAAGTAGCCCAACCCACATGCTTTAATCCATAACTATGCATATACACTCATCACCTCGCATATATGTTATTCCCACACGTACTTCACGTAGCAAATAAACCAACAAGTCCTAAGTCCCTCAAATCAAAGTTAGACACGATACTTACCTCTTTGTGCAACCTAATCAACAATCAATCACGACTTTTCCTTTCGAACAAGCCTCCAAACCAACAAAATCTAGCCAAATATCGTTCAAGCAATTAAAAAAAGCTTTAGAAACTACCCACAATGAAAAAGGTTCAATCTTTGATAAAATTGAAAAGGTCAACATGGTGCCCGCTTGGTCAAAATTCGAGACCCGAGCCAAAAAATTTACCCATTCACTCCCGAGCACAGTTATATAATTTGTTTAGAAATTCGACCTCAATTTTAGGTCGAAATATCAATTTTATAAAATCTCTAAATTCTACCCAAATCCCTAATTTCTACCATAGAAATCCTAGATTTGACATTAAAAACTCATGAAAAGTAATGGGAAGTCGATAGAAAATGGATTAGAGTTGATAAACAATAAAGTTAGGAAGAAAAAGTTCTTCAAAAATTGTCTCTAGAGTGTTTAGGGTTGAGAAATGTTGTAAAATAAGCTAAGTCCCACTTCCCCCTCTTTTACCCACCTGCAACTATCACATTTGTGAACATTTATTCCCAAATGCAATGTCCGCATATGGGATCAGTGCATCATACAGCTAGTGGTTGCAAATGCGACCGATATCTCGCAAATACGAACGTCCCACCCATCGCAGATGCGAGCATGGCTTAGCAAATGCGCCCAGCAAATGCGAAGCTGCCTTAACACTACAATTGATTGCAAATGCGATGCCTTTATTGCAAACGCGAGAACAATGGACTTTGCAAAAGCGACATTCTCTTCACAAATGCGAAGACCTAACCCCCTGCCCATGCTCACAAATGCGATCCTTTAACCGCAAAAGTGAGGCTCACAAATGCGAGATCTGCAACTAAACACCAGCAAATGAATTGCACCAGCTATCTTCAAACCATCCAAACTCATCCATAACACATCTGAAACTCAGTCGAGCCCCTCGGGTTCCAAACCAAACATGCATACAAGTGCAATAATATCATATAAACTTGATCACTACTTCAAGTCATCAAAATAACATTAAATAGCAAGAACCTATCTTCAAAACACATGATTTTCAACTTGAAAACTCATTTTCACAAATTTTCACATAACGCGCCGAAATGCGCTCGGATCACCTCAAACCCCAACCAAATGTGCGTACAAGTCCAAAATTATCATACGAACCTATCCGAATCGTTAAAATACCGATCCGAGGTCATTTATCAAGAATATTGACCGTGGTCAACTCAAGTTTCATTTTAAGTCTAAAATCACTTTTTCTTTAAAAGTTTATGTAAACATTCCGAAAAATGACACGGACCATGAAATCAAATCGAGAAACATGAACTAAAGCTAATAAATATCTTGTAAGATGGAAATAAATGTTAATACTCAAAACGACCTATAGGGTCATCACATTCTCCACCTCTAAAAGAAATGTTCGTCCTCGAACATGCATAGAAAAGTACATGGACTGGTAAAAAGGTGGGGTAACTACTCCGCATATCGGACAGGGACTCCCATGTAGCCTCATCAATCAGTTGACCTCTCCATTGCACTTTCACAAAAGTAACACTCTTGGATATCAACTTGTGAACCTGTCGGTCTATAATAGCTACCAACTCTTCCTCGTAGGTTAGATTTTTATCAAGTTGGACCGTGTAGAAGTAAAAAATGTATGAGATGTCCTCATGGTACTTTCGAATCATGGAAATGTGATGTGATTCTTTGAGTTAACAAATAACCAACCGACCAGGATCAAGATCTTGAAACGAAAACGTGGTTTGTGGGTCGATTTCAAGAAATAACGTATCTCAAGTTTTACGACTCCAAATCTGATTCAAAAAATTAAGTGAATGATGACAATCTGAACTATAAGAAAGACAATTTACTCATTCAAAATAAGTAAATATTTATGTTGCACTAGTTCAATAAAAGTTACGATTCTATTATATCAAAAAACAAATTTAGATCAAGAAACGTGTTCTTGAATGATCAAGAACTAAAAAAGTACCTAAAGTCACCACTTGGAATCAATTAACATGATAACAAAATACCACATGCAATTAAAAACAAGATAAGACTATCACCACCTTGCTTGGAACCAAAAACAAGGATAAAGAAGACAAAATAGAGAAAAACACGCTATTGTAAACTAGGGCAAACCTAAAAAATGTGACTTCTTTCTACAAAGTAAGAGAACCCTTTATATAGGCCTAGAGTCTCTTCTTTGATGACTACAATTCCTATTCTAATAAGGAAATAAAATAACTAAAGACAAAGAAAGTAAAATCCCTATATTCTACAAGGAAAAGAAACTAAAATCCTACTAAAAGGAAAATCCTTATTCTAAAAGAAATAAAATAAATCCTATTTTAAGAAGGAAAGAATCTTGGATTCTTGGGGTTTTTGAACTTGAAGACACGTCCACATACCTATTCGCGGGCATATAATGGCGAGCTAAATAACAAAAGGCTAATATACCTTCTTGATTTGCATCATTCTCTCCTAGTTGAAAAAGACTCGTCCTCGAGTCTAATGGCTCTATAAACGGCGCAAAGCCATCAACATTACATATTGGTGACACCCCATAATCGTCTGGTAGATCCAATCTGTAAGCATTGTCACCTAACTTTTGAACAACTTGAAATGGACCATCAACTCTTGGCTGCAACTTTAGATACTTTTGGTTAGAAAATCTTTCTTTCCTCAAGTATATCCAGACTAAGTTTCCCACGTTAAAGAATTGTTGTTTTCTCTTCTTATCAACTTGTTTTTATATGCCTTTGTTTGTTTCTCAATCTCTTGTACTACTTTCTCATGCAACTTTTTCAATTGCTTAAGCCTCTCATCAACATCTCCACTAAAACTATGGATTTTAAGAAGAGGAGACAAGTCTAATGGACCAAGAGGATTCTTGCCATAAACTACTTCAAAAGGAGTTTTTCTAGTTGTTCGATTCACATACTTGTTGAAAGCAAACTCAACATGTAGCACCAAGGATTCCCATTCTATTATGTTCTTCTTGATCAAACTTCTTAGCAATGCACCTAAACTTTGATTGACTACCTCTGTTTGTCCATCTATTTGAGGGTGATAAGTGAGCTATACTTCAACTCTGTACCAAGCTTAGCCCATAAAGTACGCTAAAAATGACCGAGAAACTTAGTGTCGTGATTAGAAACAATGCTTCTTGGAATGTTGTGTCACTTGAAATATAGTTAAAGAACAAAATAGACACATGAGTTGCATCACTTGTCTTATTACATGGGATAAATCTGCCATCTTAGAGAATCTATCAACAACAACGAAGATCTTTACCTCCTTGAGTCCTTGCAAATCCAAGCATAAAGTCCATGCCAATATGTTCCCATGGTGTTGTAGGAATTGGAAAAGGCTCATATAATCCCTTATTGCTCCCATGCATTTTTGCTTTTCTACATATTTCAAATGCTCAATCAGCCTCAACACATCTTTGTTCAATTTAGGCCAGTAGAAGTTTACTTGAATCATCTTCAACGTTTTAGAATGGCAAAAATAACTAGCTAATCCACCCTCATGCTCTGGGTATAAGGTCAATTTAATGTTGAATATCGCGCATTGGTGGAAGTTCTAATGGAACATCTTCACATATCACATCATCAAACTTAGTAAGTAACTTCTTGGCTCGTGTATCTGACTCATGCTCCTCATCTTGTGAGTCTTCCATGGCTACTTCTATGTATAATGACTCTCCTTTATTGATATGGCCATTAATCTGTGATCTGGTCATTGGCGTATCAAGTACACTTCCTTCTTTGAAAGTTCTTTTGGGTGCAATGGCGTCAAAATGATCTTACGTCCATCAATTATGAATGAATAGGTGTTTCGGTATCTATCATGAAAGTCACGCGTATCATATTGCCATGGTCTTCCAAGTAATAAATGAAAAGCATCCATCTTTAGCGCATCACATTTGGTCTTTATAGATCTTACTAATAGAAAAAGAGACCAAGCATCTTTTAGTGACTTTTATACCTCCATCATATTACAACAAACTCGACGTTGTAAGGTTTGGGGTGTACCTCAGTCTTGAAACCCAATTTAGTCACCATCTCTTTTGAAATAGCATTAGTGCAACTTCCACCGTCGATAATCATTAACACACCTTGCCATGTGATGTATATCTCGTGTAGACAAACCTAAAAAATGTGACTTCTTTTTACAAAGTAAGAGAACCCTTTATATAGGCATAGAGTCTCTTCTTTGATGACTACAATTCCTATTCTAATAAGGAAATAAAATAACTAAAGACAAAGAAAGTAAAATCCCTATTCTACAAGGAAAAGAAACTAAAATCCTACTAAAAGGAAAATCCTTATTCTAAAAGGAATAAAATAAATCCTATTCTAAGAAGGAAAGAATCTTGGATTCTTGAAATTAATCTTGAGCTTTTTGAACTTGAAGATACGCCCACACACCTATTCGTAAGCATATAAGATCATGTTTTTGGCTCGCTAAATAACAAAAGGCTAATATAGCTTCCTGATTTACATCAAAACGTGGAAAACCGGATGTATGCCTACTAGGCTAGGAGGCAATGCAAGCTTGTAAGAAACTTCCCCAACTCTCTCCAAAATTTTAAACGGGCCATTAAACCTTGGGCTCAACTTTCTCTTCCTCCCGTACCACATCACGCCCTTCATAGGTGACACTCGGAGAAGAACCTTCTCACCCATCATATAAGATACATCTCGAACCTTCCGGTCCGCATAACTCTTCTGTCTGGATTGAGTTGTACGAAGTCATTCTTGAATCACCTTAACCTTTTCTATAGCATCATGAACCAAATTAGTGCCCAACAATCTAGTCTTTCCGGGCTTTAACCAACCAATCGGCGAACGACATCGCCTCCCATATAAGGCCTCATATGGAGCCATCTGGATGCTCTAATGATAAATATTATTGTAGGCGAACTCTGCTAGAGGTAAGAACTGATCCCATGAACCTCCGAAGTCGATAACACAAGCACATAACATGTCCTACTAGATCTAAATAGTGCTCTTGGGTTGTCCGTCCGTTTGAGGATGAAACACAGTACTCAGATCGACCCACGTGCCCAACTCATACTGCACGACTCTCTAAAAATATGATGTGAACTGCGTGCCTCGGTCAAAAAATGATGGAAATGGGCATGCTGTGTAGGAGGATAATGTAAATATGAGCCAACCACTCTGAGGAATAGGAAGCTTCCACCAAAATGAAGTGTACAGACTTAGTTAACTGGTACACAATAACCCAGACTGCGTTATATTTTCTCAATGTCCGTGGTAAGCCTACAACAAAATCCATAGTGATGCGCTCCCACTACCACTTCGGTATCTCCAATATCTGAGTCAATCCTCCCGGTTTCTAACGTTTATGCTTTACCTGTTGACAATTCAAACACCGAGATACATACGCAACGATGTATTTTTTCATCCTTCACCACCAATAATATTGTTTCAAGTCATGGTACATCTTCGATACACCTGATGAATGGAATAATGTGAACCATATGTCTCCTTTAGAATCAACTCTCTCAACTCATCAACATTTGGAACACATATCTAGATTTGAAGTCGTATAACACCATCATGGTCAATCATAACCTCCTTGGCACTACCCCGCTGCACCGTATCCTTCACCACCAACACGTGGGGGTCATCAAACTGGTGAGCCTTGATACAATCCAACAACGATGATCGTGCCACCACAAAAGCAAGAACCCAGATAAGCTCCAAAACATCCAATCTCACAAATTGATTGGCCAAGGCTTGAACATCTATAGCTAGTGGCCTCTCTACTACTGGTAAATTTGTCAAACTACTCGTGCTCTCAGCCTTCCTACTCAATGCATTAGCCACTACATTGGCTTTCCTCGAATGATGTAATATGGTGATATCATAGTCTCTCAACAACTATAGTCATCCCTGCTTCTGCAAACTAAGATATTTCTGCTTCAATAGGCGCTGGAGGCTTCGATGGTTGGTATAGACCTTACATAGAATGTCGTATAGATAATGCCTCTAAATCTTCAATGCATGAACTATTCCGTATAGATAGTGCCGTATAGATGCCGTAATTCTTCTCATGAATCTTCAATTGCCAAGATGCATAGGCAATCACCCTACCATCCAGCATCAACATTGCGCCAAGCCCAATACGCGGTTCATCACAATACATGGTGTAAGATCTCAAACATGTAGGCAACACCAATATTGGGGTTATAGTCAATGCGGTCCTAAGCTTCTGAAAGCTCAACTCACACTCATCGGACTATCTGAAAAGAGAAACCTTCTAAGTCAATTTAATCAATGGGGGGGAGATAGATGAAAACCCCTCTACGAATCGGCGATAATAACCCGCCAAACCCAAGAAGCTCTGAATCACTACAGTTGAAGTAGGTCTAGGTCAGTGCTGAACTGCCTCAATCTTCTTAGGATCTACCTTAATGCCCTCGAAAGATAAAACATGTCCCAAAAGGCAATTGATTCTAACCAGAACTCACACTTTGAAATTTGGCATATAACTAACGATCCCTCAAAGTGTAAAGTACAATCCGCAGATGTTGCTTATGCTCCTCTCGACTACGGGAGTAAACCAAAACATCATCAATGAAGACGATCACAAAAGAATCCAAATAGGTCTTGAACACCCTGTTCATCAAATCCATAAAGGCTGTCGGGGCATTAATCAAACCAAATGATATCACTAAGAATTTATAGTGACCATACCGAGTCCGAAAAGCTGTCATAGGGACATTTGATGCCCTCATCTTCAACTAGTAGCTAGATCTCAAATCAATCTTGGAAAACACATTGGCACCCTGAACCTGATCGAATAAGTCATCAATCCTCGGCACCGGATACTTGTTCTTGATAGTGACTTTTTTCAACTACTGATAGTCTATACACATCTTCATCGTCCCATACGTTTTCTTAACAAACAACATTGTTGTACCCCAAGGTGAGACATTCGGTCTAATAAATCTCTTATCAAGCAAATCCTGCAACTGCTCCTTCAATTCTTTCAACTCAATTGGGGCTATACGGTATGGTGAGGTAGAAATAGCTGAGTGCCCGGAACCAAGTCAATACAAAAGTTGATATCTCTGTTGGGTGGTATCCCTGACAAATCTATAGGAACCTTTGGAAACTCGCACATAAGTAGTGCTGAATCTATGGAAGGAACCTCTGCACTAGAATCACATATATAGGCCAAATATGCCAGTCACCCCTTCTCAACCATACGCCAAGCATTCACATAAGAAATAATCCTACTAGTAGAATGGCTAGGAGTCCTTCTTTACTCTAATCGAGGAAACCCTGACATGACTAATGTTACAGTCTTAGAGTGATAGTCCAAAATAGCATGATAAGGTGACAACAAATCCATGCCTAAGATCACGTCAAAATCCACCTTATCAAGAAGTAGAAGGTCTACTCTAGTCTTATAGATCTTGATAGTGACCAAACAAGCACGATAGAGAAAGAAAGAAGTGGAATTTCCTAAATCTCTATAGCCTCTAAAAGATAAGTACATACATCTCTGTACTGATCCTCCAGACTCTACTAAGCTTGCTCATGACTCGTGAGACCTAGTCAAGCTAGTGCTTTGATACCAACTTATCATGACACAAAATCCCAATCATGAGGCCGTGATGACGCCTAACATCCACTTGCTAGGCAAGTAACATTAGCTAATTAATTAACCATTTTTAGCAATTTAAAAGCAGAACGTTAATAACACAAAATTGCAATAATCTGAAATAGATGTAACAAAATACAAACATAACACGGTCTAAACATATCCCAGAAATCTAGAGTCACAAATACATAAGCAACTAGAGTACTACAAATAAAGTGTGAATGAAATAAAACTGTTTGAAACAAAAGTAAACAGTAAAGACAAAATAGAAGGGGACTTCAGGGACTGCAAATACCAGCAGCTCTACCTCAAGTCTCCTCAACATGCCGATTAGGGAAAAAACTCTTCTACGCTCCACTGGAACCGGCACCTCGATCTGCACAAGAAGTGCAGAAGTGTACCATGAGTACAATTGACTACATTTACTATGTAAGTGCCGAGACTAACCTCGACAAAGTAGTGATGAGGCTATGAGAAGACACTTATAATAAACCTGTACGAATAATAATAACAGAATACAAAAATATAGCTAAAACAGTAAACTCATAAAAATATACCCGAAGGTCAACTAATAGAGGGCCCAAGAATAACATTTTCTCAAATCTCATATCACAGTACCAAATAAACTCTACAACAACAAATAGCTACAACACATTATACTTCATTGCGTTGCGCAACCCGATCCCAACACTTAACACAATAACTGTTGCGACATGCAACCTGATCCCAACACTTAACACAATAACTGTTGCGGCATGCAATCTGATCCCAATATCATATCATTATCTGTTGCACCATGCAATCCGATCCCAATATTAATTCATTTCAATACTGTTGCAGTTTCAACCCTCGTTCCCAATATCAACTCATTAACATAAATAACTCAACACAACTAATTATGAAATCTCAACACAAAAAGAAAATGAAACGTGCAGAACATTAAAGAACTACCAGTACAAACGGGGAATAACCAATACCTTGTAATCCCAAAACTTGCCAATACATTAATACAGATACATATATATGTCTCACATACAGAACAACATAATCAAGTGCATCAAGTAATATAAGGACAATAAAATCAAGTAAAACATGAGACAATGAAAATATAGAATTAATGCAAGAAAGATCATGTAACTGCTAGCAGATATTGAGTGAGAAATGAACAGATCGAAATAAGTAATAGTATAGTAACAGATAACAAATAAATCATGGATAACAAATAAGAACATGTAGCAATTAGAGTATGTAACTAGAGATTACATGGAATAAATGAAGACATGAAAGTAAATAGCCCAACTAGCATGCTTTAACCATAATATTGTATATACAATTGTCACCTCGCATATACGTCGTTCCCATACATAATTCACGTTTAAAATAAACCAACAAGTCCTAATTTCATCAAAATAATGTTATACACGACACTCACTTCTTTGCGTAACCAACTCAACAATCAACCACAACTTTTCCTTTTGAACAAGCATCCAATCCAACCAAATCTAGCCAAATATCATTCAAAAAATTTAAAATAAGCTTTAGAAACTACTCACAAATGAAAAAAGTTCAATCTTTGATGAAATTGAAAAAATCAAGAAAAGTCAACTCCACGCTCACTTGGTCAAAATCCTAGATCTAGACCAAAAACCAGATAGTCCATTCATCCCGAGCCCTGTTACGTGATTTATTTTGAAATTGGACCTCAATTTGAGGTTTAAATCTTAATCTTACAAAATTCCTATCCTCTACCCAAATCCCTAATTTCTAGCATGAAAATCCTAGATTTGATATTAAAAACTCTTGAAAAGTAATGAGAAATTGATAGAAAATGGATTAAAGTTGCTTACCAATGAATTTGGGAAGAAACACTTCTTCAAAAATTGCCTTTAGAGTGTTTAAAGTGAGAAATGGTGTAAAATGAACTAAGTTCTGCTTTTCACTCTTTTACCCACCTTCAGATATCCCATTTGCAAACAATTTTTCGCAAATATGAAGTCTGCATATGCGAAACATTGATTGCAAATGCGATCCGTGTATCAAACAACCAATGATCGTAAATGCGACCAATATCTCGCAAACATGTACATCCCACCGATTGCAGATACGAGCTTAGCTTCGCAAATGCTTAGCTTCCCGAGCACTACTCTTCATTACAAATGCGATGCTTTTGTCAAAAAATCGAGCATAGTAGACTTCGCAAAAGCGACATTCTCTTTGCAAATACGAAGAACCAGGCCGAGACCATGCTCGCAAAGGCGATCCTTTGACCACAAAAGCGAGACTCACAAATACGAGTCAGACCTCGCAAATGCGAGATCTGCAACTGAACAACATCATATGAATTGCACCAGCTATCTTCAAACTCATCCGTAAGACATTCGAAACTCACCCGAGCCCCACGGGCTCCAAACTAAACATGCACACAAGTTTAATAACATGATATAAACTTGCTTTCTACTTCAAATCATCAAAATAATATCAAATAACAAGATTCGATGATAAAAACTCATGATTTTCAACTTGAAAACTCATTTTCACAAATTTTTACATAACGCGTCGAAATGCGCTCGGGTCACCTTGTACCCTAATCAAACGTGCGTACAGGTCCAAAAACATCATACCAACCTACCAAAATTGTCAAAACACCAATCCGAGATTGTTTACCAAGAATATTTACCGTGGTCAACTCAAGTTCCATTTTAAGTCTAAAATCAATTTTTCTTCAAATGTTTATATAAAAACATTCCGAAAAATGACACGGACCATACACACAAATCGAGAAATATCAAATAAAGCTAATAGAGGTCTCGAAACACGAAAATAAGCACTAATACTCAAAATAATCTATCGGGTTGTCACAGGGCTGAGATTGGGGTACTTCGCATTTGCGAAGTAGGAGCCACATTTGTGAAGGCTGTATCATCACAATTGCTACTGGTGTATCACATTTCCTACAGTGGGCAGCTAGTTCACATTTGCGAGGGAAGGGACCTTCTCAAATGCGAAAGCTTTTTCGCATTTTTGATACTTCTTAGGCTCAGTCACTGATCGCAATTGCGTATTAAGGTTAGCGGTTCACATTTGCGGATATCCCAATTGTGAACAAGAGTTTGCAATTGCAATACATGCATCTAGATAAAAGTGAAAAATGTCATGACCCACAACCAATAATAGGTCGCGATGGAACCTAACATCGCCGTTAGACTAGCCCACAAGTGAAATTACAATTTAATTTCTCCTTTTTAACATTTAAAACAAAACTTTCCCTTTTAATGGAACAAAATATGTAAGATCTTATGTAACCGTACGTACTCATTTCTCAACAAAATATCAGCGTGAGGAATACATCCACTTTAGTGACAGTAATGATAAGTACAACAATACATAAATGCTAAAAGCCCCCAAAACCCGATGCCACAAGTGCATGAGAAATGAAGAGAATATACAAAACTAGTACACCACTGTCTAAAAGGTAATAGATAGAAATAATAAATAAGGTAGAGGGAGACTCCGGTGCTGCAGATCGTAGCAAGGCAAGCAACTCACCACTAAGTCTTCGTAGGAATGCGGCTACACGACAGTGTGACCACTGGTAGTACCTGTCTTAGTACCTGCACATTCAGTGCAGAAGTGTAGTGTGAGTATGAAAAATAAAGCGTACCCCGTAAGTATCTAGTCTAACCTCGAAGAAGTAGTGACGAGGGGTCGACTTGACGCTTACTAGAGGTCAAACATGAATAGAAATACATAAAGTAGACATAGTGAGTGTACAATAAGTAGCAACAATTCAAGTAAAAGTAATTATAGTAATTTCACACATGAGTCTATATCAAATCACTAAACATTTCATAACTGGCCTTGAAGGGCGCTAACTCAACTATTACCAAACCAAATCTAGTCTAGTATTAAGCACGAAGCTGCCGAGGAGAATGTCCCGATCCCTTAGGAATAGTGGTACTCAATACTACAGAGGTGAACGACCCGATCCCATACGAATAGCGTTACCATACTGCCAAGGCGATCGACCCCATCCCATATGAGTAATATTACCAATTGCCGAGGCAAACGACCTAATCCCATAAGAGTAATTTATTTCACTGTCGAGGCGAACGACCCGATCCCATAAGAGTAATTTAATTCATTGCTGAGGCAAATGTCCTAATCCCATAAGAGTGGAGAAATTTACCTCGCTCGCTAAACACATGCGAGATGAGAAGACACAGATTTGCAATTTATCAGATATTTCCCAATTTGTTTTCAAAGTAAGAGGCTAAGTCGGTATCTTTATTAAAATCCTCAATCTCAATCATAATCAAGAAAATTAATACACAAAATAGGTATAAATAACACAATAAAGACATGTTATGAATCTACGTCTACCCGGACATATCATGAATAGAGCTACGTATGGACTCTCAGCACCTTGTGTGTACGTGGATCCCCCCAACAATTAGCAAACAAAAATTAATACACCTAAGGGGATAAGTTCACCTCTTACAAGGTTAGGCAAGAGACTTACCTTGCTTTCAAGTCCACTAACCGGCCCACGTGCCCGGATTTCAAATTTTTTTGAAGATAAATGTTACGCATGACTTCACGAACTCAAATATATAATTTATTCCCAATTCCATAGTCAATTTCGTAGTCAAATCTCATTTTATCAAAACCAAGATTTTTCAACAAACTCCTAAAATTTTCACATTTACCCGTTAAAATCTACCCATGTTATGTATTTATCTTACAGTAGGTAGAAATTACTCAACTTACAATTCTGATGAAATCCCCTCTCCAAGAAGCTCCAAATTCGGACCACACAAAAGAGAAATGGAAAAATTTTCCTAAGTCCCGTCTGTAAGTCAAAACACTGTCCAGTTGACCCTTCTTCGCGATCGCGGAAGATGCCTCATGATCGAGAAGGTATAGTTGGCCCAGGCCCTGAAAACCTTCTTCGATGCGAGGGTAGTCTCGCGATTACAAAGGCTTGCCTAGCCTGAGCTTCATGTACGCGGCCAGCCCTTCGCTAACGCGAAGAGCAAAGGTGGCTGACCCACCCTAGGCCTTTTATTCTATGCGAACGCAGGCCCTTATATGCGAACATGAAGGCTACCGATCCCAGACCTTCGTGAATGCGATCCCTTGAACGCAAACGCGAAGGAAAAAATGCCCACTTCCCCCAATTCCTTCTCCGCGAACGTGAATCTACCTCCGCATTTGCGAAGAAGGAATCCAGAACCAGCAACATCAGATTTTCAGACTTATCTGCGAGTGGTCCGAAATTCACTCGAACTACCTAGGACCCCAACCAATCGCACCAATCAGTCCGTAAATATAATACGAACCTGCTCCAACCCTCGAAATATATAAAATAATATTGAAACCAGGAATCGTAGCCTAAAACCAACTTAAACCAACTTGAATCAACTTATGAACTTCAAAATTTTCAATTAGCTCCGAATGCGTTGAATCATACTTAGACTACTTGGAATGACACCAAATTTAGAGTGCAAGTCATAAATTAACATACGGAACTGCTACCAGGCTCAGACTCCCAAACGGACCTCCATAATACCAAAGTCTATTCCTAACCAAATTTAAAGAACTAGAAAACCTTCAATGAACCAACTTTCCACCTTAAGCATCAAAATGCTCCCGGATCACCCGAAACGCGATCCGAAGACACGCCCAAGTCAAAAATTATCATACAAACCTATTGGAACCATCAAATCTCGATTTCTAGGTCATTTACTCAAAATGTTGACTCAAGTCAAACTTGGCCGTCGTAGGCCACTATAAAGGAATTAAGTGTTCCGATTTCAACCCGAACCCTTCTAAACCTAAAACCATCCCCACAAGTCGTAAAATAGTAAAATCACATACGTGGAGTCTTAATTAGGGGAACATGGATATAAAAAGCTAAACGACCGGTTGGGTCGTTACAAAAAATTCTGGGACTTAGTTTGTTTTACACCATTTTTCAACCCTCAACTCCATAGAGGCGATTTTTAAAGAGGATTTTCTTCCCAAATTTATTGATAAGCAAATTTAGTTAGTTTATAATCAATTTCAATTGCTTTTTCATGAATTTTATTATCAAATCTATGAATTTTAAAGTAAAAATCAGGGTTTTGGGTAGAATTTAGGAATTTTATAAAATTGAGATTTAGACCATAAATCAAGGTCAGATTTTCAAACAAATCACGTATCTGGGCTCGGGCAGAATGGATAATCAGAATTTGGTACAAATCTCGAATTTTTACCATGTGTGCTTGGGGTTGACTTTTGTTTACTTTTTCAATAATAGTCAACATTGAACCTTTTTTATTCGTGGGTAATTTCTAAAGCTTATTTTAAATTATTTAAATATTATTTGTCTAGATTCGATTGATTTGGAGGCTTCTTCGAAAGGAAAATTCGTGGTTGATTGTGGATTGTGTTCCGAAAAAAGGCAAGTATCGTGGTTAACTTTGACGTGAGGGAATTAAGACTTGTATGGTCTCTTTGCTATGTGAATTAAGTATGGGGACAATGGATATGCAAGGTGACAGATATATATGCATTGTCGTGGGTTCAAGCATGCAGGTGGGCCATTGATCATCATATCATCATTTATTCCATATTATATATTGTTACATGCTTTGATCGCTACATGTCTTTACTTGTTTTTATGCCTTTACTTGTTACTGGTCATTTATTTGTTACATGTTTCTATTTATTCATTCCTTGATTATTATCTGCTTTACCTGCTATATGCTTTCACCTGTATTAAAGGGACGTATCTCCTGTTTCATGCATTTACCTGCCTTTATTGCCTATACTTGTTACTTGTTGTACTTTATTATGTTATATTTGATGGTGTGAGCCCTTGGTTGTTCTTACGTTAATGACTTGTTGGGGTTTGTGTTGTCTTACGATGTGAGGATACTTTATGAATTCGAGTTGTTGGTTGTTCTCTGTTTGTAATCATATTTTCTTAGTGATTTATACGCTTTAGTCCCCTTTTATGTTGTGAATTTTGGAATTGGCTATAATGAGTTGTTAATGTTAATGAAATGATATTGGGATTGGGTTATTCGCCGTAATAGATATTAAAATTTTATAGGAATTTAGTTGCTTGCTGCAACAGATATTAAAATGACATTGGGATGGGGTTGCTCGCCGCAATATATTTTTTTGGTAATAGGATCGGGTTGTGCGCGGCAACAGGGAATGATGTGTTGTGAACGTATGTAGCTGTAGTGTTCTATTTTTCTGTACTGTAATATGAGATTACGAGATGATATTTTTTTGGGCCCTCTGTTAGTTGACCTTCTGGTTAAGTTCTTATGAGTTTATATGTTTTTTCTCTATTTTTATTGTCTTCTTTTTATTACCCGTATAAGTTTATAGTGAGTGTCTTTTCATAGTCTCACCACTACTTTGTCGAGGTTAGGCTAGACATTTATAAAGTACATGTGGTCGATTCTACTCATACTACACTTCTTGTGCAGATTCAGGTTTTGGTCCTTACAGTGCATAATGGAGATTGCTCGAATCTGATTTATCCAGGAGACTTGAGGCAGAGCTGCTCAGCATTCACAGTCCCTGAAGTCCGCTTCATATATTGTTTACTGTTTATTTCATTTCGAGCAATTGTATTCTATTTCAGACTTTATTTGTAGCATTCTAATCGCTCATGTACTTGTGACTCCGGATTACGGGATTAACATAAGCAGCGTTACTTATGGATTTATTATATGTGTTCCAGAATATTTCAGTCTTTAATTCTTTATATTTTGCTATTAAATTGTTAAATCGCTTGATTCTTAGGTGATGTGGCTTGCCTAGCAAACGGATATTAGGCGCCATCACAGCCCCGTGATTTAGGTTGTGACATGTCAGAAGTTTAGGACTGTTAGGTCTAACTTCAAACAGAAATATATGAAGTTTGTTTGCTTCCAAATTGTATATCTTATCTTCAGACTCGCGTTTGATTTAAAGTGATTTAACTTGCAAAAATTTAAGAACTTAGATTATGCCTTAAGTGGGGATCCTGAAATTAGCTACTTTGCCTTATTTCTTGTCCAAGTGATCGAGCTTATAAATCACTATTTTTTATATTTATATTTGATTTCTAAATAATGAATTAATAGATTATGCAATTTTTTTTTGTTTAAATCTATTAAGTGGTTACATAAGTCATTCATTTTTTTATAATTTTAAAAATATGACCACGTTTTTTAAATTCTAAATTTTGAGTGTTATACACTTTATCTAGTTTGCTAAACCTAACGCATTGATATTTTTCATACAAGACTCCTTTTGATACATGTCAAACTTTGAATATGCCCAAAAATATTTTAATATGCGTCAAAAGTTGCTTAAAATGCAAGAGAGATAATATAAAAGGAATAATAGTTAATATATTTGAAAAAAATAAAAATAAAAGAGAATTTAAAAAGTCATATTAACTAGTAATCACACAACACGATTACCACTAATTCTCACCTTACCCTTAACTATTTGAAGAGTATAATTACAGTCCTTCAATTATACCCAATTTCATATTGATCAGGTAATTACTTGGTCAGACAATATGTCAAATTGTGTAATTACAACCAATTTTCAAACTAATCCAATTCCTTTTGGATTTGATAAACATGTAAAACTGTATAAATATAGATTATTTACCAAAGTAAAGGGGCAGCCTTTTTGTCCGAAAATAAATAATCTTCAAGAATCCGATTACGAATTAAAATTCTTAAATTAGTGAAAAATAGTTGAAAGTAAATAGAGAAATTGTAGAGAGCTATTATATATGCTTAACATTAAGTTTTAATCTTACTAAAAAAAAATTCTATTTATTGCCATGCCAGAAAAAATAAAATTCATAAAATATTAGTTTTATTTCTTTTGAACTAGCATATAATTGTAATTGTATAGATAAAAAAAGATTGATGGTCACAAAGACATAAACTAAGGGAGATAAGAATTGTAACAACCCGACCGGCCGTTTTGAGCTCTAGAGCGACATTCCGCGGTTTGAGGCCATGAGCATCTTCACTTCAGGTATTACGACTTGCATGCGTGGTCGGAATTGAATTTCGGAAAGTTCGGAGTTGATTTGGAAAGAGAATTCTCATTTTGGAAGCTTTAAGTTGAAAGAATTAATGAAGATTGGATTTTTGAGTAAACGACCTCGGAATCGGGATTCGAAGGTTTTAGTAGGTTCGTATGATGATTTCGGACTTGGGCGTATGTCCGGATCGGGTTTTGGAAGACACAGGAACGTTTCGGCACCTATTGTGGAAGTTAGTATTTTGGAAGAATTTCAGAAGTTTGGGTTGAAATGCATTTCAGTGTTATCGATGTCCGTTTGAGATTCTGAGTCTAGGAATAGCTCCGTATGGTGATTCTGGTGTTGGGAGCACGATCGGAAGTGATTTCGAAGGTCCGTGGGTCATTTTGGAGTCATTTGGCTAAAGATAGAAATTTGAAGGTTTTTGACAAGTTTGATTGTAAGTGGACTTTTTGATATCGGGGTCGAATTTCTATTCCGGAAGTTGGAGTAGGTCCGTAATGTCAAATATGACTTGTGCACAAACTTTGACGTCAATCGGACGTGATTTGATAGTGTTTACCGTGAAAATGGTAATAACAATTAAATTTGTAAATGAGACTCTAAAAATACGTGATCTATTTTTATGCTAGTTGTTAGAGTAGTTGATGCTAGGCATATGAAGTTCAATGACGAAATACAAGTTAAAACGAGCCAGTAATCAAACCGAGATGCTTGCTACCGGGGCTTTGGACTGATCAATGAAAGGCCTCGAGGTCGATATCCGGCTTGAGCTGTTATCGGGAGTAACCGAGAAGGAGATAATAGATAAGATATAATTTAAGAAGGCTCTTTATGGCCAATATCAAGCAATAAATGAAGAACAAGTATGAAAGTAATAAATGAAAATAGTAGCCTCGAGCGAGTAAGTTAGAGAGAAAAGAGAGAGAGAGAGATATTATTGATCTTGTGCAGAATGGTTGGAGTTGTTCCTTACAGAGTGTTAACGACTCCCCTTTTATAAGAGGGGAAATCCAAATTTAGTACAAGACGTTGAGTGGTAAAGGAACCGGGATGAGACAACTAACTAGCTTCATGACGTATACGTAGGCCAATGTTAGGCTGCCCATGTAGACTTAATCGACTCCGGATACACTCTTCAGTGGCCTCCCATGCTCGTCGGGGTCTCGTCCAATGTTATCCCTGGGTCGGGTGTTGACAGATCTTGAGGGAAGTATCCGGCTCGAGGTATCGAGCCTCTGAGTCGATCTCCTAAAGCACTTTGTCAATGAGAAATTCCCCCCCGATTTCACCGTACACAGATAGTCTCGGCGTTTCTTAGAGGGAAGCGATAAGAAATGATTTTGGCATCCCAATCTATGGGCTCCCATAATGACATCGTGCTGATGGCACAACCCTTCATGAGTGCCGAAACGTTTCACCATTTTGCTTTTTCAGGGCCATTCGGCATGTCGTGATTCCTCGTTCTTCGGGGTCATAATGTTGCCATTGATTCAGCTTCCATAAATGCATTGAATGCACCTGTCGTTAGGGCAGCTTGCCATTGTTGCCCTTCTCCTCTATAAATGGGGCTTCTTGTGATCAGTTTTTCACCCAAGCATCCTCCGATATCTATCCTTTCCTCCTTTCTTGTTATTTTTATTCTTTGTTGTTTCACCATGTTTGAGGCCCATGGCCTCATGATTTTACGTTGACATCATGCGCGCTACGGCCTGACTCTCGGACCTTCTCTGGTCGGACAAAGTTGTGCTGCCTTGATGCTATTGTTGTTGTTGTTACTTCTGTTGTTGTTGTTGTTACTGTCACTGTTTGCTCGGGTGATGAAGCAGAGGACCGATTTCCTCCAACCAGATGAAGTATTTGGATTATACACTGCTGCTCAAGAGGGGGCTCGGATTATACACCACTGCTTACCCTCCTTCCTCGGCTTGGCGTATTACACCCCCTTTGGATTCTTTGGGGTATGGCAGAGCTTTCTACTGGATGTCGCCTCCCAGGCCGAGGCAATGTCTCAAGAAGTGGCTTTATAATATAATACTGGCTGAATTCATACTAGTCAGATTTTTCACCTAGCCATTTCTTGTCTCCTTTCGGCTTCTCCTTCGTCACTTTGCTCTTCTCCATCGCTTTCCTCTTCTATATCCTCCCTTTTGAAGATGCCATTCCTGGAGGGCCGAGATGAGGTTCCCGTGGGGATTGGACTTGGAAGATATTGTCTTTGAGGTTGCACGCCTGAGGAGATGATGCCGAAGATGCCGTTATTGGGGACGCACTTAGGGAATAGGCTAGATTCTTAGACTTTTGTTGTATGCACACCCTTTAACTTCTTTGTTCCTGTGTAAGGATCCCATTGCGGGATTTTGTAATTTTATGTAAGGACCCCTCGAGGGCCGTTGTAAGCCAAAACTTATGAAATATGAAGACATCTTCTTTACTTCTGTTTTTGATTTTTGCCGTGTTCTTGCATACTCTAGTGCGTTTGCGGGGATTTCAAATGTTTGCCTCTGTTGACGATCGTCAATATTCTTTCGGTCCTTTGGTCGTCATAAATGGCTCCTTTCCGAGCTCATTGTTGTTCCCTGAATCAAGCCTGAAGCGGTCTGATAATCTTTTTATCATCTTTCCCCTCCATCCTCGTAGAGATAGAGCATCCAAGTGAAAGTCAACTTCAGGTGCTTGGAGCTTTTTCTTTGAGATTTGACGTAGATAACCTTTTTGAGGTGTTCGTAGGAAGGTTTCTGAGGAAGGGGCTATTCGTACTTAGGCGACTTCCTGAGGTCGAGCCCTCGTGGACGGAACTTGAAGCGCTTATTTTTCTTCTCAAGGGAAAACTTCGAGGTCGGGTACCACCTCAAAGCTGGAGATGACATCGCTGACCCTCTGTGGCCTAACTTCTTATTGAAGGAGATCTATGTGGTCGGGTACCACCTCGGGATCTATACCGAGGTCATTGGACTCCCGGGGCTTATCCTGGGTAGGCGAATCGTTGTTGTTTCCCATATATACATGGTGCGGATCTTGCTTATTTGGAAGATCCCATTATGCTAGATAGCTATCCTTACGCCTTGGCACCGAGTCGTTCGTTACCTTAAGCGCAAAAGTGTTGGTGTAGATCCCTGCTTCAACTAGCCAATTCTACCATAGTTATGACTACTACTTTAAGGTCTGCCTGGCAGGGAGGGGAGAGTTCCACTCCCAGTGCTCAGGATCCGCGGGAGTTTACTCTGAAGACTATGTCTTCGATAAGAGAGGAACATCTGAAGATGGTAAGGAGAGACTGCAGATGGGGCAAAGGGCTAGCGTTGCAAGCGCTTTCTCCGGATGAGGTTATTACGGACCCCGCTGGTGGATTCCTGAACGCATACTTGTACCCTATCGCACTAGGCCCCCTTGATAGGGTCGTGCTTGATTTCTGTTTGAAGTATTGGGGTACTTTGGCGCAGATACATCTTTAGTTTTGGCGAGTAGTGCTGATGATGAGATTCTTTGCGAAGAAGGCTGGGCTTGAATTCACGCTTAGTCACCTCGTCAGGCTGTATCGGCCCTTTCATCATCGAGGCTTGCTAACCTTGCGGTGCCGTTCGTCCATGCCCTTCATTGTTGATGATGAGGAATATAGGGATAGAGAGTGGGTCAGTCTATTCGTCCAGGTCCGGACAACTGACATTATCCCCGTGGAACTCATGCCATTTCCCGAGGAATGGAATCACACGCATGAGTGAAGTGTCTCATGCTTTCATAGATTCGCTCGTAGCGAAAGCCGGTTAGTAATTGTGTTTCCTCCATTTTTACAGCAACTTCATGGGCGCAGGGCGAAGTTCCCGATTTTCCCGGCTAAGTCCGGAGGTTGGCGACTTATTTGATTTGCGACGAGCGTAGGTGGCGAGCTATGTCCTGGCGTAGATGGGAAGCGAAATACCAAGGTATGTGCATAAGGTGCTTTTACCTTGGCCTTCGTATATTTGAGATGATATTTTTCTCTTTTTATGTATTGACCTTGCTGTCGTAGGTATCGGAAGGTCCCTATTGGCGAGGTTGTGCTCCTCCAGAGAGGGGGAGGAATTGTTGGCTTTCGAGCCAAGGGACGATGGCGATAAACGAGATATGCACTCGCAATGTGATGGAGCATTTAGCAGGGCTAAACGGGTCCGCATCTTCGAGAAGAAAACATCGCCCGAGCTTGTTATTCTTGAAGTCTCCGGTTCTAGAGCGGTGGTTCCTTCGAGTGACCATGCTTCGACCAAGGTTGGTTCTTCCAGGGCCGAGGGGGCTGGACCAACAGGAGTGTGCTCGGCCTTTGAGAAAGTCCGTTGGTTTCACTTCGCGGTGAGTTTCGGCATAGTCCTTCTGCATCTTGTGTCTTCCCTTCCTTATTGAGTTTTTCTTCTACAAGCCTTTGATACGCTCAGGTCTGAGCTGCTCCGTCATAGGGCTAGGCTTCAGAAAGCTATGGATGAGGGTAGGTCCCATAGGCTCCTCTGCGAGGAGAAGGAGTTTGAGTTGATGCACTGGCGATATGAGGCGTACCAGATCTCGAATTACGACAGCTATTTGATGGAGAAAGTAACCTTTCGTAGTACGCATTTCGCCTTTTTAACCCTTAAGGTTAATCTTTTTGCCTATCTCAGTTGCAGAAAAGACGGAGGCTCTAGAGTACCTTAGGGGGGAAGCTGACCGAGTTAGGAATGATGTGGCGAACTAAGAGCTTAGGTGCAGGCACAAGCTTCAGAGGAGAAGGGTGCCTTGGCTAAAGTTCCTGCCTTTGAGGCCTAACTCCGCTTGGCTTGTGACAACGCTTCAGTTCAAGCGGATATGATCACAAAGCTCGAGTCCGAACTTTCGAAGGTCAGGGCTAAAATCATCGATGCTCGGGCTGAAGAAGCATTGAGTCGGACTAAGTCTGATCAGGAGATGGTAATTCATTTGAAGGATGCTATTGATTCCTAAGACGAGCTGAAGAGGGCCCTCGATCGTGAAAAGAGGATCGAGGAATATGTTCGTTGCCGATCCCGGAGAGAGGTACTTGAAGAAATCGGTGCCAGGGGTTTTGTTCTCTTGGAAGAGTTGGCTCGAGCGAGGGCGGACGAGCATGATGCTCGGTCACTTCTTGCCGACATCGCAGAGAGTGAAGATGAGGCTAGTAGGTCGTAGCCTTCTGAAGCGGGGCATAGATTTTGCCATTTTGTATGTGATGTTCGCAGAGCACATTTGTAGATGGAGAACACACCTTTTGCATATGTAAATAAAAGAAAACATGAAGTTTTATCTCTTATATATCCCATTCTGCTTCGCTTTTGACCAGGCGGGCTGGTTTCGGAGTTAGCGAGAATCCTTAGATTCGTAACACGGTTCCAGAGCTCACTAGGCAGGCCGGAGGCTCTTATACGCTTGGTTGATGTGGCCTTTAGTGCAAGATGGCGTTAGAGATCTTATCTTTGTTCAACTGTTTTGGGTTTAGTCTCCGAGTCGGGTTTCGACTCGAGCCTATTCGACCCACAAGCTTTTGCATCTACATGGGCGGGCGAAAATGGCTCTTACACCTTGCACTTGGGCATTTGTATTTTAACTATTTGGGTTTAGTCTCCGAGTCGGGTTACGACTCGAGCTTAATTGACCCTCAAGTGTTTTTTTGTGCTGTCGACTATGGCTCTTATGCATTGGGTCAAAGAGACCTTTTAGGTATGTGTCCCGGAGGCTCGTCAAGCTGGCGACAATGGCTCTTACGCTGTGCCCTTAGGCATGTATAGTTAATTATTTTGAATTCGGTCTCCGAATCAGGTTACGACTCGAGATCATTTTAATCCTCAAGTTTTCAACTTTTTAAGCTGGTGACAGTGGCTCTTACGCTTTTGGTCGTCGCGACCTTTTAGTGTGTAGCGCTAAGGCTCGTTTGGCTGGCAACAATGGCTCTTACGCTTTTGCCCGTGGGCATATGTAGGCTTTGTTTTCCTCTCATTAAGGACTTTTTGAAATGATTTTTCCTAACCCGTCATCAGTTTGGGAAGAACCTCAATTTCAAGTCGTTAGCGGCGATGTTTGAGCACCTCAGAAGGTTTAGCCTGTAGGCTGAGTAGCTCGATGCCTTTATGATTTGGAGCTGACATGGTCGAAGCTCATTTCCCTGTCGAGGGTATCCTGTTTTAATCGGTTCTTTTCGAAGTAGATCCGAAGTAATGGCCTGTGATTTTGTTAACGACGGTTGGGCGTTCCCGAGTCCCGTTAATTTGGCTGGTGCAACCGTTTTGACCGTAGTCATATGTGTTTGGTCGGAGCCATTTTTGATCCCGAGTGTGGTAGTTTAGGCATCTATATCGAGGGTATGCCCTTGCGAGAGTCTTACAAATGCGACATATAGCCTAAACTTTGGGATTGAGTTTTATGCCCGTGGTAAGGTCTTACAAAATCTTCAATCCTGTTGAGGTCTTACATTTTTTTCATGCCTATTGAGGTCTTACAGTTTTTTCATACATGTTCAAGTCTTACAGTTTTATCATGCCTGTTGAGGTCTTACAGTTTTTTCATGCCTGTTGAGGTCTTACAGTTTGTGTTGCTATGTTGAATAGATCTTGCTAGACCGAGTTTCCCCTCTCGGGGTCTTACGGCCTCGGGTTTTTAAGTGAGTGGTGACTGGTGACAGTCTCCGAGTCATCGAGTTTTTCTTAGGATCAAAGGCCGCTGCTCGCAAATTCGGAGTTGCCTCATTAAGGACATACGAGCATGGGGTTCCGTCCCTTGAGGCCGTGCGTTTCTCTTTCGAACTTTTGACGTCAGTGTCCGAGTATTCAAGGTACCTTCGATGTTGGTGATGCTTGGCAATTTATGCGTTGCCTTACCTGAAGGTTTTATGATTTCAGAGTTTCGACCCGGAGGTCGTTTGAGTGTTGAATTGCCGACGTCAGTCCCTGAGTGTTCGGGACATTTCCGGTGGAAGAATTATTACCTTATTTTGTGAAGGTGTTTTTGACAAAAGGTATTCTTTGATCGTCCGGTACAATAGTACACGTATTCGTCGACCAGAGCCTGGCTATATGGACATGGTTCGTTCGACCGTTTGTCCTGGTACATTACTTTCCTACAGGAACCCCATTTGGCATTTCATGACTTCTTCAAGTGGGCAGCTTTTTAGGGGGATGCCCATCATCGTTCAAAGTTGACTGCAAAAGAAGTTTTGAGCATTTGCTGAGTTTCTCTTAGGCAGCTCGCAGACGTTGCCTCGTTAAAAACCTTGAAGGTAAACCCCTTCTTTTGGGACAAAAACTCGGTCAAAGGAAAAGAGTGCAACAGGTGCGTTTTAGAACCTTAATGTATTCGGGCAGGGTTAGCGTTCTGACCGCTCCGATCGACTTCCTGCATAAGGGTTAGCCCAAATTCGAAACAAAAAGGGAGATGGTTATGCCTTGAAGTGAGATATGCTGGCGATGCCTCAGGATTGATTCAGGCTGATTTGTTTCAATTTCTCGAGGTTGAAGACGTGGTATGGTTTTTTACTTCATTTTTCCAAGTTCAATTAAGGGTGAGGACCTATTCGCCCTTTGGTTTACTCGGGGGCGGAGGTACAAATATTGGTACCACATCGTGTATTACGAACATTTCCCTCGACGCACGCTGTTCCCCGTAGACGATTTTAATTTTGTCCTTTGTTGGAAATTTTATCATCTGGTGAAGGGTGGACGGCATTACTCTCATGCAGTGTATCCACGGCCGCCCTAATAAGGCGTTATATCTCATGTCTCCTTCGATGACATGGAATTTGGCATCTTGGGTCGTGCCGGCCATGGTGACCGGAAGGATGATTTCTTCTTTCGTTGTTTCGCTTGACATGTTGAATCCGTTGAGGACTCGAGTGGCGGGCACAATTTGGTTGAGCAATCTGAGCTGCTCTATCACCCTCGACTTGACAATATTAGTCGAGCTACCCGGATCCACGAGTACACATTTTATTTGAAAATAATTTACAAGGAAAAAGATTACTAGTGCATCATTATGGGGCTGAGACAAGGTCTCAGTGTCCTCTTCGCTGAATGTGAGGGCATCCTCGGGAATATATCTCTGAGTCCGCTTTTCTTTGGTGATGGATATTTTTGGTCTTCTCATTACGGGTTCTTGCCGGTCATCGGCGCCCCCCATGATCATGTGGATGACATGTTGCGGCTCGTTTGCCTCATTCTTCTTGGTTGCCTCCCTTTCCCGGAACTAATTTTTAGCTCAATCGCTAAGGAATTCCCGGAGATGTCCTTTGTTAAGTAGTCGAGCTACCTCTTCTCGTAGCTGATGACAATCCTCGGTCTTGTGGCCATGCGTGTGGTGAAATTCGCATACCAAGTTGTAACTCCTTTGTGAAGGATCCGACTGTATAGGTTTGGGCTACTTGGCGTCTCTGATTTTACTGATGGCGAACACGATATCCGAAAACATCGATGTTGAAGTTGTATTTCTGACAAGTGGGGCACACCCGTTATCACCACGTTCCGATCGAACCTGGCTCTATTGATGAGCCCTCAAGGATCCTGTCATCGATCCACTCTCTAATCATTGCGAGGTATGGCTGATACCTTTCTTTGTTTAGTTTTGGTTCCTTTGCCGGGGGCCTGCTCGGGTATACTAAGCCCGAAGAGGCTCCCATCTGGTCATCCTCAGCCCGAAGGGCTCCTAGCTGGTCATCCTCAGCCCTGATCTTCGACTGGTACCAGTTGTGGACGTTTGACCATGTCACAACTGGGTACTCGATCAGGTTTTGTTTTAGTTGTTTCGAAGCCACCGAGCTTCGTTCGTTCAGACCTTGAGTAAAGGCCTACACTGCCCAGTCATCGGAGACTAGCAGTAGCTCCATCCGCTCTATCTGAAAGCGAGACACGAATTCTCGTAGCATTTCGTTCTCCCTTTGCTTGATTTTGAAAACATCGGACTTCCTCGTCGCTACTTTGATGGCACTGGCATGTGCCTTTACGAAGGAGTCTGCTAGCATGGCGAATGAATCTATGGAGTTAGGAGCCAAGTTGTGAAACCACATCATGGCCTCCTTCGAGAGTGTTTCCCCGAATTTTTTCAATAATACGGACTCGATCTCGTCATTCTTTATATCATTGCCTTTAACCGCACAGGTGTAGGCTGTAACGTGCTCATTAGGGTCAGTGGTCTCGTTGTACTTAGGGAGTTCCAGCATTTTGAACGTCTTTGGAATGGGTTTCGGGGCCGCCTCCTCGGGGAATGGCCTTTGTATGAACTTCTTCGAATCCATGCCCTTGAGGACCAGGGGTGCACCCGAGATCTGGTCGACACCAGAGTTATAGGTTTCGACCTTCCTGTCATTGGCTGCTATCATTTTGTCGCCTGATTCGATCCTTTTGGTGAGATCCTCAAGCATTTTTACTACGACCAGGTTGGCTATCGACCCGTTATTGCTCGATCTCTCGGGTACATGTTCGGCTATCCGGCGCTGCTATGCTGGGAGTCTTTGGATGGCTTTGTAAATGAGTGATAGCCAATTGTTATGCTTGCAACATTTCAAAAATAACATGAAGGCTAACTTCCTGTTCTTCCCGGACTGGGGTTTTTTGGGCTTCCTGTTGGCCGCCATACCATATGCTCCTGTCGGTGTGTGAGGTTTCGTTGACCTGCTGTGCATCCTACGAATCCGCGTCTTCTAAAATCGGCCCGAGCGCGTTATCGAGATTCTACGGTGGTGCGCCGACAACTGGAACAACCACACTGTCTTCCCTGTGGTTTTCGAGGTTGTCGTTCTCGACTCTGTTTACTGATCCAGACATTTTGTCCTGAAATCTAAAGATCTTGGAGAAGAAAAAGTGTGAAAGATAACTTGCATTTTTGTAATGAAACCAGCAAGAAAATAATCACTACTCCCTCTATTCCAGTTTATGTGAACCTATTTCCTTTTTGGTTCATTCCAAAAAGAATGAACCCTTTCTAAATTTGGTAAAAATTTAAAATAAAGTTACAACTCTACCCTTAATGAGAAGCTTTTATAACCACACAAATACTCTTGGCCCCATTTGGACTTGTTTAGGACCACAAATTCCAAAAGTCTTCATTTGTTTCTTAAACTCCATACTCAGTCAAACAGGTTCACATAAATTGGAACGGAGGGAGTATTATTTTTAGCCCTACGGTGGGGGCCAAACTGTTTACTGTAAAAATGGTAATAACAATTAATTTTGTAAATGAGACTCTTAAAATACGTGATCTATTTTTATACTAGTTGTTAGAGCAGTTGATGCTAGGCGTATGAAGTTTAATGATGAAATACAAGTTAAACCGGGGCAGTAATCAAACCGAGGGGCTTGCTACCGGGGTTCGGGCTAATCGATGAAAGGCCTCGAGGTCGATATCGGGCTCGAGCTCGAGCAATCTGGAGGAACCGAAAAGGGGATAACAATTAAGATA
The DNA here is from genome assembly GCF_000715075.1 of Nicotiana tabacum. Classification (NCBI taxonomy): domain Eukaryota; kingdom Viridiplantae; phylum Streptophyta; class Magnoliopsida; order Solanales; family Solanaceae; genus Nicotiana; species Nicotiana tabacum. Next base: position 134,049,850 of record NC_134087.1, read on the forward strand.
TAATTAAAGAAGGCTTTTTTGGCCAATATCAAGTAATAAATGAAGAACAAGAATGAAAACAATAAATGGAAAGAGTAGCCTCGAGCGAGTAAGTAAGAGAGAAAATAGAGAGAGATATTATTGATCTTGTGTAGAATGGTTGGAGTTGTTCCTTACAGAGTATTAACAACTCCCCTTTTGTAAGAGGGGAAATCCAAACTTAGTACAAGTTACGTTGAGTGATAAAGGAAGCGGGATGGGACAACTAACTAGCTTCATGACGTATACGTAGGCCAATGTTAGGCTGCCCATGTAGACTTAATCGACTTCGGATGCACTCTTCGGAGGCCTCTCGTGCTCTTCGGGGTCTCGGCTAATGTTATCCCTAGGCTGGGTGTTGACAGATCTTGAGGGAAGTATCCGGCTCGAGGTCTCGAGCCTCCAAGAGGATCTCCTGAAGCACATTGTCAGTGAGAAATTAGTCCCCCGATTTCACCATACACAGAGAGGTTTAAGCAACGAAAGTAGAAGTTTGAAATATTAAAGTTCATAAGCTTGAATTGGATTGTGATTCATGGTTTTAGCGTTGTTTGATGTGATTGAGGCTTCGAGCAAGTTCGTGTCAGGTTTTTAGACTTGTATGGGTGTTTGGTTTGGAGCCCCGGGGGCTTGGGTGTGATTTGGGATAGCTTCGGAGTGATTTGCTAAGAAATAGGATTGCTGGTACTCATATGATCGCAATTGCAATGTATTGGTTGCAAATGCGGTCATCGTATTTGCGAGGTTCTGTTCGCATTTACGAACCTCGGCGGCTAGGGGGATCGTTCGCATTTGCGACAATTGGGTCACTTTTGCTAGGCCTGAATGGTTCGCATTTGCGAAGTAGTCCAGTTTAGTCGGGGGTAGCATTTGCGATGAAATCTTCGCATTTGCGATCTCCCTGTTGCAAATGCGACATCAGAGGGCTGTGTCCAACTATTAATTTCAAGACATAGACCATTTAGCTCATTCCCTTCATCCTCTTTGGCGATTTTTGGAGCTTTTGGAAGAGGGTTTTCACCTAGAACTTTGAGGTAAGTAATTTCTACACAACATGAGTTAAATGCATAGATTATGGGTAGATTAACATATGAAAATTAGGGAAAATCAAGTGTTTTAGATGAAAACCTAGAATTTGGTAAAAACAAGATTTAACCACGAAATTTGTTAGGGAATGGAGTAAAAATCATATATTGGTGATCCTTAGGTTATGGGTAACAACTTTCTTCAGAAATTTTCGGAATCCAGGCACGTGGGCCCGGGGATGAATTTTAGGAGCCTTGCATTTAGGGTTGGGTAATCACCTTAATAGTTGGAATATGAATTTTTGAACATATATTGATTAGTTTATACACAATTTCATTAGTTTTGGATTGTTCCGCACCGCATTGAGGGTTTGAGCATAATCTTGGACCGAAAAGCGGGATTCGGAGCAAGGTGAGTCTCCTTTCTAACCTTGTAAGAGGGAATTGTCCCCATATGTGAATTAATTGGATTTGTGCTTCTATTTGTAGAGGCTACGTACGTACGAGGTGACGAGAGTCTGTGCGTAGCTACTATTGTGTTTAAGTCTGGGTAGTCTAAGACCCAAAAGCATGCTCTACTTGTAATATTTGGAATCTTGTTGTCCATTAAAACATGATTAAATTGCATCGAATTAATAAATGAATTTCCAAAAAGATTCAACTTCATTTTCTTGAATTGTTAAAAGAGAATTGGCTTTCCTTTGGATAATTGTTCCCTGATGACTTCTCGATTGACTGTCTATGTGTGTCTAATTTTGGAACGGGCCAAACGCCTCGTTAGATTAAATAGATGCACCTATGGTACGCGTCATTCGACCCTTTGGCAGTGCACAATTTAAATACATGTTGGATCGGGTCGTACAACCTTGGCATGATTTGCGCATGGTTGTATTGCTTTCCTTGAGATTTATAGATGTTGAGATTTGCTCTCCCTGGCTTGAGATAAATTGATACGTAATAGATTATGAAATTGGAAACTTCTTAATATAAAAAGGAATGTTTACTTGTTTCTTGACTTACTTGAATTTGCTGTCGTTTTCAATAAATCCATGATTATTCATATTATTATCAAATTAATATTGGTGTGACGACCCGACCAGTTGTCTCATGAGTTACTTCTCCGTTTCCCCATTTCTGCTTCTTATTTCTTTGTCTATCGGTCTATATGTGATCGGGTTGGTTGGCTCGGGTTCGGAAAGGATTTGGTAAGGTTTTAAACACTTAGTCTCTTTTGAGGGAGCTTAAGTAGGAAAAGTCAATCGGATGTTGACTTATGTGTTAAAGGGCTCGGATGTGAATTCCGATGGTTCGGATAGCTTTGGAAGATGATTTGGGACTTATGAGTGTGATCGAAATGTGTTTTGGAGGTCCGGAGTAGATTTAGTCTTGAATCGGCGAAATTGGATTTTGGCGTTTTCCGGTTGATAGGTGAGATTTTGATATAGGGGTCAGAATGGAATTCCGAGAGTTGCAGTAGTTCCGTTGTGTCATTTGGGATGTGTGAAAAATTTCAGGTCACTCGGACGTGGTTTGGTTGGGTTTTTGATCAAAAAGTGTAATTCGGAAGAATTTGGAAACTTAGGCTTGAATCCGATGTGTTTTGGTTGATTCGATGTTGTTTGAGGTGTTTTGAAGATTGGTATAAGTTTGAACAAGGTTATGGGATATGTTTGTACTTTTGGTTGAGGTCCCAGGGGCCTCGGGGTGATTTCGAATGGTTGACGGAGAAGTTTGGAATTTTGGAGAGCTGCAGATTTTCTGCTTCTGGTATTTCCGCACCTGCGCATTGGGGACCGCAGGTGCAATGCCGCAGATGCGAGGTAGAAGACCGCAAAAGTGGAAGAAGGTGAGGTAGGTTGTGACAGTAGAAGCGGTTGGGTAACCGCACCTGTGATGGCGCAGGTGTGGAGAGTTGAGAATAAGTGAAAACCCGTAAAAGCTGCTCTTGGACCGCAAAAGCGGTACCGCAAATACGGTGGATTGACCGCAGGTGCAAAAATTCCTGGGTCAGAATGTATATATTTCTTTCTTCGCGATTTTCACAGGGTTTCACCATTTTTAAACGCGATTTCTGGAGCTTTGGGCAATTTTGAAGAGAGAGTTCAAGGAGACTTCATTGAGGTAAGAATTTTGGACCAAAAACTCATCCCTATGGTAGTATTTCACGGATTAGAGCTATAATTAATGGAATTTAAGGGTTAAAATTGGGGAAAACTAGGGCTTGGTATTGGAGACCTAGACTTGAGGATTTGAGGGACCATTTGTGGTCGGATTTTGGTACTTTTGATATGTATGAGCTCATGGGGAGATAATGAATCTATTGATGTGAATTTTATTGAATTTCGAGATGTGGGCCTAGGGGTTGGGTTTTGGTAATTTCGGGATATATGTTGTAAATTGAATATGGTATTTCAAAATGTTGTAATTTCGGGATTTCGAAATGTTGTAATTTCGGGATTTATGGTATTGGGCTTCGTTCCCTTAGCATATTTTGACGTCGTGATTCTGATTTTGGATAGATTCAATGCAAGTGGAGGCCGATTCAAGGGGAAAAGGCATCGTGGGCTAGAGTTTGGACCGGATTGAGGTGAGTTATGATTGTAAATGATGTCCTGAGGGTATGAAATCCCGGATTGCACATCGTTGTGCTATATTGAGGTGACACACACGCTAGATGACGAGCATGGGGTCGTGCACTGTTGGGGATTGTGACTTAGGTCCTACCGAATGACTGTTTTACCGCGTATTTGGCTGAAAACTATTTGCTATCATCATGTTTTGGGTTGAATGCCATATTTCGGCTTCGTGCCAACTATTTGAACCCTTAGGGGATTTTTATTGATATTTCCTCATTGTTTGACTTTATACTTGAACTCAATCATGCTATATTCTACTGTTTTCATAACTCAGCCATGTTTACTCTATTTTAACACTTGAATGATATTTTAAATAATATTCTAGGCTGAGCATCATGTTTTATTGTTGCCCGAGTGGTTTGTGAGATTCTGACTGAGTAAGGCCGATGGCCTATGTCGTGAGGAAACACTGATTATGATTATGGGGCCGAGGGCCTGAGATTTGTATGCCACGAGTTGGCTTGTTGATATGAGGCCGAGGGCCTAGTGATGATGCCACGAGATGGTTTGATATTGAGCCTGGGCCAAAAGGGGCCCCTCCAGGAGTTTGCACACCCCCAGTGAGCGCGGGTACCCATTATGATGTGAGATATAGCCCGAGGGGCTGGCATTGTTGACATTGTGCCCAAGGGGCAATCCTTTTTGTGCTTATCTGTCTTATTTCTCTGCCATTTACCTGCTTAATTGTTAAAAAGGTGTTTCATGAAGTTTGAACTAAATTAAAATGACTTTACACATTATTACCGCTTCACTGTTTTTACTGGCTTTTACTATTCCCGTGTAGCCTATACTGTGCCTTACGTGATTTCTTGCTTTCACTCTTTATTTATGATTATTACTCACTGAGTTGGAGTACTCACTATACTCCCTGCACCCTGTATACAGATTCAGGCATTGCTGATACTGCCAACGAGGGTTGGGAGCTCCCGACAGATTTTGGAGTTACGAGGTAGCTGCTTGGCGTCCGCAGTACCGTGCTTCTCCCCCTTTATCTCATTTCTTCTTTTTTCTCAGTTATTATGTAATAGCTTGGTAGATATTTTAGAATTGTAGTGTATCGATAGACCCTCATGACTAGTGATACCTCGGTATCGGGCTGTGTTGGGTTTTATTTCCGCAAACTGCAATGAATTGGGAAAGTATCGGCTGGCCTTGTCTTCACGAAAAGCGCCATCACGACCGAGTTTGGGTTTAGGGTCGTGACAAGTTGGTATGAGAGCCTAGGTTACATAGGTCTCACGAGTCATGACCAGGTTTAGTAGAGTCTCGTGGATCAGTACAGAGACGTCTGTATTTATCCTCGAGATACTACAAAACCTTTAGGAAAAACTTCATATCCCTGAAATTCTTGTCGTGCGAATTCGTTGATCCGAGTACTAAACTTCTATTATTCTATTCTCTCATAGATGGTAAGGAAATGCGCTACCGGTCATGTTGGATGACCACCAGTACCACCAGCTGTGGCCACTAGAGGCCGAGGACGCGGTCGTGGTTGCGGTAGGGGTAGAGGTGTGGCCCGCACAGCAGTTAGGGCAGCACCTGCAGATCCACCAGCCCCCCCTGTTCTGGATCAGGTCCTAGTTGTGGACGCTCCAGCAGCACCAGTTCAGGCACCAGCTGTGCCCATTTTGATTCCAGGTCTTCAGGAGGCCTTGGCTCAGATTCTATCAGTTTGCACTGGCCTAGCTCAGGCAGTCTCAGCTACTGCAGCCGCAGCTATTCTTAGGCCGGGGGAGGCAATCAATCTCACTCTGCTCGTACACCTGAGCAGGTCGTGCAGGGACTTCAGACGCCAGGGGCACATCCAGCCCAACCGGTTGTAGCTGCTCAGGACTATGTAGTTCCTTCCATGCCAGAGGACGAGCAGTGTAGGTTGGAGAGGTTTGGTAGACTTCAGCCTCCGACTTTTAGTGGTCTAGAGGGCTAGGATGCCTAGTGTTTCTTGGACAACTGTCAGAGGATGCTTCGTACAACGGGTATTCTGGAGAGCATCGGGGTCGCTTTCACTACTTATCAGTTTTCGGGAGCTGCCTTCACTTGGTGGGAGACTTTTGAGAGGCATAGGCCTGTTGGTGCAACACCCCTTACCTGGCAGCAGTTCTCCATTCTCTTTCTGGAGAAGTATGTGCCGCAGTCTCGCAGAGAGGAGCTGCGCAGGCAGTTTGAGTGGTCGTGTCAGAGAGAGATGACTGTGATGCAGTATGATATGAGGTTCTCTGAGTTAGCTCGCCATGCAATTTGGTTGGTTCCGACAGATAGAGAAAGGATTAGGAGGTTGGTTGATGGCCTCACTTATTAGCTTCGTATTCTTATGACCAGGGAGAGGGTGATTGGTGCTACTTTCGAGGAGGTTGTAGACATTACCCGTGAGATTGAGTCTGTTCGTCGCTAGGAGCGAGAGGAGAGGGAGGCCAAGAGGCCTCGAGGGTCAGGTAGTTAGTGGTGCTACTTTGAGGGGTCAATTTCAGCACAGTAGAGGCCATCCATTAAGGCATGCTCAACCAGCTCACCCAGGTTATCGTGGGGCATCATCGAGTCATGGTTCTCACAGTTCTCATCAGGGCCAGTCATTACTTAGTGCCCTTCCAGCTCAAAGTTCATCCCTTGCTCCATTAGTTTAGGGCTCTTCTATGCCAGGTGCATTTGCCAGTCATTCCGGTTTGAGGGGTTCCATTCAATTCCCTTCTCAAGCACCAGGGATTTGTTAAGAGTGTGGAGAGATGGGTCATATGTGGAGGCAGTATCCTCATCGTCTTGCGGGTTTATCTTAGCAGAGGGGTCAGTCATCGGCTTCAGCACTAGTTACTTCATCATCACCCACCCACCTAGCTAGGGGTAGAGGTCAGTCAGCTAGGGGTTGCCCTAGAGGGGGAGGTCAATCCGTTGGCGGTCAGGCCCATTTCTATGCACTTTCAGCTATACCTGATGCTATTGCTTCCGATAATGTTATTACAGGTATTATTTCAGTCTGCCATAGACATACTTCTGTATTATTTGATCCCGTTTCCACCTTTTCTTATGTGTCATCATACTTTTCTCATTATTTGAGTGTGCCCCATGAGTCTCTTGCTTTATCTGTTCATGTATCTACCTCAGTGGGCGATACTATTATTGTAGACCGTGTGTACCGATTGTGTGTGGTGACTATTGGGGGTCTAGAGACCCGAGTGGATCTTTTATTATTATGTATGGTGGATTTCGATGTCATTTTGGGCATGGATTGACTATCTCCGTGTTGTGCTATTCTAGACTGTCATGCCAAGACAATCACATTGTCTATATCGGGTGTGCCACGGATTGAGTGGCGAGGTTTGACTGATTATGTTCCTAGTAGAGTGATCTCATTCTTAAAGCCCAGCGTATGGTTGGGAAAGGTTGTCTTTCGTATCTAGACTTTGTGAGGGATGTCGGTGTAGAGACTCCCAGTATTGATTTTGTTCCAATTGTGTAGGATTTTCCTGATGTGTTTCCTACAGACCTGCCGAGCATGCCACCGGACAGGGATATTGATGTTGGTATTGACCTGATGCCGGGTACTCAGCCCATTTCTATTCTGCCATATCGTATGGCATCAGCGGAGTTGAAGGAACTAAAGGAGCAGCTTCAGGAACTCTTTGATAAGGGGTTCATTCGGCCTAGTGTGTCACCTTGGGGTGCGCCGGTTCTATTTATGAAGAAGAAGGATGACACTATAAGGATATGCATTGATTATAGGCAATTGAACAAAGTAACAGTTAAGAACAAGTATCCCTTGCCTCGCATTGATGATTTATTCGACCAGCTTCAGGGAGTGAGAGTGTTCTCCAAGATTGATCTTCGTTCAAGTTATTACCAGTTGAAGATCAGGGACTCGGATATTATTAAGATAGCTTTCAGGACCCGATATGGTCATTATGAGTTCTTGGTGATGTCTTATGGGTTGACCAATGCCCCAGCAGTGTCCATGCATTTTATGAATAACGTGTTCCTGCCTTATCTCGAATCGTTTGTCATAGTCTTCATTGATGATATTCTGGTGTATTCGCGTAGTCAAGAGGAGCACGTGGAGCATTTGAGAGTTGTGTTGCAGAGATTGAGGGAGGAGAAGCTTTATGTAAAATTCTCCAAGTGTGAGTTTTGGCTCGGTTCAATGGCTTTCTTGGGGCACGTGGTGTCTAGCGAGGGTATTTAGGTTGATCTGAAGAAGATAGAGGCGGTTCAGAGTTGTCCTAGACCTTCCTTAGCCATAGAGATTCGCAGTATTCTTGGTTTGGCGGGTTATTATCGCTGGTTTGTTCAGGGATTCTCGTCTATCGCATCGTCCTTGACCAAGTTGACTCATAAGGGTGCTTTATTTATGTGGTCGGATGAATGTGAGGAGAGCTTTCAGAAGCTCAAGATAGCCTTGACCACAACTCCAGTGTTAGTTTTGCCATCAACTTCAGGTTCATATACCGTGTATTGTGATGCTTCGAGAGTTGGTATTGGTTGTGTATTGATGCAGGAGGGTAGAGTTATTGCTTATACTTCTCGTCAGTTGAAGCCCCATAAGAAGAACTACCCCATTCATGATTTGGAGTTGGCTGTCATAGTTCACGCGTTGAAGATTTGGAGGCATTACTTTTATGGTGTGTCATGTGAGGTGTTTACTGATCATTGTAGCCTCTAGAAATTGTTCAAGCAGAAGTATCTCAATTTGAGGCAGCGAAGATGGTTAGAGTTTCTAAAGGATTATGATATCACTATATTGTACCATTCGAGGAAAGCAATGTGGTGGCCGATGCCTTGAGCCGAAAGCCGGTGAGTATGGGGAGTTTGGCATATATTCTAGTTAGGGAGAGACCTCTTGCAGTTGATGTTCAGGCCTTAGTCAATCGGTTCGTGAGGTTGGATATTTCGGAGCCTAGTTGGGTATTAGCTTATGTGGTTTCTCGGTCTTCTTTATATGATCACATCAGAGAGCGCCAGTATGATGATCCGCATTTGCTTGTCCTTAAGGATAGAGTTTAGCATGATGATGCCAGAGATGTGACTATTGGTGATGATGGGGTATTGAGGATGCGGGGCCGGATATGTGTACCCAATGTGGATGGGCTTCGGAAGTTTATTCTGGAAGAGGCCCATAGCTCACGGTATTCCATTCATTCGGGTACCGCGAAGGTGTATTAGGATTTAAGGCAACATTATTGGTGGAGGAGAATGAAGAAAGACATTGTGGGATTGGTGGCTCGGTGTCTCAATTGTCAGCAGGTGAAATATGAGCATCAAAGACCGGGTGGCTTGCTTAAGCGGATGGATATTCCAGAGTGAAAGTGGGAGAGGATCACTATGGACTTTGTAGTTGGGCTCCCACGGACTTTGAAGAAGTTCGATGCTATTTGGGTGATTGTGGATTGGCTGACCAAGTCTGCGCACTTCATTCCTGTGTGTACTACCTATTCTTCAGAGCGGTTGGCAGAGATCTATATCCGGGAGATTGTTCATTTGCATGGTGTCCCAGTTTTCATCATTTCGGATAGGGGCACTTGTTTACTTCAAAGTTCTGGAGGTTTGTGCAGCGAGAGTTGGGTACTCAGGTTGAGTTGAGCACAACTTTTTACCCTCAGACGGACGGGCAGTCCGAGTGTACTATTCAGATTTTGGAGGACATGTTGCGTGCTTGTGTCATTAACTTCGGAGGGTCATGAGATCAGTTTCTACCGCTTGCAGAGTTTGCTTATAATAATAGCTACCAGTCGAGTATTCAGATGGATCCATGTGAGGCTTTGTATGGGAGGCGGTGTAGATCTCCAGTCGGTTGGTTTGAGCTGGGTGTGGCTAGACTATTGGGGACAGACTTGGTGCAGGATTCTTTAGAAAAGGTGAAGGTAATTTAGGAAAGGCTTCGTACAACGCAGTCGGGGCAAAAGAGTTATGCTGACAGGAAGGTTCAGGATGTGTCCTACATGGTTGGTGAGAAGGTTCTGTTGAAGGTTTCACCTATGAAGGGTGTTATGAGGTTTGGGAAGAAGGGTAAATTGAGTTCTCAGTTCATTGGACCTTTTGAGGTGCTTCAGAGTATTGGGGAGGTGGCTTATGAGCTTGCTTTGCCACCCAGCTTGTTGTGTGTGCATCTGTTATTTCATGTTTCTATGCTCCAGAAGTATATTGAGGATCCGTCTCATGTTTTGGATTTTAGCACGGTTCAGTTGGATGGTGATTTGACTTATGATGTGGAGCCAGCAGCTATTTTGGAGCTCCAGGTTTGGAAGTTAAGATCAAAGGATATAGCTTCCGTGAAAGTGTAGTGCAGAGGTCGGCCCGTGGAGGAGGCTACCTAAGAGACCGAGCGCGAGATGTGGAGTAGATATCCTCACCTGTTTGAGGCTTCAGGCATGTTTCTTGACTCGTTCAAGGACGAACATTTGTTTAAGTTGGGGAGGATGTGACGACACGACCAATCATCTCATGAGTTACCACTCTGTTTCCCCCATTTCTGCTTCTTATAGCATTGTCTATCGGTTCTATATATGATCGGGTTGGTTGGCTCGGGTTCGGAAAGGATTTGGTAAGGTTTGAGACACTTAGTCTCTTTTGAGGAAGCTTAAGTTGGAAAAGTCAACCGAATGTTGGCTTATGTGTTAGAGGGCTCGAACGCGATTTCTGGAGCTTTGGGAAATTTTAAAGAGAGAATTCAAGAAGACTTCACTGAGGTAAGGATTTCGGACCAAAAACTCATCCTTATGGTATTATTTCACGGATTAGAGCTATAATTAATGGAATTTAAGGATTAAAATTGGGGAAAACTAGGGTTTGGTATTGGAGACTTAGACTTGAGGATTTGAGGGACCATTTGTGGTCGGATTTTGGTACTTTTGATATGTATGAACTCATGAGGAGATGAGGAATCTATTGATGTGAACTTTATAGAATTTCGAGACGTGGGTCCGGGGGTCGGGTTTTGGTAATTTTGGAATTTATGGTGTAAATTGATTATTTTTGCTTGGGCTTCGTTCCCTTAGCATATTTGACATCGTGATTCTAATTTTGGATAGATTCGACGTGAGTGGAGGCCGATTCGAGGGGCAAAGGCGTTGCAAGCTAGAGTTTGGACCAGATTGAGGTGAGTAATGATTGTAAATGATGTCTTGAGGGTATGAAACCCTGGATTGCACATCGTTGTGCTATATTGAGGTGACACACATGCTAGATGACGAGCGTGGGGTCGCGCACTGTTGGGGATTGTGACTTAGTCCATCCCGAATGACTGTTGTATTTGACTGAAAACTATTTGCTATCATCATATTTTGGGCTGAATGCCATATTTGGGCTTTGTGCCAACTATTTGAACCCTTAGAGGATTTTTATTGATATTTCCTCACTGTTTGACTTTATACTTGAACTTAGTCATGCTATATTCTATTGTTTTCATAACTCAGCCATGTTTACTATGTTTTAACACTTGAATGATATTTTAAATAATATTCTTGGTTGAGCATCATGTTTTACTGTTGCCCGAGTATCTTGTGAGATTCTGACTGAGTAAGGCTGAGGGCCTATGTTGATTATGATTATAGGGCCGAGGGCCTGAGATTTGTACGCCACGAGGTAGCTTGTTAATATGAGGTCGAAGTCCTAGTGATGATGCAAAGAGATGGCTTGATATTACGCTTGGGCCAAAAGGGTCCCCTCCAGGAGTCTGCACACCCCCAGTGAGCGCGGGTACCCATTGTGATGTGAGATATAGCCCGGGGGGATGACATTGTTGACATTGTGCCCGAAGGGCAATCCTTTATGTGCTTATCTATCTTATTTGTCTGCAATTTACCTGCTTAATTGTTAAAAAGGTATTTCATGAAGTTTGAACTGAATTAAAATGACTTTACACATTATCACTACTTCACTGTTTTTACTGGCTTTTACTATTCCAGTGTAGCCTATATTGTGCCTTACGTGATTTCTTGATTTTAGTCTTTATTTATGATTATTACTCACTGAGTTGGAGTACTCACTATACTTCCTGCACCCCGTGTGCAGATTCAGGCGTTGCTGATCCTGCCAGCGAGGGTTGAGAGCTCCCGACAGATTTCAGAGTTCACGAGGTAGCTACTTGGCGTCTATAGTCCCATGCTTCTCCCCCTTTATCTCATTTCTTCTTCTTTCTCAGTTATTCTGTAATAACTTGGTAGACATTTCAGACTTGTAGTATATCGATAGACGATCAAGACTAGTGACACCCCGGTATCGGGCTGTGTTGGGTTTTATTTCCGCAAACTGTAACGTCCACTGCTTACTCTTGGATTATTTACTACGTTTTAGACTTAATTCTTATTGTTTAACTGCTTAAAACTAAAATGGGAAAGTGTCGGCTAGCCTTGTCTTCACGAGAGGCGCCATCACGACCAGATCCAGGTTTAGGTTCGTGACAATTGGACCATTAGTAAGTGTCAAAGTCGACCTCTCGTCTCTACTTCTTCGAGATTAGACGGAGTATTCACTGGGTACACGTTGTTTTCGTACTCATATTACACTTGCTGTGCATTTTGTTGCACAGGTCCATGTGTGGCTTAGTGGCATAGCGACATGGTTGATACGGAGACTTAGGTGAGCTGCATTTATTGAGACGCCCCGCAGCCAGCAGAGTCTCCTTCAGAATATTGTATTGTATTATTTCATTTTTGTCCACTTTGTGTTCCGTACAGTTATTTTATTTTTATGTCATTCCCTAGTAAAAGCTCATGCACTTGTGACACCGGGTTCTGGGATGATTATGGGGTATTTGTATTAATTCCAAACATTTTTATTTAATTTGAAACGGTTATCTTTTACTAGTACAATTGAAGGAAAAATCATAATTTTCAACATTACTAAAACAAGTCCTAAATTAACTATGTATGATTGGCTTGCCTGATAGCGATGTCCGGCGCCATCACGACCTTTAGTGGATTTTGGGTCGTGATAAAAATTATTAGTTTTCTTTGAAAACAAAATACTTTATGAATCTCTACTTTGATGTGTATTTTTTAAAAAATAATTCTATTTGATCCTTTTCTTTTATTTTACTTTCTTCTTTTTTGTTCTTCCTCTAGTTGTTTCAGATATAGTAGTCGAATAAAATTCTGACCTAAAATAAAAGACTTGATAAAAAAATACTTTTTCTGTTTCAATTTATTTCAACCTATTCATATCTAGTCCATGCCATAAAGAATTACCTCTTTTCATATTTGAAAATAATTTACCTTTATATAATGAGTCACACAAAATATATATGCCTCACTTTATACCACAAGTTTAAAAGTATTTTTTTTTCTTCTTAAATTTCATGTCCAATCAAATATGTTCACATAAATTGAAACGGAGGGAGTATATTATTTTGGTTTTAAAGGGCAAATATGAGTCATTACACTCATGATAAGGACATATTTTGGACTAAAGTCAAACAGAGGAAAAATATATTTTATCTTCCATAGTTGATGGGCAAATAAGAATCATTTCACTAATAATAAGGATATATATATATATGACCAGATTCAAAATAAGGATAAATTTTCTTTATTTTCCATTATTGTGGGGGCATTGTTGACCCTTTCACCTTTTCCGTAAGTTAAAGTTAAAGACTAAAGAAGTTCATATTTATAATGCAAAAAAAAAAACAGACAAAGAAAAACATCGCAGCTGCAAAACACTTCAAATCGCAGCCCCTCTTCTCCCTGAAAATCAGCTCCAAACAACCAGTCAAATTAAAATCAATCACCATTCAAAACAGATCTTAATTTTACTTTTAAGACTTACTGTAGCAACGAGCTCCCATTAGCCAATTTCAACAAAGTTGCCAGTGATAGCTACTGCTTATGTAACGTGAAGCTTGGATGGTTGAAGAACAACTTGGATGGTTTGTTTAAGGCGTGATTCTCATTTTTGAAGCTAAAAGCAACAACAAATTAAAAACAGATCTTATTTTGCTTTGAAGAGTTACTGTAGCATCGAATTAGCAAAAAATGTGCTTTTCTTGTCATAAGTATTAACGTGGAAAAGCGTTTTCATTGGTGTAAGAGAGTGTTGACGCGAAAATCTAGGTTGATCTATGTTGTCTCAAGCTTTTTTAAAAAACACTTTACAGTTGGAAGATCCTTCACGGAGTGCTGCCATGGCCACTATGGCCAGTGGCCAGCTACCCGCAAACACTGGGACACCTCCCCAGCCTCCCCTTAACATCATCCAGCCTTGCATGACAACAGTAAATGTTCCAAAAACTATGGATTATGCAAACGTTGTAAAACCCACGACCAGTACTTCGACAATGCAAGATCGAGCAGCAGTAGTTGATCCAATCCCCCTAGACAAGCCCAATTCTTTCAAGGACAACCAACGGTATGCTTTACAGAATCAGAAGTTGAACGTATGAACTATATTGAAGGACTGCAACAGGCAGTTGTGTGCAAATTTTCATACGGATGGCCATACATCAATGAAATACGTCAAATTGTTCCTATGCAGTGTGGTATCAAAGCTGATTGCAACATTGGATATCTTCGTGACAGACACATTTTGATTCGATTTTCATTATGGCAAGATAACGTAGATTTCTCATCAAAAGGAGTGTACTATGTTAAGGATAAGCATGGGGATGAATATCAACTAAGAACTTTGATCTATGATGCAAAATTTAATGTTGGAGAGGAGACACCTAAGGTAATGGCTTGGATTTCATTCCCTAATTTGCTGCCTACCTATTTTGTCAGAGAATGCCCGTTCTCTCTAGCTTCTGCTGTAGGTAAACCCCTTCACTTGGATTTGGCTACTGTCAAGAAAACTAGACCTAGTTGTGCTCGTGTTAAAGTGTTGGTGGATCTGCTAGCTGACCTCCCCAAGAAAGTTCGGATGGACATTGTCAATGAAGTAAATGGGGATGTTAGAACTGAATGGGTAACCATTAACTATGATTATTTGCCAAAGTACTGTAAAGAGTGAAAGTTACAAGGCCATGACATGCTTGAATGTTGGAGAATTAATCCTGATTTAAGGGAAAGCAAAAATGTCCAGCAGCAGGAAAATGTCGAAAATGTGAAACAAGGTACTAAGAAACCGGCAAAACATGATGCTCCTTTGATGATCCTTACTAATGGTAAGGTAGTTGGTAATGCAGGCCCTCGATAGAAGGAAGTTCGAGACAATAGGGGACTAAACAAAGGCAAACAATCTGAAGGTACTACTGCAGAAGGGAAAGAAATAGTTCTTGTTAACAATATAGATGTGACAAAACAAATACAAACAACCAACCAATTTGCAGTGCTAGAAATTGAAAATGGTGAGATCAATGAAGGTTATCAATGGGCAGCTGTGGAGGAAACAACAGTTCAAAAAACCACAAATAACAACATTCAGCAAAATAATTCCATAGCAGGTGTGGAGAATGAGTCAAAGGAGCAGGAATTTGATTTTTCAACTAGATAAATAGTACAAAAGGTAACTTCTCCTAGCTCATCTAGGAGACAATCATCCAAGACACAACCCAAGAAACTGAACCCTGCAGCACCTACTTTCAATCCTACAGCAATAAAAAATCATGTAGCAAATAGGGAAGCAACAGCTCATTCTGTACAAAAAGAGTTGGGGAATGAGCAGCATTTTCACAATGAGTCAACTGCCCATTGGGTCCAAAAAGCATTCAAAAATAATGTAGTTCAAGTCAATAATTCATGTCAAGACATTCCTTCACATGACACCAATGTTGAACAACAATTAGCAAACAACAAAGAAAATGAATTTGTTGAAGATATAGATTTTGAGAAATTCATGGCCAATGGAAAAGAAAAATGGGCAGGAGGGAGATTATGGCTCGACCAAACAGAGAAAGACCTAGCAGATGGTTAGATTCCAGATACAATGCATAGTGATGAAGAATTTGGAGGAAATGAAGTGGAAGATGAGGATCAAAGTTTTAATTGTAATGCCAATGCAATCAATATTCAAAGCATCAGCGAATGCACAAATGCAGCAACAGAAAAGACAAAAGAGGGGAACATTAATATTATAGATCCAGGAGGGACTTCACATAATGCTGTTAGTAATGTCTTGGAAGAAGCTGAAAATGCAGACAAGAAACAAGACAAGAATGCAGACAATAACCGAACTATGACAGTGCAGGTTTATTCAAGAAGTATTGTTCCATGGAGCACCGTGCAGGATGTAGTAGGAAGTAACGTTCCACTGAACAATACAATGTTGTTGACCAATGAACATGCTGCAAAAGATGCTGAACTTATCAACCAGGAAGAGGATATTGTTACATCAAAAGAAGAAGTAGAAGCACATGATCAAGTTAACCATGCAGAACTTAAAGGTGGAGACATGGATGAGGAATCCACTGCACAAAATTTCCTTAATGTTGCCAAGCAGGGAGATTTGTCGCCAAGGCTTATTGAACTAGTAAAATCTGCAACAAAGGGAAAAAAGAAACAGTCAAAAGAGACTTCTACTGTCCTAGTTAGTGGAGTACAAACAAGGAGAACACTGTCCAAATCCCAAAACATTTAATGGATGCCATTATATGGAATGTCAGGTCAGTAAACACAATGCAAACATTTGAAAGGCTGATTACAATGCACAGAAAACATCATTTTGAGTTCATAGGAATCCTTGAGCCTATGCAACGGTCTCACAAAATGGAGAGGTATAGAGCAAGAATTGGTTTGGCACAGGCTGTGGTGAATGTGTCAAGCAAGATTTGGGCTTTTATTGATGAAATTGTTGAGGTTACTATTTTATATAACATGACTCAACCGCTGACTTTGAGATTAATGCACTCTGAAACACATGTTGAGCTCATCCTTACACTAGTCTATGCCAAATGTGATCGCACTGAAAGAATAAAACTATGGGATACGTTGTATGCAATGGCATCAGATATGACAGTACCTTGGCTAGTTGGGGGCGACTTTAATGTGATATGGGATGAGGAAGAGAAATATGGGGGATTGCCAGTTTACCTCATTGAAGTAGATGATTTTAGACACTGCATCAATACCTGCAACTTGACAGACTTGGGTTTTAAAGGAAGCATATTTACATGGTGAAATGGAAGATCAGAGGAGGACTGCATTTTTAAAAGATTGGACAGATGTTTTGGCAATAATGAATTGCAACAGACCTTTCCTAGATTGGAGATAACTCACATATCCAAAATCGGGTCTGATCATTGCCCAATGCTGCTGAAATGTGATATAGAAACTCCTCCAATTAAGAAGTCATTCAGATTTCTTAACTTCTAGACAAAGCATGAAACCTTCAAAGATGTAGTAAAGGAGAATTGGAATGCTGATTTTAGTGCTAACCCTTTCTGCATTTTTAACTACAAGTTAAAGAAGCTTAAACAAGCACTATCTACCTGGAGCAGAGCTACATATGGGGATATATTCCAGAAGATTGCAAGCCTTGAGGAGGTGGTCTTGGTTCATGAAAGACAATTTGAAGTCAATCCTTCACAAATGAATAGACAAAGATTACAATAGGTCCAAGCTGAAATGATTAAATATCTTGCATTAGAAGAAGAATTCTGCAGACAAAAAGCAGGCATGTTATGGTTCAAAGATGGTGATAGAAACACTAAATTCTTCCATGTTCAAGTTAATGGGAGAAGAAAGAGACTGAAATTATCAAGGATCCAGAATAACCTTGGTAACTGGATTGAAGAAGATCACTTAATAGCAGAAGAAGCAGTAAAGTTCTACAAGGATCAATTTACAGAGAGTGCAGTTCCAAATGATTTTGATATTCTAAATCATGTACCTTCAATGGTAGATAGTGATCAACATGAAAGACTGATGGCTTTGCCTTCCAATGAAGAAGTGAAGAGAGCAATTATGGGGTTGAATGAGGACTCAGCTGGTGGACCGGATGGATTCACTGGAGCCTT
The DNA here is from genome assembly GCF_000715075.1 of Nicotiana tabacum. Lineage (NCBI taxonomy): Eukaryota > Viridiplantae > Streptophyta > Magnoliopsida > Solanales > Solanaceae > Nicotiana > Nicotiana tabacum. The sequence continues at coordinate 134,067,402 of NC_134087.1, forward strand.
TTACCAAACATGCTGGGAAATTATTGAAGAAGATGTAGTCCGCATGGTCAAGGCTTTCTTTTGCGGTCAGCAGTTGCCAAAGAGTGTGACACACACAAACCTAGTTTTATTACCAAAGAAAAAAGAAGTTACGACCTTTGCGGACATGAGACCAATCAGTCTTAGCAACTTTACTAACAAGATTTTCTCTAGGGTTATTCATGAGAGGTTGGTTGAATTATTACCAAACATAATCTTAGAGGAACATGCAGGTTTTGTGAAGGGCAGAAGCATAGTTGAGAACGTGCTGCTAACTCAAGAAATCATTAAGGATATCAGGTTGAGAACAAAAGCAGGTCCAAACGTTGTGATTAAGCTTGATATGACAAAAGCTTACGATAGACTTTCATGGCTATTCCTGACCAAAATACTAAGGAAAATGGGATTTCCTGAAGCTTTTATTGGCTGGATCTTTGATTTGATTGGGAACAATTGGTACTCTATTCTTATAAATGGTCAGCCTAATGGATTCTTCAAATCATCGAGAGGAGTTAAACATGGTGACCCTTTGTCACCAACTCTATTCATTCTGGCAGCAGAAGCACTTTCTTGGGGATTGAATTCACTACACACTAACATGTATTTCTGTGGATTTGGAATGCCAAAATGGATCCCAAAAATAAATCATCTATCATACGCTGATGATACGATCATTTTCTGCTCATCTGATGAAACTTCATTGAAACTTGTCATGGAGGTTTTGCAAGCTTATGAATCATCATCTGGTCAACTTTTGAACAAAGCCAAATCAGCCATATACCTGCATTATTTAACGGATAATGAGGTGATTAACAAGGTGGGAAGGATTACAGGCATAAGAAGACAAGGTTTCCCTATGACCTATCTCGGATGTCCTATTTTTTATGCAAGAAGAAGGGGAGACTATTACCAGGGATTAATCACCAAGGTTATGGACAAACTGCAGTCATGGAAAGGCAAATTCCTATATGTAGGAGGCAGAGCGGTTTTAATCGCAAATGTCCTGCAGAGTATCCCAATTCATATGTTGTCAGCAGTTAATCCACCAAGTTATGTGATCAACAAATTACATAGCATTTTTGCCAAGTTTTTCTGGAGCAGCAATGTGGGAGGTAGCACTAGACATTGGTCGTCTTGGACTAACCTTTGTATGCCTTATGAGGAGGGCGGCATAGGTTTTAGGTCCCTACATGATGTATCCAAGGCACTGTTTTGCTAATTGTGGTGGAATTTTAGGACAAAGCCTAGTTTGTGGAGTGCATTTATTAGTCAAAAGTTCTGCAAGAAACTGAATGCAGTAATTGTACCTTGGAAGGGTGCATCCCACGCGTGGAGAAAAATGCTAGAATGTAGGGACTTGATTGAGCATCAAATCTACTGGATACTGAGAATGGGATCAACTCTATTCTGGTTCGACAATTGGACTAAGATGAGAGCCTTATATTTTCAAGTACCTGCAGAGTTTGGTATCGATGATGATATTCATAATGTCAATGATATGGTTGAAAATGGTATGTGGAATGTGGATAAAATGTTTGAGAGCCTACCTGAAGATTTGGCACACCACATTGTGCAGAATATTAGACCACCAACTGAAAGTTCACAGTTAGATACTCCTTTCTGGATGCTTGAAACAAGGGGACATTTTACAGTAAAGTCTGCATAGGATTACGTGCGAAGAAGAGTCAACCCAAGATTAGCTTACAAGATGATATGGGTAAAAGGTTTACCTTTCAAGATATCCTTCTTCCTGTGGAAGTTGTAGAAAGCCAAACTGCCACTTGATGATTTCTTGCGTAAACTAGGATACTCCATGCCATCTAAATATTGGTGTTGTGACAATCCTAAGGAGGAGTTATTACTACATTTGTTCTTCACATCCAATGCAGCTAGAAGTGTTTGGACTTACTTCCTGAGGAGAGCAAGAATTGCATTAGATGGGTTGTCATTACATCAAGCAATTACAAAGTGTTGGACAACACCAGTTGTACCTATACTGAAGCCAGTATTACAAGCTTTACCTGCATGCATTGTATGTGAACTTTGGAAGAGAAGAAACAGTTTGAAATATGGAGAAGTAGTGTCAGTGAGCAGAGTTATTTACTAGGTGTCGTCTACTGTGCAATCACTTGTCCAACGGAAAAAGCTTGGACTACGTGTGCCTCAGAAGTGGCTGTACTTACTGACAATGATAGAGCAATACACACCTCGACTGAAATATGATAAAGTTTTATGGGAATTTCATTCAAGAGGATGGATCAAAGTGAATACGGATGGAGCATGTAGAGGGAACCCAGGGAGGAGTTCAATTGGTTTCTGCATAAGGGATGAGGTATGTGATTTGATATATGCAGAAAAAGGGAGATTTCTGAAGGAACCAACAATGAATCAGAAGCGGTAGCTATTGTGGAGTCATTGAAGATGTGCAAAAATCTTAATTATTTCCAGATATGGCTGCAAACATATTCTATGCTATTAAAGAACATTATAGAGGAATCATGGAAGGTTGGCTTGCCTGGCAGCGGTGTCTGGCGCCATCACGACCATTAGTGGAATTCGGGTCATGACAACATGGTATTAGAGTACTAGGTTCCCTTAGGTCTCACGAATCATGAGCAAGTCTAGTAAAGTCTCACGGATTGGTATGGAGACGTCTGTACTTATCTTCGAGAGGCTATAGGACTGTTAGGAGCACCTCTCGTCTTGATTCCTCATCGTGCGGTTTGATTCTTTTGAGGATTATGCCTTTGTTTCTTTCCTACTCAATCTTATGCGACGTGAAGTGCTTATTATAAATCGGGAATTGGGAAATGTAATGGTACTACATATGTGGTGCGGGATGTTCCTATCTGCGTATTTGATCGGGCTATGAGTATCGTCTTGCGGAAGGTTGTTCTGTTGTTTCAGCTCAATTTCAATATTACCTAAGTTTTTGAGATTTGGCATTAATTGTTATGACGATTCATGTGTTGTTATCGCATAATATTGGTGTAATGGTAGAGGGTTTGTCTATACATTGAAGCGGTGAATGACTTGGAAGGATGTTTCCTCAATGCAAAATTCAGAAAATTAGAATTTTATTTCCCGACGGAAGAAAGGCAATCGGGCTATAAATGTTCAAGTTTGGTTTGATGGAGTAATGAGATTTGGTATTTTCGAACATGGTGGAATTTTCATTTGTGACATGGTATCGTCGTCCTCGATTGAATATGTTGAGTTCGTCGGTGTTATGGTTTTCTTCAATTCGCCTTGGGGCAGGATATTGTGAAATAATAATGGAGAGGCGACTGTCAGAGATTGCGATGTGTGGTGGTTCAGGATTGAATTGGTGTTTCTAATGTTGACGGCTCGAGAAAGATGATCTTCGGAAAGATTTAAAGTTAGTAGCGATTTATGGGTTCAAGTGCTACGAAGATGGATTTTATTTAAGGCAACAACTAAGAAGCAAAGGATGAGGAAGGACATGTGGGAAGTGCCAGGCGGTGGTTAAAATTTCTAGAAGGCTAGGCATAAGAAGCAAAGTTCGAGTAATTGATTGAAATGGTGAGTTCCGCCAAAGTGGGAGAGTGGCGGAGTTGCATATGGGCTTTGTGGTAGGATGACTACGCACCTTAAAGAGAGTTTGGAATGATTTGGGAATTTTAGTGGTTGGTGATTGGGGTCTACTGATTTAATTTGAAGTATGGGCTATTATGCGGCAGGAGATTTGATATAACGGAAATGAGCTGCTTGAAATGAAGAAGGATACAACATAACATTGAATTGGAAGAATGTTGCCGCACATTTAATTAATGTCCACGAGGGGGTGGATGGACTTGTGCAGCTAGAGAATGAGCTCGGACTCGGGATGGGTTATTGATGTTGTAGTGATTGTACCCCGTGCAGTGGCGTTGGAAGATGTCAGCACGTAAATTCCATAGGTGGTTATCTCTAGTGAGCAGATCGGCGGTCGCATGGTTGGTGAAGCTTCTGCGAAGAATTCTATTGGTTATACAACAAGGAGATCGGTCGTGCGAATGTGGTTGATGATTCAGAGTATAAAAGGGCATTTTACAGAAAGATTCCAAGAATTTTGGCAATTTATTGTGCAAGGCTATGTCAATAAGAGATAAAGAATCCTGGTGAATTCCAGAGTTGTGTAATGGTGGCTTCAAGCTAAGTGGGAGAGTCCCACCACCTATGATGGGGTTGCATGGTTAACTACTTGCGAGGTTTCTAGTTAGTAGCATATTGATAGGTAATTTTAGCTACGGGTGTCACGCCTCCTTTTTACTACACCCTCGTAAAGAAGTTTTTCCAATTAAAGGACGATCGAAACGGAATTTATTAAAAAGATTCAGAGTCGCCACTTGGGATATTTATGGTGTCCCAAGTCACTGGTTGCATCCCGAATCGGGGAAAATATGACTCTGTTTAACAGTCCGCGAAACAGAAATCCAAGGAATTATGTTAACCCGAGAGAAGGTATTAGGCATTCCCAGGTTCTGCGGTTCTAGCACGGTCGCTCAACTGTTATATTTAGCTAAACTATCTGATTTTAAACAATTATGAACCTATGTGCAAATTTTGACCTTTAACCGCTTTTATTCATTTTTAAGGAAGATTTAACGTTGTCTAAAACATGCCTTTAGATCACACCACATGAAATGCACCTGCGATCCGCGATATATTTTTATTCAATGTTATTATGAATTGGAATTGGGTCACATGAAATGCGCACCCGAATTTAGGAAAGTAATTTTATTAAAACAACGCGCCTAAAGCAATTGTGTGTTTTTAGCTTTGCAAGGGCCATGGAAATTTGCTATGTGGCGCACCTCGAGTTCTAAGTATTTCGAGGAAAAATAATTAAACGAGGGCCAAACATTTGAGATTTTATTGGGCCTGGCAAGCCTCGAATCCAATTTTAAAGGGAAATTCAGACTAAACGAACCAGGAAGATTTATGTGAGGGAAAATTAATTCATTGCATAACGACGCTGATTCAAAGCAACTTTCCGAACTGGGCCTCAAGGTAAGCCCAAATTCGGAGCCCTGCAGCAGTTGAGTCAAGAGACAACATCGAGTCCCTACAACATTAGCCAAGAACGGGACTAGTACCTATACAAGCAAGCTTGGGAATCGTTTTTAACTCATCATTAATCAGTTAGATAACACTCAATAATGATTTGATCATGGAAGCACTCGTGAGTTCCAATTCTGATTACTAACAATAGGCAGTGGAATTTAATAATTTCAACCTCATAACAACACAGTTAATCATATTATTCATGCATAGAGGCTACCATATCTACTAATTTTGGTTATTCAACCATCTAATTAAACGAGTTGCTGCTCAAAGTTATATGCATAACTTCATCACTGACTCAACTAAACGAACATGATGTTTAAGCTTTCAGGCAGATTCAAAACATAAATATCATGATAAAGTCTATTTATACATCACTGGTTTTCAGGTTGCAACACATTCGACCAAATTGAACCTCATGTCTATTTCAAATCAGACTCAACCCCCAAAGAGCAGTGTCACTAACCAACATACAAATATGAATATATTCAAACTAAAGTCTCAAAATAAAGACAAATTAACTCCTACAATGAGAACAAATGGCCAACATGCTTCAAGTCTTTCAGATTTCCATATCACAAGCTTTTTACATTGAGAAGAGTTAAATAGGTACCTAAGAGCACAAGTAAGAAAGGGTAAGAAGATCAGCAACACAGTAAGAAGAGCAAGGGTCAGCAGCAAAGCAAATCAACAGAACCAGCCATCAGCTCCAAAAATCAAATTTTAAACCCAGAAATTGAAATAAACAACCAGAAACCAATTCGATCCAAACAATGGACCAGGAAAACTTCAACCCAGGCTGATTTTAATTCATTTCTAAGGTCAGCTAATCAGGACTTATTGTATCATCAGGAAAACTTTAGAAGTTAGCAATAGAACTCAATGGAACAGTACCTTTTTGAAAAACAATTTGTCTAGAATTTTCAGAGATTCCTTAGCTCTTAAAAATCTGAATTGAGCTGCAAGTAACTATGCCTTTATAGGCAAGTCACTAGGGCAGCTTTGGGGTTTAGTTTATTTCATTTTAGTCCTTTTCAGCTTTTCCTTTTGCTTAAAGGGCCCCCGAATTACTGACTTGTGGAACAAGTTAGTACATTCTGCAGCTTCTAGGTAACTTCTTAGCAGTTAACTCAGAGATTCCCTATGTCTTTTACCCAAACTAACCCTTAATTGCCCTGTTTTTACCTTGAACTCAAACGAGTTGGGGTCAATCTGACCCAAGGTTCCAATTCAAAACTGGGCCAATCCCTTCCCCTTGGCCCCAATTCTAATTCAAAAGCCCCAACATAAGAACTACAGGTAGAACTAATGAGCAGAATAAAATATGCAAGCTCAAACAAATCGTAGGCCCAAGGAACATTTTCACAATTAACCAGTTAACTAAATGTCTTGCTAAACAGACACTAACCAAAATGACTAAAACAATTTCCAAAACTAAACATGCATGACTAAATGGAAACAAGAAATAAAAATAAAAAATAAATAAGAATCCTGGAGAAAAGAAGAAACAGAGAAACGGGTAGAGGGAAAAACATAAAGAAAACTAATTTGAACAAAGAAGACAGAACGAGATTACCTACGAGGACTCGAGCGATTTGAGGAATGTGATTTGAACCTACAAACTCTTCGGATTTTCTGGCCTGCTACGATGTTAATCATGTGTTCTTAATAAGAACACACGAATAACCTCGAAACGGACCCAAATCTTCAAGCAGAAATGAACTGGGGACCTCTTGGGAATCAGGGGTTTATTTGGATTTAAGATTCGAATAGTTCCTGGGTGATTTGAAGGACACAGAGTGAGGATTTGGAATGAGGGAGGGAAGACGGTCCTAGGGCATCAATTTGGGGTTGAAGAGAGGCGACACCGCCACCAGAGAGAACAAGGGCGGCGCTAGGGTTTCGATCTTTGATTTGAAATTCGAGCACTTCTAAAAGGATTTGAGAGGAGTTGTTTGGGGATTTGGAATGGGGAGATGAAGGGGAATCGAGGGTGTAAATTTGGGGTCGATCGGAGCACCGCCGTCGGCAAAGACGATTTCCGGCCGGCGGTTCCGGCGGGGATGATGAGAGTCTGGTGAAAAGAGATGAAAGGGGGGTATGGGGCACGTTTGGACACTTAAATATCAAATGACCCGAGCTTAAGGACCGTCCGATCAAGAAACCTCGACGGTCCTGATCTGTTGCCCATGAAACGGTGTCGTTTTGATTAAGGGGGGAGACCAGACCGGGTTAAGGTGGTTTGGGCCGTGTGAGGGGTTTGGACGACTTGGGCCTGGGGAATTTCGAACTCAAATGGCCCAAATCAGGGTCTTCTAAATCCAACTCTTTTTATTTTCCCTTCTTTTGTTTTTTTCTAATTTCTTTTAAAAATCAAATTTAAAACTTAAAAATAAAATAAGACCTAAATTAATTCCTAACCAAATTATCCTATCAAATTGAATTAGATAACTCTAAATAATGTTCACCACCCCTAATTAAATGCCAAATTAAAGAAAATTAACGAAAATTCGAAAAACTAAAATTAAAGTGCGAAAAATGAAGTATTTTGTGATTTTCATATTTTATAAAACAAACTAATTTACTAATTAATCTAAAAAAATATATAATTAAATCCTAAATGCAGTGCGTGATATTTTTGTATTTTCATGAATTAAATAGAATAAACGTGCACAGACAAATGCAAATAATTAACAGAAAATGCCACAAAATCCAACAAAATTGCAAACACTGAAAAAAATTATTTTGTTTTGAATTTGTTGGAATAATTCATATATGACAAAAATCACGTGCTCACAGCTGCCCCTCTTTGTCCGGAAACACGAAGAGTTTTCGTGCAAAGATAAGTGAGTGGATACGAGCTATTTTTGCCCGTTTGAATACTCCATGGGAAGCATTTTTGAATGATTTTACCGCACCCGGATTTTGAGGTTGCCTACATATCCTTGGCTAAAGAGGAATTAGGTCAGTGTAGTTCGGGAATGTCGGGTAGCTGGGACTACCATGAAGTTGTGATTTCGTTGTTGCTGCTGTTGCTGCTACTGCTTACTGAACCCCTTATTACACCATGTCAAAAATAAAACAAGCTAGACTAGACTATGATCTATGCTTTACAAAATCCTATCTAGATCTTCACACTTGCTCTTGTGTTTCTTGTTGCCTTGTTGTCTTGTATTCTCTTGGTAAAATTCCTTTGTTGCCGCCTTGATTTGTAAACTGAGATGTTTCCCTTTCTCCAGGCGGGCTCCTGATTACTGCATTTGGAATTATTCCCTACTCTCCAGTCGGCTCCTGACTGCTACATTTGAAAGCATTCCCTGCTCTCCAGGCGGGTTCCTGACTACTGCATTTGAAAGTATTCCCTGCTCTCCAGGTGGGCCATGACTTTTAACTTGAAATGTATTCCCTTGTTCTCCAGGCGTGCTCCTGACTGCTGCACTTGAAAGTATTCCCTGCTCTCCAGGTGGGCTCTTGACTTCAACTTGAAAGTATTCCCTGATCTTCAGGCGGGCTCCTGACTTCAACTTGAAATGTATTCCCTACTCTCCAGGCGGGCTCCTGACTTCAACACAGACAAAACAAAGAAAATGTTCTGCCCCAGTTTGAGTATATGGGCCCATGTGTAAGTGTAAAATCAACCACATTGCCAAACATCAATAAGAATTTTGAAAATCAAAACTTAAATTGTACTCCCTTGTTCTCCAAGCGGGCTCCTGACTGCTAAGCTTGAAAGTATTCCCTGCTTTCCAGGAGGCCTCCTAACTTCAACTTGAAATGCATTCCCTGCTTTCCAGGCGGGCTCCTGACTTCAAAATAGACAAAACATAGAATTTGAAAGCTAAAACCTAAATTGTGCTCCCTTGTTCTCTAGGCGGGCTCCTGACTGCTGAACTTGAAAGTATTCCCTACTATCCAGGCGGGTTCCTGACTGCTGGCTTGAAATGTACCCTGCTCTCCAGGCGGGCTCCTAACTACTGGCTTGAAATGTATTCCCTGCTCTCCAGGCGGGCTCCTGACTGCTGGCTTGAAATGTATTCCCTGCTATCCAGGCGGGCTTCTGACTTCAACTTGAAATATATTCCCTACTCTCCAAGCGGGCTCCTGACTTCAACATTTGAAATATATTCCCTGCTCTCGAGGCGGGCTCCTGACTTCAACATTTGAAATATATTCCCTGCTCTCCAGGCGGGCTCCTGACTTCAAAATAGACAAAACAATGAAAAACTTTCTGCCCAGTTTGGTAGCTGGGCACAGATGTGAGTGTAAAACTAAATCATATTACCAAGTATTACTAAGAATTGAAAGCTAGATCCCATTATTCAGGAGGTCCTGACAACTTTTAACTAAACGACAATTTTTAAAATCTAAGTTATGTCTTCTACAGGTGTGATTTCTGCTAAATCTTGTTATCTAAGAGGGTCTTAAACTACTCCCCATTATCCAGGAGGGTCCTAAAAATCAAAAGTCAAGTTTTATCTTAAAAGTGACAACTTTCATGGCTGAATTATACTACCCTACAGCAGAACTTACGCTAAATGTTATTATCTAATTGAAATCTTAAAGCTAAGTCCCATTATTCAGGAGGGTCCTGAAAACTCCTAATTGAATCCTATCTCGAACATGCAAACTTCTAAGCTAACTTATATTGTTTTGGGATACATTTATGCTAGATTATGCTATTTCTGAACTTTAAACTAGGTCCCATTTTCTAGGAGGGTCCTGAAAATCAAAAGTCAAACCTGTTTGATGACTGCCTTTCTCCACGGAGGGTTTCTCCGAAACAAACGAGTTTTCTGCCCCTGTTTCAATCAAAGAAAATTTTGTCAGTTTAAAGTGGTGGTTAGCTGATGACATTCTTGCTGAAGATCTTTTCACTGCATTGTTTTGTTCTGAACGACTTTCCCGAACTGGCCCTGAACCGTTTTGACTTTCTGACTGACTTTCAATTCCCATGACCTTTGACTAACCGAGTGTTCTATACCCATGTTGTTACTTCACACCTCTGACCCCTTTATCTGACCTTTGCATCTCCCATGACATTACCAACTCATTCCACTAGTGAAACTTCTGGTGATCCCCTATATCCCACCTTACATCATGCTGTCTTTAGTATGCTCTGACCACGTTGTGATTTGCAATTTTGGAAGTTGGTAGTGAGCTTTGAAACTTTTTTCCACTTACTTGGTACAAGACTGACATTAAAACATCTTAGACAAATAAACTCAAAACAAAATGAAATGCAATGACTTTGCGGGTTAAGGATAAGAAGAATCCAAAACCAGATGACTGCTACAAAGGGAAAAGAAATAGAAACTTATCTGAGTGGATAGCTGGTACCAATGATCATGACATGCATGTCGGATTGATTAGCCCAATCTGTCCAACCAATCAACTTTCAGTTGCCGTACTTTGTCGCCTCAGAATTTCCATGACCTGATTACTTTACCCAAACCTTGACCTTGTTCATCCTACGAGGCCTTGAAACAGTTTTCCTCCAACAGACCTTTCTCACCTGTTGACTTTTTAACTCCCTTTCGCCTCAAGGTGCCCGTGAGGGTTTTCACCAATAAGACTCTCTCATTTTATTTCTCTCAACTTCCGTTGCCTTACGGTGCCTGTGAAGGTTTTCACTAATAAGACTCTCTCATTTTATTTTTCCTGCTTGAACTAGAGTATTGCCCCTGACATGAAATACCTTTACCTTCTCGACTTGGCATTTCTCAAAGACTGATTAGAAGGTCTTTCTTTGGACCGTAATGTGGGATTTTTGACAGGGTTAGAAAGAAAGGGTATAAAAGGCTCAAAACCATTCAAATGGGTTAAAGTTACAACTTTCGGAATCAGGTTTCTCACAACAACCACAATTTCTGCCCCAGTTTCTTGCTTGGGAGCTTTTGGATTTTTGTTTGATGAGACCGAACCGTGAGGCTGCCTACGTATCCTTAAAAGGAATCAGGTCGAACGTAGTTCATGTCATAGAAATTACTTTGTTGTTGTGATTTTTCCTTTTCTCTTTCTTCTCTTTTTCGTTCTTTTGCGTTTCCCTCTTTTCTTTTATTGTTTTCTTCTTCTTATCTCTTTTCTCTCTTTTTTTTCTTTCTTTTTCATTCTTTTCCTTTCTTTCTCTTTTTCTTTTCTTCTTTTTCTTATTTCACATGCTTGTGTTTCTGATATTGCTATTGATTCCGAAAGGGGGTATGAAAGAAAAATAAATAAGGCTCAAAGGAGATGACGAGGGATAAAGTGTTTAGATAGCAGAACAAAACGCCTTGGTCATTTCAATCTTCAAAATATGCCAAATACAAACAAGTACAATCAAACAAAGAAATCATACATAGTATCTCTTGATTGCATCGGAATTGATAGCCATTTCTACACATTTTCCTTCTACAACTGTCAAATATAATGCGCCATTGGACAACACTCTAGTTACGACAAATGGCTCCTGCCAGTTTGGGGAGAACTTTCCTTTTACTCCAGCCTAATGAGGCAAGATACATCTCAGCACTAATTGACCCACTTCAAACTTCCGTGGACGTACCTTCTTGTTATATGCCCTCGCCATTCTCTGTTGGTACAATTGGTCGTGATACACTGCTGCCAATCTCTTTTCATCAATCAGACTTAATTGCTCCAAGCGAGTTTTGACCCATTCAACGTCATCAATTTCTGCCTCAGCGACAATCCGAAGGGATGGGATTTCAATTTCTACGGGTATTACTGCCTCCGTGCCATACACCAACAAATAAGGAGTGGCCCCTACTAAAGTGCGAACTGTGGTGCGATAACCCAACAATGCGAAAGGTAACTTCTCATACCATTGTCTGGATCCTTCCACCATTTTCTGAAGTATCTTCTTTATGTTCTTATTGGCTGCCTCGACTGCTCCATTCGCTTTAGGGCGATATGGGGTGGAATTGCGATGTATAATCTTAAACTGCTGACATGTCTCCATCATCAGGTGACTGTTGAGATTAGAGCCATTGTCCGTGATGATTACCTTCGGAATCCCAAACCGACAGATGATATTTGAATGCACAAAATCGACCACTGCTTTCTTGGTCATAGATTTGAAAGTTTTTACTTCAACCCACTTGGTGAAATAATCAATGGCTACCAGAATAAACATGTGTCCGTTTGATGTTGCTAGCTCGATTGGCCCAATGACATCCATGCCCTAAGCAACAAAGGGCCATAGTGCCGACATTGTACGCAATTCAGATGGTGGTGAATGAATCAATTCTCCGTGCACCTGGCACTGATGACACTTGCACACAAAACTGATGCAATCTCGCTCCATAGTGAACCAGTAATAGCCTGCCCGAAGAATCTTCTTTTCCAGAATGTACCCAGTCATATGCGGTCCACAAACTCCGGAGTGTACCTTAGTCATGATAGCTGTGGCCTGTTTGGCATCTATGCATCTTAGCAATCCAAGATCTGGAGTTCTTTTGTATAACACCCTCCACTAAAGAAAAATCCACTTGGCAATCGTCGAATTGTTCTTTTCTGATCACCTGTGGCCTGCACCGGATATACCCCCATCCTGATGTATTCTTTGATATCATGGGACCATGGCTCCCCATCAAGTTCTTTTTCCACCATATTATAGTAAGTATGCTGATCACGGACCTGAATCTGCAAAGGGTCCACATAAGCCTTATCTGGATAATGTAACATTGACGCCAGAGTAGCCAAAGCATCGGCGACTTCATTATGTATTCTTGGGATATGCCTGAACTCTATTGACTGAAACCGTTGACAAAGGTCATGCAAACATTGTCTGTACGGTATGAGTTTCAAATACCGTGTTTCCCATTCTCCCTGAATCTGGTGCACCAAAAGGTTCGAGTTACCCAAGACCAAGACTTCCTGGACACCCATATCCACAGCTAGCCTCAAACCCAGAATGCATGCCTCGTACTCAGCCATGTTATTAGTACAGTAAAAACGAAGCTGAGCTGCAACAGGCTAGTGCTGCCTTGTTTCAGAAATAAGTACCACTCCTATCCCCACGCCCTTCATGTTTGCAGCCCTATCAAAGAAAAGTTTCCATCCCAGCTTCTCAACTTGCTCTAACTCATCAATGTACATCACCTCTTCATCGGGGAAATAAGTTTTCAAAGGTTCATAATCTTCATCAACCGAATTCTCGGCCAAATGGTCCGCCAAGGCCTGTGCTTTCATTGCAGTTCGGGTCACTTAGACAATGTCAAACTCTGTGAGCAGGATCTGCCACTTTGCAAGCCTCCCTGTGGGCATAGGGTTTTGAAAGATATACTTTAATGGATCCAAGCGAGATATGAGGTAGGTAGTATAAGATGACAAATAATGTTTTAGCTTCTAGGCTACCCAAGTTAGGGCGCAACATATCCTCTCAATAGAGTATACTTAACCTCGTACAACGTGAATTTCTTGCTGATGTAATAGATGGCCTAATCTTTCTTGCCAGTGATATCATGTTGGCCCAATACACATCCGAATGAATTGTCCAAAACCGTCAAATATAATATCAAAGGTCGCCCTGGTTCTGGTGGGACCAACACGGGTGGATTTGACAAATACCTCTTTATCTTATTAAATGCCTCCTGACATTCATCTGTCCATTTGACCGCAACGTCTTTGTTTAACAGTTTGAAGATAGGCTCGCAAGTTGTCGTGAGCTGAGCGATGAACCTGCTGATATAATTCAATCTCCCCAACAAACTCATCACCTCGGTCTTGTTCCTCGGAGGTGGCAATTCTTGGATGGCCTTGACTTTCGATGGATCCAGTTCAATGCCCCGGCGTCTGACTACAAACCCCAACAACTTTCCAAACGGCACCCCAAAAGCACACTTTGTAGGATTAAGCTTGAGATTGTATCGGCGAAGCCTTTGGAAGAACTTCCTCAGATCTCTGACATGGTCAGACTGCTTTGTAGACTTCACGATCACATCATCCACATATACCTCGATTTCCTGGTGTATCATATCATGGAATATTGTTGTCATTGCCCTCATGTAGGTTGCCCCAGCATTCTTTAAGCCAAATAGCATGACCAGATAGCAGTATGTTCCCCACGGCGTGATGAATGCCGTCTTTTCTGCATATTCCTTGTCCATTAAGATCTGGTGATAACCCGCGTAACAACCCACAAAAGAACCAATCTCATGTTTGGCACAATTATCAATCAAGATATGGATGTTCGGCAATGGGAAATTGTCTTTTGGACTCGCCTTGTTGAGATCCCGATAGTCAACACACACCCTGGTCTTGCCATCCTTCTTCGGCACAGGCACAACATTGGCTAACCAGGTGGGATACCAGGTGACCCGAATTACTTTGGCATCGAACTGCTTGGTGACCTCTTCTTTGATATTTACACTCATATCCATTTTGAATTTTCTCAGCTTCTGTTTGACAGGAGGGAATGCCGGGTCAGTAGGCAACTTGTGAACCACTAAATCAGTGCTTAGACCCGACATGTCGTCATAGGACCATGCAAAAACATCTTTGTATTCGAACAGTGCTTTAATTATCTCCTCCCTGAGTTGGGGTTCCATATGTACACTTATTTTAGTTTCACGGACATTTTCTTGGTCCCCTAGATTAACTACTTATGTATCGTTCAAATTAGGTTTGGGCTTTTCCTCAAAATGACTTAGTTCCTTACTAATTTCTTCATAGGCCTCATCATCATCAAATTCCAATTCGTCATCACACTCAATTTCTTGTATTATTATTTCAGAGTTAGATTGGCTTTTAAAACTGGGCCAAAGATTCCTCATGCATGTCATGTCATTGATAACATCATAAAAAGAACCGTACAAAAGAAGAAAACAAAATAAAATTAGAAGAAATGAAGGGAAAGGAACAATTGCATTTCATTGAATTAAAGATAACAGGGTTTTAACACATCCAACTGGACGGAACATAATATCTATATTACAGACCCTGGAATAATCCAGACAACTAAAAGAAAATCAAAACCCACTACCAAGACTCCCTCCGGGTAGGAAGAGGAGTAGCTTCCCAGTTGTTGACTTTTGCACATTGTCTCACGAATAGCACATCTACCTTGCTGGACCCTTCCCCAACCTCAACCATGTTAACCTCGGTGAATAACCTTTCAAACCCCTTTTACAAGTCTCCATCAACACCAATCAATGATCCAGGAACCTTTGACAATAATTGCTTTCTGATACCTGGCCTGACGAATGATCTGGATAGGCGCGGGATTGGCCTTGGCAATGCCCATGCTTTCTGTTTCATTTTGCGGGCTCGTCTCACATCTGCAACTGGGCTTGAACCCCAGACCAAAAGTATCCAGATTTTTTAGAAGGGAGACTGGGTGCACAATAACTTGCAGGGATGCACCCAAACCCTTGCCCAGTACAAAACCATTTTTCAACATTTCAACGGCTACATGACTGATGCAGTAACTACCTTTGGAGTTGGAACGCACTTCCCTTCTGGAACTTTCTATACCGATACTGTGTCGAAAACATGATAAACCCATGGCCCCTTGTCGTCTTCAACCTCTATGAGCGGAACAATGGCATCATTGGGCACACACAAATTATCCTCGCCGTGTACGACAAGTTCCTGTCGATCCCATTCAAACTTGATGATTTGATACAAAGTAGACGAGACCGCTTTGGCAGCATGAATCCAGGGTCGTCCCAATATCATATTATAGGAAACAGCCACATTGAGCACCTAGAATTCCATAGTAAATTCAACTGGCCCTATTGTGAGCTCAAGCACTATGTCCCCGACTGAATCTTTCCCTCCACCGTCGAATCCCCGAACGCAAATACTATTCTTGTGAATTCTTTCATCCTCCACTTTCAACTTGTTCAATGTGGAGAGAGGACAAATGTTCACGCTAGGCCCATTGTCAACCAGTACCCGAGTAACCATGGAATCTTTGCATTTCACCGTCAGATAAAGGGCTCTATTGTGCTCGGTACCCTCCACATACAACTCATCATCAAAAAAAGTAACTATGTTTACCTCAAATATCTTGCTAGCTATCTTTTAGTGGTTTACTGAGATTTTGTTAGGAACGTGGGCTTCATTCAAGATTTTCATCAAAGCCCGACGGTGTTCGTCTGAATGGATCAATAATGACAGGAGTGAGATCTGAGCTGGTGTCTTCCTTAACTGCCCCACAATGGAATAGTCTTGCACTTTCATCTTTCTCATAAATTCTTCTACTTCTTCCTCAGTCACCGCTTTTTTCACCAACACTGGGTTATCTTTTGAGGTCTTAGCTTTTCTCAACTCTTCGGGGGCAAAGCATCTCCCCGCTCGAGTCAAACCATGAGTCTCACACACTTCTTCTTTAACCTCTTTCCCTTTGTAAGTCACGGTCATTCGTTCATAATTCCATGGGACTGCCTTGCTGTTGACTATCGATAGTTGAGTTACCGGTTTGATAATGACAGGATCTGTGGGGGCGTCCTTCATAATTACCACAAGCTTGTTCATCACTCCTGGCACAACCACTTTTGATCTTTCATGTTTTCCTGCAAAGTCACTTGAGGACCCCTTCTTGACCTCCACAGATGGTTCAGTATTTGCCCTGTTCAACTTGATCACAGACTTCTCACTTGTTGACTTTTTAAATGGCCTGACTTCACTAGCCCGAATCATCATGACGGTTTGCGAAGGCTTCTTAGGATCCCCTCTCTTATGCATTATCTCAATCATATTTGTTTCATGATGGGCTGGCAAGGGATTCTAATTGATATTGGGCGCCTCCGGATCTTGGACCTCAATCCGATTGGTGTTAATGAGTTCTTGAATGGCTGTTTTCTCTTTCCAGCATTTCTCTGTGTCATGTCCCAGGGCCCCTGAATAATATTCACAACTCACTGAGCGGTCAAGATTTCTGGGAGGGGGATTCGGCAATCTAGCCTCGATCGGATTCAACATACCCAACTGTAGTCTGTGGAATAGACTAGCATATGATTCTCCCAATGGAGTGAAAGTCTTTTGCTTCTGCAACCTCTCATTCTTAAAAGCTTGGTTGGGTCAAAAAACCCATTCCAGGAGGATCTCTGTAGTCTTTTGGGGGTGGATAGTTATTTTGTGGAGCTGGCGCACGCCATTGTGAGTGAGCGGGAGGTTGGGTATAGGTTTGTGCGTGATGGACAGAAAAATGGGGATCTGGCGGTGGGTAATAGTGTTGTGGTAGGTTATATGGAGTGTGGGGGTAAGTTTGGGGATAGGGTCGCGGCTGGTTGTAGTAACAGGGAAGGTTCATGGATCCAACCCAAGCTCCTGACTCAATTGTCGCAACATCCTCCTTCTTCTTCTTCCCGAGCACACCCCCAGTACCGTTTTGAATGGCCTGAGTGGTCTCTTTGATCGCTGAATAACTCATGATCTTGTTGGACTTGAGTCCCTCTTCAACCATGCCTCCCATTTTTACGACTTCATTGAAGGACTTACCTACTGCTGACACCAAGTGACCGAAATAAGTGGGTTTCAAAGCCTGCAAGAAATAATCAACCATCTCGCTTTCTTCATCGGAGGGTCAACCCTCGCTGCTTCCTCTCTCCAACAGAATCCATATTCCCTGAAGCTCTCACCGGGATTCTTCTCAAGCTTTGTCAACGACAGACGGTCTGGGATAATTTCGAGGTTGTACTAAAAATGGCAGGCAAAGGCTTGGGCCAAATCGTCCCATGTGTACCACCTGTTGTGATCTTGTCTGGTATACCATTGTAAGGCCGATCCACTTAAACTTTGGCTGAAATATGCCATCAGCAATTCATCTCTTCCACCTGCTCCTCTCATTTTGCTACAAAATCCTCTTAAGTGTGCTACTGGGTCACCATGCCCATCATATAGATCAAACTTGGGCATTTTGAACCCCGCTGGTAACTGAACATCTAGGAACAGACATAAATCTTTATGGCCACACTTACTTGACCTCCCAACCCCCTCATATCTCGGAACGACTGTTCTAAGCTTTTGACCTTTATGATCATCTCTTCATGCTCGGGATTTTTGGGTGGTTTCTCGGTCTCTTCCAGGAGATCAAGATGAGGGGTGTAAGGATATGGTTCTGGAACTTTGAAGGTGGGTTCAGGGGGATAGTACTGGTTGTCATGAGTTTGGAACTGGGGTTCGTTGGAAGATCGGTGCAATGTAGCAGGTGGAGGTGCCACAAAAACAGGTGTAATTGGTGGGGGAGGGTATGGGACTTGTTGGTAGAGGGGAAAGGCTGGAGATGAATTCACGGTGGGAGGCTCCGGAGGTTGGGCTGATGGTGGGATATAAGCAGGGTTGGCGGGATAAACCGGTGGTGGATGCCCCTTTGCCCAGGCTTGGTACATTTCAGCCATTTGTTGCTTTAGCTTATACATTTCTTCCCTCATTGCATTAACATTCAATTCTTCCACTTCTTTTGATGGGTCGACAATACTTGTTTCCGGTTCCTGGTTGGCCATATTCAGCCTATCTTTCGATCGGGTGTTGTATGTGTGAGTTGCCAGAATGCCAGTTAACTAACCACCTGCCTGGACTTAATACATCAAACAACAACCTTGTTAGCGATTAGGCTTTAACAGATTGGTAACTGCACATTGGGCATGAATGCACCTAAACAGTTAACCGTCTCTATTATGTATTTGATCGGTTACATGCGTCATCCCGGCCTTTTCTTACTTTTAATCGCAAACTTCCCTCTTTTTCTTTCTTTTTCGTTTCCTTCCTTTCACTCTTGCCTCTGTTCTCTCTTTGTTTTTACTTTCTCTTTATTTCTTATTTTCTCTCTTTTCTTTCTTGTTTTTCCGCTCTTTTCTTTTGTTTACTCTCTTGTTTTTCCTCTTATTTTCTTTCTCTCTTTTTTTTTATTTGGTTACGGTCGAATCCTGCGGAGATTGCCTGCGTATCATGACCCCGCATGAATCAGGCCAAGCGTAGTTCTTGGAGATAAGTGTGAAATAAAATATTTTTTTGGGATTTTCAGTTTTTATAAAAAAAACAAATTCTCCCATTACAAAACTCAAAACTAACAAATTCCAAAAGACTAACAAATTTCAATGCAAAGATGAAATACAGACTCCGAAAATAGACATCATACTCCAACAGAAGAAAACCCAGACTCGAAAACAATTTGACGGACTCTAGTAGAAAGAAAATACAAACTTAACATGACTGACAGACGCTAACAAAAGGGAAATGCAGACTCAAATGGAAAAATCATGAATACATCAATGCTCCTGGTGCCTGCGGGACATCATTCTGTCTTGCCGCAGGCCTATATGCAAGCTCCCTTTGAAGTCGATCCAAGTCGTTCATTATCTGTTTAACAAATGTCATTACTGCTGCAAAGAAGGTAGTGCGAGTCATATCCTCACAGATCTGGCACTTCATAATGATGTAGTCAGCGATGTTTCTAATTCTCTCCCTTATGACGCCTTTTTCTTGTAACAGACGCCCAATTTGTTGGGCCCTGGCTTCCAAAGTTTGCTCAGCCACATGATTTTGCTCTTGAAGTTGTTGCAAATCTATTTCTAATTGCGCCAATGCTGTATAACAATGTTCCCTTTCAACTTTGAAGTCTTTTGCCTATTTGATCATTTTGTTTTCCGTGGCGACGACCCTTTTCTTTAATCCTGCAACCTCATCGTCGTACCTTTCTCTCAACTGCTTAACCATGCGTACTCGTTTAGCTGCATTTTTAGCCAATTGCTTTTGAGCCTTGGCTAGTTCTCTTTCTGCTTTGTTCAAATCAAAACTATAGTCATTTACTTTCTGCCTCAGGTTAGCGATGATTTTTTCGTCTCTGTCGCTTCGGGCTGGATTTTCTGCCGCTACTTTCATTTTCTGAATTTGAGCTCGAAGGGCCTCATATTCTTTGGCTATATTTTTCTTTTCTCCTTCATCCGCCGCGACTTGCAAGCTATTCTCAAATTAAATTTCTCTGACTTGCTTTTCCAATTTGCTTATGGTAGCCCTGTACTCGTTTTCTTTGGTCAGCTAGTCCCATTGCACTTGTGCTCCGTCGGTGAATTGTTGGACATGGGGTCTCTTTGCGGGCCTGTCAGGTTCATATTGAACTCGAGATCTTTTACCATACCAAGCAGTATATCTAGGCTCCACCTCGCCTCTGGATAGGTCTCGTACTTGAGTATTAGGCCCTAAGAATCTTCACTGATGCCAAATTCGGCGCACTTTCTCTTCTGGGAAGGTAGCTTTTGGATCTAACTCAATGACTTGCCGACTCAAATCTTCATTGTGTGGGATGGTCTAGTATTGGCCTAACTGACGTAAGACTCTGTGCGGAGCATAAGGCTGGATACTCCGAAAACCCATCAACAGCAAAAAAACACACCTCAGCCGACATATAGATTACTTCGTTGACCGAGAGCCACCCGAATGTCCATTCGATCTTATTTGTGGTCAAAGATCTCAAATGAGCATGCCATGCTTCTGTACCATCCGGAAACTCGTAGCCCTCTACTCGCTTTGCATGTTTTTCAATGCACTCAAGGCCATTCATACCGCAATTCAAGTATCCGAGACAGTGGCAAAGGTGTTCCTCCATCCATATTTGTAACAGCATATTCCACCCTTAAAAGAACTTTGCTCCTTCTCGACAGAGAGTGAGAGCTCGAAAAAATTTCTGCCAAGATCAGCGGCACTATAGTCCCATTTCCCTTTTTCATCATAAAGTCGGCTATCCCTACTAGCCCCATCTCTATGTTCTCGTCTTTTCTCGGGCAAACCAAGATACCCAGGAACGCCACTATGAAAGCTAGTCCTCTCCGAGCTTCCCACTTGTCTTGATTTCCAGCGTGAGTAAGATCGGTATCTGGCATTTCAGAGCCACGGGGATTCCCATAATGTCGATAAAGAAAGTAGAAGGTACAAAATCCTTTGGCCAGATTTTCGTCTCGGATGTCCCGACTCATGCTTAACAAGTCCAAATATTTTTGAGGGGTCACTGTTCTTGGTGCTACCGGGTATTGACTTCTGAGATTCCCTTCGAAACCGGCATAGCCTGCTATCTCTTCCAGTGTAAGAGTTAACTCGAAATCAGCAAAGTGAAATACGTTATGCGCTGGGTCCCAAAATGGTATCAAGGCCTCAATCACGTCTTTTCTTAGCTTAACCTTCAAGAGCCCGTTAAGGCCACCCAATGCTTTTGTCACATCCTTTCTGCTATCTTCCCCCAAATCATACAACCACATATGTATCTCCAAAGGGATCTCTTCACGGGCTGAGAAAGATTCATTTTGAATTGTGCTCATCCTGCACATTTATTAAGGTGATTTTAATTAAAAGGAAACTATGAATCATTTTGACCCAAGAAAAATGACCATTTTTTCCAAAGTTTTTCACAAAAATATCCGGCTTTGCCAATACGGCCTTTCAGCACTCCGAAAATAAAGATTTTAAGGTTGTGTTCGCTAACCGGCAAAACCTTGAAAAGTGACTAAACGTGGCTGTTCTTCGAGACTAGTAAGTGTCGAAGTCGACCTCTCATCTCTACTTCTTCGAGATTAGACGGGATACTCATTGGGTGCATGTTGTTTTCGTACTCATACTACACTTGCTGTGCATTTTTTTCACAGGTTCATATGTGGCTAGTGGCATAGCGACATGGTTGATACAAAAACTTAGGTGAGCTGCATTTATCGAGACGATCTGCAGCCATCAGAGTCCCCTTCAGAGTATTTTACGGTGTTTTTCATTTCTGTCCACCTTGTATTCCGGATAGTTACTGTATTTTATTTCATTCCCTAGTAAATGCTCATGCGCTTGTAACACCGGGTACTAGTGAAATTGAAGGAAAATCATAGTTTTCAAAATTATTAAATCAAGAATTAAATTAAGTATTTTGGTTGGCTTGCCTGGCAGCGGTGTCCGGCGCCATCACGACCATTAGTGGAATTTGGGTCGTGACAACATGGTATCAGAGCACTAGGTTCCCTAAGGTCTCACGAGTCATGAGCAAGTCTAGTAAAGTCTCGCGGATTGGTATGGAGACGTCTGTACTTATCTTCGAGAGGTTATAGGACTATTAGGAGCACCTCCCGTCTTGATTCCTCATCGTGCGGTTTGATTCCTTTGAGGATTATGCCTTTGTTTCTTTCCTACTCAATCTTATGCGACGTGAAGTGCTTATTATAAATCGGGAATTGGGAAATGTAATGGTACTACATATGTGGTGCGGGATGTTCCTCTCTGCGTATTTGATCGGGCTATTGGTATCGTCTTGCGGAAGGCTGTTCTGTTGTTTCAGCTCAGTTTCAATATTACCTAAGCTTTTTAGATTTGGCATTAATTGTTATGACGATTCATGTGTTGTTATCGCATAATATTGGTGTAACGGTAGAGTGTTTGTCTATACATTGAAGCAGTGAATGACTTGGAAGGATGTTTCCTCAATGCAAGATTCAGAAAATCAGAATTTTATTTCCCGGCGGAAGAGAGACAATCGGGCTATAAATGTTCAAGTTTGGTTTGATGGAGTAACAAGATTTGGTATTTTCGAGCGTGGTGGAATTTTCATCTGTGACGTGGTATCGTCGTCCTCGATTGAATATGTTGAGTTCGCCGGTGTTATGGTTTTCTTCAATTTGCCCTGGGGTAGGATATTGTGAAATAATAATGGAGAGGTGACTGTTAGAGATTGCGATGTGCGGTGGTTCAGGATTGAATCGGTGTTTCTAATGTTGACGGCTCGAGAAACATGATCTTCGGAAAGGTTTAAAGTTAGTAGCGATTTATGGGTTCAAATGCTACGAAGATGGATTTTATTTAAGGCAACAACTGAGAAGCAAAGGATGAGGAAGGACATGTGGGAAGTGTCAGGCGGTGGTTAAAATTTCTAGAAGGCTAGGCATAAGAAGCAAAGGTCGAGTAATCGATTGAAAGGGTAAGTTCCGCCAAAGTGGGAGAGTGGCAGAGTTGCATATGGGCTTTGTGGTAGGATGACTACGCACCTTAAAGAGATTTTGGAATGATTTGGGAATTTTAGTGGTTGGTGATTGGGGTCTACTGATTTAATTTGAAATATGGGCTATTATGCGGTAGGAGATTTGATATAACGAAAATGAGCTGCTTGAAATGAAGAAGGATACAACATAACATTGAATTGGAAGAATGTTGCCGCACATTTAATTAATGTCCACGAGGGGGTGGATGGACTTGTGCAGCTAGAGAATGAGCTCGGACTCGGGATGGGTTATTGATGTTGTAGTGATTGTACCCCGTGCAGTGGCGTTGGAAGATGTCAGCACGTAAATTCCATAGGTGGTTATCTCTAGTGAGCAGATCGGCGGTCGCATGGTTGGTGAAGCTTCTGCGAAGAATTCTATTGGTTATACAGCAAGGAGATCGGTCGTGCGAATGTGGTTGATGATTCAGAGTATAAAAGGGGGTGTTACAGAAAGATTCCGAGAATTTTGGCGATTTATTGTGCAAGGCTATGTCAATAAGAGATAAAGAATCCTGGTGAATTCCAGAGTTGTGTAATGGTTGCTTCAAGCTAAGTGGGAGAGTCCCACCGCCTATGATGGGATTGCATGGTTAACTACTTGCTAGGTTTCTGGTTAGTAGCATATTGATAGGTTATTTTAGCTATGGGTGTCACGCCTCCTTTTTACTACACCCTCGTAAAGGGTATAAAGGTGTTTTTCCAATTAAAGGACGATCGAAACGGGATTTATTATAAAGATTCAGAGTCGCCACTTGGGATATTTATGGTGTCCCAAGTCACCGGTTACATCCCGAATCGAGGAAAATATGACTCTGTTTAACGGTCCGCGAACCAGAAATCCGAGTAAGGAATTTTGTTAACCCAGGAGAAGGTATTAGGCATTCCTAGGTTCTGCGGTTCTAGCACGGTCGCTCAACTGTTCTATTTAGTTAAATTATCCGATTTTAAACAATTATGAACCTATGTGCAAATTTTAACCTTTAACCGCTTTTATTCATTTTAAGGAAGATTTAACGTTGTCTAAAACATGCCTTTAGATCACGCCACATGAAATGCACTCGAGATCTACGACATATTTTTATTCAACGTTATTAAGAATTGGAATTGGGTCACATGAAATGCGCACCAGAATTTAAGAAAGTAATTTTATTAAAACAACGCGCCTAAAGCAACTGTGCGTTTTTAGCTTTGCGAGGGCCATGGAAATTTCCTATGTGGCGCGCCTCGATTTCTAAGTATTTTGAGGAAAAATATTTAAACGAGGGTCAAGCATTTGAGATTTTATTGGGCTTGGCAAGCCTCAAATCCAATTTTAAAGGGAAATTCAGACTAAATTTCGAAGGGGCCACAAACTATTCGTATTATCTAACATGGCTCCCCTTCAATCTAGTTAAGGGGGCTTAATTAATTAACACTAAATGTAGTTAAGGGTTCCATTTAAATGAACCAGGAAGATTTATGTGAGGGAAAATTAATTCATTGCATAACGACGCTGATTCAAAGCAACTTTCCGAACTGGGCCTCAAGGTAAGCCCAAATTCGGAGCCTTGTAGTTGTTGAGTTAAGACCCAACATCGAGTCCCTACAATGTTAGCCAAGAACGGGACTAGTACCTATACAAGCAAGCTTGGGAATCGTTTTTAACTTATCATTAATCAGTTAGATAACACCCAATAATGATTTGATCATGGAAGCACTCGTGAGTTCCAAATCTCATTACTAACAATAGGCGATGGGATTTAACAATTTCAACCTCATAACAACACAGTTAATCATATTATTCATGCACAGAGGCTACCATATCTACTAATTTTGGTCATTCAACCATCTAATTAAACGAGTTGCTGCTCAAAGTTATATGCAGAACTTCATCACCGACTCAACTAAACGAACATGATGTTTAAGCTTTCAGGCAGATTCAAAACATAAATATCATGACAAAGTCTATTTATACATCACTAGTTTTCAGGTTACAGCACATTCGACCAAATTGAACCTCATGTCTATTTCAAATCAGACTCAACCCCCAAAGAGCAGTGTCACTGACCAACATTCAAACATGAATATATTCAAACTAAAGTCTCAAAATAAAGACAAATTAACTCCTACAATGAGAACAAATGGCCAACATGATTCAAGTCTTTCAGATTTCCCTATCACAAAGTTTTTACATTGAAAAGAGTTAAATAGGTACCTGAGAGCACAAGTAAGAAAGGGTAGGAAGATCAACAACGCAGTAACAAGAACAAGGGTTAGCAGCAAAACAAATCAACAAAACTAGCCATCAGCTCCAAAAATTAAATTTCAAACCCAGAAATTGAAATAAACAACCAGAAACCAATTCGATCCAAACAATGGACCAGGAAACAGACCCAAATCTTCAAGTAAAAACGAACCGGGGACCTCTTGGGAATCAGGGGTTTATTTGGATTTAAGATTCAAACAGTTCCTGGGTGATTTGAAGGACACAGAGTGAGGATTTGGAATGAGGGGGGGAAGACGGTCCTAGGGTGTTAATTTGGGGTTGAACAAAGGTGGCGCAGCCACCGAAGAGAACAAGGGCGGTGCTAAGGTTTCGATCTTTGATCTGAAATTCAAGCACTTCTGAAAGGATTTGAGAGGAGTTTTTTGGGGATTTGGAATGGGGAGATGAAGGGGAATCGAGGGTGTAAATTTGGGGTCGATCGGAGCACCGCCGCCGGCGGAGATGATTTCCGGCCGGCGGTTCCGGCGGGGATGATGAGAGTCTGGTGAAAAGAGATGAAAGGGGGGTAGGGGGCACGTTTGGACACTTAAATATCAAATGACCCGAGCTTCAGGATCGTCCGATCAAGAAATCTCGACGGTCCTGATCTGTTTCCCATGAAACGGTGTCGTTTTGATTAAATGGGGGGAGACCGGACTGGGTTAAGGTGGTTTGAGTCAGGTGAGGCGTTTGGACGACTTGGGCCTGGGGAATTTAGAACTCAAATGGCCCAAATCAGGGTCTTCTAAATCCAACTCTTTTTATTTTCCCTTCCTTTGATTTTTTCTAATTTCTTTTAAAATTAAATTTAAAACTTAAAAATAAAATAAGACCTAAATTAATTCCTAACAAAATTGTCCTATAAAATTGAATTAGCTAACTCTAAATAATGTTCACCACCCCTAATTAAATGCCAAATTAAAGAAAATTAATGAAAATTCGAAAAACTAAAATTAAAGTGCGAAAAATGAACTATTTTGTGATTTTCACATTTTATAAAACAAACTAATTTATTAATTAATTTTAAAAAATATATAATTAAATCCTAAATGCAGTGCGTGATATTTTTGTATTTTCATGAATTAAATAGAATAAACGTGCATAGACAAATGCAAATAATTAACAGAAAATGCCACAAAATCCAACAAAATTGCAAACACTAAAAGAAATTATTTTGTTTTGAATTTGTTGGAATAATTTATATAGGGAAAAAATCACGTGCTCACAACGGGAAAAGAACATAAGTAGTGATTTGAGCAAAGGGATTGTCAAAGGTGTGATATGGTTGGCCTTATTGGTTCATGTTCAGACTTGGGGAAGGATTCAGGATTTATGCCTTGTATATATGCGGGTTTCAAGGGAAGCGATTCTGCCGGATGCCTCGTTGAGAGGGTATTCATGTGCTAGAAGATTCATGGAGTTGATTATATTCGGGGCCAAGTCAGAGCGGGGGGCCCTCAACAACGATCCTAGTGGATTCAAAGGGTTAAAGTGTGGTACCAAATGATTTCGAGCCTATAGGTTCGGTTAAGAATCAAGCTTTGTAGCAGCTTATGAGAAGAGGCCCAGAATGTTCTATGATGTTTTGACTTGCAGTGTAGTATTTGGAAGGTATGAAATGGTTCGTGGGATTTGAGACAGCATGGTCTCGTGATTCAAGGTCACTCGGGATGAGTGTGGATGGAGTGTGTATGTGTTGAATGGAGTTATTATCATTTCTAAGGCAATCAAGGATAAATTGGAAAGAAGATAGGTTGGTTAGCCATAGTTGAATTGGCATATTGCTGGTAGTGATCAGTTCCTTCAGCGTGATCAAGTTATGCAAGTGATTTGTGACGGTGCGTGTGAGGCTTGTCGGCCGCCGTAATTGATATTATTCAGAAATATTCTTCTGCTATAGCCTGTCATATGTAGGTAGATCCCGGAAGGGCTATAGTGGCTTAGACCACTACTTAGAGGTTTGTATATTCTACGGTTATGAGAATTCACTTATGTGTTGCTATGGTTCTCCTGAAGAGAGTTAAGTGAAATGTTTTTATATGATGAAGTGTTAATATATTAGTGGTTCCGGAGTTATGACAAAAATCATGTTCTATCGTATATTGGCATGTTGGGTGTAGTGAGTGGTATGGAATCTGAGGTGAGGATCAAGATTGCAGTTTGGTGTTGACAAGGATGTCCCGGGCTCGGATGAGCAGGAAAGGAGTTTCAATGTTTAAGGAAAGTTGGTATTGTCTTCGGTGTAACATGAGATCGGTGTTTTGTGAAAAAGGCTTTGCATCCTGGTTAAGGATTCTTGATCACTTTTCAGCGTTAGTGCGGCCGGTGGTTTGGATGTACAAACCTATTATCTGTTACGGAAGGCTGTGGGAGCGTGTCCCATGGGAAGGTTGTATAAGTGTAGCATGTAGTCACTTGATTGATTGAAGAAGTTAAACCAAGTATGAAGATTGTAGTAATGTCGCTAAATTTAGAATTGATGCGTGGAGGGCACTCGGTTTATTGGGTTGTGGACTGTGGAGGATCATAACGGTTATGATAGTTGTTCTTGTGTGTTATGAGAAAAAGGGGATGATTATGGACCCATGAAACGTTATTGGCCTAGTTCGGTGTGATCAAAATCAGCTTGAGGTATGTGGATGGATTTAAATGTGAATATGGGCTCTATATCAAGCCAGATGTGTTCATTTCAACAATGCGCTCCTTATGGAAGGGTAGTCGGGGTGTTATTTCGTCGTCAGCTATTTCGTGAAATGATGTATTGCATCATGTAAGTTGTAAGATGGCTTGATGAATTTCTTGTGTGTTGAGGTTCAGCGTAGTGATGATGTTATATGAGCAGAAGGACTCTTGAGATTCACATCGTATATCGCACCTCAGTTGTGCTTGAGTCCGTAGCTTATAGTGCTATATGTCTCCCCAGGGACGGTATTATGCACTTAGCGTGCTTGTGACCGACATTCGGTATTTTGTTGTAGTGAGCAATCTAGCTCGGTGTGTATCTCCTTATGTGAATTTTATGTGTGGATTGGGTAGCACGCCGCCATGGGTATGTTGTTTGTATCGGGTAACACGCCGCAACAGTGTGACGTTGAGTATAGTTCCCCATATATGTTTTCATGTGTTTTGTTTCCTATTTTTCTGAGGAAAGCTCATATTAGCTGTGTGCCCGCGCTGCATATATGATTCGCGAGCGGGGTGTCTGTTTAGTTATATTGATCGCGTCGCATACGTGATTCGCTAGAGGGGTAATTGGATTTCCTTTTCAGAGTTTGTTTTCCTTTTGTATCGCGTTTGAATTGGTAGCCTATTGGCGCATTGTGGCATCATATGCAACTTTTGGTCTTGTCTGGGTTGCTTATTGCCTAAGCAGTTTGTACTGGGTGAGACGAGATCATTGGATTTAGGATCAGTGCAATCTGATTATATGAAGTATATTACGGAGCTAAGACCATTATTTGGTTCATAATGAGGTGATGGTTCTTGTCAGAAGCATTCACCCAATGATTTGTCGATTCGGCAGTCGGTTAAGTGTGGGAAGGTTGAGGTGTTGATGTTATATGAGCAGAAGGACTCTTGAGATTCAGATCGTATATCGCACCTCAGTTGTGCTTGAGTCCGTAGCTTATAGTGCTATATGTCTCCCCAGGGACGGTATTATGCACTTAGCGTGCTTGTGACCGACATTCGGTATTTTGTTGTAGTGAGCAATCTAGCTCGGTGTGTATCTCCTTATGTGAATTTTATGTGTGGATTGGGTAGCACGCCGCCATGGGTATGTTGTTTGTATCGGGTAGCACGCCGCAACAGTGTGACGTTGAGTATAGTTTCCTATATCTGTTTTCATGTGTTTTGTTTCTTATTTTTTTGAGGAAAGCTCATATTAGCTGTGTGCCCCCTTTGCATATATGATTCGCGAGCGGGGTGTCTATTTAGTTATGTTGACCGCGTCGCATATGTGATTCGCGAGCGGGGTAATTGGATTTCCTTTTCAGAGTCCGTTTTCCTTTTGTATCGCATTCAAATTGGTAGCCTATTGGAGCATTGTGGCATCAAATACGACATTTGGTCTTGTCTGGGTGGCTTATTGCCTAAGCAGTTCATACTGGGTGAGACGATATCATTGGATTAAGGATTAGTGCAATCTCATTATATGAAGTATATTACAGAGCTAAGACCATTATTTGGTTCAGAATGAGGTGATGGTTCTTGTCAGAAGCATAGACCCAATAATTTGTCGATTCGGCAGTCGGTTAAGTGTGGGAAGGTTGTATAAGTGTGGCATGTGGTCACTTGATTGATTGAAGAAGTTAAACCAAGTATGAAGATTGTAGTGATGTCGCTAAATTGAGAATTGATGCGTGGAGGGCACTCGGTTTATTGGGTTGTGGACTGTGGAGGATCATACCGGTTATGATGGATGTTCTTGTGTGTTATGAGAAAAAAGGGGTGATTATGGACCCATGAAAGGTTATTGGCCTAGTTCGGTGTGATCAGAATCAGCTTGAGGTCTGTGGATGGATTTAAACGTGAATATGGGCTCTATATCAAGCCAAATATGTTCATTTCAGCAATGCGCTCCTTATGGAAGGGTAGTCGGGGTGTTATTTCGTCATCAACTATTTCATGAAATGATGTATTGCACCGTGAGAGTTGTAAGATGGCTTGATGAATTTCTTATGTGTTGAGGTTCCGCGTAGTGTTGATGTTATATGAGCAGAAGGACTCTTGAGATTCTGATCGTATATCGCACCTCAGTTTTGCTTGAGTCTGTAGCTTATAGTGCTATATGTCTCCCCAGTGACGGTAT
Organism: Nicotiana tabacum; assembly: GCF_000715075.1. NCBI lineage: Eukaryota > Viridiplantae > Streptophyta > Magnoliopsida > Solanales > Solanaceae > Nicotiana > Nicotiana tabacum. Next base: position 134,097,489 of record NC_134087.1, read on the forward strand.
TATGCACTTAGCGTGCTTGTGACCGACATTCGGTATTTTGTTGTAGTGAGCAATCTAGCTCGGTGTGTATCTCCTTATGTGAATTTTATGTGTGGATTGGGTAGCACGTCGCCATGGGTATGTTGTTTGGATCAGGTTGCACGCCGCAACAGTGTGACGTTGAGTATAGTTCCCCATATCTGTTTTCATGTGTTTTGTTTCCTATTTTTTTGAGGAAAGCTCATATTAGCTGTGTGCCCCCTTTGCATATATGATTCACGAGCGGGGTGTCTGTTTAGTTATGTTGACCGCGTCGTATGCGTGATTCGCGAGCGGGGTAATTGGATTTCCTTTTCATAGTCCGTTTTCCTTTTGTATCGCGTTCGAATTGGTAGCCTATTGGCGCATTGTGGCATCAAATGCGACTTTTGGTCTTGTCTGGGTAGCTTATTGCCTAAGCAGTTCATACTGGGTGAGATGAGATCATTGGATTAAGGATTAGTGCAATCTCATTATATGAAGTATATTATGGAGCTAAGACCATTATTTGGTTCAGAATGAGGTGATGGTTCTTGTCAGAAGCATAGACCCAATAATTTGTCAATTCGGTAGTTGGTTAAGTGTGGGAAGGTTGTATAAGTGTGGCATATGGTCACTTGATTGATTGAAGAAGTTAAACCAAGTATGAAGATTGTAGTGATGTCGCTAAATTGAGAATTGATGAGTGGAGGGCACTCGGTTTATTGGGTTGTGGACTGTGGAGGATCATGCCGGTTATGATGGATGTTCTTGTGTGTTATGAGAAAAAAGGGGTGATTATGGACCCATGAAAGGTTATTGGCCTAGTTCGGTGTGATAAGAATCAGATTGAGGTCTGTGAATGGATTTAAAGGTGAATATGGGCTCTATATCAGGCCATATGTGTTCATTTCAGCAATGCGCTCCTTATGGAAGGGTAGTCGGGGTGTTATTTCGTCGTCATCTATTTCATGAAATTATGTATTGTGCCGTATGAGTTGTAAGATGGCTTGATGAATTTCTTATGTGTTGAGGTTCCGCGTAGTGATGATGTTATATGAGCATAAGGACTCTTGAGATTCAGATCGTATATCGCACCTCAGTTGTGCTTGAGTCCGTAGCTTATAGTGCTATATGTCTCCTCAGGGACGGTATTTTGCACTTAGCGTGCTTGTGACCGACAATCGGTATTTTGGTTATATTGACCAATCTAGCTCGATGTGTATCTCCTTATGTGAATTTTATGTGTGGATTGGGTAGCACGCCGTTATGGGTATGTTGTTTGGATCGGGTTGTGCGCCGCAACAGTGTGACATTGAGTATAGTCCTATATCTGTTTTCATGTGTTTTGTTTCCTATTTTTCTGAGGAAAACTCATATTAGTTGTGTGCCCGTGTTGCATATATGATTCGCGAGCGGGGTGTCTGTTTAGTTATGTTGACCGCGTCGCATGTGTGATTCGCGAGCGGGGTAATTGAATTTCCTTTTCAGAGTTCGTTTTCCTTTTGTATCGCGTTCGAATTGGTAGCCTATTGGCGCATTGTGGCATCATATGCGACTTTTGGTCTTGTCTGGGTGGCTTATTGCCTAAGCAGTTCTTACTGGGTGAGACGAGATCAATGGATTTAGGATCAGTGCAATCTGATTATATAAAGTATATTACGGAGCTAAGACCATTATTTGGTTTGGAATGAGGTGATGGTTCTTGTTAGAAGCATAGACCCAATGATTTGTCGATTCGGCAGTTGGTTAAGTGTGGGAAGGTTGTATAAGTGTGGCATGTACTCACTTGATTGATTGAAGAAGTTAAACCAAGTATGAAGATTGTAGTGATGTCGCTAAATTGAGAATTGATGTGTGGAGGGCACTCGGTTTATTGGGTTGTGGAGTGTGGAGGATCATACCGGTTATGATGGTTGTTCTTGTGTGTAATGAGAAAAAATGGGTGATTATTGACCCATGAAAGGTTATTGGCCAAGTTCGGTGTGATCAGAATCAGCTTGAGGTCTATGGATGGATTTAAATGTGAATATAGGCTCTATATCAGGCCAAATATGTTCATTTAATCAATGTGCTCCTTATGGAAGGGTAGTCGGGGTGTTATTTCATCGTCAACTATTTCATGAAATGATGAATTATGTCGTGTGAGTTGTAAGATGGCTTGGTGAATTTCTTATGTGTTGAGGTTCCGCGTAGTGATGATGTTATATGAGCAGAAGGACTCTTGAGATTCACATCGTATATCGCACCTCAGTTGTGCTTGAGTCTGTAGCTTATAGTGCTATATGTCTCCCCAGGGACGGTATTATGAACTTAGTGTGCTTGTGGCCGACATTCGGTATTTTGTTGTAGTGAGCAATCTAGCTCGGTGTGTACCTCCTTATGTGAATTTTATGTGTGGATTGGGTAGCACGTTGCCATGGGTATGTTGTTTGGATTGGGTTGCGCGCCGCAACAGTGTGACATTGAGTATAGTTGCCCATATCTGTTTTCATGTGTTTGGTTTCCCAATTTTTCTGAGGAAAGCTCATATTAGCTGTGTGCCCGCGTTGCATATATATGTCGCGAGCGGGGTGTCTGTTTAGTTATGTTGACCGTGTTGCATGCGTGATTCGTGATCGGGGTAATTGGATTTCCTTTTCAGAGTTCATTTTCCTTTTGTATCGCGTTCGAATTGGTAGTCTATTGGCGCATTGTGGCATCATATGCAACTTTTGGACTGTCTGGGTGGCTTATTGCCTAAGCAGTTCGTACTGGGTGAGACGAGATCATTGGATTTAGGATCAGTGCAATCTGATTATATGAAGTATATTACGGAGTTAAGACCATTATTTGGTTCAGAATGAGGTGATGGTTCTTGTCAGAAGCGTAGACCCAATGATTTGTCGATTCGGCAGCTGGTTAAGTGTAAGAAGGTTGTATAAGTGTGGCATGTAGTCACTTGATTGATTGAAGAAGTTAAACCAAGTATGAAGATTGTAGTGATGTCGCTAAATTGAGAATTAATGCGTGGAGGGCACTCAGTATATCGGGTTGTAGACTGTGGAGAATCATACCGGTTATGATGGTTGTTCTTGTGGGTTATGAGAAAAAGGGGGTGATTATGGACCCATGAAAGGTTATTGGCCTAGTTTGGTGTGATCAGAATCAGCTTGAGGTCTGTGGATGGATTTAAATGTGAATACGGGCTCTATATCAGGCCAGATGTGTTCATTTCAGCAATGCGCTCCTTATGGAAGGGTAGTCGGGGTGTTATTTCATCGTCAGCTATTTCATGAAATGATGTATTGCGCCGTTTGAATTGTAAGATGGCTTGATGAATTTCTTATGTGTTGAGTTTCCGCGTAGTGATGATGTTATATGAGCAGAAGGAATCTTGAGATTCAGATCGTATATCGCACCTCAGTTGTGCTTCAGTATGTAGCTTATAGTGCTATATGTCTCCCCAGAGACGGTATTATGCACTTAGCGTGCTTGTGACCGACATTCGGTATTTTCTTGTAGTGAGCAATCTAGATCGGTGTGTATCTCCTTATGTGAATTTTATGTGTGGATTGGGTAGCATGCCGCCATGGGTATGTTGTTTGGATCGGGTTGCGCGCTGCAACAGTGTGACGTTGAGTGTAGTTCCCCATATTTGTTTTCATGTGTTTTGTTTCCTATTTTTCTAAGGAAAGCTCATATTAGAAGTGTACTCGCGTTGCATATATGATTTGCGAGCGGGGTGTCTGTTTAGTTATGTTGATCGCGTTGCATGCATGATTCGTAAGCGGAGTAATCGTATTTCCTTTTCAGAGTTCATTTTCCTTTTGTATCGTGATCGAATTGGTAGCCTATTGGCGCATTGTGGCATCATATGCGGCTTTTGGTCTTGTTTGGGTGGATTATTGCCTAAGCAGTTCGTACTGGGTGAGACGAGATCATTGGATTTTGGATCAGTGCAATCTGATTATTTGAAGTATATTACGGAGATAAGACCATTATTTGGTTCAGAATGTGGTGATGGTTGTTGTCAGAAGCATAGACCCAATGATTTGTCGATTCGGCAGCTGGTTAAGTGTAAGAAGGTTGTATAAGTGTGGCATGTAGTCACTTGATTGATTGAAGAAGTTAAACTAAGTATGAAGATTGTAGTGATGTCGCTAAATTGAGAATTGATGCGTGGAGGGCACTCGATTTATTGGGATGTGGACTGTGGAGGATCATACCAGTTATTATTGTTGTTTTTGTGTGTTACGAGAAAAAGGGGGTGATTATGGACCCATGAAAGGTTATTGGCCTAGTTTGGTGTGATCAGAATCAGCTTGAGGTCTGTGGATGGATTTAAATGCGAATATGGGCTCTATATCAGGCCAGATGTGTTCATTTCAGCAATGCGCTCCTTATGGAAGGGTAGTCGGGGTGTTATTTCATCGTCAGCTATTTCATGAAATGATGTATTGCGCCGTGTGAGTTGTAAGATAGCTTGATGAATTTCTTATGTGTTGAGTTTCCGCGTAGTGATGATGTTATATGAGCAGAAGGACTCTTGAGATTCAGATCGTATATCGCACCTCAGTTGTGCTTGAGTCTGTAGCTTATTGTGCTATATGTCTCCCCAGAGACGGTATTATGCACTTAGCGTGCTTTTGACCGACATTCGGTATTTTGCTGTAGTGAGCAATCTAGATCGGTGTGTATCTCCTTATGTGAATTTTATGTGTGGATTGGGTAGCACGCCGCCATGGGTATGTTGTTTGGATCGGGTTGCACGCTGCAACAGTGTGACGTTGAGTGTAGTTCCCCATATCTGTTTTCATGTGTTTTGTTTCCTATTTTTCTGAGGAAAGATCATATTAGATGTGTGCCCGCATTGCATATATGATTTGCGAGCAGGGTGTCTGTTTAGTTATGTTGACCGCGTTGCATGCGTGATTCGTAAGCGGAGTAATTGGATTTCCTTTTCAGAGTTCGTTTTCCTTTTGTATCGCGTTCGAATTGGTAGCCTATTGGCGCATTGTGGCATCATATGCGGCTTTTGGTCTTGTTTGGGTGGCTTATTGCCTAAGCAGTTCGTACTGGGTAAGACGAGATCATTGGATTTTGGATCAGTGCAATCTGATTATATGAAGTATATTACGGAGCTAAGACCATTATTTGGTTCAGAATGAGGTGATGGTTGTTGTCAGAAGCATAGACCCAATGATTTGTCGATTCGGCAGCTGGTTAAGTGTAAGAAGGTTGTATAAGTGTGGCATGTAGTCACTTGATTGATTGAAGAAGTTAAACTAAGTATGAAGATTGTAGTGATGTCGCTAAATTGAGAATTGATGCGTGGAGGGCACTTGATTTATTGGGTTGTGGACTGTGGAGGATCATACCGGTTATGATGGTTGTTCTTGTGTGTTATGAGAAAAAGGGGGTGACTATGGACCCATGAAAGGTTATTGGCCTAGTTCGGTGTGATCAGAATCAGCTTGAGGTCTGTGGATGGATTTAAATGTGAATATGGTCTCTATATCAGGCCAGATGTGTTCATTTCAGCAATGCGCTCTTTATGGAAGGGTAGTGGGGTGTTATTTCGTCGTCAGCTATTTCATGAAATGATGTATTGCGCCGTGTGAGTTTTAAGATGGCTTGATGAATTACCTATATGTTGAGGTTCCACGTAGTAAAGATGTTATATGAGCAGAAGGACTCTTGAGATTCAGATCGTATATCGCACCTCAGTTGTGCTTAAGTCTGTAGCTTATAGTGCTATATGTCTCCCCAGGGACGGTATTATGCACTTAGCATGCTTGTGACCGACATTCGGTATTTTGTTGTAGTGAGCAATCTAGATCAATGTGTTTCTCCTTATGTGAATTTTATGTGTGGATTGGGTAGCACGCCGCCATGGGTATGTTGTTTGGATCGGGTTGCGCGCCGCAATAGTGTGACGTTGAGTATAGTTCCCCATATCTGTTTTCATGTGTTTTGCTTCCTATTTTTCTGAGGAAAGCTCATATTAGTTGTGTGCCCGCGTTGCATATATGATTCACGAGCGGGGTGTCTGTTTAGTTATGTTAACCGCGTCGCATGCATGATTCGCGAGCGAGGTAATTGGATTTCTTTTTCAGAGTTCGTTTTCCTTTTGTATCGAGTTCGAATTGGTAGCCTATTGGCGCATTGTGGCATCATATACGACTTTTGGTCTTGTCTGGGTGGCTTATTGCCTAAACAGTTCGTATTGGGTGATACGAGATCATTGGATTTAGGATCAGTGCAATCTGATTATATAAGGTATATTACGGAGCTAAGACCATTATTTGGTTCAGAATGAGGTGATGGTTCTTGTCAGAAGCATAAATCCAATGATTTGTCGATTCGGTAGTTGGTTAAGTGTGGGAAGGTTGTATAAGTTTGGCATGTAGTCACTTGATTGATTGAAGAAGTTAAACCAAGTATGAAGATTGTAGTGATGTCGCTAAATTGAGAATTGATGCGTGGAGCACTCGGTTTATTGGGTTGTGGACTGTGGAGGATCATATCGGTTATGATGGTTGTTCTTGTGTGTTATGAGAAAAAGGGGGAGATTATGGACCCATGAAAGGTTATTGGCCTAGTTCGGTGTGATCAGAATTAGCTTGAGGTCCGTGGATGGATTTAAATGTGAATATGGGATCTATATCAGGCTAGATGTGTTCATTTCAACAATGCGCTCCTTATGGAAGGCAAGTCGAGGTGTCATTTTGTTGTCATCTTTTTCATGAAATGATGTATTGCATCGTGTAAGTTGTAAGATGGCTTGATGAATTTCTTGTGTGTTGAGGTTCCGCGTAGTGATGATGTTATATGAGCAGAAGGACTCTTGAGATTCAGATCGTATATCGCACCTCAGTTGTGCTTGAGTCCGTAGCTTATAGTGCTATATGTCTCCCCAGGGACGGTATTATGCACTTAGCGTGCTTATGATCGACATTCGGTATTTTGTTGTAGTGAGCAATCTAGCTCGGTGTGTATCTTCTTATGTGAATTTTATGTGTGGATTGGGTAGCACGCCGCCATGGGTATGTTGTTTGGATCGGGTTGCGCGCGGCAACAGTGTGACATTGAGTATAGTTCCCCATATCTGTTTTCATGTGTTTTGTTTCCTATTTTTCTGAGGAAAGCTTATATTAGCTGTGTGCCCGCGTTGCATATATGATTCGTGAACGGGGTGTCAGTTTAGTTATGTTGACTGCGTCGCATGCGTGATTCGCTAGTGGGGTAATTGGATTTCCTTTTTAGAGTTCGTTTTCCTTTTGTATCGCATTCGAATTGGTAGTCTATTGGTGCATTGTGGCATCATATGTGACTTTTGGTCTTGTTTGGGTGGCTTATTGCTTAAGCAGTTAGTACTGAGTGAGACGAGATCATTGGATTTAGGATCAGTGCAATCTGATTATATGAAGTATGTTACGGAGCTAAGACCATTATTTGGTTCAGAATGAGGTGATGGTTCTTGTCAGAAGCATAGACCTAATGATTTGTCGATTCGGCAGTTGGTTAAGTGTGGGAAGGTTGTATAAGTGTGGCATGTAGTCACTTGATTGATTGAAGAAGTTAAACCAAGTATGAAGATTGTAGTGATGTCTCTAAATTGAGAATTGATGCGTGGAGCACTCGGTTTATTGGGTTGTGGACTGTGGAGGATCATACCGGTTATGATGGTTGTTCTTGTGTTTTATGAGAAAAAGGGGGAGATTATGGACCCATGAAAGGTTATTGGCCTAGTTCGGTGTGATCAGAATTAGCTTGAGGTCCGTGGATGGATTTAAATGTGAATATGGGATCTATATCAGGCTAGATGTGATCATTTCAACAATGCGCTCCTTATGGAAGGTTAGTCGAGGTGTCATTTTGTTGTCATCTTTATCATGAAATGATGTATTGCATCGTGTAAGTTGTAAGATGGCTTGATGAATTTCTTGTGTGTTGAGGTTCCGCGTAGTGATGATGTTATATGAGCAGAAGGACTCTTGAGATTCAGATCGTATATCGCACCTCAGTTGTGCTTGAGTCCGTAGCTTATAGTGCTATATGTCTCCCCAGGGACGGTATTATGCACTTAGCGTGCTTATGATCGACATTCGGTATTTTGTTGTAGTGAGCAATCTAGCTCGGTGTGTATCTTCTTATGCGAATTTTATGTGTGGATTGGGTAGCACGCCGCCATGGGTATGTTGTTTTGATTGGGTTGCGCGCGGCAACAGTGTGACATTGAGTATAGTTCCCCATATCTGTTTTCATGTGTTTTGTTTCCTATTTTTCTGAGGAAAGCTTATATTAGCTGTGTGCCCGCGTTGCATATATGATTTGTGAACGGGGTGTCTGTTTAGTTATGTTGACTGCGTCGCATGCGTGATTCGCTAGTGGGGTAATTGGATTTCATTTTCAGAGTTCATTTTCCTTTTGTATCGCGTTCGAATTGGTAGCCTATTGGCGCATTGTGGCATCATATGCGACTTTTGGTCTTGTCTGGGTGGCTTATTGCCTAAGCAGTTCGTACTTGGTGAGACGAGATCACTGGATTTAGGATCAGTGCAATCTGATTATATGAAGTATGTTACGGAGCTAAGACCATTATTTGGTTCAGAATGAGGTGATGGTTCTTGTCAGAAGCATAGACCCAATAATTTGTCGATTCGACAGTTGGTTAAGTGTGGGAAGGTTGTATAAGTGTGGCATGTAGTCACTTAATTGATTGAAGAAGTTAAACCAAGTATGAAGATTGTAGTGATGTCGCTAAATTGAGAATTGATGCATGGAGGGCACTCGGTTTATTGGGTTGTGGACTGTGGATGATCATACCGGTTATGATGGTTGTTCTTGTGTGTTATAAGAAAAAGGGGGTGAATGGACCCATAAAAGGTTATTGGCCTAGTTCAGTGTGATCAGAATTAGCTAGAGGTCTGTGGATGGATTTAAATGTGTATATGGGCTCTATATCAGGCCAGATGTGTTCATTTCAGCAATGCACTCCTTATGGAAGGGTAGTCGGGGTGTTATTTGGTCGTCAGCTTTTTCATGAAATGATGTATTGCATCGTGTAAGTTGTAAGATGGCTTGATGAATTTCTTGTGTGTTGAGGTTCCGCGTAGTGATGATGTTATATGAGCAGAAGGACTCTTGAGATTCAGATCGTATATCGCACCTCAGTTGTGCTTGAGTCCGTAGCTTATAGTGCTATATGTCTCCCCAGGGACTGTATTATGCACTTAGTGTGCTTCTGATCGACATTCGGTATTTTGTTGTAGTGAGCAATCTAGCTCGGTGTGTATCTCCTTATGTGAATTTTATGTGTGGATTGGGTAGCACGCCGCCATGGGTATGTTGTTTGGATCGGGTTGCGCGCCGCAACAGTGTGACGTTGAGTATAGTTCCCCATATCTATTTTCATGTGTTTTGTTTCCTATTTTTCTGAGGAAAGCTCATATTAGTTGTGTGCCCGAGTTGCATATATGATTCGCGAGCGGGGTATCTGTTTAGTTATGTTGACTGCGTCGCATGCGTGATTCGCGAGCGGGGTAATTGGATTTCCTTTTTAGAGTTCGTTTTCCTTTTGTATCGCGTTCGAATTGGTAGCCTATTGGCGCATTGTGGCATCATATGCGACTTTTGGTCTGGTCTGGGTGGCTTATTGCCTAAGCAGTTCGTACTTGGTGAGACGAGATCACTGGATTTAGGATTAGTGCAATCTTATTATATGAAGTATGTTACGGAGCTAAGACCATTATTTGGCTCAGAATGAGGTGATGGTTCTTGTTAGAAGCATAGACCCAATAATTTGTCGATTCGGCAGTTAGTTAAGTGTGGGAAGGTTGTATATGTGTGGCATGTATTCACTTGATTGATTGAAGAAGTTAAACCAAGTATGAAGATTGTAGTGATGTCGCTAAATTGAGAATTGATGCGTGGAGGGCACTCAATTTATTGGGTTGTGGACTGTGGAGGATCATACCGGTTATGATGGCTGTTTTTGTGTGTTATGAGAAAAAAGGGGGTTATTATGGACCCATGAAAGGTTATTAGCCTAGTTCGGTGTGATCTGAATCAGCTTGAGGTCTGTGGATGGATTTAAATGTGAATATGAGCTCTATATCAGGTCAGATGTGTTCATTTCAGCAATGTGCTCCTTATGGAAGGGTAGTCGGGGTGTCATTTCGTCGTCAGCTATTTCCTGAAATGATGTATTATGCCGTGTGAGTTGTAAGATGGCTTGATGAATTTCTTATGAGTTGAGGTTCCGCGTAGTGATGATGTTACAAGAGCAGAAGGACTCTTGAGATTCACATCGTAAATCGCACCTCAGTTGTGCTTGAGTCCGTAGCTTATAGTGCTATATGTCTCCCTAGGGACGGTATTATGCACTTAACGTGCTTGTGACCGACATTCGGTATTTTTTTGTAGTGAGCAATCTAGCTCGGTGTGTATCTCCTTATGTTAATTTTATGTGTGGATTGGGTAGCACGCCGCCATGGGTATGTTGTTTGGATCGGGTTGCGTGCCGCAACAGTGTGACGTTGAGTATAGTTCCCCATATCTATTTTCATGTGTTTTGTTTCCTATTTTTCTGAGGAAAGTTCATATTAGTTGTGTGCCCGAGTTGCATATATGATTCGCGAGCGAGGTATCTGTTTAGTTATGTTGACCGCGTCGCATGCGTGATTCGCGAGCGGGGTAATTGGATTTCCTTTTTAGAGTTCGTTTTCCTTTTGTATCGCGTTCGAATTGGTAGCCTATTGGCGCATTGTGGCATCATATGCGACTTTTGGTCTGGTCTGGGTGGCTTATTGCCTAAGCAGTTCGTACTTGGTGAGACGAGATCACTGGATTTAGGATTAGTGCAATCTTATTATATGAAGTATATTATGGAGCTAAGACCATTATTTGGCTCAGAATGAGGTGATGGTTCTTGTTAGAAGCATAGACCCAATAATTTGTCGATTCGGCAGTTAGTTAAGTGTGGGAAGGTTGTATATGTGTGGCATGTATTCACTTGATTGATTGAAGAAGTTAAACCAAGTATGAAGATTGTAGTGATGTCGCTAAATTGAGAATTGATGCGTGGAGGGCACTCAATTTATTGGGTTGTGGACTGTGGAGGATCATACCGGTTATGATGGCTGTTTTTGTGTGTTATGAGAAAAAAGGGGGTTATTATGGACCCATGAAAGGTTATTAGCCTAGTTCGGTGTGATCTTAATCAGCTTGAGGTCTGTGGATGGAATTAAATGTGAATATGAGCTCTATATTAGGCCAGATGTGTTCATTTCAGCAATGTGCTCCTTATGGAAGGGTAGTCGGGGTGTCATTTCGTCGTCAGCTATTTCCTGAAATGATGTATTATGTCGTGTGAGTTGTAAGATGGCTTGATGAATTTCTTATGAGTTGAGGTTCCGCGTAGTGATGATGTTATATGAGCAGAAGGACTATTGAGATTCAGATTGTATATCGCACCTCAGTTCTGCTTGAGCCCGTAGCTTATAGTGCTTTATGTCTCCCCAGGGACGGTATTATGCACTTATCGTGCTTGTGACCGACATTCGGTATTTTGTTGTAGTGATCAATCTAGCTCGGTGTGTATCTCCTTATGTGAATTTTATGTGTGGATTGGGTAGCACGCCGCCATGGGTATGTTGTTTGGATCGGGTTGCGTGCCGCAATAGTGTAACGTTGAGTATAGTTCCCCATATCTATTTTCATGTGTTTTGTTTCCTATTTTTTTGAGGAAAGCTCATATTAGATGTGTGCCCGCGTTACATATATGATTCGCAAGCGGGGTGTCTGTTTGGTTATGTTGATCGTGTCGCATGCGTGATTCGCGAGCGGGGTAATTGGATTTCCTTTTCAGAGTTCGTTTTCCTTTTGTATCGCGTTCGAATTGGTAGCCTATTGGCGCATTGTGGCATCATATGCGACTTTTGGTCTTATCTGGGTGGCTTATTGCCTAAGCAGTTCTTACTGGGTGAGACGAGATCATTGGATTTAGGATCAGTGCAATCTTATTATATGAAGTATATTAAGGAGCTAAGACCACTATTTGGTTCAGAATGAGGTGATGGTTCTTGTCAGAAGCATAGACCCAATGATTTGTCGATTCGACAGTTGGTTAAGTGTGGGAAGGTTGTATAAGTGTGGCATGTAGTCACTTAATTGATTGAAGAAGTTAAACCAAGTATGAAGATTGTAGTGATGTCGCTAAATTGAGAATTGATGCGTGGAGGGCACTCAATTTATTGGGTTGTGGACTGTGGAGAATCATACCGGTTATGATGGTTGTTCTTGTGTGTTATGAAAAAAAGGGGGTGATTATGCACCCATGAAAGGTTATTGGCCTAGTTCGGTGTGATCAGAATCAGCTTGAGGTCTGTGGATGGATTTAAATGTGAATATGGGCTCTATATCAGGCAGGATGTGTTCATTTCAGCAATGCGCTCCTTATGGAAGGGTAGTCGGGGTGTTATTTCATCGTCAGCTATTTTATGAAATGATGTATTGCGCCGTGTGAATTGTAAGATGGCTTGATGAATTTCTTATGTGTTGAGGTTCCGCGTAGTGATGATGTTATATGAGCAGAAGGACTCTTGAGATTCAGATCGTATATCGCACCTCAGTTGTGCTTGAGTCCGTAGCTTATAGTGCTATATGTCTCCCTAGGTACGGTATTATGCACTTAACGTGCTTGTGACCGACATTCGGTATTTTTTGTAGTGAGCAATCTAGCTCGGTGTGTATCTCCTTATGTTAATTTTATGTGTGGATTGGGTAGCACGCCGCCATGGGTATGTTGTTTGGATCGGGTTGCGCGCCGTAACAGTGTGACGTTGAGTATAGCTCCCCATATCTGTTTTCATGTGTTTTGTTTCCTATTTTTCTTAGGAAAGCTCATATTAGCTGTGTGCCCGCGTTGCATATATGATTCACGAGCGGGTTTCTGTTTAGTTATGTTGACCGCGTCGCATGCGTGATTCGCGAGCGGGGTAATTGGATTTCCTTTTCAAAGTTCGTTTTCCTTTTGTATCGCGTTCGAATTGGTAGCTTATTGGCGCATTGTGGCATCATATGCGACTTTTGGTCTGGTCTGGGTGGCTTATTGCCTAAGCAGTTCGTACTTGGTGAGACGAGATCACTGGATTTAGGATTAGTGCAATCTGATTATATGAAGTATATTACGGAGCTAAGACCATTATTTGGTTCAGAATGAGGTGATGGTTCTTGTCAGAAGCATAGACCTAATGATTTGTCGATTCGGCAGTTGGTTAAGTGTGGGAAGGTTGTATAAGTGTGGCATGTAGTCACTTTATTGATTGAAGAAGTTAAACCAAGTATTAAGATTGTAGTGATGTCGCTAAATTGAGAATTGATGTGTGGATGGCGCTCAGTTTATTGGGTTGTGGACTGTGGAGGATCATATCGGTTATGATGGTTGTTCTTGTGTGTTATGAGAAAAAGGGGGTGATTATGGACCCATAAAAGGTTATTGGCCTAGTTCGGTGTGATCGGAATCAGCTTGAGGTCTGTGGATGGATTTAAATGTGAATATGGGCTCTATATCAGGCCAGATGTGTTCATTTCAGCAATGCACTCCTTATGGAAGGGTAGTCAGGGTGTTATTTCGTCGTCATCTATTTCATGAAATGATGTATTGCGTCGTGTGAGTTGTAAGATGGCTTGATGAATTTCTTATGTGTTGATATTCCGCATAGTGATAATGTTATATGAGCAGAAGGACTCTTGAGATTCAGATTGTATATCGCACCTCAGTTGTGCTTGAGTTCGTAGCTTATAGTGCTATATGTCTCCCCCCGGGACGGTATTATGCACTTAGCGTAATTGTGACCGACATTCGGTATTTTGTTATAGTAAGCAATCTAGCTAAGTGTGTATCTCCTTATGTGAATTTTATGTGTGGATTAGGTAGCACGCCGCCATGGGTATGTTGTTTGGATCGGGTTGCGCGCCGTAATAGTGTGACGTTGAGTATAGCTCCCCATATCTGTTTTCATGTGTTTTGTTTCCTATTTTCCTGAGGAAAGCTCATATTAGCTGTGTGCCCGTGTTGCATATATGATTCGCGAGCGGGGTAATTGGATTTCATTTTCAGAGTTCATTTTCCTTTTGTATCGCGTTCGAATTGGTAGCCTATTGGCGCATTGTGGCATCATATGCGACTTTTGGTCTTGTCTGGGTGGCTTATTGCCTAAGCAGTTCGTACTGGGTGAGACGAGATCATTGGATTTAGGATTAGTGCAATCTGATTATATGAAGTATATTACAGAGCTAAGACCATTATTTAGTTCAGAATGAGGTGATGGTTCTTGTCAGAAGCATAGACCTAATGATTTGTCGATTCGGCAGTTGGTTAAGTGTGGGAAGGTTGTATAAGTGTGGCATGTAGTCACTTTATTGATTGAAGAAGTTAAACCAAGTATTAAGATTGTAGTGATGTCGCTAAATTGAGAATTGATGTGTGGATGGCGCTCAGTTTATTGGGTTGTGGACTGTGGAGGATTATACCGGTTATGATGGTTGTTCTTGTGTGTTATGAGAAAAAGGGGTGATTATGGACCCATAAAAGGTTATTGGCCTAGTATGGTGTGATCGGAATCAGCTTGAGGTCTGTGGATGGATTTAAATGTGAATATGGGCTCTATATCAGGCCAGATGTGTTCATTTCAGCAATACACTCCTTGTGGAAGGGTAGTCAGGGTGTTATTTCATCGCCAGCTATTTCATGAAATGATGTATTGCGTCGTGTGAGTTGTAAGATGGCTTGACGAATTTCTTATGTGTTGAGGTTCTGCGTAGTGATGATGTTACAAGAGCAGAAGGACTCTTGAGATTCACATCGTAAATCGCACCTCAGTTGTGCTTGAGTCCGTAGCTTATAGTGCTATATGTCTCCCCAGGGACGGTAATATGCACTTAGCGTGATTGTGACCGACATTCGGTATTTTGTTGTAGTGAGCAATCTAGCTCGGTGTGTATCTCCTTATGTGAATTTTATGTGTGGATTGGGTAGCACGCCGCCATGGGTATGCTGTTTGGATCGGGTTGTGCACCGCAACAGTGTGACGTTGATATAGCTCCCCATATCTGTTTGCATGTGTTTTCTTTTCTATTTTTTTTAGGAAAGCTCATATTAGTTGTGTGCCCGCGTTGCATATATGATTCGCAAGTGGGGTGTCTGTTTAGTTATGTTGACCGCGTCGCATGCGTGATTCGCGAGCGGGGTTATTCAATTTCCTTTTCAGAGTTCGTTTTCCTTTTGTATCGCGATCGAATTGGTAGCCTATTGGCGCATTGTGGCATCATATGCAACTTTTGGTCTTGTCTGGGTTGCTTATTGCCTAAGCAGTTTGTACTGGGTGAGACGAGATCATTGGATTTAGGATCAGTGCAATCTGATTATATGAAGTATATTACGGAGCTAAGACCATTATTTGGTTCATAATGAGGTGATGGTTCTTGTCAGAAGCATTCACCCAATGATTTGTCGATTAGGCAGTTGGTTAAGTGTGGAAAGGTTGTATAAGTGTGGCATATAGTCACTTGATTGATTGAAGAAGTTAAACCAAGTATGAAGATTGTAGTGATGTCTCTAAATTAAGAATTGATGCGTGGAGGGCACTCGATTTATTGGCTTGTGGACTGTGGAGGATCATACCGGTTATGATGATTGTTCTTGTGTGTTATGATAAAAAGGGGGTGATTATGGACCCATGAAAGGTTATTGGCCTAGTTCGATGTGATCAGAATCAGCTTGAGGTCTGTGGATGGATTTAAATGTGAATATGGGCTCTATATCAGGCCAGATGTGTTCATTTCAGCAATGCGCCCCTTATGGAAGGGTAGTCGGGGTGTTATTTCGTCGTCATCTATTTCATGAAATGATGTATTGCGCCGTGTGAGTTGTAAGATGGCTTGATGAATTTCTTATGTGTTGATATTCCGTGTAGTGATGATGTTATATGAGCAGAAGGACTCTTGAGATTCAGATCGTATATCGCACCTCAGTTGTGCTTGAGTTCGTAGCTTATAGTGCTATATGTCTCCCCAGGGACGGTATTATGCACTTAGCGTAATTGTGACCGACATTCGGTATTTGGTTATAGTAAGCAATCTAGCTCAGTGTGTATCTCCTTATGTGAATTTTATGTGTGGATTAGGTAGCACGCCGCCAAGGGTATGTTGTTTGGATCGGGTTGCGCGCCGTAATAGTGTGACGTTGAGTATAGCTCCCCATATCTGTTTTCATGTGTTTTGTTTCCTATTTTTCTGAGGAAAGCTCATATTAGCTGTGTGCCCGCGTTGCATATATGATTCGCGAGCGGGGTGTCTATTTAGTTATGTTGACCGCGTCGCATGCGTGATTCGCGAGCGGGGTAATTGGATTTCCTTTTCAGAGTTCGTTTTCCTTTTGTATCGCGTTCGAATTTGTAGCCTATTGGTGCATTGTGGCATCATATGCGACTTTTGGTCTTGTCTGGGTGGCTTATTGCCTAAGCAGTTCGTACTGGGTGAGACGAGATCATTGGATTTAGGATCACTGCAATCTGATTATATGAAGTATATTACGGAGCTATGACCATTATTTGGTTCAGAATGAGGTGATGGTTCTTGTCAGAAGCATAGACCCAATGATTTGTCAATTCGGCAGTTGGTTATGAATTTCTACACATCTCTTCCGTCGTGGTGGTGTTGTAAGAGTTAGAGCAAGACCTGTGTATGTCATGAGCTGTAATGGGAGCATCAGATTCGTGGAATTTCGACTAATTTGATCAAAAAGTGTTATTATGGTCCTGTGAGTAAAATGGTGCAAGGTGTGAATTCAGCAAAAATTGTGTAGTCATGTTTGGGTACATCGTGTAGTGATTGATATGGTGATCGCATGTTGGAAAAAGTCCTGGTTAAGAATTTCGGATGTTGGAATTGGGCTCTAAGCTTATTTGCTTGAAGGAAAGAGAATATCTTCAGATTGATCGAGCTAATATGCTCGACTTAGTTGTGGTAGCACGGGTAGGTGCACGAGGTGTTAAAAAGTGATTTCGGACAACTTTGCTGCAGTTCTCAGCACGTTCGAGGATAAACGTATGTTTAAGTAGGAGAGAATGTAACGACCTGATCGGTCGTTTTGAGCTCTAGCGCATCGTTCAGCAGTTCAGTCCACGAGCAGCTTCACTTTAGGTATTATGACTTGTGCGCACGGTCGGAATTGAATTCCGGGAAGTTCGGAGTTAATTTTGAAAGAGAATTCTCATTTCGGAAGCTTTAAGTTGAAAGAATTGACTAAGGTTGGATTTTTGAGTAAATGACCTCAGAATCGGGATTCTAAGGTTCCAATAGGTTCGTATGATAATTTCGAACTTGGGCATATGTTCGGACTGGGTTTTGGAAGACCCGGGAACGTTTCGGCGCCTATTATGGAAGTTAGCATTTAGAAGAAATTTCATAAGTTTGGGTTGAAGTGAATTTCAATGTTATCGATGTCCGTTTGGGATTCCAAGTCTGGGAGTAGCTCCGTATAGTGATTCTGGAGTTGGGAGCGCGATCGGAAGTGAATTCAGAGGTCTGCATGTCATTTTGGTGTCATTTGGCTAAAGATAGAAATTTGAAGGTTTTGGGAAGTTTGACCAAGAGTTTTCTTTTTGATATCGGGGTCAGAATCCAATTCCGTAAGTTGGAGTAGGTCCGTAATGGTGAATATGACTTGTGTGCAAAATTTGAGGTCAATCGAACGTGATTTGATAGGTTTAAACACCGAAAGTAGAAGTTTGAAATTTTAGAGTTCATTAAGCTTGAATTGGAGTGTGATTCATGGTTTTAGCATTGTTTGATAATATTTGAGGCCTCGAGCAAGTCCTTAATGTGTTTTAGGACTGGTCGGTATGATTGGTTTGGGTCCCGAGGGTCTCGCGTGGATTCCGGATGGTTAACGGATCAAAAATATAGAATTTGGAGAAGGTTTGATGTTGTTGGTACTGGTATGACCGCATTTATGGTGTTTTGGTCGCAAATGCGACATCACATTTGCGAGAGGGAGCTCGCATTTGCGAACCTGGGGGCTGCTGAGGGGAGATCGCATTTGCGAGGAGGCCATCACTTTTCTGATGTTGTCCTCTTCGCATTTGCGAAGAATTTTGTCGCAAATGCGACCATGTCAGGGGAAAGCTGGCTTCGCATTTGCGGTGCCTTTGCCGTAAATGCGACAATCGCAATTGCGAGCTGGGAGTCGCAAATGCGACTTCTGTGTCTCGTGCAATGGCTTTTTATTCCGAGACTTATCCCATTTCCCACTTGGTCTTAGGCGATTTTTTAGGGCATTTGAGGAAGGGTTCCATCATCATCAAAGAGGTAAGTAATTTCTACACATCATAAGTTAAATACATGGATTATGGGTAGATTAACATGTGGAAAATTAGGGAAAATCAAGGGTTGTAGATGAAAAACCTAGAATTTTCTATAAACAAGGGAATGGAGTAAAAATCATATATTCTTGATCCTTAGGTTATGGGTAACAACTTTCTTCAAAAAAATTTGGAATCCGGGTACGTGGGCCTGGGAATGAATTTTAGGAACCTTGCATTTAGGGTTGGGAAATTGGTTTAATAATTAGAATATGAACTTTTGAGCATGTATTGACTATTTCGTACCCTAATTGAATAGTTTTGGATCGTTTGGCTCCGAATTGGAGGTTTGAGCGCGTTCTTGAATCAGAATATAGGCTTCGGAGTGACGTGAGTCTCCTTTCTGACCTTGTAAGAGGGAATTGTCCCCATAGGTGAAATAATTGGTTATGCGCTGCTATTTGTGGGGGCTACGTACGCACGAGGTGATGAGAGTCCGTGCGTAGCTACTATTATGTGTAAGTCCAGGTAGTCTAGGACCCAAAAGCATGTTATACTTGGAATATCTGTAATCTTGTTGGCAGTTGAATTACTTAAATCTTATCGAATTAGTAAATAAATTTCTAAAAGGGATTAAACTTCATTTTCTTAAATCACTAAAAGAGAATTGGTTTTTATTTGGATAAATATTCCCCGATAAATTCCTAATTTGTTGTTTGAGCATGTATTTTTATGTGTACCTGCGTTGCATGTATGATTCGCGAGCGGGGTAATAGATGCCTCTATGGT
Organism: Nicotiana tabacum; assembly: GCF_000715075.1. NCBI lineage: Eukaryota > Viridiplantae > Streptophyta > Magnoliopsida > Solanales > Solanaceae > Nicotiana > Nicotiana tabacum. The sequence continues at coordinate 134,116,625 of NC_134087.1, forward strand.
TCACGTCGTTCGACCCTCGGCAATGCACATTTTACATTTATGTTGGATCGGGTCGTACGACCTCGGCATAATATGCGCATGTTTGTATTGTTGCTTGAGATTTATAAATGTTGGCATTTGCATTTCATGGCTGGAGATAAATTGATAAAGATAATGAAAAGTAAATCTTTGGAAATCCATTATTATTTGGGAAGTAGTTTACTTGCTATCTGGCATTATGAATTATAATTGTTGTTTTATAAATTCCCTGATCTCCTTACATTTTTACTATATTATCATTGGACCACTAGTAAGTGTCGAAGTCGACTTCTCGTCTATACTTTTTCGAGATTAGACGGGATACTCATTGGGTACACGTTGTTTTCGTACTCATACTACACTTGCTGTGCATTTTTGTTGCACAGGTTCATATAAGGCTAGTGGCTTAGTGGTATAGCGGCATGGTTGATACGGAGACTTAGATGAGCTGCATTTATCGAGACAACCCGTAGCCAGCAGAGTCCCCTTCAGAGTATTTTACGGTGATTTTCGTTTCTTTCCACATTGTATTCCGTACAGTTACTGTATTTTATTTCATTCCCTAGTAAATGCTCATGCACTTGTGACACCAGGTTCTGGGATGATTATGAGGTATCTTGTATTAACTTCTTAACATTCATATTTGACTTGAAATGATTATCTTTTACTAGTGAAATCAAAGCAAAATCATAGTTTTCGAAATTATTAAAATGAGAAATTAATTAAGTATTTTGGTTGGCTTGCGTGACAGCGGTGTTCGACGCCATCACGACCCTTAGTGGAATTTTGGTCGTGACAACATGGTATCAGAGCAATAGGTTCCCTTAGGTCTCACGAGTCATGAGCAAGTCTAGTAGAGTCTCACGGATCGGTACGGAGACGTCTGTACTTATCTTCGAGAGGCTACATGACTGTTAGGAGCACCTCCCGTCTTGATTCCTCATCATGCAGTTTGATTCCTTTGAGGCTTATGCTTTTGTTTCTTTCCTACTCAATCTTATGCGACGTGAAGCGCTTATTATAAATCGGGAACTGGGAAATGTAATGGTACTACAGATGTGGTGCGGCATGTTCCTCCCTGCGTATTTGATCGTGCTATTGTTGTCGTCTTGCAGAAGGTCGTTCTGTCGTTTCAGCTCAGTTTCAATATTACCTAAGGTTTTGAGATTTGGCATTAATTGTTATGACGATTCATGCATTGTTATCGCATAATATTGGTGTAATGGTAGAGTGTTTGTCTATTCGTTGAAGCAGTGAATGACTTGGAAGGATGTTTACACAATGTATGATTTAGAGATTCAGAAATTTTTCGAAGAAAGTTGTTCTTTGTAACCTAAGGATCAATAATATATGATTTCTACTTCATTTCATAACCAATTCCGTGGTAAAATCTATGTTTTTTCAAAACCCTAGGTTTTGCTCTATTCCCTTGATTTTTCCTAATCTTGATGTGTTAATCTACCCAAAACTCAAGTATTAAACTTAGAATAAGGGGAATGAACTTACCTTAAGATGCTAGGTGGAAATCTTCTCCCAAGTGTTCCAAAATCGCCCAATACACGAGTGCAAAATGGGCAAAAATGACTGGAGCCCGTATTAAATGAAGCTCACTACTTTAGTGATTTCCGCATCTGCGGTCCCGCTTCTATGAGAAAGTGGCCGCACCTGCAGAATTGGCCAAGCGGGGCTGGGACCGCTTCTGCAATCTTGAAGCCGCTTCTGTGGTGTTGGGCCTGGCCTGCCTTGGCCGCATCTGCGAGAGGACGACCGCTTCTGCGATCTCGCACCTGCAGCTACCAACCGCAGGTGCGGTTATGACAGAAACTAGATGCTTCAGCTCTTTTCAACTTTTCCAACTTCACTCGAGCCTCGTTTGATTGACGTTCAGGGCTCCCGGGCCCCGCGTGAACATACAGAAAAGTCTGAAATCATGAAACAGACCCGCTCGAACCTTCGGAACGCCCGAAACATTGCTAAATCTATAAATCACCCCTAAAACCAATTGAATCAAACTTATAAACTTCAAGTTCTTAAATTCACTTCTAACATGCCGAAACGTACTTATACTACTCGGATTGGCAACAAATTTTGCGGGCATGTCTTAAATGTTATATTGGACCTGTACTGGGCTTTGGAACCAACATACGAGCCTGACACCAATGTGATCAATCATTATTTAGTTTCTTTAAATCCTTAGAATTTTCAGTTTAACAATTTCTAATAAAAATTCATTACTCGGGCTAGGGGCCTCGGAATTTGATTCCAGACATATGCCCATGTCCCATATTTTTCTACGGACCTTCCCGGACTGTCAAAACACGAATCCATGTCCATTTGCAAAAATGTTGACCAAAGTCAAACTTAGCTTTTTATGAAAATCTTAAGGAATCAAATGAACATATTTCAACCCAAATTCTTCCAACTCCCGAACCAACCATCCTCGCGGGTCGTAAATTAGTTAAAGCAAGCGCGAGAAGTTTTATTTAGGGGGACAGGGTTCTAAAAAGCAAAATGACCAGTCGGGTCATTACATTCTCCACCTCTTAAAGAAACGCTCATCCTCGAATGGACATAGAAAAGTAACTGAGGTGATGAATAAATGTGGGTATCTACTCCGCATGTTCTCCTCGGACTCCCAAGTCACCTCCTCGACTGGTTGGCCCCTCCACTGGACCTTTACCACTGAAATCCTCTTGGATCTTAACTGGTGATCCTGTCTATCAATAATGGTAATTGGATCCTCCTCGTAACTCAGGCTCTCATCCAACTGAATAGTACTGAAGTCCAACACATGGGACAAGTCGGCATGATACCTCCGAAGCATAGACACGTGAAAAACTGGGTGAACTCCTAATAAACTGGGGGTAAAGCAAGCTCGTAAGCAACCTCTCCAGCTCGCCTCAGCACCTCAAATGGGCCGATAAACCTTGGGCTCAGCTTGCCCTTCTTCCCGAACCTCATAACACCCTTCATTGGCGAGACTTTCAAGAGGGTCTTCTCGCCAACCATGAATGACATATCAGGCGCCTTCTGATTCGCGTAACTCTTCTGTCTGGACGGAGCTGTGCAAAGCCTCTCCTGAATCAACTTTACCTTGTCCAAGGCATCTTGCACCAAATCTGTACCGTATAACTTAGCCTCTTTAAGCTCAAACCACCCGATAGGAGAATGACACCGCCGAGCGTATAAAGCCTCAAATGGAGTCATCTTAATACTGGACTGGTAGCTGTTGTTGTAAGAAAACTCTGCCAAAGGCAAGAGCTGATCCCACTATCCTCCAAAGTCAATCACACATGCTTTGAGAATGTCCTCCAAAATCTGAACTGTCCGCTCTGACTTCCCGTCGGTCTGAGGATGGAATGTCGTGCTAAGCTCCACACGGGTCCCCAACTCACTCGGGACGGCTCTCCAGAAATGGGAAGTAAACTGAGGGCCCCTATCTGATATGATGGAAATGGGCATACCATGAAAACTAACTATCTCCTGAATGTAAATATGGGCCAATCTCTCTAAAGTGTAAGTAGTCACAACCGGAATAAAGTGCGCTGACTTGGTCAATCTATCAACAATGACCCATACTACATCAAACTTCCGCAAGGTCCGGGGCAATCCAACTACGAAGTCCATAGTAATGCTCTCCCACTTCCACTCAGGTATAGTCATCTGCTGGAGTAGGCCACCTGGCCTCTGGTGCTCACACTTAACCTGATGGCAATTCAAACACTTAGCCACATACTCCACAATGTCCTTCTTCGTTCTCCGCCACCAATAATGCTGCCTCAAGTCACGATACATCATCGTCGCACCCGGATGAATGGAATACCGTGAATTGTGTGCCTCCTCTAATATCCTCTCCCTCAGACCATCAACATTAGGAACACATAGGCGACCCTAGAGTCGTAAAACACCATCCTCATCAATAGAAACCTCATTGGCATTGCCCTGAAGCACTGTCTCTCTAAGAGATGCCAAATGTGGATTATTGAACTGTCGGGCCTTGATCTGCCCCAATAATGAAGACTCAACAACCACGCATGCAAGAACTCGGCTGGGCTCTGAAATATCCAACCTCACAAGTCTGTTAGCCAAGGACTGAATGTCCCAAGGTAGTGGTCTCTCCTCTGCTGGAATGACTGCCAAGCTACCCATACTCTCCATTTTCCTGCTTAAAGCATCCGCGACCACATTTCCCTTTCCCGGATGATAAAGAATGGTGATGTCGTAATCCTTTAGCAACTCAAGTCATCTACGCTACCTCAAATTGAGATCCCTCTGCTTGAACAAGTGTTGTAAGCTACGATGATCAGTATAAACCTCACATGATACCCCGTATAGATAATGCCTCCATATCTTAAGAGCATGAACAATTGCGGCCAACTCCAAATCGTGCACAGGATAATTCTTCTCATGGATCTTCAGCTAACGCGAAGCATATGCAATAACCCGCCCCTCCTGCATCAATACACATCCCAATCCAACGCGTGAAGCATCACGATATACCATATACATCCCTGAACCGGAAGGCAACACAAGAACTGGTGTTGTAGTCAGAGCTGTCTTGAGCTTTTGAAAGCTCGCCTCACAATCATCGAACCAACGGAATGGAGCACCCTTCTGGGTCAATCTAGTCAGAGGTGATGCAATAGATGAAAAACCCTGCACAAATCGTCTGTAATAACCTGGTAACCCCAAGAAACTCCTGATCTCGGTCACTGAAGTAGGACGTGATCAATTCTGAACTGCCTCAATCTTCTTGGGATCCACCTCAATACCCTCTCCGGACACCACATGCCCCAAGAATGCCACTGACTCTAACCAAAACTCACACTTGGATAACTTAACATATAGCTTCTGCTCTTGCATGGTCTGAAGCACTACTCTCAAATGCTGCTCGTGCTCCTCTAGGTTGCGTGAGTATATAAAGATATTGTCAATGAAGACGATGACAAAGGGATTAATATAAGGTCTGAACACCCTGTTCATTAGGTCCATAAATGCTGCTGGAGCATTAGTCAAGCCAAAGGACATCACCAGAAACTCATAATGGCCGTATCTAGTCCGGAATGCAGTCTTTAGAATATCCGAGTCCCGAATCTTCAACTGATGGTACCCCGACCTCAAGTCGATCTTAGAGAACAACCTAGCACCCTGTAACTGGTCAAACAAATCATCAATGCGAGGCAATAGATACTTGTTCCTGATGGTGACTTTGTTCAACTGGCGATAATCAATGCACATCCGCATAGTCCCATCTTTCTTCTTCACAAATAACACCGGTGCACCCCAAGGCGATACACTAGGTCTAACAAACCCCTTTGCTAACAACTCTTCAAGCTGCTCCTTCAATTCCTTCAACTCCTTCGGAGCCATACGGTATGGTGAGGTAGATATAGGCTGGGTGGTTGGAGCCAAATCGATACAAAAATCAATATTACGATCCGGTGGCATGCCAGGAAAATCAAAAGGAAACACATCGGCGAACTCCCGAACTACTGAAACTGAATCAATCATCGGAGACCCTGTGGTGGTATCCCGAACATAAGCCAAATAAGCCAAACACCCCTTCTCAACCATATGTTTAGCCTTCATGAAAGAGATATCCCGGTTAGACGTATCAACTGTGGAACCCTTCCATTCCAACCTTGGCAACCTTGGTGTTGCTAATGTAACAGTCTTGGCATGGCAATCTATGGCGATGTGATATGGAGATAACCAATCCATGCCCAGGATGATCTCAAAGTCGATCATATCAAGCAATACGAGATTCGCTCTAGTCTCGAAACCACAGAATGTGACCACACAGGACCAGTAGATCTGATCCACAACCACAGAATCACCCATAGGAGTGGACATATGAATAGGAGTGCCCAAAGGTGCAGGAGGAATAAACAGGAAACGAGCAAACAGAGATGATACATATAAATAGGTGGACCCTGGATCAAACAATATCTAAGCATATCTACCGCAGACGGAAATAATACATGTGATGATGGCATTTGAGGCCAATGCATCTGGCCTAGCCGAAAGGGCATAGAATCTGGCTAGAGCGCCGGCTGGCTGGCCTCCACCTGACTAAGCAATAGCTGACTAACCTCTCCCTACCTGGACTCCACCTCTAGGATGGCCTCTACCCGTCTGTACCCTACTTCTGGGAGGCTGAGCAACCGGTGCTAAAATCATAGGTTACTGGCCCTTCTATACTGCCTTGCCCCGAATTCTGGAGCAGGTCCTCTTCATGTGACCCGGATCTCCACACTCGTAGCAACCCCTCAGCAACATAGCCTGTTGCCTTGATGTCTGAGCCTGCCCGAATATCCACTAGAAGAACCCTGAACGGCTGGTGAGCGATATGAACCCTCTAGCATAGCACCGAAGTAAGCACTGAAAGAACCCTGATGACTAGAATACCCACCGGGGGAACCCTGAATAGTTGGTGGGTGGTAAGAACTCTCCGGCATCGCACTGAAATAAGGTCTCACTGGAGCACCTTGGGGAGGTGGTGGTGGTGCTGAATACGGGGGCCTACTGGGCTGACCCCTACCTGTGTGCCCCCTACCCCTGGCTGGGACACCTCTGAACTCTCCAAAAAATTGAGCCTTCTTGTCCTGCTGAAACTGCTCTCTACCCCTCTGGCGATAACCCTCAATCATGTGAGTAATCTCCACCACTAGTTAATACTCAGTACCCATCTCTACCTCTCGGGCCATGCTAGCTCGAATATTGGGGTGCAACCCCACAACAAATCTCTGCACTCTCTGTGCATCCGTGGGGAGTATCATGAGTGCATGGCGACACAACTCAGAGAACCTCGCTCATAATCGGTCACGGACATCTGACCCTGCTAAAGATGCTCAAACTGATACCGCTGCTCTTCCCTCTCAGAGGGTGGAATATACCTATCCAAGAATAACTGCGTGAACTGGCCCCAAGTGAGGGGAGGAGAACCATATGTCCTGCCAAGAACATAGGACTACCATCATCTACGGGCCCTACCCTCCAATTGAAAAGTAGTGAAGTCAACTCCATGCGACTCCAATATCCTCAAGTTGTACAGTCTGTCCCTACACCTATCAATGAAATCCTGGGCATCCTCATGACGCTCGCCCACAAAGATAGGAAGGTGAAGTCTAGTCCAACTATCCAATAACTTCTGCGGGTTATCATCCGCATCTGACCTGGGCTCAAGCACCACTGTAGTAACTGGCTGAGCCCCATCTGTGGGTAGTGCACCCGGAGTCTGATACACTGTAGTTGCATGAACAAGAGCATGAGTAGTAGGGGTATGTGCTCCCCCTCCTGTGTGTGATGTAGCTGTAGCTGCTGGAAATAAACCAGCCTGAGTCATGGTGTCCATGAACCGCAGCATACGGCCCATGACCTCCTGGAAACCCGGTGTTGTCATAAAGTCCGTCGAGGTAGGATCGGCTGCGGGCACCTCATCCTACTCCTCAACACTAGGATCTCTTGTAGGATCTTCTGACGGTGCTACTGGGACAGCTTTGGGATGCCCTTGACCCCTACCTTGGGCCGGTTCCCTCCCCCGGCCTCGACCTCACGTAACGGTGGGAGCAGCTACTCCTAGGTCTGGAACATCAGCCGTGCGTGTTCTCACCATCTGTGAGAGAATAGAAGAGGGAAATTTAGTATACCAACCACTGCACAATAGGAAATGAATAAAGAGTAGTTTCCTAACACCCTATAGCCTCTCGAAGATAAATACAGATGTCTACATACCGATCCGCAAGACTCTATTAGGTTTGCCTATGACTTGTGAGACCTACGTGAATCTAGTGCTCGATACCATGTTGTCACGACCCATTTTCATAATAGGTCATGATGGTGCCCAACACCATTGTCGGGCAAGCCAACGCAGAAATATACATAAGTTCTCATTTTACTTTTACCTAAAATAACTGCAGTAGTTCCTTAAGTTAAAGTTAAAACAAGTAATAACCAGTAATGTACCAAAATAATTATAGAATTCCCAAAAGAATAGTCTACTAATGTGTGTTCCAAACCTGGTGTCACAAGTTGTGGGCAACTAGTAGAATATACAAAATAATAATTCTATCCTATTGTCCGAAATAGAATAGACAACAAAAATAAATAAAGAGAGACCCCATCAAGCTGCTGAACGGCACAGAAAGGGGCAACTCACCATGGAAGTCTCGAACTATGCTTAGGGATGCGCACCAGACTGATAGCCAGATGTACCTGCCTCAGATCCTGTACATTTAAGTACAGAAGTGTAGTATGAGTACATAAACAATATGTACCCCGTAAGTATCATGTCTAATCTCGAAGAAGTAGAGACGAGAAGTCGACTTGACACTTACTAGGGTCAAATAATATGAGAGATGAATTATACTGAGCATGGATAAAATAAATAATTAGCAGTGTATAGCAGGAACTAACAGGTCCCCTCCTAAATAATGTCACAGCTGGAACTTCCATTCCAGGACAAATAATAAACTCAAGTCATAGAAAAATACCGAGTGAAGCATACGTAAGTAGTGTCGAGGTCGTACGGCTCGATCCAACATAAAAGTAAATTTATGCACTGTCGAGGGTCGAACAGTACGAACCATAGATACATCTATTACCCTACTCGTGAATCAACCATGCACGCGGTCAAATATAATTAAACACAGCAACAATAAGACAACAACATATACTAGGGAGCAATTACTCACTGAAATATCAACTTCTCTTTAAAAAGGCCAAGAAATATCATGTTCCTCTTAACTAGTCTCATTTATCATAATCATCATGATTTAAGCAATTCGAATTAAACATATAGTTGCAATAATACCACATAAAGCATGCTTCTGGGTCCTAAACTACCCGGACTTAGCATAATAGTAGCTACGCACGGACTCTCGTCACCTAGTGCGTACGTAGCCCCCGCATTTAATGGCAAATTATTAGATTACACCACTTATGGGGACAATTACCTCTTACAAGGTTAGATAAGAGACTCACCTCGATCCAAAGCGTACTTCAATACTAAGAATGAGCTCAAACTCTCAATTTGGAGCCGAACGGTCCAAAACTAGATAAACGAGGTAGGAACTAGTCAATACAAGCTCCCTAGATCGCATTCTAACTATTTAAGCAATTTCCCACCCTTAAACACAAGTTTCCTAATATTCGACCCCAGGCCCACGTGCCCAGATTCTAAATTTTTCGAAGAAAGTTGTTCTTTGTAACATAAGGATCAATAATATATGATTTCTATTTCATTTCATAACAAATTCCGTAGTAAAATCTAAGTTTTATCAAAACCCTAGGTTTTGCTCTAATCCCTTGATTTTTCCTAATCTTTATGTGTTAATCTACCCAAAACTCAAGTATTAAACTTAGAAATAAGGGGGATGAACTTACCTCAAGATGTTAGGTGGAAATCTTCTCTCAAAAGTTCCAGAATCGCCCAATGCACGAATGCAAAATAAGCAAAAATGACCGGAGCCCGTATTAAATGAAGCACACTACTTCAATGATTTCCAGATCTGTGGTTAGGGGACCGCATCTGCGATCTTGCTCCTGCGAGAAAGTGGCCGCATTTGCAGAATTGGCCAAGCGGGGCTGGGACCGCTTCTACGGTCCTGAAGCTGCTTGTAACGACCTGACCAGTCGTTTTGAGCTCTAGCACGTTGTTCAGCAATTTGAGGCCATGACCAGCTTCACTTCAGGCATTATGACTTGTGCGCAAGGTTTAAATTGAATTTCGGGAAGTTCGGAGTTGATTTGGAAAGAGAATTCTCATTTGGGAAGCTTTAAGTTGAAAGAATTGACTAAGGTTGGATTTTTGAGTAAACAACCTCGGAATCGGGATTCGAAGATTCCATCAGGTTCGTATGATGATTTTGGACTTGGGCGTATGTTTAGACTGGGTTTTGGAAGACCTGAGAATGTTTCGGCGCCTATTGTAGAAGTTAGCATTTTTGGAAGAATCTCATAAGTTTGTATTGAAGTGCATTTCAGGGTTATCAATGTTCGTTTGAGATTCCGAGTCTGGGAATAGCACCGTATGGTAATTCTGGTATTGGGAGCGGGATCGAAAATGAATTCGGAGGTCCGTAGGTCATTTTGGAGTCATTTGGCTAAAGATAGAAATTTGAAGGTTTTTGAGAAGTTTGACGGGAAGTGGACTTTTTGATATCGAGATCGGAATCCAATTCCGAAAGTTGGAGTAGGTTCGTAATGTCAAATATGACTTGTGTGCAAAATTTGAGGTCAATCGGACGTGATTTGATAGGTTTCGTCATCGAATGTAGAAGTTTGAATTTCTAAAGTTCATTAAGCTTGGATTGGAGGTCGATTCATGATTTTAGCGTTGTTTGATATGATTTAAGGCCTCGAGCAAGTCCGTAATATGTTTTGGGACTGGTTAGTATGATTTGTAGGGGTTTCGGGGGCCTCTGGTGGATTCCGGGTGGTTAACGGATCGGATTAGAACTTGGAGGAAGAGTTGAAGTTGTTGTTTGCTGGTATAACCACACCTGCGAGACTTGGGCCGTAGGTGCGGAGCCGCAGAAGCGGCCCTTGTGTCGCAGAAATGGAAAATGGTTGGACTTGGCTGGGGTCGCAGGTGCGATGAACCTTCCGAAGAATCCAGACCGCAGAAGCAACCCTGGCTCCGCAGAAGCGGACTTGAGCGAGTTGGCTGAGACAGCACATGCGATAGAAAATTCCGCAGGCACGGAGCCGCAGGTGCGACTGGTGCACCGCAGGTGCGAAAATGCTGGAGGCAGTGTGTTCTTTTAAAAATCGGGAGATGGTCATTTTTTTCCCATTTTCAGTTGGTGTGGGCGATTTGGAGAGCTTCAAGTGGGGTTTTTTATCATCATCAACAAGGTAAGCAAACCCCACCTATCTTGAGTTAAATACATTGATTAAGCATGAATTTTGCATGTAAATCGGTAGAAATTTGGGGGTTTGAGGAAAACCTAGAAAATTCGTATTCTTGGATTTTGACCACGATTTTGGGTATGAAATTAAGAGAAAATCATATATTTGAGTTCGTGAGTTCATGGGTAAACTTTATCTTTAAAAAATTTTGGAATCCGGGCACGTGGGCCCGAGGGCAATATACTCAACTTTTCGATCGGGGCTAGGAATTGTTATTAATTGGATTGTAATGAGTAATTGAACATATATTAATGGATTTGCATAATTATTGGCTAGTTTTTGGAGTATTGTGCATCGATTCGAGTCTTCGGAAGAGCATGGAATGTCGGTTATGGATATTCGGAGCGAGGTGAGTTTCCTTTCTAACTTTGTAAGAGGGAATTGTCCCCATAGGTGAAATAATTGTTTATATGCTCCTATTTGTGGGGGCTATGTACGCACGAGGTGACGAGAGTCCGTGCATAGCTACTAGTATGTGTATGTCCGGGTAGTCTAGGACCCAAAGTATGCTATACTTAGAATATTTGTAATCTTATTGACAGATGAATTGCTTAAATCCTATCGAATTGGTGAATGAGTTTCTAAAAGGATTAAACTTCATTTTTCTTAAACCGCTAAAAGAGAATTGGCTTTTATGTGAATAAACGTCCCCCGATAAATTCTTAATTGGTTGTTTGAGCATGTATTTTTATATGTACCTACTTCGCATGAATGATTCGCAAGCAGGACGATTGTTTATTTAAATTTGACCGTTTCGCATGTATGATTCACGAGCGGGGTAATAGATGCATCTATGGTTCGCGTCGTTCGACCCTCGGCAGTGCACATTTTATATTTATGTTGGATCGGGTTGTACAACCTCGGCATGATATGTGCATGCTTGTATTGTTTGCCTGAGAAATTTTAAATTTTGATAATTGCCTTTCCTGGCCAGAGATAAATTGGTAAAGATAATGAAAATTAAATCTTTGGAAATCCTTTATTATTTGAAAAATTGTTTACCTGCTTTCCGGCTTTATGAGTTTAATTTTGCTTTATGAAATTCATGAATTTCTCACACTTGCACTGCATTATCATTGGACCACTAGTAAGTGTCGAAGTCGACCTCCCGTTTCTACTTCTTCGAGATTAGACGGGATACTCATTGGGTACACGTTGTTTCCGTACTCATACTACACTTGTTGTGCATTTTTGTTGCACAGGTTCATATGTGGCTAGCGACTTAGTGGCATAGCGGCAGGGTTGATACGAAGACTTAGGCGAGCTGTATTTATTGAGATAACCGCCAGCAGAGTCCCCTTCAGAGTATTTTACTGTGTTTTCATTTCTGTCTACTTTATATTCCGGACAGTTACTGTATTTTATTTCATTCTCTAGTAAATGCTCTTGCCCTTGTGACACCGGGTTCTGGGATAATTATGGGGTATTTGTATTAACTTCTTTGCATTCATATTTGATTTGAAATGATTATCTTTTACTGGTAAAATTGAAGGAAAATCATAGTTTTCATAAAATTATTAAAACGAAAATTTAATTTAGTATTTTGGTTGGCTTGCCTGATAGCGGTGTTCGGCGCCATCATGACCCTTAGTGGAATTTGGGTTGGGACAACATGGTATCAGAGCACTAGGTTCCCTTAGGTCTCACTAGTCATGAGCGAGTCTAGTAGAGTCTTGCGGATCGGTACGGAGACGTCTATACTAATCTTTGAGAGGCTACGGGGCTGTTAGGAGCACTTCCCTTCTTGATTCCTCATCGTGCAGTTTGATTCCTTTGAGGCTTATGCCTTTATTCCTTCCTATTCGATCTTATGCGATGCAAACCACTTGCTATAAATTGAGAATTGAAGAATTGTAATGGTACTACCGATGTGGTGCGGGATGTTTCTCCCTGAATAGTTGATTGGGCTATTGTCGTTGCCTTGCGGAAGGATATCTTGTCATTTTGGCTCAGTAACAGTATTCCTGAGAGCTTTAAGGCTATGCACAGATTGTTATGATGCTTACGATTGGTTGTCGACAGTATTGACTTGATGGTAGGATACTTGCTTATGTGTTGGGGCGGTGAATGATTTAAAAAGAAGTTTACTCAGTGCACGATTCAGAGATTATATATCTCATTTCCGGCGAAGGAAAAGGAATTAGCCTATGAATGTCCATATTTGGGGTGATGGAGTAACGAGACTTGGTATTTTCGAGCGTGGTGGGATTTTCATCTGTGATGTAGTGTCGTCGTCCTCAATTTTATGTGTTAAGTTTGCATGTGTTATGGTCTTCTGCAATTCACCCTTGTGGTAGGATATTGTGAAATAATATTGGAGAAACGACGGTTGGATATCGTGGTGTGCAGTGGTTCAGGATTGAATCGGTGTTTCTAATGTCGACGTCTCGAGAAAGATGATCTCCGTAAAGGTTTAAAGTTAGTAGCGACTTGTGGGTTGAAGTGCTACGAAGATAGATTTTATTAAGGCAACAACTGAGCAGCAACGGATAAGGAAGGACAAGTGGGAAGTGTCAGGCGGTGGTTAAAATTTCTAGAAGGCCAGGTATATGAAGCAAAGGTCCAGTGGTCGATTAGAGGAGTGAGTTCCGCCAAAGTGGGAGAGTGGCGGAGTTGCATATAGGCTTTGTGTTAGGATGACTATGCACCTTAAGGAGAGTTTGGAACGACTTGGGAATTTTAGTAATTGATGATTGGGGTCTATGGATCTAATTTGAAGTATGGGCTATTATGCGGCAGGAGATTTGATATAACGGAAAGGAGCTACTTGAAATGAAGAAGGATAAAATGTAACTTTGAATTGGAAGGATGTTGCCGCACATTTAATTGATGTCCACGAAAGCTGAATGGACTTGTGCAGCTAGAGAGTGAGCTCGGACTCAGGATAGGTTATTGATGTCGTAGTGATTGTACCCCGTGCAACAGCATTAGAAGTCGTCGGCATGTAAATTCAAATAGGTGGGTTATCTCCAGTGAGAAACTCGGCGGTCGCATGGATTGGCGAAGCTTCTGCGAAGAATTCTATTGGTTATACAGCAAAGAGATCGGTCGTGCGAATGTGGTTAATGATTCAGAGTATGAAAAGGGGTTTTACAGAAAGATTTTGAGAATTTTTGCGGTTGATTGCGCAAGGTTATGTCAATAAGAGATAAAGAATCCTGGTGAATTCCAAAGTTGTGTAATAGTGGATTCAAGCTAAGTGGGAGAGTCCCACCGCTCAGGATTGGGTTGAATGGCTAACTACTTGTGAGGTTTCTGGTTATTAGCATATTGATGGGTTATTACAGCTGCGGGAAAAGAACATAAGTGGTAATTTGAGCAAAGGAATTATTAAAGGTATGCTGTGTTTGGACTTATTGGCTCATGTTCAGACTCGGGGAAGGATTCAGGAATTATGCCTTGTATGGATGCGGGTTTCAAGGAAAGTGATTTTCCCGGGTGCTTCGTCATGAGGGTATTCATGTGCTAGAAGGTTCGTAGAGTTGATTATATTCGAGGCAAAGTCAGAGCGAGTGGCTCTCAACAACGGTCCTAGTGAATTCAAAAGTTAAAGTGTGGTGCCTAATGATTTCGAGCCTATAAGTACAGTTAAGAATCAAGCTTTTGTAGCAGCTTATAATAAGAGGCCCAGAATATTCTATGATGTTTTGACTCACAGTGTAGCATTTGGGAGGAAAATGAGAAAAGACTTCGGATTCGTAGAGGGATTATCAGAATGGGCATACTGGTTGAGGATGCGAATGTGCGCACAAGGGAGGTATGAATGGTTCGTGGGATTGGAGACAGCGTGGTCTCATGATTCGAGGTCACTCGGGATGGGTGCGGATGGGGTGTGTTATGTGTTGAATGGAGTTATTAGTATTTCTAAGGAAATCAAGGATAAATTGGAAGAAGATAGATTCATTAGCCATTGTTGAATTGGCATATTGGTGGTAGTGATCAGTTCCTACAGCGGGACCAAGTTATGCAAGTGATTTGTGACGGTACGTGTGAGGCCGGTCAGCCGCCATAATTGATGTTATTCAGAAGTATTCTACTATTATGCCCTATTCTGTGTAGGAGGATCCCAGAAGGGCTATGGTGGCTTAGACCACTACTTAGAGATTTGCATATTCCATGGTTATGAGAATTCATATGTGTGTTGCTATGGTTCTCCTAAAGTGAGTTAAGTGAAAAGTTTTTATATGATGAAGTGTTAATCTATTAGTGGTTCCGAAGTTATGATGCAAAATGTGCTATATCGTATACTGGCATGTTAGGTGCAATGAGTGGTATGGAATTTGAAGTGAGGATCAAGGTTGCAGTTCGGTGTTGACAAGGATGTCACGAGCTCGGATGAGCAGGAAAGGAGTTTCAATCTTTACATCTGGTCCAGGATTCTTGATCGCTTTTCAACGTTAGTGCGGCTGGTGGTTTGGATGTATAGACCTGTTATCTATCACGGAAGGTTGTGGGAGCATGCCTCAAGGGAAGGTTGTATAAGTATGACATGTAGCCACTTGATTGATTGAAGAGTTAAATCAAGTATGAAGATTGTAGTGATGTCGGTAAATTGAGAATTGATGCCTGGAGGGCACACGGCTTATTGGGTTATGGACTGTGGAGGATTACTTCGGTTATGATGGTTGTTCTTGTGTGTTATGAGAAAAACGGGGGTGATTATGGAACTTTGAAAGGTTAGTAACCTGGTTCAGTGCGATCAGAATCAGCTTGAGGTCTGTGGATGGATTTAAATGTGAATAGGCTCTATATCAGGCCAGATGTGTTTATTTCAGTCATGCGCTCCTTATGGAAGAGTAGTCGGGGTGTTATTTCGTCATCAGCTATTTCATGTAATGATGTATTACGCCGTGTGAGTCGTGAGATGGCTTGGTGAATTTCTTATGTGATGAGGTTCTGCGTAGAGATGATGTTACATGAGCAGAATGGCTCTTGAGATTCAGATCATATATCGCACCTCAGTTGTGCTTGAGTTTGTAGCTTATAGCGCTATATGTCTCCTTAGGGATGGTGTTATGCATTTGACGTGTTGGTGACGGACATTCGGTATTTTGATGTAATGAGCAATCGAGCTCAGTGTGTATCTCCTTATGTGACATGTGTGGATCGGGTTGCACGCCAATATGGGTATGTTATTTGGATCGGGTTGCGTGCCGCAACAATGTGATGTTGAGTACAGTTCCTTATATCTATTTTTATGTGTTTTGTTACCGATTTTTTCTGAGGAAAATTCATATTAGCTGTGTGCCCGCGTTGCAGGTATGATTCGCGAGTGGGGTGTTTGTTTAATTATGTTGACCGCATCGCATGTATGATTCGCGAGTGGGGCAATTGGATTTCCTTTTCAGAGTTCATTTTCCTTTATATCACGTTCGAATTAGTAGCCTATTGGCACATTGTGGCATCATATGAGACTTTTGATCATGTTCGGGGTGGCTTATTGCCTGAGCAGTTCGTACTGGGTGAGACGAGATCGTGGATTTAGGATCATTGCAATCTGATTATATGAAGTATATTAAGGAGCAAAGACCATTATTTGGTTCAGAATGAGGTGATGGTTCTTGTCAAGATTATAGACCTAATGAATTGTTGATTCGGCAGTTAGTTATGAATTTCTACACATCTCTTCTGTCGTGGCAGTATTGTAAGAGTTAGAGCAAGACCTATGTATGTCATGAGGTGCAATGGGAGCATCAGATTCATGGAATTTCGACTAAATTAATCAGAGAATATTATTGTGGTCATTTGAGTAAAGTGGTGCAAAGTGTGAATTCAGCTAAGGTATACAATTATGTTTTGGTGTTGCGTGTAGTTATTGATTCGGTGAGCGTATGTGAGAACAGGCCTGGAAGAGAATTTCGGATGTTAGAATTGGGCTCTAAGGCTTATTTTCCAAAGTGAAAAAGGGTATCTTCAGATTGATCGAGCTAGGGTGCCCAGCTGAGTTGTGGTAGCACGGGTAGGTGCTCGAGGTGTTAAATAGTGATTTCGGGCAACTCCAGCGCAAATCTTAGCACGTTCGAGGACGAACGTATGTTTAAGTGGGAGAGAATGTAACGACCCGACCGGTCGTTTTGAGCTCTAGCGCGTCGTTCAACAGTTTGAGGCCATGATCATCTTCACTTCAGGTATTATTACTTGTGCGCACGGTCGGAATTGAATTCCGAGAAGTTTGGAGTTGATTTGGAAAGAAATTCTCATTTCGGAAGCTTTAAGTTGAAAGAATTGACTAAGGTTGGATTTTTGAGTAAACGACCTCGAAATCAGGATTCGAAGGTTCTATCAGGTTCGTATGATGATTTCGGTCTTGGGCGTATGTCCAGACTGGGTTTTGGAAAACCCGGGAACGTTTCGGCGCCTATTGTGGAAGTTAGCATTTTTGGAAGAATCTCATAAGTTTGGATTGAAGTGCATTTCAGGGTTATCAATGTCTCTTTGAGATTCTGAGTCTGGGAATAGCTCTGTATGGTGATTGTGGTATTGGGAGCGCGATCGGAAGTGAATTCGGAGGTCCGTAGGTCATTTTGGAGTCATTTGGCTAAAGATAGAAATTTGAAGGTTTTTGAGAAGTTTGACCAGAAGTGGACTTTTTGATATCGGGGTCAGAATCCAATTCCGGAAGTTGGAGTAGGTCCGTAATGTCAAATATGACTTGTGTGCAAAATTTGAGGTCAATCGGACGTGATTTGATAGGTTTCGTTATCGAATGTAGAAGTTTGAATTTCTAAAGTTCATTAAGCTTGGATTGGAGGTCGATTCATGATTTTAGCGTTGTTTGATATAATTTGAGGTCTTGAGCAAGTCTGTAATATGTTTTGGGACTGGTTGGTATGATTGGTTGAGGTCCCAGGGGCCTCAGGTGGATTCCAGGTGGTTAACGGATCGAATTGGAACTTAGAGGAAGAGCTGAAGTTGTTGGTTGCTGGTGTAACCGCACCTGCGAGACTTGGGCCGCAGGTGCGGAGCCGCAGAAACAGCCCTTGTGTCGTCGAAGCAGAAAATGGTTGGGCTTGGCTGGGGTCGCAAGTGCGCCAAACCTTCTGCAGAAGCGATAGTGCAGAAGCGGCCCTGGTTTCGCAGAAGCGGACTTGAGCGAGTTGGCTGAGACCACACATGCGATAGAAATTTCCGCAGGTGCGGAGCCACAGGTGTGACTGGTGCACCGCAGGTGCGAAAATGCTGGAGGCAGTGTGTTCTTTTAAAAATTGGGAGATGGTCACTTTTCTCCCATTTTCAGTTGGTGTGGGCGATTTGGAGAGCTTCAAGTGGAGTTTTTCTTCATCATCGACAAGGTAAGCTAACCCCACCTATCTTGAGTTAAATACATTGATTATGTATGAATTTTTGCATGTAAATTGGTAGAAACTTGGGGGGTTTGAGAAAAACCTAGAAAATTCGTATTCTTGGATTTTGACCACGATTTTGGGTATGAAATTAAGAGAAAATCATATATTTGAGTTTGTGAGTTCAAGGGTAAACTTTATCTTTGAAAATTTTTGGAATCCGGCCACGTGGGCCCGAGGGCAATTTTGTCAACTTTTCCATCGGGATTAAGAATTGTTATAAATTGGATTGTAATGAGTAATTGAACATATATTAATGGATATGCATAATTATTGGCTAGTTTTGGGAGCATTATGCATCGATTCAAGTCTTTGGAAGAGCATGGAATGCCGGTTATTGATCTTCGGAGCGAGGTGAGTCTCCTTTCTAACCTTGTAAGAGGGAATTGTCCTCATAGGTGAAATAATTGGTTATGTGCTCCTATTTGTGGGGGCTACGTACGCACGAGGTGACGAGAGTCCGTGCGTAGCTACTATTTTGTGAAAGTCCGGGTAGTCTAGAACCCAAAGCATGCTATACTTGGAATATTTGTATTCTTATTGACAGATGAATTGCTTAAATCCTATCGAATTGGTGAATGAGTTTCTAAAAGGATTAAACTTCATTTTTCTTAAACCGCTAAAAGAGAATTGGCTTTTATTTGGATAAACGTTCCCCGATAAATTCTTAATTGGCTGTTTAAGCATGTATTTCTATGGGTACCTACGTCGCATGAATGATTTGCGAGCAGGGCGATTGTTTATTTAAATTTGACAGTGTCGCATGTATGATACACGAGCGGGGTAATAGATGCATCTATGGTTCGTGCCGTTCGACCCTCGACCTCGTGAGCGGGGTAATAAATTTGACAATGCACATTTTATATTTATGTTGGATCAGACCGTACGACCTCGGCATGATATGCGCATGCCTGTATTGTTTGCCTGAGAACTTTTAAATGTTGATAATTGCCTTTCCTGGCCAGAGATAAATTGATAAAGATAATGAAAAGTAAATTTTTGGAAATCCTTTATTATTTGAAAAGTTGTTTACCTGCTTTCTGGCTTTATGAGTTTAATTTTGCTTTATGAAATCCATGAATTTCTCACACTTGTACTACATTATCATTGGACCACTAGTAAGTGTCGAAGTCGACCTCTCGTCTCTACTTCTTCGAGATTAGACGGGATACTCATTGGGTACACGTTATTTTTGTACTCATACTACACTTGCTGTGCATTTTTGTTGCACAGGTTCATATGTGGCTAGTGGCTTAGTGGCATAGCGGCAGGGTTGATATGGAGACTTAGGTGAGCTGCATTTATCGAGACGACCCGCAGCTAGCAGAGTCCTCTTCAGAGTATTTTACTGTGTTTTTATTTCTGTCTATTTTGTATTCCGGACAGTTACTGTATTTTATTTCATTCCCTAGTAAATGCTCATGCCCTTGTGACACCGGGTTCTGGGATGATTATGGGGTATCTTGTGTTAACTTCTTAATATTCATATTTGATTTGAAACGATTATCTTTTACTGGTAAAATTGAAGGAAAATCATAGTTTTCAATAAATTATTAAAACGAGAATTTAATTATGTATTTTGGTTGGTTTGCCTGACAGCGGTATCCGGCGCCATCACAGCCCTTAGTGGAATTTGGGACGTGACACCGCTTCTGCGGTCTTGAAACTGCTTCTGCCGCTTGAGAGCCACTTCTGCGATTTTGGGCCTGGCCTGCCTTGGCCGCATCTGCGAGAGGACGACCGCTTTTGCGGTCTCGCACCTGCGGCTACCAACCGCGAGTGCGGTTATGACAGTAACCAGATGCTTCAGCTCTTTTCAACTTTTCCAACTTCACTCGAGCCTCGTCCGATTGACGCTCGGGGCTCCCGAGCCCCGCCCAAACATACCGACAAGTCTGAAATTATGAAACGGACCCGCTCAAACTTTTGGAACTCCCGAAACAACGCTAAATCTATGAATCACCCCCTAAAACCAATTGAATCAAACTTATGAACTTCAAGCTCTTAAATTCACTTCTAACGTGCCGAAACGTTCTTATACTACTCGGATTGGTACCAAATTTTGCGGGCAGGTCTTAAATGTTATATTGGACCTGTAATGGGCTCCGAAACCAACATACGAGCAAGACACCAACGTGATCAATCATTATTTAGTTTCTTTAAATCCTTAGAATTTTCAGTTTAACAATTTCTAATAAAAATTCATTACTCGGGCTAGGGAGCTCGGAATTTGATTCCGGACATACGCCCATGTCCCATATTTTCCTACGGACCCTCCGAGACCATCAAAACACAAATCCGGGTCCGTTTGCTAAAAATATTAACAAAAGTCAAACTTAGCCTTTTAAAAAAATCTTAAGAAATCAAATGAACATATTTCAACCCAAATTCTCCCAACTCCCGAACCAACCATCCCCATGGGTCGTAAATTAGTTAAAGCAAGTGCGGAAAATTTTATTTAGGAGGACGGGGTACTAAAAAGCAAAACGACCAGTCGGGTCGTTACATCCCCTGTCATCACCAACGTTGTAGTATGTTGAAATTCGTGGACAGGTAAAAGGCAATTTTTGATATGGATTTGGTGATTTTCTTTTGATTTTTCACCAAGTTTTACTCTTTGCAACCGATCTATTCCTTTTCTTTCTTTTTCTTGTGTAGTCTCTACCCTAAATTTAGGGGAGATTGATGGTAATAGTAGTTATTTGGAGAAAGAAGCAAATTCTCTGAAACTTTTGTAGTAAAAATTTGGATGAGAATATCGGAAATCGGGCGTTATCAAAAGAAAAAATCAAAAGGAATAACATACATTAAGATTATAAGTCGCAGGGGTGTACAAAGGAAACCGACAAACCGCACCAACCCGATTATCTGAGTCAAACTGAGAAAAAAAATCCGACTATGGTTTAGTTTGATTTGGTTTGGTGTTGGAAAAAAAACAGATCATAATTTTTTGCAAAACAAACAGCCAGATTCCTTCCCCCCGTTTGACAAATGCAACCGAACGGTTATTTTTTGCAAATGTGGCCCCTTCCAAATTTCACATGAATTTTGAAGCCGGGGAGGATTATTTTATGACATTTTACAAACTTGTCCATTCTTTTACGAAAATAGCTTTTCGACAACTGAAAGATACTCTAAGGCTATTTCCACAAGAACGGTTTAAGACGCGGCCGAAGCTGGCTCGGCTTATTTTTGACTAAAAATCCAAACAGTATTCACCTGACCGCTGACTCTTTGTTTTTTTTCAAATTACAATAAAAACCTGGTGTTGCAAACACGACCCTTTAGCGCCTCGGGTGCGAAGATTTTTAAGGTCGTGTGGGTCAACTGGACCAAATCTAAAACAATGACCCAAAGGTGGCTGTTTATGCAAAGCCAGCCATCCGGCATCCCTTTTGGGAACATTCAGCTATTTTTGACAAAAACAGCATCACCCGACGTATTTATGACTCTTTTTATCGTTTTTCAAAATAGAAAACTCAATATTGCAAACACGGCCTTTCAACGCCTCGGGGATGAAGATTTTTTAAGGCTGTGTGGGTCAACTGGACCAAACCTAAAAAATGACCCAAAGGTTCCTGTTTATGCAAAGTAAGCCTTCCGGCGTCCCTTTCGGGAACATTCGGCTATTTTTGACAAAAACAGCATCACTCGACTTCTTTATGACAAAATTAAAATTTTGACATGTTTTTTTATTTATTTGTTTGTTTTTGGCTATTTTAGCAAAAAGGGAGGTTGGACCCGATGAGGGTTGCCTACGTATCTCACATCCGGTGAGAATCAAACCCGCGTAGTTCGGGAAATGATGAATAAAGTAAATGAACTAACTTTTTTTTTTTGAAAGGAAAGACTTATAAAGAAGAAAAGGAGCATTTTTGAAAGAAGTGCTTCTAAAAAATATTTTTGAATTTTCAATTTTCTTTTCAATTTTGATAGAAGAATGAAAATATTTTCTGACTTGGAAGAAATTAAAAGAAAATATTTTTATTTTATTTTATCTTATTTTTTTTAATTATTTATTTTAAAAAAAACAATTAAAAAGACTTTCTAAAGAAATCAATAATGGAAAATATTTTTGGATTTTTTTTTTTGAAAATTGGGGGTCTAAAAAAACTTTTCTAGACTTTTTGGCAAGACAAATACTTTTTGCAACAAATAAAGATATATATATTTATTTTTTTGGAAATAAAGAAAAACTTTTTGGATTTATATATATATATATATATATATATATATATATATATATATATATATATATATATATATATATATATATATATATATATATATATATATATATATTGCAACAAATAACAAAACCACGTTCAATGTACGACTCTTTTTATTTTTAAATTTGGCATTTTCATAAACAAATAAATAAATAAAAACCATTTTAAAAACAAGACTCTTTTTCATGGCAAGATAAACTATTTTCCTTTTCTATTTTTTGAAAACAAGACAGAATAACGACTCTTTTTTTTTCTATTTTTCCTTTGCTTTTACTAAAACAAATTAATAAAACATTTTTTTTTCTCAAAATTTCGGCAGAGTTTTGACAGTATTTGGGCATTGGTTTTTTTCAAAATAAATAATTAATTCCCTAACCGCTATTTCTCTTTTTTTTCTTTTCCTTTTTTTTCCAACGTTCCCGAGATTCAAAAACTAGTCAACATGCGGGTTCGGAACAAATAAATGCACAGCACAAATAGGATGCATCAGGATGGTCTTTTCATTTCAGGTTGCTAGTCCTAGACGGACTCAACCTCTGTGTTGAGTCCCCTAAGTCAAAATGCAACATGATGCAAATAATCGTTCCTACTAGGGATCCGGCATGAAGTCATGTTATTCTATGTTCAAAACCTGAGTCGGTGTTCTAGACTGTGTACCCGAGCGGACAACTCGAATCGAGGAGGGGGCAACTTTCCGGGAACCAAAGGGCCATCCGGCTTAATAACTTGTCCGGCCTCTTTCTTATTTCAAGGTATGACACTAACAGAATAGGGAGTCTCAACCAGTAAGCACATCCCCGGAGGTAAGAAGAGAAAGGTTTCGGCGCCATTTATATACAGTTCAGATAATATCAAAGCGGTAAAAGCAGCATTTAGCACATTAGGCTCAAACATGTAAAAATCAGATAAAGCCAAATATAACAATTTATCTAAGCTCGAATTTCTAACCCTGAACCAGTGGTTCTGAATTAATATTCCCCAGCAGAGTCGCCAGAGCTGTCACACCTCCTTTTTCCGCCCCCGCGAGGGTACAAGGAGTTTTTCCAATTAAAGGACAATCGAAACGGGATTTGTTTGTTTATTTCAGAGTCACCACTTGGGAGATTTAGGGTGTCCCAAGTCACCAATTTAATCCCGAATCGAGCAAAAGAATGACTCTGTATTACAGTCCGCGAACCAGAAATCCGGATAAGGAATTCTGTTAACCCGAGAGAAGGTGTTAGGCATTCCCGAGTTCTGTGGTTCTAGAACGGTCGCTCAACTGTCATATTCGGCTTGTTTATCTGATTTTTTTATACAATTATGAGCTTATGTGCAGATTTTAACTCTTTACCGCTTTCATTATTATTATTATTATTTTACAGGGAATTGCAACGTTGTGAAAATGTATTTCGAACCGCGCCACAATCAATGTACCCGTGATCGTCGACACACTTTGACTCCGTTGAGATGTGGATTTGGGTCACATAAATGTGCACCCGAGTTTAAGAAGATTAACTTATTAAAGGCGCGCCTAAAGCGACTAGCGTATTATTTACTTTGGGTAGGGCTGTGAAATTTTGCTAAACGGTCCATCCCGAAGTCTAAGCAATTTTAAAGCAAATATTTACTGAGGGCCCCGCAAATTTGTATTTTTTATTCGGCGAGGGTCATCTCATTCTTATTTTTTAAAAGGAATTTGCAACGTCATGGACACGCATCTCGAACCACGTCACAATCAATGTACCCGTGATTAGAGACACATTTCGACTCCGTTGAGATGATTTGGGTCACATAAATGTGCACCCGAGTTTAAGAATGTAATTTAATTAAATCGCATCTAAAGAATCTAACGCGTTATTATCTTTGGGGAAGGCAATGAAATTCACTAAACAGTCCATCCCAAATTCTAAGTATTTATTATGACCAATTATTGAGGGCCCCGCAATTTGCATTTTTATTTGGCGAGGCTCGTCTCATTATTTTTTAAAAAAAGTATAATCTTAGAACGACTACATTTTTTATTTTTCGTTTTTCTCTAAAATAAATGAAGAAAAGGTCCTACTTTATTTACATACTTTCGAATAATTATAGTTAAGTTTCGAAAGTGAGCCGTTTAAAGAGTTTACATGGACAGCGCATAAAATATTCTACATACAAATAGTAAAAGAAAGAAAAGACTACATTAAACTACAACTTCAAATCTTTCTCATTTTTGCATTCATGCTTCGAGTGGCTTACAAGATGAACCAGTGTATCAGTTTGTGTACCTGGTATTTGGAAAGCAAGAAAAGAAGATGAAGATCAGTAGAAGCAGCAGTAGTGTAAATACATAGCAACAACAGCAACCCAGCAGCAATTCGACCCAGGTTCAAGGCCCAGAAAACTTTGAAGAAAACCGAACAACTCAATAGAACAAATCCAAAAGTATGTAAACAAACTAAACAGCAACAACCCACGCGTGTATTAAAACCCGAAACTAAACTCGTTTCTCACTTTGTTTTTGTTTTCTCTTTTTAAACTCTATCACACTCTCTTCAGATTTTTCAGAATGTATTCCTCTCTCAAAAATGTTCTCCCCAAAAATCCTCCTCTTTTTTCTTTTTAAGTGTCAAAATGAGTCTCTTATATACCCAAAGCAAGACCCAATATTCTTTCAATATGTGCACCCTTTAATTTTTATTATTACTCACACTTTCACTTTAGTAAAAGTAGTCAATGTGTAGTCAACGTGGCCCCCCCGTGTTCCCTCTTTTTGAAAAGTAGTCAAAGTTGGCCCCCTTGTTCCCTCTTTTTGAAAAGAAGACATCATAACTCACCTTTTCCTTTTTGCTTTAATCATTATGTCTTGTCCCCACCATAATTAAATAATCTGTAATTGGTTAATTCCCGTTTTACCCCTAAAACTAATGTTATGCCCCGATTCAAAAATCTGTTCAACTTCAAAATTATCTAAGAACCTAAAATTAAATTACCAGCTATAACCAATCCTTAATCCAGTTCAATCAACAAATTCAAACTTAAACTATGAACAACAAATTAACAATCGGAATTATTTTGACTGAGCGATATTTTTAACAACATATATATTTGCAGATTCAACAATATTAACAAATTCAACATAACCAACAAATAGATTTGAGTTTCTAAATTCAATAGCCAATTGATCTTTAAACTAAATCTAACAACATTACAACCAAGATGAATATTCAAATTAAATCAAGCATTTAAAACATAAATTCACATTAAATCACCGGATTAAGAACGAACTTCAACCAAAAGATGAACACGAATTTAATCTAAACTAATCAATAAAATGGATGATTCAAGTGATTAAACTAACATATTTCTATATTACAACTAAATTATTTTAAACGAATAAAAATAAACCGAAGAAGAAATAATTGATTGAATTTCAACTCGAATCTAACCACATTAAAATTAAACTAACAATTCCTTTTTTACACAAATAAACGAAATTAACATGAAACAAACCAAAAATAAGTAATTAAATTTCAATTTGATTCTAACAACATTAAAAATTAAAACTAACAATTTCTTTTAAATTAAAATTAAGCTAACAATTTCTTTCACATACTAACAATTAAACTTAACAATTTCAATTTGAATCTAACAACATTAAAATTAAACTAACAATTTCTTTTACAAATTAAATAAAAACACATGAAATAAACGGAAAAACTAATTAATTAAATGATAAACACGAACAAAACAAGAATCAAACATTTAACGATTTTAGATCCGAGAATATCAAAACAAAATACGGACAAAATGAAACTCAAACCCACTAACCGGATCGAAGCGATGACGAACTCGAATGGAAAGTAGTTTGGTCGTTTGGAAGAGGACAAAGAAGGAAACGCCGCAGCAGCCATGGCAGTGAAGAAACGCAGCAGCAGCAGCGTCGTAATAGTGACGACGACAAAGAAGCAACACGGGCAGCAGCCACAACAATGGAGAAACGCAGCAGCAGCGTCGGAGAAGAAGAAGCAACAAACAGGTGACGATCTGAAGAAGAAGACAGTAGCAATGACGAGCGGAGAAGGCCAGCAACGACGTGAAACATGGAGGAGAAACAGTAGCACCGGGCAGCAGCCATGGCTGGAGCAACTCGACGGATGAAGAAGGAGAAGCAGCAGTAGCGACGAGCGAAGAAGAAGAAGAAACAACGGGCAGCAATGCGACGGGATCTCGTGCTCGTTTGAAGAGCTTGGAGACGCAGCCATGGCGGACAGCAGTGATGGGATCTTTTGATCATTTTGAAGAGCTGTAGGCGCAGCCATGGCGGGCAGCATGTGACGAGGAAGAAGAAGCAAATCAATAGACGCAGTGGCAAGATCTTGAAGACGCAACCATGGCGGACAAGAGAGGGAGATCGAGGAGTTGTGTGTGTATGCGTCGCGTATGTGTGCGTATATGTGCTGTGTGTGACGTGAGGGAGAAGGGGTGTGAGGGGGAGGGGCTGCCATGGGAGGAGATTTGGAGAAGGAGAGGAAGAAGAAGAGAGGGGGGGTCGGGTAGTCTTAGGGTTTTTTGGTTTTTGTTTTATTTTTGTTTTATGAAAAATGAAAGAAAAAAATGAAAAGAGGGTTTGGATCTTTTGGGTTATGGACTGGGTCGTTTGGGAAGATTGGGTCTCTTTGGGCCTGTGACTTAAAATTGAAGAAAAGGCCCAATCCGATCTCTTCTATATATTTTTTGCTTTATTTTTTTTACTTTCTAAAACTAAATTCTCTAAGAATCCTTAAATTATCATATAGAACTAAATTAATTTATAAAAGTGCAAATTAACTCCCAATAACAATTAACACACAATTAAGTAGTAATTAAACATAAAATTGTACAATTGGACATTAAATGCTAAAAATGCAAATGATGCATATTTTTGTAATTTTCATTCTTGTAAAACAAGCTTAATTATTCCTAATTGTAGAATTAAATCCTAAATGCAAATGCGATATATTTTTGTATTTTTTTATTAATTTAACAAATAAACATGCACAGACAAATACAAATGATTATCCAAAATGTCACAAAAATTCTCAAAATTGCACACCAAGAAAAAAATCGTTTTATTTTGAATTTTTGGGAGTAATTTGTCATAGGGCAAAAATCACATGCTTACAGCATATACTAAAGAACTAGAAGATTCTTCAGGAATTCTCATGTATTGCTTGTTCTCATAATGAATTGATTATACCAGCTAAAGTTGGGACTAAGACCCCTGATTCTGAAATATATAAAAGGTGAATATGGGCCCGTTCACCTATCATGTGAATCACTTATATGTGCATATATGAGATGGTTACATGTGTAATTATTGTCAATCTGCAGTTTGGCATTTGGAATTGCTTTTCTCGATTAAGAGCATAATTTTCAGATTATGAAATCAAGACAGTTCATCTTGATAATGCTGGTTTATATCCAAGATGGTTTAGCATTGAATACCTCCTATTAATGGCTAAACCATTGCTTATGAGAACAAAGTTTCATGTGTTGGTCTAAGATTTTCTAAATTGCATATAACAGCACTTGTATGCATCAGATCAACAATATATTATAAGTCCTCCCTTCACAATTGGTTTAGGATCAGAAACCAAATATTTTTACTATCTTTTGTTGCGTGGTATATGATTAATTTCTCTACCATAATACACAAAGATATGTTTCCCAAAGATGATTAGGGATATATGTTAGTTTTTCTAACATTTGGGGGATGGAATAAACAGTTGAAAAATATGCTATATGAATCGAATTATCATGATCCTCACTTAGAAGATAATTCAAGTCGAATGCCAGAAGCATTTGTTGATCCAAAATTAAATATCATATTTCAGCTGCAAATGCTCCTATTAAAATTAAAGTCCCTGAAGGATAGAGTTTACTGTACGCATGAAGCGTGGTAGACCAATCGGTTCCAAAGGTAACAATCCTTGAAAAATAGTAGGAGCTAATGATCAAAATGAGGAGGAAATAAGCTCTAGAAGAGCCCACGACATAACATTTCATGAAACTCCCGAAAAAGTTCAGGTACCTGAAAATAAAGAAAGTGATGAGATCTCCACAAGTTATGTCGCTTTGGAACTGACACAAAATGATCGTCGACGATATATTTAATACAATATAGTGCACAATATTGTAAACGATTGTGAGGATCGGACTAGCAGTCCAGACACTTGAAGATGTCATACCATTTAGATACAAGTCTTAACCTATATGACTTATTTGGCTAAATCTATATGAAGATCCTTGAAGGATTGAAAATGCCCGAAGCATATAATTCAAAGTCTTGAGAAATGTACTCGATCAAATTATAAAGATCTTTGTACGGTTTAAAGCAATCTGTGCGCGTGTGGTATAATCGCCTCAGTAAATATTTGCTGAAAGAAAGTTACATAAATTATGTTATTTGTCCATGTATTTTTATAAAGAAAATGTCATCAAAATTTGTTACACTTGCTATTTATGTTGGTGACATAAATCTTATTGGAACTCCGGAAGAGCTCCAAGAGGGTCTTAAAAATACTTTTACATGGACAAAGTGTACCCATTAAGTACATCAATGAATATTCAATCACTTGAAGTGAATAAGGATCCGTTCCAACCTCTAGAAGAGGATGAAAAGCTCCTTGGTCCTGAAATACTCTATCTCGATATAGATGGTGCACTTATTTATCTTGCTAATGCTAACAAAAGTGGTGCAGATCGTATTGGTAATGCAGATGCAGGTTATTTATCTGATCCCCATAAAGCTCGATCTCAAACCGTCTATGTATTTACATATGGAGGTAATATATATCATGGCGCTCCACAAAGCAATCTATTGTTGCTACTTCTTCAAATCACGCTGAGATAATAGCTATTCATGAAGCAAGTAGGGAATGCGTATGGTTGAGATCAATAATTCATTTTATTCGAGAAAAATGTGGTTTGAAATGTGAGAAAAGACCCACAATTTTATACGAAGACAATGTTGCATGCATAGCCCAATTGAAGGGAGGATTTATAAAAGGAGATAGAACGAAGCACATTTCACCAAAATTATTCTACACACACGATCTTCAGAAAAATGGTGACATTGATGTGCAACAAATCCGTTCAAGTGATAATCCAGCAGATTTATTCACTAAATCTTTGCCAACTTCAACTTTTGAGAAGATGGTATACAAGATTGGAATGCGGAGACTCAAATATTTGAAACAAGGTTTTCATCAGGGGGAGTAAAATACGCGATGCACTCTTTTTCCCTTACTAAGGTTTTTTCCCATGGGGTTTTCCTTATAAGGTTTTTAATGAGGCACCTAGCAATGCGTATTACTAAATATGTGTACTCTTTTTCCTTCACTAGGATTTTTTCCCACGTGGTTTTTCCTAGTAAGGTTTTAAGGAGACACATTATCTTTTAATGAACATCCAAGGGGAAGTGTTATAAATATATTATATTATGAATGTTCATTTAGTACTCCGTTGTAAATAATCTTCGTGAAGAAGCTTATCCATATGGGACTCCACCGTAAATATGTTTATCTATTTAGTACTCTATTGGAAATAAGCTTCCTGAAAAAGCTTATCACTTCGGTAGCCGGTTATGGATAAACATTACTCTAGGTAGAAGATTATCCATATCTGGTATAGTAGCAGCTTACACAGCAGCTTGCAGTAGCAGCTTACACAGCAACTTGCAATAGCAGCTTACACAGCAGCTTGCGTAGCAGCTTACACAGCAGCTTGTAATAGCAGCTTACACAGCAGCTTGTAGTAGCAGCTTACACAGCAGCTTGCGTAGCAGCTTACACAGCAGCTTCTTTTCTTCTATAAATAGAAGAGATTTCAGTTCATTATGTACATCAGTTTGAATTCGAATAATATATCAGTTTTTCTCTATACTTGTCTTTACTTTATATTCTTTATTTTATAACACATTGTATGTTTTTGTCCTTTCTTTTGTATTTTTTTGATAGAACAAATAAAACCTTTTTTTTATTATTTCCAAATAAAACAAGCAAAAAGAAGTAAACTAATCCAGTTTATCTTTTCCTTATAGGTCGTTAATTGGAAGTAACTATTTTTACAATTCCAGAGATTGTTGTTGGTAGTCAACGTCACCTTTTAAAACTTACTAACAGTCGCCTTTAAAAATCTTTTTATCTCATTATTTTACTCTCTTTTCATTCCAGATAGAACTCCTTTGTCAACTTTATCATCTTTCAAAGTCTAAAAATATAATTCGAAAAACTAATGAGTGCATGATCATGAAATATTGAAAAAGATATTCCATTTAAGAAAAGTCAACAATCACCTTTTCACATCATGTTATCAACAGGCGTAGACAGGCAAACCTGCTGAACATTGCGCCAAGAAGCAAGGAACTTTTTTTGCCGATTTAAAGAAAGTTGCTCCTCTTAGCACGAGGATTGGAGGCATGTTTATCGACATTCCAGTGCTAGGGAACCTATGTAATACACGATGATTTGGTAAAAGGTACCACTATTAACCTTTTCAATTTTTGTACTAATTAATGTAGTTTTACATATGCTCATATCTTTAAAATGCAATTATTTTTTATCATATGTGATTCCTACCGTGTATAAAAAGATTATACATCATACACATCAAGTTCTTCGAATAATTGCCAAGGTAAAAATTGATTGATATTACATATAATAATAATTATTATTATTTAATCGTATTTATTTTTCTTTAATGATCGCACGAAGCGCGGACAAATTTACTAGTTATCTCTATAATCATGGATTGTTTGAAGTTATAAGTAAAACTGCACTTTTGTCTTTTGCCACCCTTAAAATTAAACCTTAAGGTAGTATTGGCAAGGCCCATAATAAGGCCTTTTCTTCTTGTTTTATTCATGATTTTTTGGTTTTCATGTTACACTTTATTTTCTTAGTTTGTAATTTTTGAAGCTGTTATTGTCTTCGTATAAATGATAGAGTTTTTCCCATTTGGGTGTGTTTGGTATGAGGTTTTTTTTCAGAATCAATCAATAAAATAAATAGTTTGTATTGGAAGGGAAAACAATTTTAAAGCGTTAGAGCTGTATTACTGTGAATATATAGATGTTACCCAAAAGTCATTAATATGGCCCAAGATAGGACCATTTCTTCTAAGATATGATTATTTTGCTGTCACGACCTAAAATCCAATTAGTCGTGATGACACTTAACCCAATCCACTAGGTAAGTCAAATAGCAACGATCCTATTCAAATGAGATTTAACTGAGAATATAAATGATGAAATAATTGAGCTTTTATACAAAATTCCAAGGACTGGTAGTACAAATCATGAGCTTCTAAGATTTAGAGTTTGCAAAGCTGGTATGAAATAAATACATCATCTGTTTGAAATATACATGAACAGACTAATAATTTTAAAGCTGCCAAGAACAAGAGGTAACTATGACCGGAACGCCGGTACATCTTCAATGCCAGCTCCCGCCACACACATCGACATCAATATCCAAAATCTGCATGCAAGGTGCAGAAGTGTAGTATGAGTACAACCGACCCCATGTAATCAATAAGTAATAAACCTAACCTTATGTTGAAAGTAGTGACGAGCTTGGACAAAGGTTAGAGTCCAACATCAACAGCTAGGAACAACTCGTAACAATATAAATAAAGTAGTACAAGTAATAACTCAAAGATATATGATGCTCAGCTCGTTCACAATTACGGAAAAATAGGCATGCTTTTCAGTTATATCAGTAAAAATCCAAACCCTCCACCGAAATCACCAAATATGAGTAAATATGAAAACTGTGATTTTTCCAAAACTTTCAACAACAAATAAGAAGTTTCATCACCAGGTAGCATGAGGAAAGTACATCTCTAGGCCTACAATGTGCCTGTGAAGTCATGAATGTCACAATCAACATGAAGAAATGCATCTCAATACCTACATGCGAAGTATGCATGACAATTGTAATGCAACACAGTGATAAAGCCATATGCATACTCTCGGAGTATCAATTCGCTCACTCCTCACAGTCACTCAATCCTCACAGTCACTCAGTCCTCACACTCGGCACTTGCACTCGCACTCAGTAGGTACTTGCGCGCACTGCTGGTAAGTCAGACTCCTATCACGACCCTAAACCCAGACCCGGTCATGATGGCACCTCTCGTAAAGACAAGGCCAGCCGACATACTTCCAATTCATTTTTAAGCAATTAAGATAATACAATTAAGTATTAAACATAATAAATCTCCCAAAAAGATAAGGTGAAACAGTACAATTGCGGAAAATAAGTACAACACAGCCCGACATCGGGGTGTCACCAGTCATGAGCATCTATCGTAAAAACTACAAGTCTGAAAAGAGTCTATACATCTATTACATAACTAGAACAGAGGAAAATAAGATAGAGGGAGAAGCACTGGGCTGCGAATCATCGGGCAGCTACCTAGTGAATCTCCGAAAATCTGCTGGATAGCTCTCAATCCTCGCAAGCATGACCTGATGCGCCTGAAGCTGCACACAGGGTGTAGGGAGTAAAGTGAGTACTCCAACCTAGTGAGTAATAATAATAAATGCAGACTGAGTAATAAGAAACCACGTAAAGGCACAACAACAGACTATAAAGATGCAGTAAAAGCCAGTAAAAGTAATAAAATAGTGAAAAATAGGTAAAGTCACTTTAGTTCAGTTAAAACTTATTTGGACTGCCTTTTAACAGTTAAGCAAGTAAATGACAGGCAATTAGGAAAGGTAAACACATAAAGAACCGCCCCTCGAGCACAATACCACAGAATCAGCCCCTCGGACAACACATGGAAGCTATATCTCACATCATAATGGGTACCCGCGCTCACTGGGGGTGTACAGACTCCTGGAGGGGCCTCTTAAGGCCCAAGCGCAATATCAAGCCATCTCGTGGCATAATCACATAGGCTCTCGGCCTCATATCAACAGGCCACCTCGTGGCGTACAAATCTCAGGCCCTCGGCCTTATAATCATAATCAGTGTTTCCTCACAATATAGGCCCTCATCCTTACTCAGTCAGAATCTCAGAAGCCACTCGGGAAACAGTAAAACATGATGCTCAGCCCAAAATATTATTTAAAATATCTTTTTAAGTGTTAAAGCAGATAAACATGGCTGAGTGATGAAAACAGTAAAATATAGCATGACTAAGTACAAGTATAAAGTCAAACAATGAGGAAATATCGGTAAAAATCCCCTAAGGGTTCAAATAGTTGGAACAAGGCCCAAATATGGCATTCAGCCCAAAACATGATGATAGCAAATAGTTTTCAGTCAAATATGCGGTAAAACAATCATTCGGGATGGACTAAGTCACAATCCCCAACAGTGCACGACCTCATGCTCGTCATCTAGCATGTCTGTCACCTCAATATAGCACAACGATATGAAATCCGGGGTTTCATACCCTTAGGACAACATTTACAATCATTACTCCTCTACCCGGTCCAAATCTCTAGCTCGCGATACCTTTGCCCCTCGAATCGGCCTCTGGATGCTCCAAATCTAACCAAAATCAGAGCAAAACCATCAAAATATGCTAAGGGAACAAAGCTCACTCGAAAAAAATCAAATTACAACACAAAACCCGAAAATTGGCCAAATTCGACTGCCGGGCCCACATCTCAGATTCCGATAAAATTTACATCAATGGACTCCTTATCACTCCCCGAGTTCATTCATACTACATGCATCAAAATCCAACCAAAAACGACCCATCAAATCCCAAATTCTAGGTCTCCAATTATAAGCCCTAGTTCTTCAATACTAGGCTTAAATTCCATGATTAATTAGGTAGAATTCAAATTAGAATCGAGTATTAAGTCCATAAATCTTACCTCCAAGTGTTTCCCCTTGAATCCCTCTTCAATCCTCTTAGAAAAACTCCATAATCGCTCAAAAATGGTGGAAGATAACCCCAAAATCGCGGACAAGATAACTATTTAAACATTCTGCCCGGGCCTCCAAACCTTCTTCGCGAACGCGGCCAACGCCTCGCGTTCGTGAAACACAATCTAAATTTGACCAAATTTTTACTCTTACGCGAACGCGACCAGTCCCTCACGAACGCTCTCCCTTTCTTGCGAACGCGATGAACAAATTCCACCTGAACCCAAGCTACTCAACTTCCTCTACGCGAACGCGGCACAGCCTCGCAAACGTGATGCACAATATTCCAGCCCTTCACGAACGCGGAGGCTAAATCCTCAGCCTCACCAACTAACCCTTCGTGACCGCGAGGGCTTACTCGTGAACACAAAGGTCATTTCTCTACAACACTGAACAGCAGTTTTCTGCATTTTCCAAAACATGAAATGGTCCGATTGACCACCCGAAACTCACCCGAGGCCCCGGGACCTCAACCAAACATGCCAACATATCCCATAACATCATTCGAACTTGTTTCAACCTTCGGAACACTATCAAATTCGCATCGGATTCAAGCCTAAGAATTCTAAAATCTTCTAAATTATGCTTTTGATAAAAAAACCCAACCAAACCACGTCCGAATGACCTAAAAATTTTCACACACATCCCAAATGACACAACGGAACTACTGCAACTCCCGGAATTCCATTCCGACCCCTATATCAAAATCTCACCTAACAATCGAAAAGCGCCAAAAATCCAATTTCGCCAATTCAAGCCTAAATCTACTCCGGACCTCGAAAACATATTCCGATCACGCTCCTAAGTCCCAAATCACCTTGCGAAGCTATTCGAACCATCAGAACTCACATCCGATCCCTTTAACACATAATTCAACATCCGGTTGATCTTTCCAACTTAAGCTTCCTCATAAGACACTAAGTGTCTCAAACCTTCTCAAAACCCTTGCGAACCCGAGCCAACCAACCCGATCACATATAGAACCGATAGACAAAGCAATAAGACGCAGAAATGGGGGAAACGAAGTGGTAACAAATGAGATGACTGGCCAGATCGTCACAACTACGGAGGGTGAATCTTGCCCAAGTGCTAATATAAGCCAATCAAGACATAAATTAATAAAAACTATTGCGACATGCAACCCGATCCCGTAAATATCCTCACAATCAGGACCTCGGCCTCACTCAGTTATCAATCTCTCCAGTCTCTCGGCCTCACAAATCCCATGCCAATCAGCCCAAACAATGATAATATGATATGAGACAAATGATAACAAAGTCTAAGATATGATATGCAATGAGTGAGTATGACTGAATATGTAATTGCAATTTAAGCAGATAACTCAACAATAAAAATAACCTCATTGGGTCCCAACAGGATAAGAATATAGCCTAAACATGGTCTCTAACATGGATCACAGCTCAATTGCTCTAGAAAGTAGAAATTTCACGAATAGAAACAAGATTAGATCACTACACAGTACCATAGAATCAATCGAGTCATAATTCACACGGTGCATGCCCACGAGCCCGTCACCTAGGATGTGTGTCACCTCAACACCAAACACATAGCACATATATTCAGGGGTTTATACCCTCAGCATCAAATTTAGAAGTGCTACTTACCTCGAACGTGCCAAATCCAATACCGAGCAAGCCAAACGATACTCCAAATATATCATCACGCGCGTACCAACATCCGAACCACTCAAACTAGCCAAAAGCAACTCAAATACATCAAATAATGCCTAAGAAAACAAACTCAATCAATAAAGGTCGAATCTTTAATCAAAAGGCCAAGTTTAACCCAAATGTCAAACTAGGGCCCGCACCCCATAATTCGACAAAACTCTCAAAATCTGATAACCTATTAAATTACGAGTCCAACCATACTAGTTTCACTCAAATCCGACTTCGAATCGATGTTCAAAATCCAAGAATTCACTTTGGGAAATTTTGACAAAACCCCTCAATTTCTCTTTAAAATTTATAATCCAAATGACAAAAACGAAGTTAGATTCATCAAAAATATAATCAAAAGCGGGACAAGAATGCTTACCCCAATCCATGTGGTGAAATTCGCCTAAAATATCATCTCAATTCGAGCCCCAAATCTTAAAATATGATAAAAGAACCAAAACCTCGAATTAAATAGAATCTGCCCAGGTATTTTTGCATTTGCAAACATATTCTCGCTTCTGTGAACTCGCACATGCGGCCCAGCAATCTGATCACATCCAAATTCATGTATATAATGCGGTATGACACGGTCGTTTGCTAGATACTACCATCTACCGCTACATAGATCAGGAATTTCTTAGGTTTGGCTGGATACTACCATTAGTTTATGGAAGGGGATTCATCTATAGCAGTTGTAGTGATTAGATTGACTCAGAAGGGTGCCTTATTCAGATTGTCAAACAAGTGTGAAAAGAGCTTTCAGAAGCTCAAGACTATTTTGACTATGGAACCAGTTTTGGTTTTGCCTTCAGGATCGGGGTCATATACAGTTTAATGCGATGATTCGCATGTTGGACTTGTGTGTGTTTTGATGCAAGACGTTAGGGTGATTGTTTATGCATCACGTGAGTTGAAGCCCCGTGAGAGGAACTATCTGGTCTATAATTTTAAGTTGATAACTAATGTGCACGTGCTCAAGATTTGGAGGAATTATCTATATGGTATGTCTTATGAGGTTTATATGAATCATCAAAGTCTTCAACATCTATTTAAATAGAAATATTTGAATTTGAGGCGGAGGAGATGGTTAGAGATGCTAAAGGATTATGGTATCACTTACAGCCTCTTGCAGAAATGCTAGGTAATATTGCGTACAATAGATCCTTATGGTCCAGCTCTTCCCCGAACCTCGCGCATAGCGGGAGCTTAGTGCACTAGGTTGCCCTTATTCTCTATCATCCAGGCAAGGCTATTATGGTAGCAGAAGCCTTGAGTGGAAAGGTGGAGGGTATGGGAAGTTTAGCATTTATTCGAGTTGGGGAGAGTCCTTTAGCTATGGATGTTCAAGTGTTGGCCAATAGGTTGGTAATATTGGATATTTTAGAGCCGAGCAGAGTCCTTATATATGTTGTATCTCGGTCGTCCTTGTTTGAGCACATTAAGGCTCATCGGTATGATGATCCCCACTTGTTTTTCCTTAGGGACACGGTGTAGCACAATGATGCTAAGGATGCGACTACTGGTGATAATGGGGTATATGTTGAGGCTTCAGGGTTAGATCTGTGT
Organism: Nicotiana tabacum; assembly: GCF_000715075.1. Classification (NCBI taxonomy): domain Eukaryota; kingdom Viridiplantae; phylum Streptophyta; class Magnoliopsida; order Solanales; family Solanaceae; genus Nicotiana; species Nicotiana tabacum. The sequence goes on from NC_134087.1 coordinate 134,154,262, forward strand.
TCCTAATATGGATGGCTTGAGAGAGATGATTCTTGAAGAGGTTCACAGTTTGTTGTATTCTATCCATTGGAAGATTATTGGCGGAGAAGGATGAAGAAGAACATTGTTGGGCATGTTCACGGTATTTGAATTATCAGCAAGTTAAGTATGAGCATTAGAGATGGGGAGGTTTGCTTCAAAAGATTGATATAACATAGTGAAAGTGGGAGCTTAATACTATAGACTTCGTGGTGGATTTTCCACAGACTTTGAGGAAGATTGATGGTATATAGGTAATTGTGGATCAGTTGACCAAATCGACACATTTCATTCCTGTTATGACTTCCTACACTTTAGAGAGATTGGCTCAGATCTATATTAGAGAGATTGTTCGCCTGTATGGTGTACGTATTTTTAATCATATCGAATTGTGGCACTCAGTTTACTTTGCATTTTTGGAGGGCTGTTAGCGTGAGTTAGGCATGCAGGTTGAGTTGAACACTACATTTTATTCTCAGATGGATAGGCAGTCCGAGTGGACCATTCGGTTCTTGGAGGATAAGTTGAAAGCCTATGTTATAGATTTTTGAGGCCAGTAGGATTACTTTTTACTCTAGCAGAGTTTGCCTATAGCAAAATCTACCAGTTTAGCATCTAGATAGCTCCATATGAGGCATTATATAGGAGGCGGTGCCATTCTCTAGTTGGTTGGTTTAAGCCTGATGTGATTAGATTATTAGGCACATATTTGGTTCGTTATGCTCTGGAAAAAGTGAAGTTGATTCAGGAGAGGCTTCATACCGCACAGTCCAAGCAGAAGAGTTATGCTAATATGAAGGCTCGTGATGTTGCATTCATGGTGGGTGAGAAGGTTCTACTTAAAGTTTCGCTAATGAAGGGCGTGATGAAATTTGGGAAGACGTGCAAGTTGAGCTTGAGGTTTATTTGTTCATTTGAGGTTTTGGCGAGAGTTAGTAAGGTAGCTTACAAACTTTCTTTGCCACCCAGCTTCTCGGGGGTTCATCCATTGTTTCATATTTCCATGCTTCGGAAGTACAATGAGGATCCGTCACATGTGTTGGATTTTAGCTCGGTGCAGTTGGACAAGGATTTTACCTATGATAAGGAGTTAGCGGCTATTTTGGATAGGCAGGTTTGGAAGCTGAGGTCGAAAGATATAGCACAGGTGAAGGTTCAATAAAGAGGTCAATCGGTAGAGGAGGCAGGCTAGGAAATCGAGCATGATATGCAGAGGCTTATGTGAGCACGTGATTTTTGCCTTAACGAAAACTACTCCAAAAATAAATCAAAAAATAAAATAAATTTCTCGTACTGTGTAATTTTTTGAATTTTTGCGTGGTGTTAAATACTTGTGTTATGTCCGTAAATGTTTACTTTGTCATAATGAAATGAAAAATAAAATAAAATACATATTGCATGCATATAGGATTTAATTATGCATTTAAGAATTAATTAAAAAATAAAATCACAAAAAAATATGCATTCGTTCTATTTTTAAATGTGTTACTGTGTGATTAATGTTTTGACTATGTGTTAAATAGTTGTTATGAAGTAATTAATATTTTGTGTAAGGTTAAAAATTGTTTTATAATTTTATTAGGATTTTTTTTTATTAATAATAAAATTAGAAAATAATTGAAAAGGAAATAAAAAAAAATCGGACCTGGATTTAAATCCAGGCCCAAATCAAATAATCACCCCCCCACAGCCCAATCCAAACAGCCCAAGTCTGACCCAGTCCCAAGCTAAGACCAAACGACGTCGTTTGGTCACCTCTCATCAAGGGCCGTTGGATTAAATCCAACCAACGGTCAAGATCCCCTGCCCTTACCCGCAACCCATAACCCGACCCATTGACCCGACTCAGTCCGACCCCAACGTTAAACCAAACGACGTCGTTTGGATTAGTGGATTGATCCTGGCCCTTCATCTTACTTGATCGGACGGACAATACCAATCCACCCCACCCCTATATAAATCCCAAGCCTTACCCCGGCCCCTAACTGAACACCCCCCCTCCTCTCACTGTTCACCATCTTCTTCAGACCCTCCCACCTAACCCTAGCCGCCCTAAGACCCCAAAGCCTGAAACCCGGCGGCATCAACGCCGCCGGTCACCACCTTGACACCCCAGAACCCTCTGAACGTCCTCTACACGAATATGACCTTAGATTCCTTCGAATCAGGCCCCAACCCTTCGAATCTTAAATCGAAGGTTGGCCTGAAAACCTGATCTAAACCAATCAGCACCAAATTAACACCATGGCTTCCCCTAACAACCCTTGTTATGGATCTGAAGTTAGTTTGGTTCGAATCAGCTCTGAACTTCTCGAATCTTCTTTTGAAGATTCGGACCAAACAAGAACAAACTCAGATCCATTTCAAACTAACACCAAATGACCCCTAGGCTACCCTCACCCTTGTATCATGTTTGGTTCCCTTCGAATCTGCCCGGAAATGTTCGGATTTAAGATTTAAGAACCTGAAACCCTAAAAATTTCCAATCGTGGAATTTTTCCAATTCGAGTAAAGGGTTGAGGTCTAAGAGACTTTAATCGAGGTATTCTCAACTGAGAATACTTCGAATAAAGTCTGTTTGATTTCAAACGAAGTCCGAATCCAAATTTGAGTTCGAGTCCGTATGAAGTTTGAAGATTCAAAGGTATTTTTTCTATTATTTTGTGTATTCTACGTGTATTGTTGTCTGTGTCAATAGCTTTTTTATTTTTCATATTTATTTGATTAATTCTGTCATCTTTGTCTCATGCCCGTATATATGGTCAAATATGAAATTATTTCTGTTGGTTGTGACTATTTATAATGTAAGCAATCGACTCGATTTAGTTCGTCGATTAGTTATATTATGAATTCTCATTCATAATAATACTGATTGAAACAACCTGTTTTCTATTATTATGTACTGTTTGTTGACAGATATTGTAGATAATCATTTTTAACTAATACTCGTCAGTTAAATCATCCTGGTTTATATGAATCTGTCAAAATAAGTGTAGTATATATGTTATTGTCTGAACATTAAAGTTTCAGGGCATTGTCAGTATTGACAATGATCCTGTATGTGTTTGATTTTGGTTCAATGTTAAATCCAGTCTGAATTGTTATGATAATTTCAGTAATATGTTGTTATGATGTTAGTTCTGAATTCAGTGTAATATTGCTGTAATGTCCAGTTTGAATTCAAGTTTACAAAAGTTGGTCAAATACAATTGTGTTAGGAGGTTAATAGGATTGGTTTTAGCTGTAAATCAGAAAGATAGTTAAGTTTATACAGATTTTAGAATCTGTTTTGCAGTAGGTTCTGATTTTTCAGTAATTACAGTAGGTCAGGGGCATTTCTGGGAATGAAACAGTAAAAACAGGGTGTTAATGCTAGTGTATTATAATGTAATGTTAGTGGCTATAGTTTAAGATACTAATGGGAAACAAGGGATAATGGGGCTGCTGAAAATCATGTTAGGATCATATAAAGTATTAAAAAGTAGTTTTTAATGGAAACTTTCTAATTTTTAAAGGGATAAAGGGTCCATCCAGCACTAAAAGGGTGCAACCAGCCCTGTATAAATACAGGAGCTGGACAGACAGAAAGGGATCAGTTTTCCGGAGAGAGGGAAATCAGCTTTTCATAATAGAGGGCAGTCAGTTTTTTTTAGAATTAAGATCAGTTTTAGGAGAGTTGGAGAGACTTGAAGAGATTTTAAGAGAAGAAATCAGATTTGAAAAGGGAAATTTACTCAGATTTTAAGGACTGAGATTTTTTTTAAGAAAAGGAAAGAGAGGAAGAAAACAGAAAAAGAAATAGAAAAGAGAACATTCACACACACACACACAATCTGAAACAGATACAAAAGCAGAAACAGAAAAATCAGAAATATGAATTTGAAACAGATAGAGGAAAGAAACTGAAATCTGAAAAATGTTATTTTTCTAGAATCTGTCCGTTGTTTGCTTGTGAATATTGTTCGGTTCAAATCTGAAATTTTTCTCAAGTTTCTGTCACTATTCATCTGGGTTCCTCGGGTCTTATTATTGCTCAAATCTGTGGAAAAAAAGGTATTCTGCTGATTTTGTTACTGCTGCTACTGCTGAAATTTTCTCCTTCTGCCTTCGTTTTCCAGGTACATGTCTTTTAAAATCATGTGGTGAAAAGCTCCAACATGATGAATAGATGAAGTTTGAGAATTATGATTTTGTCTTCCACGTGTTTAAATTCAGTAGTTCAAACTTCTGTTTTGTTTCGTGTAGGTTAATATGATAATATGCTTGATACGATAACTATTAGCTAATTATTTCCTTTTGAAGTTTTGTATAAATATTGTAACAAAGTTATTTATTTCAAATTTTCATTCAGTATAAGTTGTATTTGAATCATCAAAATAGGGAACATGGCAGAAAACTGGCCATTAATCGCATCTCTTAAAATTGCTAGTATAGACTAGTATGGAAATTTCAAGATAACAGCATTACTAGTCTATGTTGTTAAACATCTGATTTTTAAGGCTAAGATAGTATTGATTGTGTCTTGTTCATATTTAGCATAATAATGTTCATGTTCATAATCAATAGCCGAAAGATGCATCGATAAAATCTGTTATATTCACGATATTGGCATATGGTGAATGGTGTAGGGGTATATTCATGTTATATGTGGTATTGTCTTCTTAAGTCAATGATTTTTTTTATGTCGGCCAAATAACTCGTATAGGTTGAGAATAAAAATTGGGTTGATTAAGTATATCTCGAATTCAATCAATAGCAATTAATCAAAAATAATTAGGCCTATCAAATTAAGAACAAGCAATGCAGAAAGAGATTAGATTTATAATGTATAACAAGTTTAAGAGTGTAAATAGTAGCATTCGTTGCAAAAAGAATATTGAGAACTCTTCGAAAATATCATTTCCTTTCAAGAATTGAATTTTTGTTTAGTTTCATACGTTATTCACATTTTAGTATACATATGTTGTATTTACTAAAAATAGTGTTAATCATATGTTTATTCTTTTCTTTAAATTTGAATAGTTTGGAGGAATGTAATTCATACGCGAAATTATAATCAATGGGCGACATTCAATAAATTGTGAATTTTTTTTTAAGAATTAAGAGTATTTTAAATGAAGATTTCTCATAATATAATAAACAATTTGTGGAAAAATCCCTAATATCATTATAAATATTTTGCGCAATTAGGGATACGTTCGCGTACCCTGATTATATTTTTAAAAGCAAAAATTCGGATTATGCGTACGCGCAATTTCGAGCGAATATTTAATAAAAGGATTTTTCCAAAGGCGTTAAATCAATTTCATAAAAACCCGAGATGTACGGTTCACTATTCAAGAAAAACAAATATTCTTGATTCGACACAAATTTCGAAAAATGATTGTTTAATAAATATATTACCAAAAGTTATCGTGTACACGTACGCGTGACACAATTCCGCATTTTTTAAATTTATAACACGAATATACGTACGTGTAATTCGATTCAAAAGAAGGATCCTTAATCACAATAAGTATAAGCAGTAGTAAAATCATGTAACAACAATATATTTAATAAAATCAAGATAATTAAGCCAATAATAAAAACAGTTAAGCGACCGTGCTAGAACCACGGAATTCGGAAATGCCTAACACCTTCTTCCGGATTAACAGAATTCCTTACTCAGGATTTCTGGTTCGCAGAATAATAAACAGAGTCATATTCTCCTCGATTCAGGGATTGAAATTGGTGACTTGGGATGCCTTAAAATTCCCAGGTGGCGACTCTTAAATGATTAAATAAATCCTGTTTCGACTGTCTTTTAATTGGAGAAAACTCCTCACGCGCCCCGCGGGCGCGGCAAAAAGGAGGTGCGACAGCTCTGGCGACTCTGCTGGGGAACAATTTGTTAAACTGTAACCCAGAACCATTGGTTCAGGGTTTAAAGAATTCGAGCTTAAAATATCTGTGTTAATTGGCTTTATTTACTATGAGATTTTCAACTGTTTATATGCTAATGTGCTAAATGTTGTTGTTTACCGCTTTAATATTATTTGCATTGTGAATATGTACAACTGCTACGAAACCCCCTTCTTTCTGAGTCTTCTGAATTTATGGTGTACACGTGCGCGTGACCCACCTTTCTGTTAGAGTCATACCAAATAAGACGGAGTTGGGACAAGTAACTAGGCCGGGCAGACTTTCGTGCTCCCGGTACGTTGTCCCCGCTTCGGCTCAAACTGTCCGTTTGGGTAAGCCAGGTTTAGAACAATCAACCTAAGGTTTTACACTTAGAATAACTCAGCCATGTACCGGATCCCTAGTAGGAACTAATATTTGCATCATATGCATTTGGCCTTGGAGACTCAACACAGGGGTTGGGTCTGTCTAGGACAGGTGAACCCAAAATAAAAAGACCATCATGATGCAGCCTACTTGTTACTTGTGCATTCATTTGCCTCGAACATGCTTGTTGACCAGCTTAAATAAAATCATGGTAAGGAGAAAGGAATAAAATGAGTTGTTTTTTTTTAAAAAAAAATATAAAAAAAAATTCGAAAAAAAGGGTTTTAAATTTTGCAATAAAGGTATTTAATAAATGAAATAATAAAAAAAATATATATAAAAAAAAATCGAAAATGATTTTTTTTTAGTATAAATTTTCAAAAAAAAATGAATTTTGACTTTATCAAAATTAAATTTCAGATACAAAATGAGCACCACACAAAGCCCCTCATCCACAAGTACGGAAGAATTTCTATGTCAACTTCAAATGTGGTGGTATGATTTAGGCGAAGACGGTCAAAAATGGGTCGTCAAGCATTTGGGAAATCTCACGGACATTATGAAAGTTAAACCCCGTGATGATCTGATTGCGGCGTTAGTAACTTTCTGGGATCCTGTTCACAATGTTTTTCGTTTCTCTGACTTCGAGCTTACTCCTACATTAGAGGAGATAGCTGGATATACTGGTTTTGAAGGAAGTTTAAGAAATCAAAGCTTGATATTCACAAAAGCTCCTTCAGTACATCGATTCTTCGGTCTTTTGAACATCAGCAGTCAAATCAGGAAAAGCAATGTCATCAATGGATGTTGTTCCTTCAACTTTTTGTATTCAAGGTTCGGAAAGTCAGATGGGTTTGAAATTCATGAAAAAGGCCTTACTAATAAGCAAAACAAAGACACTTGGCAGATTCACCGTCGATTTGCTTTCATGGTGGCTTTTCTAGGAGTCATGGCCTTCCCAAATAAAGAGCGAACAATTGATATTCGCACCGCAAAAGTTGTGCAAATCCTTACCACCAAAGAAAATCACACCCTTGTCCCCATCATTCTATCAGATATTTATCGGGCTCTGACTTTATGTAAATCAGGAGCAACGGTCTTCGAAGGATGCAAAATTTTGTTGCAAATGTGGGTGATGGAGCATCTCCAACAACAGCCCAAGATCATACAATATGGGTCAAAAAATGATAATTGCATCGAGAGCTATGAGGAAAGAACAAAAAATTATCAAGCTCCAGAAGGGATAGAAGCATGGGTATCTCATCTAAAGGCTTTAACGGCAAATCAAATTGAATGGACTCTGGGATGGTTCCCGATGAGGGAAGTAATACATATGTCAACCTCAAATAGTTATCTACTACTATTGGGATTAAGAAGCATTCAGCCGTATGCACCACTAAGAGTCTTAAGGCAACTAGGGAGATATCAAATAGTTCCTGATGATGAAGATTTGAGTATGCAAGTAATCGAATTACACCCAGAAGCCACTATTCCCGAAGCTCTACTTCAGCAGATGTGGAATGGATGTCGATACTTGAAAAGTGATACTCAAGTCCCAGACACTACAAAGGGTGAGATGAATCCTGGATATGCAAGGTGGTTCGAAAAACGGTCTCGCGTGGATGATGTACCAGAACCTGAGCTGAAAAGGCCAACAAAAAGACCCCATGTTCAAAACTTCAATGATAAAATCCAAGAGCGGTTGATCTGGGGAGAAAAAGAAAAAGGGTACAAAGCAACTATCCATGCCCTAAAAGAAAATCTAAGAAGCCTCAGTTTGGAGAAAGATTTGCAAGAACAAGAAGCCGAAGGCGAGAAAAAGAGTCTAGCTTGTGAGAATGAAAATCTTCATGCTCGATTCCAAAAAATGAAAAGAGTTTCTGAAACGCCAAAGAGGAGCTGGAAGGATCAAAAAACCATCGCCAATCTCTTTGAAAGAATGCAAGATTATGATTTCATTCTTGCGGAAAATGAAAGGGCATTGAGCAAAGCAAAAGAAAAGATCCAACAATTAAACAAAGAAGCCAGATCTAACAAGGAACGCCAAGATAGGCAATCCGAAAAAGACAAGGCACAATTCAATAAGGAAAAAGACTATTGGATGCGATCAGAAGACCAGCTTCGTGCACAACTAGAAGAGGCAAGAAGATGCAACAGAGAACACCAACAAGCAGACCTCGACAGGGAAAGAGCGCAAGCAAGATTAGAGCAGGCCAGACTCCGAGCTTTGTTAGAATCAGCTCTAGATCGTGAGAACCGTGTCAGAGATATAGCCACCACTCGTCAGCAGCAATTGCAAGACCAAGACCAACGTCTCCAAGGTTTCAGGGCACAAATCCACGACCTGGCAGTCTTCACATCTCAAAGTTATGTAAACTGCCAAGGAATGGATTATGAAAGATTTACTGAGCATGCGCCCACTTTTGCTCGTCATCTAGCAATGGAGTTGGAAAGGATGTATCGTACGCTGGGAGGCTATCCAGGTCAAGCACCACATTGAGCAGATAATCCAATATTTGACAACAAAAATGGAAAGTGGGGCATGTTGTGAGATGTTATGAATTGTATCTTTTATTTTGATTTAAGTGTGTGTGTCGTCAAGCCATTTTCTTAAAGTTTTCAAATGTAATTCCATCTTTGTGTATTGAATAAAAATGATTGCCTTTGTGTCCGAACTACGCAAGGTCTGATTCATGTAAGAACATGATACGTAGGCAATCTCTCAGATTCGACCACCACGATAAAAGATATATATAATAAATAAAAATGAATAAAAATAAATGACAATTTTCAATTTCAAGAAAGCTGGGACGACACAAGCAGCCGAGCAAATGCATAATATAAAGGGATTATTTGTCTAGGAGCATTGCATCTCAACGTGTGATTATATATGTGTTAAACTCTCAAAACTAACAAGTTTGTTCATATTTCCAGAATTCAAGCAGTTAGTTTCTCTAAAGAGTATACTGGCATATTATCACTATCACACAAGATCAAAAGGACCGATACCCGAAAGTATGTCTATCCCAGATGTTGACACAGGTATGGAGATAGAAGAGATGGATGTCGGGAAAATGAAAGAAGAGATGTTTAAGCTCAAGCAGCAAATGACTGAGATGTACCAAGCTTGGTCTACAGGACAGTTACCCCCATCTTACCCAAATAACCCTGCTCCATCAATGACCCAAACTCAGGATAATATCACCACCAAATTATCCCCAAGTTTCCCCATTTATCAACACTACCGAGGCACCACTTCTCAGACACCACAGTCTCCACCTCCAAAACCAGTTCCGTACTTTCCTCCGCCTATGACTCCTATTTTCGTAGCACCTCCCCCTGCTACATTTCACAAATCTCCTATTGAGCCTACATTCCAGGCCCAAGACAACCAATATTACCCCCCGGAGCCCACCTTCAAAGCCTCCGAAATTCATTCAGCCACTCCTCATTTTGATCTCCCAACCGAAATTGACAAGCCAGCCAAAAATGCTGAACAAGAAGAGATGTTCAGGAAGGTCAAAAGTCTAGAACAATCGTTCCGAGACATGCGGGGATTAGGTGGGCAAGTCAGTGTAGTATACAAAGATTTATGCTTATTCCCTAATGTACAATTGCCAGCTGGCTTCAAGATGCCCAAATATGACCTATATAGCGGGCACGGCGACCCAGTAGCCCACTTAAGGGGTTTCTGTAGCAAGATGCGAGGAGCTGGGGGAAAGGATGAATTATTAATGGCATACTTCAGTCAAAGTCTAAGCGGATCAGCTTTGGAGTGGTATACACGCCAGGACCATGGAAGATGGTACACCTGGGATGACCTGGCATAGGCATTCGCATACCATTTCCAATACAATCTGGAAATCATCCCAGATCGATTATCTTTGACCAAATTTGAGAAGAAACACAATGAAAGTTTCAGAGAGTATGGTTTTCGGTGGAGAGAACAGGCAGCAAGAGTAGATCTTCCTATGAAGGAGAGCGAAATGGTAGATTACTTCCTCCAAGCCTTGGAACCAACTTACTATGCCCACTTGGTTTTAGTGGTTGGAAAATCATTCAACGAAGTAGTAAAGATGGTAGGTATGGTGGAACAAGGCCTCAAGACAAATAAAATCATGAGCTATTCAGCAATTAAGGCAACTACTCAAGCTATTCAAGGCGGGGTAGGAGGAATCGGAAGAAAGAAGAGGGAGGAAGCAGCCGTAGTTGATTCAGGAATTTGGCCGGGACCCAGAGGTTCACCGCTTTACTATAATCAACAACGACCTCGCCCATCGGCTTACCACCATGATTCATCCCAAAACTACTATCATCCTTCAGAGCCTCATTTTTCCATTAACCATGCTCAAGCATACAATCATCCGCCTGTTCACACCAATTGGCGTGCTCCTGTCACATCAAATACTTACCCACGAGCCTATCCCGGACCAAGTTTCAGGCCTAGGCCAGCATTCAGGGGAGAAAGGGAACAGAAAAAGAAAACTTACACTCCATTGGGAGAGTCTTACACTAGTCTGTTCCACAGGCTGAGACAGTTAGACATGCTGAGACCAATACAATCCAAACTACCCAATCCTCCACCAAAGAATCTAGATTACACCATTAGCTGTGAATATTGCTCCGGTGCACCAGGCCATGATACGGAGAAATGTTGGCATTTGAAAAATGCAATACAAGAGCTGATTGATACTAATAAAATCGAGGTTCAAACCCCCGAAGCTCCAAATATCAATAGAAATCCAATGCCAGCCCATCAAGAGGCTAATATGATAGAAATCATACAAGCTGATGGGAAGACAAAGAAGCCGTCACAAACTGTCATGATGATCAAGTCTCATGAAACCAAGCCAGATAAGCAGTTAATGGAGGAGAAGTCGGTGTCTAAGCAGAACAAAAATGGTGATGAACCGTCTATGATAGTCGATGAGGGATCATCGAGCAAAGTTGCCGCAAAACAAGAAAGGCCGAAAGTGATAGTACCAGGGGTTGCTAACAAACCCATTGTATTCGTGGAAGGAGCCCGTACAGATCGGGTTATTGTTGCACCTGTAATCCAGCTGCCGGTCATCAACAACAAAGCCATCCCATGGAACTATGAACGGGTGACTGTAATGTACAAGGGCAAAGAAATCAAGGAAGAAGTGTGTGAGGTGCAAGGCTTGACACGTTCGGGAAGATGTTTTACTCCCGAAGAGTTGAGAAAAACTAAAAACAATCCAATGCCAACAAACAGAGCTGTGATGGAAGAAGAGGCGGAGAAGTTTTTAAGAAAAATGAAACTCCATGATTATTCTGTTGTGGATCAATTAAAGAAGACCCCCGCTCAAATTTCATTGTTGTCATTACTGATCCATTCAGAGGAACACCGTCTGGCGTTGATGAAAATCCTGAATGAAGCTCATGTTCCTGAAAAGATCTCTGTAAATCATTTGGGCAAAATAGCCAACAGAATCTTTGAAACAAACAGAATTACATTTGCTGATGATGAATTACCTGTGGAAGGTACCGAGCACAACAGAGCTCTTTACCTCACCGTGAAATGTGAAAACTCCGTAGTAACCCGGGTATTGGTTGACAATGGGTCCAGTGCAAACATATGCCCTCTCTCCACTTTAAACAAATTAAAAATTAAAGAGGAGAGGATCCAGAAGAATAGTATCTGCGTACGAGTATTTGACGGTGGAAGCAGAGATTCATTTGGCGACATAGTGTTGGAACTAACTATAGGGCCAGTTGAATTCACAATGGAATTCCAAGTGTTGGACATATCTGTTTCTTACAACTTGTTATTGGGTCGACCATGGATCCATGCTGCTAAAGCAGTCCCGTCAACACTACATCGGGCTGTCAAGTTTGAATGGGATCATCAAGAAGTAGTCGTGTATGGAGAAGAAAGTTTAAATGCTCACAGCAGTACCATTGTACCGGTCGAGGGAACAGAAAATGACCAGGGACCATGGGTATACCAAGTGACAAACACAGTGTCGATAGAGAAAATTTCAGAAGGGAAATACCTTCCGAATCCAAGGATATCCTCTGCATCAGTCATGATAGCTTATGAAATGTTAAAGAATGGCTTTATACCCGGCAAAGGTCTGGGCTTATTTCTGCAAGGAATTGTACAACCAGTATCTCTCCCCGAGAACTGGGGAACATTCGGTTTAGGGTTCATACCCACCACCAATGACGTGATAAGGGCCAGGAAGTTGAAACACCAAGCATGGGTTCTTCCAAAACCAGTACCACATCTGTCAAAGTCTTTTGTCAAGACCGGTGCTAAAAATCGCCCGATAACAACAATTCCTAAATCCCGGGTCAATCCTGAGGAGGAATTAATTGAAAGGTTCGAGAAATTGTTTAGTGATGTGAATATGTTAGAAAGCGGAGAAGGGTGTAGCAACGCAGAAGTTCAATTCGTTGGGCCAGAAACAAAGCTCAATAATTGGAAAGCCACTCCTCTCCCAATTCGAAAGGAGTCTTGGTAGTTTATTTTGATTTTCTTTCAATTTGTTTGGGTTATTTCAAGGTTGTAATCCCAAAGTTTATCTTACAGTTGGTTTGAAGTGTGCAAAACCTTGTTATCTTTCATCATCCAATAAAAAGCAGTTTCCTTTTTATTATCATTCCTAATAGCTTTCTTTTCTTTTTCTTCTTTTCTGTACAGTTCCTTTTACGCTGGCTCTAGTGATATAGCATGCATGAGGAATCCTCAGCCCAGTCTTAAAAATCAATCTGGTTCCGAAATATTAATTCAAGAAATATATTGTGATTATGAATCAGAATATGATGAAGATGAGGTTTTTGAAGAGATTAGTAAAGAGTTAATTCACTTTGAGGAAAAAATCAAACCTAACTTGAGTGATACCGAGGACGTCAATATAGGGGACACGAGTAATGTCCGGGAAACTAAAATAAGTGTCCATCTCGAACCAAAGATCCGAGAAGAGTTAATTAAAGCACTCATAGAATTCAAAGATGTTTTTGCATGGTCGTATGACGACATGCCGGGCTTGAGCACTGATTTAGTGGTCCACAAATTGCCCACCGATCCAACGGTGCCTCCTGTCAAGCAGAGGCTGAGAAAATTCAAGCCTGATATGAGTATGAGAATTAAGGAAGAAATCACCAAACAATTGGAAGCAAAGGTCATTCGAGTCACTAGATATCCTGTTTGGTTGGCTAATGTCGTTCCTGTGCCAAAGAAAGACGGCAAAATTAGAGTATGCGTCGACTATCGCAATCTCAACAAAGCAAGTCCAAAGGATAATTTCCCATTACCCAATATCCATATTTTGATCGACAATTGTGCCAAGCATGATATAAGGTCTTTCGTGGATTGTTATGCCGGGTATCATCAAATTCTAATGGATGAAGAAGATGCAGAAAAAACGGCATTCATCACACCATGGGGAACTTATTGCTATCGGGTAATGCCATTCGGTTTAAAGAACGCCGGGGCAACCTATATGAGAGCAATGACCACAGTGTTTCATGATATGATACACAAGGAAATTGAGGTGTACGTGGATGATGTGATCATAAAATCAAAGCATCAGGCCGACCACGTTGGGGATTTGAGGAAGTTTTTCTTGAGACTTCGCAGATACAACTTCAAGCTTAACCCTGTCAAATGCGCATTTGGAGTTCCATCCGGAAAGTTGCTGGGATTCATAGTCAGTCGACGAGGCATCGAGCTAGATCCGTCAAAGATTAAAGCCATCCAAGAACTGCCACCTCCAAAAAACAAAACTGAAGTAATGAGTTTGTTGGGGAGGTTAAATTATATCAGCAGGTTTATTGCTCAGCTCACAACAACCTGTGAGCCAATTTTCAAATTGTTAAAAAAGGATGCTGCAGTCAAATGGACCGATGAGTGTCAAGAAGCGTTCGATAAAATAAAAGTGTACTTGTCAAACCCACCCGTGTTGGTCCCGCCAGAGCCAGGAAGACCTTTGATTCTTTACCTGACGGTTTTGGAAAATTCATTTGGTTGTGTATTGGGGCAACATGACCTCACTGGCAGAAAAGAACAGGCCATCTACTACCTTAGCAAGAAGTTCACAGCTTATGAGGTTAAGTATACTCATCTGGAAAAGACATGTTGCGCCCTAACATGGGTAGCTCAAAAATTGAAACACTATTTGTCATCCTACACTACTTACCTCATTTCTCGGTTGGATCCATTGAAATACATTTTTCAAAAGCCTATGCCAACGGAAAGGCTTGCAAAGTGGCAGATATTGCTCACAGAATTCGACATCATCTATGTGACTCGAACTGCAATGAAGGCTCAAGCATTGGCCGATCATTTAGCCGAAAACCCGGTCGATGAGGAATATGAGCCGTTGAAGACTTATTTTCCTGATGAAGAAACAATGCATATCGACGAGGCGGAACAAATTGAAAAACCTGGCTGGAAACTTTTCTTTGATGGAGCCGCTAACATGAAAGGAGTCGGAATAGGAGCTGTAATCATTTCTGAAACAGGGAATCACTATCCTGTTACGGCCCGATTGCGATTTTATTGCACCAATAATAGGGCTGAATATGAAGCTTGCATTTTGGGGTTAAGGCTAGCTGCATACATGGGTATCCGAGAAATCTTAATCATGGGAGACTCGGATCTTTTGGTACATCAAATTCAAGGAGAATGGGAAACCCGAGACTTGAAGCTCATCCCATACCGGCAATGTCTACATGATCTTTGTCAACGGTTTCAATCAATGGAATTCCAACATATTCCAAGAATCCATAATGAGGTTGCCGATGCATTGGCTACCCTAGCATCAATGTTGCACCATCCGGACAAAGCTTATGTAGATCCAATACATATTCAAATCCACGATCAGCACGCTTATTGCAATATGGTTGAAGAAGAATTTGATGGTGAACCATGGTTCCACGACATCAAGGGGTATATCAGAAAGGGGAAATATCCCGCACAAGCCACAGGAGATCAAAAGAGGACCATTAGGCAATTAGCAAATGGATTCTTCTTAAGCGGAGGAGTTTTGTATAAAAGAACACCAAATCTTGGATTATTAAGATGCATAGATGCCAGACAAGCTACAACTGTCATGTCTGAAGTACATTCAGGAGTTTGCGGACCCCACATGAGTGGATATGTGTTGGCAAAGAAAATCCTCCGAGCTGGTTACTATTGGCTTACCATGGAGTGAGATTGTATCAGTTTTGTGCGCAAGTGTCATCAATGCCAAATACACGGAGATTTGATTCATTCTCCACCATCCGAGTTGCACACAATGTCGGCACCATGGCCCTTCGTTGCATGGGGCATGGATGTGATTGGACCAATTGAGCCGGCAGCATCCAATGGGCACAAGTTCATTCTGGTAGCTATTGATTATTTTACCAAATGGGTTGAGGCCAAGACATTCAAATCAGTGACCAAGAAAGCTGTTGTCGATTTTGTCCACTCAAATATCATATGTCGATTCGGAATCCCGAAGGTGATCATCACAGATAACGGTGCTAATCTTAACAGCAACTTAATGAAGGAAGTATGTCAACAGTTTAAGATTACACATCGCAACTCTACCCCATATCGGCCCAA
Organism: Nicotiana tabacum; assembly: GCF_000715075.1. Classification (NCBI taxonomy): domain Eukaryota; kingdom Viridiplantae; phylum Streptophyta; class Magnoliopsida; order Solanales; family Solanaceae; genus Nicotiana; species Nicotiana tabacum. Next base: position 134,170,124 of record NC_134087.1, read on the forward strand.
GGCGAATGGAGCAGTAGAAGCAGCCAACAAAAACATAAAGAAGATACTTCGGAAAATGGTAGAAGGTTCAAAACAATGGCATGAAAAATTACCATTTGCATTATTGGGATACCGCACTACTGTTCGCACTTCAGTAGGAGCCACTCCTTATTTGTTGGTATATGGCACTGAAGCAGTAATTCCTGCGGAAGTTGAGATTCCTTCCCTTCGGATCATCGCCGAAGCAAAGATTGATGATGATGAATGGGTCAAAACCCGTCTAGAACAGTTAAACTTTATTGATGAAAAATGATTGACCGCAGTATGCCATGGTCAATTATATCAAAGATGAATATAAAGAGCATACAACAAAAAAGTGCGTCCTCGGAAGTTTGAAGTAGGTCAACATGTGCTGAAACGTATTCTTCCACATCAGGTTGAAGCAAAAGGCAAATTTGCCCCGAATTGGCAAGGACCATTCATTGTGACCAGAGTATTATCGAATGGTGCACTATGCTTACCAGACATTGAAGGCAAGTGCATAGACATCGCGATCAATTCTGACGCGGTAAAGAGATATTATGCATGAATTTTTGAATGATTGTATTTAGCATTATTTCGAAGATTGGAATGACAAAGGCAATTTATTCTGCTATCCGAAACACTATACCATTTGTTTCCCCTTTGAGCCATATTTGTTTCTTTCCTACCCTCTCTTGGAATCAATGAAAATCAAGTAATAATAAAAAATAAAAAAAAATCACTATTATGGGTGAACTACGTTTGACCTGATTCCTCAAAGAAGGATACGTAGGTGCTTTACGGCTCGGTCATAAGGTGCACAATATACATAAAATGTGCACAAAAAGAAACATCAAGCGACCCCAATCAAGGAACTGGGGTAAGAATTGTATTGGAAACAAGAAAAGATTCCAAGAGTCGTAATTTTAAACACATACCAAAATTGTTTAGCTTTTCCATTTCTAACCCCATACCAGAAAGACCTTTCGACCAATCTTAGAAAAATGCTAAGTCAAGCAAATGAAGATGGTTCATAACATTCTGGTACAAACAAGAAAAGAAAGTAAAAACGAGAGAGTCTTATAGGTGAAAACCCAAACGGGCACCATAAGGCGACGGAAGTTGAGAGAAAAGTAAAAATGAGAGAGTCTTATTGGTGAAAACCTTTGTAGGCACCATAAGGCGAAAAGGAAGTGAGAAATAAACAAATGAGGAAAGTTTATCAGTGAAAACTTTTTAAGACATTGCAAGTCCAACAGGTCTGTGAAATGAGAAATGAAGTTGGGTTATGGAAATTTTGGCAAAAACAAAAATGAGACAATTGAAAGGAGATTGATTAAAAGACTGGTTTGATTAATCTGAAATGCATACCATGATCATTGGTGCCAGTAACTCCAATCAGATAAGTTTTCATTCTTGCTCCAACAGTCATCCAAAATTGGATTTTTCTTTTCATTCTATAATTGTCGAAATCAACGTATTTTCGTCACTAATAATCTTACTTTTCTAAAAGCTTTGAGATAAGTTTTATTCCAAACAAATAAGAAGGAATGTCAAGATATACTACCAAGATTCAAGGTTACAAAATACGGCCATGAAAGGTGGGAGATAAAAGATATGGGTGTAAGAAAGGTGAAATCGAAAGTGGATCAGCAAAGTCAGAAGGGACATATGATTACAGTTAAAAGGTTTTTAAGGAAAACATACAGAGGGGAATCCTATAGTCAAGAATCAATTACAAGGACAAAACAGTCTTTTCAACCATTCCAAGGCAACAAAGAGAAATGAAGAGAAGCATCACCATCGGCAAGAATACCCCAGTCAACCACCCTGCTTTAAACTAACGAAGTTTTCTTTGCTTTAAAAACAGCGGCAAATACAATATTTGTGTCAGGAAATACCTGGTAAAGAAAGGAAGAAGTCAGGCTTCCACCTGGAGAATGAGGATGAGAATTGAAGAAGTCAGGCATCCACCTGGAGAACGAGGATAAGAAAAGAAGAAGTCAGGCGTCCACCTGGAGAATGAGGATGAAGAAGTTAAAAAGAAATCAGGCGTCCACCTGGAGAATTAGGATGAAGAATTAAAAAAGTCAGGCGTCCACCTGGAGAATGAGGATGAGAATTAAAGAAGTCAGGCGTCCACCTGGAGAATGAGGACAAAGAAAAGAAGAAGTCAGGCGTCCACCTGGAGAATGAGGACAAAGAATTGAAGAAGTCAGGCGTCCACCTGGAGAATGAGGACAAAGAAAAGAAGAAGTCAGGCGTCCACCTGGAGAATGAGGATGAAGAAGTTAAAAAGAAGTCAGGCGTCCACCTGGAGAATGAGGATGAGAATTAAAGAAGTCAGGCGTCCACCTGGAGAATGAGGATGAGAATTAAAGAAGTCAGGCATTCACCTGGAGAATGAGGATGAAGAATTAAAGAAGTCAGGCGTCCACCTGGAGAATGAGGATGAAGAAATTGAAGAAGTCAGGCGTCCACCTGGAGAATGAGGATGAAGAATTGAAGAAGTCAGGCGTCCACCTGGAAAATGAGGATGGAGAAGTTAAAAAGAAGTCAGGCGTCCACCTGGAGAATGAGGATGAGAAAAGAAGAAGTCAGGCGTCCACCTGGAGAATGAGGATGAAGAATTAAAGAAGTCAGGCGTCCACCTGGAGAATGAGGATAAAGAAATTGAAGAAATCAGGCGTCCACCTGGAGAATGAGGATGTAGAATTGAAGAAGTCAGGCGTCCACCTGGAGAATGAGGATGAAGAAATAAAAGAAACAGTCAAGGCACCCACCTGAAGAACGAGGGAATGAAATTGAAATGTTGAAATCAAAAGCCCGCTCATATGGAAAAGGAGCACACTTAGAATCAATAAAGTAGAGGAGTCCAACAGAATCCCTAGCAAGAAACAACAAGAGTTCCAAAAGGAATACGGAATAAGCCAAATGCCCAAGAGTCACCAAGATATCAAGACAACAAGAAACGCAAGGGCATGATCTAGATAAGATTTTTATAATTCCTGTACCCTAATCTAGTTTAATTTTTGTATTACCTTGGAAGTAAGGTGTAATAAGGAGGTCAGCAAGCAGTAAAAACAGCACGAAGCAGCAGTAACATCACAGTCCCACGGTAGTCCCAGCTACCCAAAAATTCCCGAACTACACTGACCTGATTCCTTTATAACCAAGGATATGTAGGAAACCTTTGAAGCAGAGGTTCGGTCAAGTCTTTCTAAAAATGCTTCCCACGGAGTATTCGAATGGGCAAAAATCGCTCGTATCCGCTCACTTTATCTTTGCACGAAAACTCTTCGAGTTTCCGCACAAAGAGGGGCAGCTGTGAGCACGTGATTTTTGCCTTAACGAAAACTACTCCAAAAATAAATCAAAAAATAAAATAAATTTCTCGTACTGTGTAATTTTTGAATTTTTGCATGGTGTTAAATACTTGTGTTATGTCCGTAAATGTTTACTTTGTCATAATGAAATGAAAAATAAAATAAAATACATATTGCATGCATATAGGATTTAATTATGCATTTAAGAATTAATTAAAAAATAAAATCACAAAAAAATATGCATTCGTTCTATTTTTAAATGTGTTACTGTGTGATTAATGTTTTGACTATGTGTTAAATAGTTGTTATGAAGTAATTAATATTTTGTGTAAGGTTAAAAATTGTTTTATAATTTTATTAGGATTTTTTTTATTAATAATAAAATTAGAAAATAATTGAAAAGGAAATAAAAAAAATCGGACCTGGATTTAAATCCAGGCCCAAATCAAATCACCCCCCCCCCCACAGCCCAATCCAAACAGCCCAAGTCTGACCCAGTCCCAAGCTAAGACCAAACGACGTCGTTTGGTCACCTCTCATCAAGGGCCGTTGGATTAAATCCAACCAACGGTCAAGATCCCCTGCCCTTACCCGCAACCCATAACCCGACCCATTGACCCGACTCAGTCCGACCCCAACGTTAAACCAAACGACGTCGTTTGGATTAGTGGATTGATCCTGGCCCTCCATCTTACTTGATCGGACGGACGATACCAATCCACCCCACCCCTATATAAATCCCAAACCCTTACCCCGGCCCCTAACTAAACACCCCCCCATCCTCTCACTGTTCACCATCTTCTTCAGGCCCTCCCACCTAACCCTAGCCACCCTAAGACCCCAAAGCCTGAAACCCGGCGGCATCAACGCCACCGGTCACCACCTTGACACCCCAGAACCCTCTGAACGTCCTCTACATGAATATGACCTTAGATTCCTTCGAATCAGGCCCCAACCCTTCGAATCTTAAATCGAAGGTTGGCCTGAAAACCTGATCTAAACCAATCAGCCCCAAATTAACACCATGGCTTCCCCTAACAACCCTTGTTATGGATCTGAAGTTAGTTTGGTTCGAATCAGCTTCTGAACTTCTCGAATCTTCTTTTGAAGATTCGGACCAAACAAGAACAAACTCAGATCCGTTTCAAACTAACACCAAATGACCCCTAGGCTACCCTCACCCTTGTATCATGTTTGGTTCCCTTCGAATCTGCCCGGAAATGTTCGGATTTAAGATTTAAGAACCTGAAACCCTAAAAATTTCCAATCTTAGAATTTTTCCAATTCGAGTAAAGGGTTGAGGTCTAAGAGACTTTAATCGAGGTATTCTCAACTGAGAATACTTCGAATAAAGTCTGTTTGATTTCAAACAAAATCCGAATCCAAATTTGAGTTCGAGTCCGTATGAAGTTTGAAGATTCAAAGGTATTTTTTTCTATTATTTTGTGTATTCTACGTGTATTGTTGTCTGTGTCAATAGCTTTTTAATTTTTCATATTTATTTGATTAATTCTGTCATCTTTGTCTCATGCCCGTATATATGGTCAAATATGAAATTATTTCTGTTGGTTGTGACTATTTATAATGTAAGCAATCGACTCGATTTAGTTCGTCGATTAGTTATATTATGAATTCTCATTCATAATAATACTGATTGAAACAACCTGTTTTCTATTATTATGTACTGTTTGTTGACAGATATTGTAGATAATCATTTTTAACTAATACTCATCAGTTAAATCATCCTGGTTTATATGAATCTGTCAAAATAAGTGCTGTATATATGTTATTGTCTGAACATTAAAGTTTCAGGGCATTGTCAGTATTGACAATGATCCTGTATGTGTTTGATTTTGGTTCAATGTTAAATCCAGTCTGAATTGTTATGATAATTTCAGTAATATGTTGTTATGATGTTAGTTCTGAATTCAGTGTAATATTGCTGTAATGTCCAGTTTGAATTCAAGTTTACAAAAGTTGGTCAAATACAATTGTGTTAGGAGGTTAATAGGATTGGTTTTAGCTGTAAATCAGAAAGATAGTTAAGTTTATACAGATTTTAGAATCTGTTTTGCAGTAGGTTCTGATTTTTCAGTAATTACAGTAGGTCAGGGGCATTTCTGGGAATGAAACAGTAAAAACAGGGTGTTAATGCTAGTGTATTATAATGTAATATTAGTGGCTATAGTTTAAGATACTAATGGGAAACAAGGGATAATGGGGCTGCTGAAAATCATGTTAGGATCATATAAAGTATTAAAAAGTAGTTTTTAATGGAAACTTTCTAATTTTTAAAGGGATAAAGGGTCCATCCAGCACTAAAAGGGTGCAACCAGCGCTGTATAAATACAGGAGCTGGACAGACAGAAAGGGATCAGTTTTCCGGAGAGAGGGAAATCAGCTTTTCATAATAGAGGGCAGTCAGTTTTTTTTTAGAATTAAGATCAGTTTTAGGAGAGTTGGAGAGACTTGAAGAGATTTTAAGAGAAGAAATCAGATTTGAAAAGGGAAATTTACTCAGATTTTAAGGACTGAGATTTTTTTTAAGAAAAGGAAAGAGAGGAAGAAAACAGAAAAAGAAATAGAAAAGAGAACATTCACACACACACACACAATCTGAAACAGATACAAAAGCAGAAACAGAAAAATCAGAAATAGGAATTTGAAACAGATAGAGGAAAGAAACTGAAATCTGAAAAATGTTATTTTTCTAGAATCTGTCCGTTGTTTGCTTGTGAATATTGTTCGGTTCAAATCTGAAATTTTTCTCAAGTTTCTGTCACTATTCATCTGGGTTCCTCGGGTCTTATTATTGCTCAAATCTGTGGAAAAACTGGTATTCTGCTGATTTTGTTACTGCTGCTACTGCTGAAATTTTCTCCTTCTGCCTTCGTTTTCCAGGTACATGTCTTTTAAAATCATGTGGTGAAAAGCTCCAACATGATGAATAGATGAAGTTTGAGAATTATAATTTTGTCTTCCACGTGTTTAAAATTCAGTAGTTCAAACTTCTGTTTTGTTTCGTGTAGGTTAATATGACAATATGCTTGATACGATAACTATTAGCTAATTATTTCCTTTTGAAGTTTTGTATAAATATTGTAACAAAGTTATTTATTTCGAATTTTCATTCAGTATAAGTTGTATTTGAATCATCAAAATAGGGAACATGGCAGAAAACTGGCCATTAATCGCATCTCTTAAAATTGCTAGTATAGACTAGTATGGAAATTTCAAGATAACAGCATTACTAGTCTATGTTGTTAAACATCTTATTTTTAAGGCTAATATAGTATTGATTGTGTCTTGTTCATATTTAGCATAATAATGTTCATGTTCATAATCAATAGCCGAAAGATGCATCGATAAAATCTGTTATATTCACGATATTGGCATATGGTGAATGGTGTAGGGGTATATTCATGTTATATGTGATATTGTCTTCTTAAGTCAACGATTTTTTTTATGTCGGCCAAATAACTCGTATAGGTTGAGAATAAAAATTGGGTTGATTAAGTATATCTCGAATTCAATCAATAGCAATTAATCAAAAATAATTAGGCCTATCAAATTAAGAACAAGCAATGCAGAGAGATTAGATTTATAATGTATAACAAGTTTAAGAGTGTAAATAGTAGCATTCGTTGCAAAAAGAATATTGAGAACTCTTCGAAAATATCATTTCCTTTCAAGAATTGAAATTTTTTTTAGTTTCATACGTTATTCACATTTTAGTATACATATGTTGTATTTACTAAAAATAGTGTTAATCATATGTTTATTCTTTTCTTTAAATTTGAATAGTTTGGAGGAATGTAATTCATACGCGAAATTATAATCAATGGGCGACATTCAATAAATTGTGAATTTTTTTAAGAATTAAGAGTATTTTAAATGAAGATTTCTCATAATATAATAAACAATTTGTGGAAAAATCCCTAATATCATTATAAATATTTTGCGCAATTAGGGATACGTTCGCGTACCCTGATTATATTTTTAAAAGAAAAAATTCGGATTATGCGTACGCGCAATTTCGAGCGAATATTTAATAAAAGGATTTTTCCAAAGGCGTTAAATCAATTTCATAAAAACCCGAGATGTACGGTTCACTATTCAAGAAAAACAAATATTCTTGATTCGACACAAATTTCGAAAAATGATTGTTTAATAAATATATTACCAAAAGTTATCGTGTACACGTACGCGTGACACAATTCCGCATTTTTTAAATTTATAACACGAATATACGTACGCGTAATTCGATTCAAAAGAAGGATCCTCAATCACAATAAGTATAAGCAGTAGTAAAATCATGTAACATCAATATATTTAATAAAATCAAGATAATTAAGCCAATAATAAAAACAGTTAAGCGACCGTGCTAGAACCACGGAATTCGGAAATGCCTAACACCTTCTTCCGGATTAACAGAATTCCTTACTCAGGATTTCTGGTTCGCAGAATAATAAACAGAGTCATATTCTCCTCGATTCAGGGATTGAAATTGGTGACTTGGGACGCCTTAAAATTCCCAGGTGGCGACTCTTAAATGATTAAATAAATCCCGTTTCGACTGTCCTTTAATTGGAGAAAACTCCCCACGCGCCCCGCGGGCGCGGCAAAAAGGAGGTGCGGCAGCTTATATCCTCACTTTTCTGGCATTTCAAATATGACTTTAAACTCGTTCGAGGACGAATGTTTGTTTATGAGGGAAATAATGTAATGACCCTATCGATCGTCTTGTGTATTTTATCCTTATTCACCTATTTGATGTCTCATGTATGTGTATTTGATGTTTGGTGATTTGCAAGGATTATTGGGATTGGTTTCGGGAAGGTTTTAGAGTGAATTGAGATACTTAGTCTTATTTTGGAAGCTTAAGTTGTAAGAATTGACCAAGGTTTGCATTTTATGTAAACGACCTCGGATTCGTGTTTTTGTGGTTCCAATAGGTTTTTATGGTAATTTTGGACTTAGGCATATGTTCGGATTTGGATTTGGAGTTTCCTAGGTTGATTTTGCTCAATTTACCAAGAGTTGGCAATTTCAAAGTTTGGAAAGTTCATAAGTTTGACCGTGAGTTGACCTTGAGTCAATTGGGTTTTGATTGTTGTTTTGGGACTTGGGATAGGTCCGTTTAGTTCTTTGGAACATGTGTGCAAAGATTGGGTTCATTGTGAATTGGTTAGGCTTGAATCAGATGCTTGGTTGTGAGTGTTTAAAGTTCTTTAACTTGAAGGATTGCATTATGTGTTTTGGTGTTCGATTCTTGGTTATGGGTATATTTTGATGTTTTGAGCTTTCGAGCAAGTTTGTATATGGTTTATATACTTGTTGGTGTTATTGGACGGGGTGACGAGTGGTTTGGGAGAGTTTCGGACCACCTGGAGCATTTTTAAAGTTGCAGATTTTTGCTGATGTCAAACACGTATTCGCGATCGCGGAGGTTGGATCGCGATCCCGGATAGCATTTGAGCTAGGCAGAATTTTTTTCATTGCATTCGTAATAGTAGGTTCATTTTTTAAATGAGTGCAGTAGATTGGCCTTCATGTTCGCGACCGTGGCGTCACGTTCACGTAGTAGTGAGGCAGGCTGGGGATCACCATGTGATATGGCCTTCGCGTTCCCAGGACAGGGACCGCATTCACATAGGCCTTTGAAGTTTATGCATCGTGTTCGCGGGCTGGAAGCAGCATTCGTGAAGTGTTATTTTGAAGATGTGGATTTTTGTGCTTCGTGAGCACGAGGCAGTGGCCGTTGTTCGTTAAGGGTATCACTGGACAGACTTATTAGTGTTATAATTTCGGGATTTAGACCGACTATTTCATATTTTGAATCCTAGACTTGGAGAGGGGCGATTATTGTAGAGGATTTTCACACAAGGCAAGAGGGAAAATGATTTTTGCTTGATTTTAATATTATATCTTGTTTTCCTATGAATTATTACACATAGATTATGTGATTTGAAAGAGAAATTTAGGGGATGTTTGCTATGATTTTGGAGAGCAAAAATTAGGGACTTGGGAGGCGATTTGAAGTCAGGTCAAGATGAAACTTGTATATTTGGACTTGTATTGGAATATGTAACCGGGATTTATGAGTTTGGTCAGGTTTCAGGATGCGAGCTCGGGTTGACTTTTTAGTTGACTTTGTGTATTTGTATAAAGATCGAAGCTTTATTATTTAGGGTTGTTTCCTATGGCTTTATTGATGCTATTGAGTTGTTTTTAACTAGATTTGAGTCATTCAAAGGTCGATTCATGTGGGAAGGCATTTTTAGAGTATTGATTTAGCTTGTTTGAAGTAAGTATCTTACCAAGCCTTGGTTTGAGGCACTAGTTGCTTGAATTGTTGATGATACCTACATGCCAAGGGTAACACACATGCGGGGGATGAGCATGTGTGCATGCACCGGGTTTTATCCATGCTCGGGGTAGTGCATAGGTTATGTTATGCCTTGAGTTGAATACTAAACTTTATGTTATCATGCTTCATATGTTTGTACCCATTTGTGAGCTACTTGAATCATGTTAGAGATCATATGTAGGTTAATCTCATGTTCAAACATGTTAATTTGTATTTTGTGGCGTATTTACCTAATTTGAGCTATGGTAGCATACTTTGCACATGCATAGATCTTAGCATGTCACTTTTATCAGACCATGAGTATATGATTTGATTTTCATTGTTCGTATACATGTATTCTTGTATATGCTTTCTGTGTGATATGGACTGGATTGGTAGCACGTGACTGGTACGTGCGGTTTGTTATGACAACACGTGAGTGGTACGTGCGATTATACACCAGGTTTTATACCGTGCAACGTGTGGATAAAGATCCATCCTCATAGGGTCGTCCTCTCATGTTTTTCTCTTGATGGCGTATATGTGGATTGTGAAAAACTGATCAGTGTTTGATTTTTGCATCTCTTCTCTATTTGCAAATGCCTTGGGTGTATGCATGTTTTTATTGCATATCTTCTCTATAAGCTAGATTTGGAATGTATACATTCATCTTTATGTATACCTTCTCTATATGTTGTTTTGATTGGAAGGTGAAGGCATGGTACATGTCTTCTCTATATGTTAACCTATGCACATCGACTTAGTTCTTAATGCATATATTCTCTATTTGCTAATGTTGATGATCATTTGATGTTGAATGCATATCTTCTTTATATGTTGAGCCATTAAACTGTTATAAGACTTGGCACATCTTCTCTATGTGCACTGATTTGGATATACATGTGTTTCATGTTTAGTCAGTACCATTGTTGTGTAGTATATTATGAACTGAGCAGTTTTTTAAATGAGTATCATTGGTTGTTCTTGACATTACTATCTCGCTAAGGTTAGTCATGATACTTACAGAGCACTTGGTGTCGGTTGTACTTATACTATACTCTGCACTTAATTGTGCAGATTCTAGAGTTGGACCCAGTCGAGCTCTGTGAGCAGAGCTGTTTCTTGAGTTTTGGAGACCGAGGTAGAGTTGCTTCCTGATCGCAGTCCCTGATGTCTCTTCCTATGTTTATTTATTGTTGTTTTTATTCCAGACAGTATTTCTATATTTCGGATTGTAGAGCTCATGATTCAGTGTTAGAAGTTTTGAGTAGTTGTATTATTATTTGATATTATTTATGGTTATTGGCCTTTTAGACTTTGATATTCTATAATTCATGAATAATATTTTCGTTATTATTATATGACTGGCTTGCCTATCAAGTGAGTTAGGCGCCATCATGACCGGTGAAGGTTTTGGATCGTGACAGTCGGAAGGGCTAGAGGTTATTAAATTGAAGCAAGTGTAAAATTTCCAACTTATTGAGTGACTTACAGACTGTACGTTGGAGGTATTGGCCGATGCTATAACCCATAATTTTGGGTAATACTAGGATCTCTTAACATTCTAAGAAGGTCATGTTATGAGGTATTTGACTTGTATAATAGTCGTATGTTAACTGTTAAAGTCAAGCAAGTTGTAAAATAAAAATCAGCAAAAATTATCGCAAGTTACGTTTATAAGTTTACTAAAATTTGGGTCTGATATCACTGAGCTTTTCTCCCAATACACCTAGAGTTACGAGGTGATCCACCTACCAAATTAAATGTCTACGAGTCTAGTTTCCAACTTATTAAATTTTTTATTGATACAACATCAGGGTAGGGAGATATACACATTTTAGCCGAACTACATAGACAGTCCCATTGGACCCACATAGACAATGGAGATTATTTTGATGTTATAAATGGTGAAGCCCTTTACCTACCTCATTTCTCATCTAAAACAAAACCTTAATCTCCCTAAGTTCTCCCAAAGCATCTCCATATCATTCAAGCAAATCCCACCAAAGGTTTGAGGTAATTTTTCCTTTGGAAAGATCATAGTACTCGTATAAGCTTAGTTCTTGCTTGTTGTTGTTGAGATGGAGATTTCTTCAAGTTGAAGCACTGTGTCTAAGGGCTGGATCCTGTTGTTTAAGGTAAGATCTTCTTCTCTTTCATGAGTATAGATTAGGTTGAGCTTTAGATGTTCTTATATGAAAACAAGTCAATGACCGGATATTGTAGTTGAGTTGAGGGTTGCCTATAGGACGTTTTAGGTCCATTCTTGTTGCTTTTGAGGTGTTGGACGTATGGTTGTTGGTTTTGATTGTTGTTTTTGTAATTCTAAACTTTAGGAATAAAAAAGAAATAGGAGAGATAATGTCCAATTTATTGTAGAATGAGTTTGTTGTTCATTAGCTAGTTGGTATGTTTCTCTTGTTGATACTATTGTTATTTTATTGTTGTAGAATTAGTTGGGAAGAAGCTGATTCCATTATAATCGTTGAAGGCTTGGTTTCAAAGGTATGTTAAGACTATTCTTTTCTTTCTTTAGCATGAATTCCAAACAAGTTTCCTTCCAAGTGTGATTCCGAGAAGTAGAACCTTATAGATGCTCTATTCGTGTGTTCGATGATTCCGAGAATGTTCTGTTTGGTACTGCCCCGATAAGATGAGTTTCATAGGATTATTAGTAGTCTTTTTCTTCTTCCAAAAAGTGTATATTAGCCATATCGGCACCCTCAGAAAGACTTCCGTAACTTGACCAATGTTAGCTAGAGTTGACATGAGAACTTTTTGTTCTTTATATTTGTTATATGTTATAATAGACATTACGAATAGGTCCAGTGGCCTAGTAGTTACATGTGTGGTAGCCTAAAAGATACGATTTTGGTAACCTGGTAGTTACGGACTCTCTAGTCCAGGAGATATCGGCTCGATAGTCGAGAAAGTATAGATTCACTAATTTTGTAGCTAGCATATACATGCGAGATCCTCTTGTGATATAGCGGAGTAGCTGTTATGTGATTATGCAACTTGCGTATTATAAATTTAGATTGTGTTAGTTTGTTTGGGTATTACTCCCAAAGGTCCAGAGTAACAAGATTACGAGACATCGAGATGTATCTAGGTTGGTAAGAGTATAGTACATACCTTGAAGGTCGCCTTGTTACTTGATATATACATGCAATTGTTTCCTTCAGCATTTCCTTCATTGGAGTTCTATACTTAGATTTGATTATCCAGTTGCCTTATATATTCAGTACATCTTTCGTACTAATGTCCCTTTGTTGGGGGTACAGTGTTTCATACCGCAGGTTCAGATAGGCAAACCAACGAACCTCCAGAGTAAGCAGTTTCAGAATTCAGTAGTTGATCAGTAAGACTCCATATCATTCAGAGTGCAGCCGAGTCTAGAGATCTTTTGTTTTTGTTATGCAATAGACTTTATGGGTAGGCTGAGGCTCTGTCCTGACCATGTTACTTATATTAGATACTCTTAGAGACTTTTGTAGACGTAGATATACCTGTGGTTAGTCGTACTAGTTTATATGTGTCCTTGTCGGCCCGTGTGCATATACTTTTTGGAGTTTTTAATATATCCATGTAACGAAACTCATGATGGCCTTGTCGTCCCTTATATGTATATCATTGTTGGTCGGTTATGAGCCGATGTTATATGTTACGGCCTTGTAGGCCTAGATATTTCTGTATATGTTGTGGTACATGATCTACATGTTAGTATGTTCAGTCAAGTCAGGCACCAGGTGTCAGTCGTGCCTCCCTAGGTTTGGGGCGTAATAATCAAGTCATTACATAGTTTGGAAAAAATGCAAGCCTTTTTCTATGCAGTTTATACTCGTGCAGACAAAGAGTGCTTGCAACATGCGGTTTAAGCTCGTACATCAAGGAGCATGTCAACATGCAGTTTAAGCTCGTCCATCGACGAGTGTAGCAATTTGCAGTTTAGTCTCATACCTCAAGGAGAATTTTGGAAAAGAATTCCAGTTAGGGGTGTACATAGGGTCGGTTTGGATTTTACAATTACCAAATCAAACCAATTGTGTCGGGTTATTAAATTTAAGGACCAAACCAAACCAATAAAATTCAGGTTTTTCACTCTCGGTTTTTCTCGGGTTTTCGGGTTATTCGAGTTTTTTTGGATTTTTTTCCGATAAAATTTTCGTAGAACAAAACATATAAATTGTGCTAAAAATATTTCTTTAATCCTAGTAAGATACAACTATATTTAGTATTTTCCAAGAAAATAATACAAAATATGAGATGTGTCATGACATTATCCTAAAATATTCAGCAATAAAGACAACAAAATTATGTAATATAAATATTCCTAATTAAAAAGTCATAATAAAAATAAACATAATCTAAAAGTACTAAGTCATGCTAAAAGAAGTAGACTAATAAGGGAGTATTAATTACATGATTAAACGCTAAAGAAAAAATAAAAATAGGTTATGCAAAACATTCAAAAGTCCTAAGTCCAACCTTGAAATAATACATTTTTATCTAAATTATTGCAAAACAAAAAATAGATATTCAATACATTCTCGTTCGTAGTATTGAATTGAATGTCTTTTGTTAGCATTAGTATTGATTTGATTTTGGTTTGGGCTTTTGTTAGCATTATTTAATTTACTAATGTCAATGGTTATAAAACTTATTGGAACATTCAAAAGTTCTAAGTCCAACTTTGAAATAATATCTTAAAAGACAAACTTATGAAAATTTTTAAGAAATATTTATAAATTACATCACGATAAGTATATTTATATATTAAATATATCTAAAATTTCTATATATATAATGTCGGGTTGCTTTGGTTTCGGTTTGACTTTCTTTAGTTAAAACCAAACCAAACCAATTATGGTCGGGTTTTTTTTTCCAACACCAAACCATAGTCAGGTTTTTTTTCTCGGTTTAACTCGAATTATTAGGTTGGTGTGATTTGTCGATTTCCTTTGTACACCCCTACTACTAATGGGAAACAAATCTCTTATAAGTGCCCCCAAATTGAAACATTATTGCACTTCATCTTGAAGTTGAATTTTATACTTCTCCAAGGTTGAAGCTGATTTGAACTTGATCTTATGTCAACTTTTGAAACCTGACTCTTGCAAGATCTTTGATGATTTTGTCTGTTACGTGCAGCCAAACCCATTTGTCACCTTATTTTTTAGGGTTGTTTTATCTTTTTTGAACGTGTTGAAGTCTTCTTTAAGACGAGAACTTTAGTTTGTCTAAAACATCCAAATTGTTGAGTGACAATCCTTGTTCAACTTTCATAGGTGCAAAAAAGGGCGTTCATCTTCGAGCTTCTGACATTGACTCCTTCTTATAGTCAAGTTTTGCACTGATATGGTTCACATCTGTTGCTTCAGTAGCATCAATGAGATTTTTCCATCTCTAACCAATGTCATGATCTTCGCTTTAAAATGAAACATTTTTCTTTTGGGTGACTGACGATGTGATGAAACTTGCAATACTTGGGATCATCAATTTTATCGGCTTCTTCATGTCGTTTTGACATAGGAAGCTCAATTACCTTCTTTGTTAGAAATTCATCAAAAATTGTGGGTACATTAGAGTAGGGGAAAGGATACACATTTGCTTCCAATCCTTCAAGGTTGGGTGATACTTCTCTTCTTGAGGACGTCAACTTGTAACTTTTTGTTACAACTCCTGTTTTGTGGAGAATTTTGCAGAAGTTTCTCCCACTGTCATGGGTTCTTCAATTTGATGTTTTGGTGGTCTCTTAAATTATATTCTTTCTCTTCCTTCTTTAGATCAAAGATAGGCAGTCTTTCCAAGGCATGAAATGCTTAACCCCATGTCATATGAGAGCGTTGACAATTCTTCAAAAGTTGGTGACTTAATCCCTCGGAGAATGTAAGCAAGGCCTCAGTTCATTCCTTGTATCGATTGTAGGAATTTCTGATCTTTGCAGTACGGAATCAAAGCTCGCCAAAAGTTTATGCAGTTCATCTTTACCTTGTCTAGTATTGGGCAATTTCATCATGCTCATTGTACGATGAGTGCTATAAAAACGATTGGAAAACTCACTTTCAAGTTGCTCCCAACAGTCAATTAACCCAGATTCTAAGTTTGTGTACCAATAAAAGGCATTTTCTTTCAACGAACGAACAAATTGCTTGACAAGGAGGTCGTTGTGTGTACCAGCACTGCCACAAGTTTTAACGAAATAGGCAATGTGTTGTCTTGGATTTCTGTTCCCATTAAATTATATTAGCTTTGGTGGTTGATAGCCAGTTAGAAAAGGTAAACAGTCTATCCGCAATGAGCTTTGCGATAGTCCACCATATTGAGCTTTGATAGTGTTTATTATCATGCTTTGTAGTTATTGGACAAATAACGTTGTAGCTAAAGCAGACTGATCAACACTTTGGACATTGATGGACTTGATAGGAGATTTTACAACAACTTTCTCTTGTAGTACTGTTGGATCATGACTTGATTCACCAATCTTTCTCTTCAATAGATTTTTTCAAAGTTTTGACATTCTGCATCATCATGGCAAGCTGCTCACCCACATTAGCTGCCTTAATTACCATGGCATTAACCACGTTAGAAGTTGATGTATTTGCCAAATCTTCAAATATGCTAAAGTTGGAGCCCATAGGTTGGACAACCATAGTAAGGTGTTGCTCCTAGAGATTGTAGTTGTCACCTCTTGTTTGTTCTTGGATGGGATACTATAACTCATTTTCAAGGCCATCACAACAGTCAGCTTCGCAGTATGCAGATTTGATTTGTGAGAGAAAGAGATAAGGGGCAGAGTTGCTCCCACTGTGCCTGCCAAAAATGTGTTCGTCATAAATTTTACATATAGAAAATAAATAACTGCAATAACAAAATAATTGTGAGAAATAATTATTTTATGAATTTGTATTTATGAGTAGAACTCTATTTGATTCTAATTTTTGATTTGTTCGCATCGATCTGAGGGCTGATGAAGCGTCTTGCTCGAGCGAAGGATGGACTTTTGGTGATGTGCTGAATCGTCAGGAACTTGGAGCAATACTTTGGATTGTTCTTGAAGGAAAGACTTCTCGTGAACTCTTTTTCTTGCTATATACTTCTAGAGTAAGATATGAAGCACCTTTTGTTCTCTCCTTCCACCGGTCAAGATTCCTTCAAAAGGGAGTATGCGACCCTTTTATAAAAATGTGAGCTAAGCTTTAGGTAGGGTAGCCTCTAAGTTATTCTAATGGATCCCTCGATTTGAAGATCATGAATTTGGTTCATTTTGTAGAAACTTAAATTTAACGTTTAGTTTAAATGTGATTGGACTTAAATCAAGTCATTTAATATTGACTTTAATAAATACATCTTTATTGATTGAAAATATTGACTTGGGTAAATGTGTTTTGCATTTATGATTTAGCTCAAGTTTATATGGGTCTTGTCCAGTAAAATTTCAACATCTATGCCATATTCAAGCGAACACATACTCTGCTCAAACGTCTACACTTTGACCTTACATGTAATAATTGAAAAATGATGCTTTCATATATCATTAAGATTTAAAACATGCTTTTAAAGAAAAAGTTACCGATCAGAATGAAGAATAAATATGGAATGCTGCAAAATCGGGCCGAACACAAATTTGAGCCATAATTCGAACAAAATTATATAAAGACAATCATATGTCTAGGCAAAGACTATGATCCCATTATGCTTTCATAGAAGACCCTATGTGCTGAGTGTGCAGGTATGAATTGAGCTCAACTCAATTACTTTAGTTCAAATTTATGTATAAATTATTAATTTAGAACTCAGTAACTTAAAAGTGCTAAATTCAAAACGCATAACATCAATTCTGGTCTCGCTTCGACCCATATACTAAAGTCGGTATTTCTCAATACGTTGCTTTGGTAATATATGGAATATAAGTTTATCCTTGAAATTATGAAAGGACCACTTGAAGGGTGTTTACATTTTAATGCCAGGTGAAGTGCCTCAGGCATCAAAACATTAATGTGTACTTTAATGTTACTAGCGTCGTCTTAAACAGGACAACACAAATAACAAATATAACTTATAAAGTAACTTGTGGATGAAAAAGTTTTGTAAATTCATGCATTATGTGTTCTTCGCCGTTATCTTTATTAAGAAACGATAGATTCATTGTTAAGGAAAAGTTAAGCATGAGAGAATATGTTAATGACGTATTTTTACATTTTTATAATAAATTTAAAATGATTTTTAACTTATTCGTTTCTATATTATTTTGCCTTTGGTAGTTGTTTTTGTTGAACCTTTTAGAGAGTTCTTTTTAGGATTTAGTTTTTTAACCGTGTGGACATCTTTTTGCTTGTTCTCTTATTAAGTTTGACTTGCTACTCTAAAATTACAAAAATTGGATTGCCCCCACTTTGACAACTAACCGTACTTTGTCATTTTCAAAGCTAAAACTAAAGTGATGCCCCAGGCGTTTTGCAAGTATAACTCGTGTTGTTTGGAAAAAAATAATATTTAATTTATATACACTTTTAGTATAAAATAAAATTCTTCGTAGAGGCAATATAAATACAACAAATTGTATAATTTTATTTTTCAGATTATTACTTGCATTTATTATGAGCAAGAAAAAGGGACAAAACTCGTGCGTTTTAATCAGCGAGTCAATGCAACCGATTTCAGAATTGACTCAACAACTTCGATCAAATTTCATTACGCTCATACATAAAGCGCAAAATACAGACTCTGATAGCGAACAACTTTGAAATTCTTGAATTAAGTGGACGATCAATCTATTTAATTTTTCAGAAATCCATAGCTATGAATTTCCCCCAAATTCGAACGGAAAACCCTAACCCTAGCCCCAAATTTTCCCTTTAAATTCTCCCATGCGCTAATCTCCAATTCCAATTCTCCCTTCCCTTTTCTGGTAACCCACAATCAAAACCCCAATAATTTAGATATATTTATACATATATAAACATATATCAGGAATGGGGGAATGTGGAGCTGGGAGTATTGTTTGGGTCCGAAGACGAAATGGGTCGTGGTGGCCCGGCAAAATACTTGGGCCCGATGAGCTTTCAGCTTCTCATTTGATTTCCCCACGATCTGGAACTCCAGTTAAGCTTCTCGGCAGGGAAGATGCCAGTGTGTATGTACCTTTTTACCCTTTAATTTATCTTATACTGGAAGTTGTTTACTATGTGCAAGGTAATTACTGCAGGTTGATTATTATTTTCTTGCATGTTATTGGTGAATTCTTAGTTGCAGTAAACTTTCAGTATAATTGTTGATGCTTCTATTACTTAATGCATTATAGTAATAATATGATAGTTAATAGTTTAGGATTCATAGTTAGAAGTTTGGACTCCTTGCCATCAGTCATTATGAAAGAAGAGAAAGGGAACATGATATTGCTTCCTGATTAGCTCGCTTTCCTTGTTAAAAGCAAACATTTAGTGACTTACCAAAACAATAAAGCTTATGTTGGATTACATTCGGTGATAGAGATTGGTAATCACGAATTCCCTGGTCATTCTTGAGTTTGGAAGAATTAGCACTGCTAAGGGTAATCGGCATGCAGGCTACCTTAGGAGATCAGAGCTCTTCATATTGGTTGAAACTTGAAATTTCTTTTTTCTCCTTTGACTGTAACAATTGGAAACTATAGAAAAATCTCTGTATATCACTGGAAAAGGAATGACCTAGGTTGGTATTCTGCTTCTGCTGTGAAGTGATCCCATTTCTCCCATACATATTGATAATAGAGTCCCCCGCGTGCGTGCGCCCTCTATATGTTTTTTGTGGAGGTTGCATTAATTTGTGTTGTTCCACCCTTTGCCTAAGAGAGTAGATTGAGTCTCACTTAACTACTTGAGACTTGAGAATGAGATCATTATATGCATAATAGAAGATCTAGTTGCTGGTAGTGCACAACTAAAGAACAAAAAGTACACAGGAGAGAAAGAAAGGAAAATATTCGTAAGCTGAAATTGATGGAGTGAGCTTTGCCTAAAACATGTTGGCAACAAGCTTTCGTATGTTACGAGGTTTAGGACACTTAACAAAGCGAGAATTAGCGCCCAAGGCTTTGAATAGCGACATGTGATATGTGGGTTAGGTGCATCTTATGGGTCAAACCCTGCTGTAGACAAAAGCCTAGTATTTAGGTGGTGAAGGGTAGAGGGGCGGCCCATCACCCACCGAGTTTCGAACCATGTGCAACTGGCCCTCGGGGATTACTGGGTCATCAAAAAAAGAAAAAAAAACAAAGGAAGAAACTTTACTAAGTTCTATTCTATCTTTTTTTTTTCTTTGTCCAATGCAGGGCATTTTGTGATGAGCGGTTATTCTTTATGAGGACTTTCCTTCTACATGTATTAGGCCATACAGGGAGGATTTTGGGTTTCAAACCCTATTTGTTTGTTAATTCTATCTGATTAGGAGTCATCTTTTTGTCTGAGTTAGTGGTTTAAATCTTGTTGGCAGTGATGAGGGAGTGGCTGTATTTTGTTGGACAAACTACTGGTTGCCTGTCCTGGGCAGTAGGGCCGGTATGGTCTCTTTGAAAGTGTTAAGACCTTTTCAAATTGTCACCTGTGATGATCATCTAAGTTAAATAAAAAGCAAAAGATGCTTGAATTTTTTTTATTTTATTTTTATTTTTTTGCTAAATGCTACTCCACTGCTCTCATTCTTGATTTATAGAAATGCTTCTCATAGCTGGTAGAATACTGTTCATAAGTCTATCCCATCTGTCTTAATTACTCTTTGTTTAATTGGTACAAACACTTCATAGTCTTAGTATATAATGTTATGGTGTTTCTTTGTGTGTCTAACCAGGGATTGGTACAACTTGGAGAAGTCAAAGCGCGTGAAAGCATTCCGTTGTGGTGAATTTGATGAACTTATTCAACGGGCTGAATCTTCCCTAGGTATGCCTCCGAAGAAAAGAGAGAAGTATGCACGACGAGAAGATGCAATACTTCATGCTCTTGAACTTGAGAAGCAGCAGTTAGATAAAAGGTATGGGGGCTTAGGTTGTTCGTCCACTGATAGAAGCAATACATCTATTGATGTTTTTATTGGAAGAGAGTCACGGACATCATCAAAATATTTGGAAAATGGAAATGGAAGACGTTTAAGATCTAAGTCTCGTCAACTTTCTCATAAATCTGGTTTCTTCATTGAGGAAAAGAGAATATGCAACTTTTCATCTGAAGAGGAACCTAAAGATCAAAATCAGTTGAGTGGAGACGATGATAACTACAGTGTACCTCCGAGGATGAGAGGCTTACGGGATTTGGGCCTCAGCACTGCTCCTTCAGACCATAGTGATCCTCCATCAATTGCTTCAGATGGTGCTGGCCAACCTGTGCTTGGTAGGAATGCTGGTGCTGTTCCTGATGGGAATTATAACACAGAACGCCTAGTTAATATTGAGAGAAAAAGTTTGTTAGACAAAAGGAAATTTTCGGATGAAGGCTTGGCCGAAGAAATTCTTGTCAAGAAGCGTGATAGACACTTCCCTCTTGCTCAAGTTCTGGAGAGTTCTGAAAAATTATCAGTTTCTGTCCCCACGCCTGACTCAGGTTCTGTTTGCTTCTCTGAGATGGGAGAGGAGCAGCCAGGAGTTGCAAAGAAAAGCAGGTGTAATTTGGCAGATGAAACTAGAGTTTCTTTGACTGTTGAAGAAAGTAATCCTGCTCAGATGGAATTTTCAACATTGAAGCGCAAAGATAATTGTTCTCATCCTGCTGAGTTGTGTCAACAGAATGCTTCTGTGTCTACAGAGTATACTGAAACTGATTCTTCCGAGACAGATTCTGCAGAATCAGATACTGACGATGAGTTGGCCACACTCTCAGGTTTCTCCCTTCTCACTCTCTCACAAGCCACCTTACACGTACATTCTTTTTATCAATGAAAATATAAGTTAAAGGTAACTAATGAAGCAGCATCAAATGAACAAAATCTTTGAGGCTACTAGAACTTAGAGATCTCTAGAGCTGATTTGGTAAAATAAACTATTTCGATCTCTCACTTTCTATGCTTGAGTCACCTTGTGTGTTCTACTGTCAGTCTATGAACCAAATCATTCTGCAGTTCTCCTTCCCGCGGTAAGTGTGTGATGGCTACCTTGTTCATTCCTCTATGTTTATACTGTGGGTTCTAGGGCTGAAGCTGTCAGAAAGTGGCTGTGAGTTGTTTATTCACCGACATTCTGCCAGCTTTCGTGCTCCTATATTGTTTTACCAGTCACCTGGTATCCCCACCTGCATAGGTAACACTGCCCACACGCCTTAGGTAGATGCAAAGAAACCACCTAGTAGTTTTGGTCTATGCTGGGATTTGAACCCTGGGCTCCAATGTTTGCACCCAATTCATTGACCGCTATGCCACACCCCGATATTCTGTTGCATTCTGAGGAAGTATAAAGTTGTCCCAGGCTCCTAGCATGTCCAAGTACAATTAAGGACTTTCATGTGCTATGGTAGACTCTAGACTTGCTGTTGTGGACTTTGTTTATTCTTATTATTTCAAAAGAAAGCAAATGGCTCTTTATCTATGCCTCTGCCTCTCTCTCTCTCTCTCTCTCTCTCTCTCTCTCTCTCTCTCTCTCTCTCTCTCTCTCTCTCTCTCTCTCTCTCTCTCTCTCTCTCTCTCTCTCTCTCTTTGAAATATTTATTGCTCCATACTGATTGTTTTCACTTTAAGTTTTTATTGAAGGACTGGAGCTTGTTAGTTTGATAAGTAACGTTTTTGGTATTGTGGTTTAGCAGCACGCCATATGCAAAAAAATCAAAAGACTAAAAGGACTATACAGAAAGTCCTATAGGAAGGAGCAAGGACTTGTACTTTAGGGAGGAAACTGTTACATGCCTTATTTCGAGTTGGCTTTTGTGGCTAATTTGGTGGATTATAGAGTTGATTCAGATATGTAATCAGGTTTTAAATCATAGAGCTTTACCAATTCCAAAGAAAAAGCACATTTGAGCGAAAAATGTACATGATCAAATTAAATCAATTTCTTGATATCTGTTCCCTATACCAAGTCGGCATTCTTTCTGATTACCTAACGAAAAAGAAACTCCACATTCAGTCATGCTTAAGTTTTGCAGCTTGCTGCCGCCTGCCTGCTGTTTGCTATTTCTTGGTCATTCTTATTTGGAAGTTCTAGTGAATTGGTTCTCTGGAATCATGTGTTGGCTTTGTATCTGAACTGCAGAATCATATGTCCTATGTCCAATTGTGGATGCATAGTTCCTTATCATTCTTGAGTGCTCATTATTCTTGAGTCTTGAGTCAGCTCTTTCTATGCGTATTGCTCCTCTAAATAGAGAAGAGTAGAGAATGATCTGCTTCAGTAGGCTAACTTTGCTTGTTGCTAATGCAGATGGTGCGGCATCTATTGAACTAGAACCAAAATATATAGGAAGATCTGAAGCACAACCTGAACATGGAAGCATGAGCAGTGAGGAACTGGATGAATTGGCACTTACTGATGGCACTTCTCATACTGTCTCTGCTGGCTTTGAGGTATCTAAATGGCAAATAAAAGGGAAAAGGAATAATCGAAGTCTTAACAGGAGGCCTCTGGATACTTTTGATGGAAACCTTGCGCGAAGACCCAGTCAGACGACTAATTTCAAGGGAAAGAGAGGTTATGGTTGTTCTCAAGATGATCCAGTTACTAATTCTTGGGTGCAAAATGCTGGATATGGATCTAGAACTCCACATAGTGCTACCAGAAACATGTTCAATTGGGCGGATTGGGCTTGGGATGATCAACCTGCAAGCAGAGGTTACTGGGAGGAGTCCAGTGAGTATTTTGATCCTGTTAGTAACTACCATCACTCTGGTGACAGGACCATGCTGGTCGATGTGGACTTAAAAGTCCAATCAAGCTATCAGAGAGAGCGCGTGCCTATCATTTCATTGATGAGTAAGATAAATGGGCATGCAATAGTTGGATATCCTATCAAAATTGAAGCGCTTTCAAATGGTTCTTCTGAAGGCCTCCTTGGGGTAATTGATTATAATTTTCCAGAAACATCTGATTATGATACAGCACTCCAACCTCTGTGGAGGACTGCTCGCAGGACTGCCAGTGGTCGTGTTGCACGGCCCCATGCATCATCAGCATTGGATAATCCCGAAGGAAGTTTTGACCGTGACAAAAATGTCCGAAAAGCTAGCGTTGGAGGTGTTGTTCAAAAGGGAAGCATGACAAGAAAGATCGTCTCCCAGCCTGCCATAGAGAGAACATTTTCAAGAAAGTCTGGGAAAAGGATTAGTTTATCTTCTAATCAAAAGATAAGAACACTTTCTTCAATAGCCTTGCAGCAGAAACATAGTGATCTGAAGGGTAGTTCCAACAACTATCAAGTGCATGGAGCAATCAAACGAGAGACACTGCCAACAGTCGTAGCTTGTATTCCAGTTAAGTTAGTGTTCAGTCGGTTAAATGAGGAGTTGGTGGGTCGTCATCAGTAATAGTTTACTGCTGGGGCTGAAGAAAATCAATACAGACAATAATCTAGTGGCTTGTAAAATTTTAGATAGGATTAATAATATTATACCATACCTAGTGCACATTCTGGGTGATCTCTTTTTGTCCAGGCAAATGCATTTCAGTTCGTGTATCTGAGCAGCCTGAATGTCAAGGTAAATCAGACAACTCATAACATGGGAGTTTGTTTCTGATGGTACCTTAGTTGTACATGGGTTTTTTCGATAAGTGATTTTCCTTTTAGTTTTTGATGTGGGAGGGTGGAAAACTGGAGATTTGTTAGACACAGATGTTGGCGTTTAGATTCACAGATATGAGATTATGAATGTAAATTGTACAACGTAATTATTGTATGACTGGTGCCACAAACTTGGTGTCTTTTCACTGTGCATTTTCCCAGTAATTACTACAATTTCTAGCTACCATTTGGCTCCAATTTAAGTAATCACAGCATTATGTTGAAAACCCATCGACTTCTATGACGAAATTCAATATGCTTATCCACGAGTAAAAGATTACTCCAAAAATATAGTATGCCAGACTAAACGGCTTACAGCTAAATGACAAAAAGCTAGTTTGTATCACATTCACAGGCGCAGAAAAATCAAATGATTCATTTCCCACTATCTCACATACTCGATAAGGGAATAACTATTGTTACCTTTTTTTTTTGAAGCAAAACTATTGTTACTATTAAGCTAACCCTTGTAATTTAAATTTATGACTATCCAGTTCGGATTATGATCTTTTGACTACTACACCATTCGAATTATCATCTCTCAACTACTTATCTGTTCCTTGTCAAGTACTCCCTAGTCCCTCCCTCTCAAATAATTTGTTGCGATTTCTAATAATAGTTATCTCGAATTACTCCCTTCGTTTACTTTTACTTGGCATGTATACTAAAAATAGATTTTAATTTTTACTTGTCACTTTACGCATATTAATATAAGACAATTTTTTTTTCCTGTTATACCCACAATATTTATTACTCATTTCAAATTATTTTTCTCAAATCCAATAAAATATGCATCAATTAATATGGGTATCATGGTAAATTATGCACTTCATTTATTATTTCTTAAGGGGCGTGAAAAGTTAAAACGTGTCAAGTAAAAGTAAACGGAGGGAATATTTGTTATTTTATAAGTTTAAGATAAAATTAATGACTCTTTTCTATTTTACCCTTAGTAATAATTGTTCTTGAAAATGGAGATGTCACATAAATAAAATAAATATTTAATGAGGAGAGATTATATTTTAAGACATAAATAAATAATCAAAAAGTCATCCTAACTAATATTTTGTTAAGGGGCGTGTAATACAACAAATAATTTAAGATGTAGGGAGTAATGATTTCTTTGCTTTTCATTTTTCATTAATATATCATAATGAATGGTACTATTTGTTAACAACTGTTCCCATTTTTTAGTTCAATTAACTTTTTTTTTTTTTTTTTTTTTTTTAGTTTGGAACTTTTGAGTCGATGGCCAATCATTAATCAAGTATTCCGAGTTAGCTAGAATAAGATGAATATTAAATTGAGATTCATGTTTGCGTCAATCTAATGAGTATTTACATATGTCCTTATCACTAAATCATATTTAATTAATGCATATTCTCACCTTATTTTTATCACTTAAAAAAATTAATTAATATACTGTCACGATCCTAAATTCTGAACCCGATCGGGATGGCGCCTCTCGTGAAGACAAGGCCAGCCGGCACTTTTCCAATTCATTTTAAAGCAATTAAATAATACAAATTAATTCTTAATCATAATAATAATCCCAAAATACGGTGAATAATACAATTTTGTGAAAACCACACTGCCCGACATCTGGGTGTCACCAGTCATGAGCATCTATCAGTATACTAAAAGTCTAAAGAGTCTACAAAGTCTAATACAGAGCTAAAACTGAGAAAATAAGATAAGGGAAGAAGCTCTGGGCTGCGAACGCCGGCAGCTACCTAGAGAATCTCCGAATCCGCCTGAGCTGGAAAGATCAACACTCGCTAGCGGGACCTGAAGCGCCTGAATCTGCACACGGGGTGCATGGAGTAAAGTGAGTACTTCAACTCAATGAGTAATAATCATAAATAAAGACTAAAAAATATAAAATAACGTAAGGCACATCACATGCTATAAGGAAGCAGTAAAAGCCAGTAAGAACAGTGAAACAGTGAAAATATGTAAAATCATTCTAGTTCAGTTTAAACTTCATGAAATGCCTTTTTAAACAATTAAGCAAGTAATGACAGGAAACTAAGAAAGATAAACACATAAAGGATCGCCCCTCGGGCACAATGTCATCAAAATTCGCTCCTCGGGCAATGCCCCTCGGGCTATATCTTACATCACAATAGGTACACGTGCTCACTAGGGGTGTGCATACTCCTAGAGGGGCCCCTTACGGCCCAAAAGCAATATCAAGCTATCTCGTGGCATCATCGCTAGGCTCTCGGCCTCATAACAAAAAGCTACCTCGTGGCGTACAAATCTCAGGCCCTCGGCCTCATAATCATAATCAGGTGTTTCCTGACAACATAAGCCATCGGCCTTACTCAGTCAAAAACCTCACAAGCCACTCGGGTAACGGTAAAACATGATGTTCAGCCCAAAATATCATTTAAAATATCAAAAACGAGTAAATATGGCTGAGTTACGAAAATAGTAGAATATAGCATGACCGAGTTCAAGTATAAAGTCAAAACAGTGAGGAAATATCAATAAAAATCCCCTAAGGGTTCAAATAGTTGGCACGAAGTCCAAATATGGCATTTAGCCTAAAACATGATGATAACAAATAGTTTTCAATCAAATACGCGGTAAAACAATCATTCTCCCCAACAGTGCCCGACCCTACGCTCGTCATCTAGCATGTGTGTCACCTCAATATAGCACAACGATGTGCAAATTCGGGGTTTCATACCCTCACGACAACATTTACAATCATTACTCACCTCAATCTGGTCCAAATCTAGACCGCGACGCATTTGCCTCTCGAATCGGCCTCCACTCATGTCGAATCTATCCAAAATCAGAACCACGACGTCAAAATATGTCAAGGGAACGAAGCCCATATGAAAATAATCAATTTACAACATAAATCCCGAAATTACCAAAACCCGACCCCCAGGCCCACGTCTCGGAATTCGATAAAATTTACATCAATAGATTCCTTATCTCCCTACAAGTCCATACATATCAAAAGTCCCAAAATCCGACCACAAATGGTCCCTCAAATCCTCAAGTCTAGGTCTCCAATACCAAGACCTAGTTTCCCAATTTTGACCCTTAAATTCCATTAATTATAGCTCTAATCCGTGAAATAATACCATAGGAACGAGTTTTAGGTCCAAAATCCTTACCTCAATGAAGTCCCCTTGTAATCCTTCTTCAAATCGCCCAAAAAGCTCCAAAAGCCGACTTAGAAATGGTGGAATAGCTCAAAAATCGCGAAGGAAATAATTTATACCTTCTGGCCCAAGGATTTCGCATCTGCGACTAGATTCCCGCTCCTGCGGTCCTCACTTAAGTTGCCCAGCTCCGCATCTACGATGCTAAATCCGCACTTGCGCCATCGCAGGTGCAACTCCTTGGCTGATTCTACGGTTCCAGCTCTCCTAGCCCCCTTTCCGCTTCTGCGAGACCGCACCTGCGGTCCCCTAGCCGCAGGTGCGGTTATGACAACAATGGGAAACTTCAGCTGTCACAACTAACTCCAAATCTTTTTGCCAACCATTCGAAATCACTCGGAGGCCCACGGGACCCCAACCAAAAGCACAAACGTATCCCATAACCTTATTCAAACTCGTACCAATCTTCAAAACACCTCAAACAACATCGAATCAACCAAAACACATCGGATTCAAGCCTAAGTTTCCAAAATCTTCCGAATTACGCTTTTGATCAAAAAGTATACCAACCCACGTACGAATGACCTGAAATTTTGCACACACATCCAAAATGACCCAAAGGAACTACTGCAACTCGGAATTCTATTCCGACCCCTATATCAAAATCTCACCTACCAACCGGAAAACGCCAAAAATCCAATTTCGCCAATTCAAGCCTAAATCTACTCCGGACCTCCAAACACATTCCGATCATGCTCCGAAGTTTCAAATCACCTCCCAAAGCTATCCGAACCATCGAACTCACATCCGAGCCCTCTAACACATAAGTCAACATCCGGTTGACTTTTCCAACTTAAGCTTCCTCAAAAGAGACTAAGTGTCTCAAACCCTTCCAAATCCTTTCCGAACCCGAGTCGACCAACCCGATCACATATAGAACTAATAGACAAAGCAATAAGAAGCAGAAATGGGGGAAAAGGAGCGGTAATTCATGAGATGACTGGCTGGTCGTCACATCCCCCCCCCCCCACTTAAACAAATGTTCGTCCTCGAACGAGTCAAGAAACATACCTGAAGCCTCAAACAGGTGGGGATATCTGCTCCACATCTCCCGCTCGGTCTCCTAGGTAGCCTCCTCCACAAGGCCGACCTCTCTACTGCACTTTCACTGAAGCTATATCCTTTGATCTCAACTTTCGAACCTGACGACCCAAAATAGCTACTGGCTCCACATCATAAGTCAAATCACCATCCAACTGAACCGTGCTGAAATCCAGAACATGAGACAGATCCCCCAATGTACTTCTGGAGCATAGAAACATGAAATACCGGATGCACACTCGACAAGCTGGGTGGCAAAGCAAGCTCATAAGCCACCTCCTCAATCCTCCGAAGCACCTCAAAAGTCCCAATGAACCGAGAACTCAATTTACCCTTCTTCCCAAATCTCATAACACCCTTCATAGGTGAAACCTTCAACAGAACCTTCTCACCAACCATGTAGGACACATCCCGAACCTTCCTGTCAGCATAACTCTTTTGTCTCGACTACGCTGTACGAAGCCTTTCCTGAATTACCTTCACCTTTTTCTAAAGAATCCTGCACCAAGTCTGTCCCCAATAGCCTAGCCTCACCTGGCTCAAACCAACCAACTGGAGATCTACACCGTCTCTCATACAAAGCCTCATATGGAGCCATCTGAATACTCGACTGGTAGCTGTTGTTATAAGCAAACTCTGCAAGTGGTAGAAACTGATCCCATGACCCTCCGAAATCAATGACATAAGCACGCAACATGTCCTCCAATATCTGACTAGTGCGCTCAGACTGCCTGTCCGTCTGAGGGTGAAAAGTTGTGCTCAACTCAACCTGAGTACCCAACTCTCACTACACAGACCTCCAAAACTGCGAAGTAAACTGAGTGCCTCTATCTGAAATGATGGAAACTAGGACACCATGCAAACGAACAATCTCCCGGATATATATCTCTGTCAACCGCTCTGAAGAGTATGTAGTACACACATGAATGAAGTGCACGAACTTGGTCAACCGATCCACAATCACCCAAATAGCATCGAACTTACTCAAAGTCCGTGGGAGTCCAACTACAAAGTCCATAGTGATCCTCTCCCACTTCCACTCTGGAATATCCATCTGCTGAAACAAGCCACCCGGTCTCTGATGCTCATATTTCACCTGCAGACAATTGAGACACCGAGCTACAAATCCCACAATGTCCTTCTTCATTTTCCTCCACCAATAATGCTGTCTCAGATCCTGATACATCTTCGCGGCACCCAGATGAATGGAATACCGCGAGCTATGGGCCTC
The DNA here is from genome assembly GCF_000715075.1 of Nicotiana tabacum. Taxonomy (NCBI): domain Eukaryota; kingdom Viridiplantae; phylum Streptophyta; class Magnoliopsida; order Solanales; family Solanaceae; genus Nicotiana; species Nicotiana tabacum. The sequence goes on from NC_134087.1 coordinate 134,199,988, forward strand.
CTCCAGAATCAACTCCGGAAGCCCATCTATATTGGGCACACATATCCGGCCTTGCATCCTCAACACCCCATAATCACCCATGGTCACATCTCTGGCATCATCATGCTGAACTTTGTCCTTAAGGACAAGCAAATGCGGATTATCATATCGGCGCTCTCTGATGCGATCATATAAGGAAGACCGAGAAATCATACAAGCCAATACCCGACTGGGTTCCGAAATATCTAACCTTACGAACCGATTGGCCAAGGCCTGAACATCAACTGCAAGAGGTCTCTCCCCAACTGGAATATATGTCAAACTCCCAATACTCACTACCTTTCGGCTCAAAGCATCGGCCACCATATTGGCCTTCCCCGGATGGTATAATATAGTGATATCATAATCCTTTAGCAACTCCAACCACCTTCGTTGCCTCAAATTGAGATCCTTCTGTTTGAACAAGTGCTGGAGGCTACGATGATCAGTAAACACCTAACACGACACACCATACAAGTAATGCCTCCAAATCTTCAATGCGTGAACTATGACAGCCAACTCCAAATTATGAACGGGGTAGGTCTTCTCATGGGGCTTCAACTGACGAGAAGCATAAGCAATAAATCTACCCTCCTGCATCAATACACACCCAATACCAACTCTCGAAGCATCACAATACACGGTATATGAACCTGAAACTGATGGCAAAACTAATACTGGAGCCGTGGTCAAGGCTGTCTTGAGCTTCTAAAAGCTCTCCTCACACTCATCTGACCATACAAATAAAGCACCCCTCTGAGTCAACTTGGTCAAGGGCGATGCGATAGATGAGAATCCCTAAACAAACCGACGATAATAGCTTGCCAAACCAAGAAAGTTGCAAATCTCTATGGCTGAGGACGGTTTGGGCTAACTCTGAACTGCCTTTATCTCCTTCGGATCAACCTAAATACCCTCGCTGGACACCACGTGCCCCAAGAAAGCCATTGAACTGAGCCAAAACTCACACTTGGAGAATTTTGCATAAAGCTTCTCCTCCCTTAATTTCTACAACATTACTCTTAAATGCTCCGCGTGCTTCTCCTGACGACGCGAAGACACCAGAATATCATCAATGAAGACTATGACTCGAGATAAGGCCAGAACATGTTGTTCATAAAATGCATGAACGCTGCTGGGGCATTGGTCAGCCCAAAAGACATCACCAAGAGCTCATAATGACCGTATCGGATCCTAAAAGATGTCTTAAGAATATCCGAGTCCCATCTTCAACTGGGTATAACCTGAATAGAGATCAATCTTGAGAACACTCTCGCTCCTTGAAGCTGGTCGAATAAATCATCAATGCGAGGCAAATGATACTTGTTCTTAATTGTTACTTTGTTCAACTGCCTATAATCAATGCACATCCTCATAGTGTCATCCTTCTTTTTCACAAATAGAACCGGCATACCCCAAGGCGATGCACTAGGCCGAATGAACCCCTTATCAAGGAGTTCCAGAAGCTGCTCTTTTAACTCCCTCAACTCCGCTGGTGCCATACGATACAGCAGAATAGAAATGGGCTGAGTGCCCGGCACCAGGTCAATATCAAAATCAATATCCCTGTCCGGTGGCATGCCCGACAACTCTACAGGAAACACATCGGGAAACTCCCTCACAACTGGGACAGAATCAATATTGGGAGTCTCTGCACCGACATCCCTCACAAAGGCTAAATATGAAAGACAACCCTTCCCAACCATACGTCAGGCCTTCAAGAATGAGATCACTCTACTGGGAACATAATCAGTCAAACCTCGCCACTCAATCCGTGGCACACCCGGTATAGCCAATGTGACTGTTTTGGCATGACAGTCCAGAATAGCACGACATTAAGATAGCCAATCCATGCTTAAAAATAACATCGAAATCCACTTACACAATAATAAAAGATCCACTCGGGTCTCCAGACCCCTAATAGTCATCACACATGACCGGTACACACAGTCTACAACAATAGTATCATCCATCGGAGTAGATACATGAACAGGTGAAACAAGAGACTCATGGGGCGTACCCAAATAACGAGCAAAGTATGATGACACATAAGAAAGGGTGAAAATGGGGTCAAATAATACAGAGGCATCTCTGTGGCAGACTGAAACAATACCTGTGATAACAGCATCAGAAGCAATAGCATCGAGTCTAGTTGGAAGTGCATAGAAACGGGCCTGACCGCCACCTGATCGACCTCCCCCTCTAGGGCGACCCCTAGCTGACTGACCTCCACCCTTAGCTAGGTGGGTGGGTGGTGATGAAGTAACTGACGCTGAAGCCGATGGCTGACCCCTCTGCTGAGATGAACCCACAAGACGACGAGGACACTGCCTCTACATATGACCCATCTCTCCATACTCATAACAACTCCCGGGTCCTGGAGAAGGGGACTGAAGGGAACCCTTTACACCAGAATGGCTAGATGATGCACCTGGTATAGAAGAGCCCTGAACTGATGGAGCACGGGACGAACTCTGAGCTTGAAGGGCACTAAGTGATGATTGGCCCTGATGAGAACTGTGAGAACCATGACCCGATGATGCCCCATGATAACCTGGGCGAGCTGGCTGAGCATGCTTGAATGGATGGCCTCTACCGTGCTGAAACTGACCTATCAACGGAGTACCTCTATAACTACCAGATCCTCGAGGCCTCTTGGCCTCCCTCTCCTCTCGCTCCTGGCGACGAACTGACTCAATCTCACGAGCAATATTTACCACCTACTCAAAAGTAGCACCAGTCACCCTCTCTCTAGTCATAAGAATACGAAGCTGATAAGTGAGGCCATCAACAAACCTCCTAATCCTCTCTCTATCTGTCGGAACCAACCAAATAGCATGACGAGTTAACTCTGAGAACCTCATCTCATACTGTATCACAATCATCTCTCCCTGACGCAACCACTCAAACTACTTGTACAACTCCTCTCTGCGAGACTACAATACATACTTCTCCAGAAAGAGAACGGAAAATTGCTGCCAGGTAAGGGGTGCTTTACCAACAGGCCTACACCTCTCAAAAGTCTCCCACCAAGTGAAGGTAGCTCCAGAAAACTGATAAGTAGTGAAAGCGACCCCGCTGGTCTCTAGAATACCCGTTGTACGAAGCATCCTCTAACGCTTATCTACGAAACCCTGGGCATTCTCGCCCTCTGCACCACTGAAGGTCAGAGGCTGAAGTCTACCAAGCCTCTCCAACCTACGCTGCTCGTTCTCTAGCATAGCAGGAACTATATAGTCCGGAGCAGCTGCAACCGACTGGGCTGGATGCGTCCCCCGGTGTCTGAAGTCCCTACACGACCTGCTCAGGTGTGCGAGCGACGGGAGTCTGAGTGCCTTCCCCTCCTAGCCTGAGAAGTAGCTGCGGCTGTAGTAACTGAGACCGCCTAAGCTAGGCCAATGCAAACTAATAGAATATGAGCCAAGGCCACCTAAAGACCCGGAATCACAATGGGCACAGTTGGTGCCTGAGCTGATGCTGCTGGAGCATCCACAACTGGGACCTAATCCTGAACTGGGGCGGTTGGTGGATCTGCAGGTGCTGCCCTAGCTGCTGTGCGGGCCACACCTCTGCCCCTTCCGCGACCACGACGCGTTCTCGGCCTCTAGTGGCCACAGCTGGTGGTACTGGTGGTCATCCAACATGACCGGTAGCGCATGTCCTCACCATCTGTGAGAGAATAGAATAATAGAAATTTAGTACTCGGATCAACAAATTCGCACGACAAGAATTTCAGGGATATGAAGTTTTTCCTAAAGGTTTTGTAGTCTCTCAAGGATAAATACAGACGTCTCTGTACCGATCCGTGAGACTCTACTAAACCTGCTCATGAATCGGGAGACCTATGTAACCTAGGCTCTCATACCAACTTGTCATGACCCTAAACCCGAACCCGGTCGTGATGACGCCTCTCGTGAAGACAAAGCCAGCCGATACTTTCCCAATTCATTTTAAAGCAATTAAATAATACAAATTAAGTCTTAATCATAATAATAATCCCAAAATACGGTGAATAATACAATTTGTGGAAACCACACTGCCAGACATCGGGGTGTCACCAATTATGAGCATCTATCAGTATACTAAAAGTCTGAAGAGTCTACAAAGTCTAATACAGAGCTAAAATTGAGAAAATAAGATAAGGGAAGAAGCTCTGGGTAGCGAACGCCGACAGCTACCTAGAGAATCTCTGAATCCGCCTGAGCTGGAAGGATTAACACTCGCTAGCAGGACCTGAAGCGCCTGAATCTGCACATGGGGTGCATGGAGTAAAGTGTGTACTCTAAATCAGTGAATAATAATCATAAATAAAGACTAAAAAATATGAAATCACATAAGGCACATCACAGGCTATAAGGAAGCAGTAAAAGCCAGTAAGAATATTGAAATAGTGAAAATATGTAAAGTCATTCTAGTTCAGTTTAAACTTCATGAAATGCCTTTTTAAATAATTAATCAAGTAAATTACATGAAACTAGGAAAGATAAACACATAAGGGATCGCCCCTCGGGCACAAGGTCAACAAAATCCGCCCCTCTGGCAATATCATAGAACAACACTAGCCCCTCGGGCTATATCTCACATCACAATGGGTACCCGCACTCACTGGGTTGTGCAGACTCCTGGAGGGGACCCTTACGGCCCAAGCGCAATATCAAGTCATCTCGTGGCATCATCACTAGACTCTCGGCCTCATATCAACAAGCCACCTTGTGGCGTACAAATCTTAGGCCCTCGGCCTCATAATCACAATCAGGTGTTTCCTCACAACATAGGCCATCGGCCTTACTCAGTCAAAAACCTCACAAGCCACTCGGGAAACGGTAAAACATGATGCTCAGCCCAAAATATCATTTAAAATATAAAAAATGAGTAAATATGGCTGAGTTATGAAAACAGTAGAATATAGTATGACTGAGTTCAAGTATAAAGTCAAAATAGTGAGAAAATATCCATAAAAATCCCCTAAGGGTTCAAATAATTGGCACGAGGCCCAAATATGGCATTCAGCCCAAAACATGATGATAACAAACAGTTTTCAATCAAATACGCGGTAAAATAATCATTCGAGATGGACTAAGCCAAAATCTCCAACAGTGCCCGACCCTACGCTCGTCATCTAGCATGTGCGTCACCTCAATATAGCACAACGATGTGCAAATCCGAGGTTTCATACCCTCAGGACAACATTTACAATCATTACTCACCTCAATCCGGTCCAAATCTTGCCCGCGACGCCTTTGCCCCTCTAATCGGCCTCCACTCGCATCGAATCTATCCAAAATCAGAACCACGATGTCAAAATATGCTAAGGGAACGAAGCCCATACAAAAATAATCAATTTACAACATAAATCCCAAAATTACCAAAACCCGACCTCCAGGCCCACGTCTCGAAATTCGATAAAATTTACATCAATAGATTCCTTATCTCCCCACGAGTCTATACATATCAAAAGTCCCAAAATTCGACAACAAATGGTCCCTCAAATCCTCAAGTCTAGGTCTCCAATACCAAGCCTTAGTTTCCCTACTTTTGACCCTTAAATTCCATTAATTATAGCTCTAATCCGTGAAATAATACCATAGGAACGAGTTTTAGGTCCAAAATCCTTACCTCAATGAAGTCCCTTTGAAATCCTTCTTCAAATCGCCCAAAAAGCTCCAAAAGCCGACTTAGAAATGGTGGAATAGCTCAAAAATCGCGAAATAATTTATACCTTCTGGCCTAGGGATTTTGCATCTGCGGGCAGATTCCCGCTCTTGTGGTATCGCTTTTGTGGTCCATGAACCGAATCTGGAGTCCTAACTTAAGTCGCCCAGCTCCGCATCTGCGATGCTAAATCTGCACCTGCGCCATCGCAGGTGCGGCTCCTTGGCCGTTTTTGCGGTTCCAGCTCTCCTAGCCCCCTTCCGCTTCTGCGAGACCGCACCTGCGGTCCCCTAGCCGCAAGTGCGGTTATGACAGCAATGGGAAACTTTAGCTGTCACAACCAACTCCAAATCTTTCCGCCAACCATCCGAAATCACCTCGAGGCCCCCGGGACCCCAACCAAAAGCACAAACATATCTCATAACCTTATTCAAACTCGTACCAATTTTCAAAATACCTCAAACAACATCGAATCAACCAAAACACATCGGATTCAAGCCTAAGTTTCCAAAATCTTCCGAATTACGCTTTTGATCAAAAAGTATACCAACCCACGTCCGAGTGACCTGAAATTTTGCACACACATCCCAAATGACCCAACGGAACTACTGCAACTCTCGAAATTCTATTCCGACCCCTATATCAAAATCTCACCTACCAACCGGAAAACGCCAAAAATCCAATTTCGCCAATTCAAGCATAAATCTACTCCGGACCTCCAAAACACATTCCGATCACGCTCCAAAGTTTCAAATCACCTCCCGAAGCTATCCGAACCATCGGAACTCACATCCGAGCCCTCTAACACATAAGTCAACATCCAGTTAACTTTTCCAACTTAAGCTTCCTCAAAAGAGACTAAGTGTCTCAAACCCTTCCAAATCATTTCCGAACCCGAGTCGACTAACCCGATGAAATATAGAACTGATAGACAAAGCAATAAGAAGCAGAAATGTGAGAAACAGAGCAGTAATTCATGAGACGACTGGCCGGCTCGTTACATATACAACAACAACAACAACAAAACCCAGTTTGATCCCAACAGGTAGGGTCTGTAGAGGGTAGTCTGTAAGCAGACCTTACCCCTACCTAATGCATGTAGAGAGGCTGTTTCCAATAGACCCATGGCTCAAGAAGGGCAAGAAGAAGAGGAAAGCAAGGAAGGAAGAGAAAAGAAAAAGGATAAGTAGTGTCACACCTCCTTTTTGCGCGCCCGCCCCGAAGGGTTAAGATGCGCGGGGAGTTTTTCCAATTTAAGTGACAAATATTCGAAATGGGATTATTTATTTAATTCAGAGTCGCCACTTGGGAAAAGGTTTGGCTTTTGGTGTCCCAAGTCACCGGTTTATCTTGAATCCCAAATCGAGGAGATTTTCGACTTTTCCAAATGAAGTCTGCGAACCAGAGATTCTAAGCAAGGAATTCTGTTGACCCGAGGGAAGGTGTTAGGCACCCTCGAATCCCATGGTTCTAGCACGGTCGCTTAAATTGTTATAATAGCTAAATATCTGATTTAAATACATGTTGTAACTTATGTGCTTTTATTAAGTTTTAACCGCTTTTGTTATTATCATTTATTTTACAGAATTGCAACGTCGTGAAAATGCGTCTCGAACCACGTCACAATCAATGCACCCGTGATTGTCGACACATTTGGACTTCGTTGAGATTTGGATTTGGGTCACATCAATGTGCACCCGAATTTAAGAATGTGATTTAATTAAACCGCGCCAACAGAACCTAACGCGTTATTATCTTTGTAGAAGGCCATGAAATTTATTAAATGGCCTATCTTGAATTCTAAATAATTATCGTCAGTTGTTGAGGGCCCCGCAATTGTTTTCTTTTTTTATTTGGCGAGGCTTGTCTTATTATTTTTAGAAGGGTATCCTACAGTGACTACATTTCTATTATTTTTATTTCCAGAGATAGAAGAAAAGAAAGTGTGTGTGCTAATTGAAGTATATACTTCAGCTTAAACCAAACTCCTGTCAATTTTGATTGATTACTTTTAAGGTAAAAAGGACGTCATGCCTTTTACGAAAATGATTTGGTCGAATAAAAGATTACATATGAGATAGATGAAATGCAATACTTAATCCGAACATTTCTTAATTTGAACTTAACTGAACTTATTTGAACTGGGTTAAAGGATAACTGGCGAAGTAAAATGCTTTAATTTATCATATACGAGTTAGCGAAATACAACGTTTAATCCGAGCATTTCTTGTATTGAGCTTAACCAAACTTATATGGGCTAGTCTTAAAAAAAAAACTAAATGAAACAGAAAACGGTATTGTGTAAAGTCGAAATATGCATACTTATACTAAACAGACAATTATCGAGCTCAAATACAAAGGGGTGAAACTCAGTCGGCTATCAGTATACTCTTTTGAACTATTGAAACATAAGCTAAATCAATTTCCACAAGGCCTGTTAATGTACTATGAATATTACAGCAAATGCTTGAACTTCTTCAACCTTTTTCATTTCATGCTTTCAAACTGTTCCAATTACATCAATATGGGACTTGAAATGTGTACCTGAAAATGCTGAAAGTGCAAAGGAGAAGGAGAAGAAGATGGGAATCAGCAGCAGCCAAAAGGCAGAATTAACAGTAGCAGCAGGACAAAATGCAGCAGCAATAGCGAGCAAGATAGCAGCAACAATCAGAACAGCACAACAGAAAGGATTCTGTTGCGAGATGGAACTAGAGTTGAAGGAGAACAACTCGATGAAACAGCACACAGTGCGATACTCCAGACAGTCCAATTCCGGAATATACCAATGCAGCAGAACACTAACAATAATCTCGATTGAAGAAAGAACACTGCCTAACGTATTGACAATAAATGAACTTCAGACAAACAAGACCAAATTTCTGATTTCTTAGTCTGTTTTCTCTCTTTCTTGCTCTCTTTCTATTCTTGTCAAACTCTCTCTTTTCTTTCTATCTTCACAGTGTGTGTGTGTGTTTTCTTTTTTTTTTTTGGTGTATGTCCATCCTCCTTTTATAAGCCTCAACCTCAGCCCTTTATCAGCCTGTTGGATTAATCAAATAACCCCTCCCATGTGCTGCCCTTTTTCAGTTCCACTTAGCTACTTAAGTATTAGAAAGTTCCCATCATATTCTCTTGGCATGCTTACCTTTTGTGATGTTTATTATTTCTGAAACTAAAGTAGGGTGTGGGCAACAGAATATATCTGACAGCATATGCTGTCAAACCAATTTAAAAATTGAAAGCCCTTTTATGCAGGAGAAAACAGGCTGTGCACAAGGCACATGAGGTGCACCAATGCACATGTTGTGCCAAGTGCACATGCCCTCCATTTCCGAACTTTAAACAAAATAATCCTTTTTACATTACTGATCAATTCAAACAAGCTATAAGTAAACAAAAACTGGTTCTTAATTGACCCAACACATGCTTAGCAGAAGTAAGTTGATTTGTTATTGTTCGGACAGTTGAAACTAATTGACGACTCATGTCGACTCGACTATATTAGCATTAACATACACAATCGTAGCCAAAAAATCAAGCATTTAAACAATATCGATACATGGTTTGAGTTATACTGACTAAACAGAAATGCACTCGAGGAGTTAACTAGTCAGTCCAAACTCGAAACACAAACATTACACTTGCCTTATCAGAATGGGAAGGGGGGATTTAGACAAACACGGAGGTTTAAGTAAAGTGAACAAACAAAAGTTGATAAAATCAAAACAAATATGAACAGACTTTTTAAACAATCAAACGGACTAAAACAATAAAGGAAAGAAAGAAACTTACCTCAACCGCAAAAAGATCAAAACCTTAACTCGGACTTGGTCAGGCCTTTCTTAAGGCTGAACGGACTTTAAACGAAGTGTTTCTCAGATGAGAAACACTTTGATTAAAGTCCATTAGACCTTAATCTCTTCGGTTGAACCAGTGACGGAACATGCACAGGAAAACTAGAGTTCAAAAACTTAGATCTGGGATTCGTGTTTCCCTGGTTAGATTCGGACCAAACCAAGTATGGTTTGGTCACGAGGAGGGTCTGGGGAGTGTCTGGTATGAAACTGGGGTTGGTTGGGTTAGATCGAGTTTTGACTCGAATCTTCAAATGAAGATTCGAGGACCTGGGGGGTGATTCGAACCATGGGGTTGGTAGATTTGGGTTCAGGATGGCATGGGGGTTCTATGGTGTTCAGGGCTAGGCCACCGGCGTTCATGCCGCCGGTCTTCATGGTGAAGAGTACAGGGGCGGCTCTAGGGTTTGTGGGTTTGGGTGAAGACGACGAGGCTGGGGTATTGGATAGGGGGGTAGGGTAAGGATCTAGGCTTATATAGTTAGTGGGTGGTTGATCTCAACCGTTAGATCAATCTAGATCTACGGTTTGGATCTGAGGGTCTTAAGTGAAACGGTGTCGTTTCAGGTGTTGAGGGTTGGGGTCGGTCCGAGTGAGACGGGTCGGGTTTATTGGTGGGTTATGGGGAATTGATCTTGGCCGTTGATCACTCTGAGATCAACGGCCCAGATCAGGCACGACTCAAACGACGTCGTTTGGACGTCCCAGGCATCAGGTGGTGTTGGACCGGGCAGGCTTGGATTTTGGGCTGTTTGTTTGGGCCAATTTTGTTAAAATTGGCCCAAGTCCGGAAGGGAAGGGGTCTATTTTTTTATTTATATATTTATTTATTTTTTATTTTTTTTTATTTATTTATTTCTGATTTATTTCAAAACAAAACTAAGCCAAAAAATCAAAATTTAAAATTAAATACACACTCAATACAATTATTTGCACACACACTAAAGTATTTCAAAACAGGTAAAGTCAAACCAAATAAAATCACGGACGAAAATGCCTATTCATGATTTTCTATTTAACGACCGGATTACGGTTTGAATTATGCAGGACACATATATTTTTTGATTTTTATTTTAATAAAGTAAATAAATAAAAATGGGCTAAGGTCACAAATAAATCAACAAAGTGCTGCACAGAAATCCGAAATTGTACAGCAGGGCCAATTATATTTGTTTTTATTTCTTTTTGGAGCGATTGTCGTGCGAAAACAAAAATCACGTGCTCACAGCTGCCCCTCTTTGTTTGGAAACACGAAAGGTTTTCGTGCAAAGATAAAGTGAGCGTGTATGAGCGATTTTTGCCTATAGACCACTCCATATGAAGCATTTTTGAAAGATCTGACCGAATCTTGCTTCAAAGATTTCCTACATATCCTGGGCTAAACAGGAATCAGGTCAATGTAGTTCGGGAAGTTTTGGTAGCTGGGACTACCATGGGATTGCAATGCTTGCTGCTACTGCCGCTGCTGTTGTCACTGCTACGTTACTGACCGCCTTATTACAACCAAACGAAAATTAGAAACTGAACTAACTACTTATACGTATGTCAACTGCTAGTTACAAGATTCCTATCTATGATTCTTTCACGACTTGATCTTGGGTCTTAGCTGATTCTGCTTGTAGACTCTGATCTGAATCTTGATGCTTGCGAGTTGCGGCGACTGATTTAATCTCCGGGATACCGAATAAAATGTGACTGGCAGAGTTCAGGACCTTAGTCTAATGTAGGAGTCGATCTGCTTTCCCTTTACTCTGACATCTCGGGAAATCTTCTTTTGTCTTTTTCTTCTTTTGATTCCAAACTGGGATTTATCTCGTGGGTCATTTCGATCCATGTGGCTCGAGGTCAGACCTGCGGGAGAAAACAAACAAACGAACGAAATTTTCTGCCCCAGTTTCACTAGGAAAATTTCGTTAATTATTTACCAGGAAGTTCATAAAATTGATGAAAGAGGATATACATGCTCAGTTCAGGGTTGGAGTCCTAACACCGGCTAGCTGGGGAGAGGTTCGGTTTGGGATTTAAAACCCTAATGCTGACTAAAAGAAAATTCAGTTTAGGGTTTAAAACCCTAATGCTGATTGCATGGAAAAGCTCAGTTTAGAGTTTAAAACTCTAATGCTGGCTGAAAGGAAAATTCAGTTTAGGGTTTTAAAACCCTAATGCTGATTGCATGGAAAAGCTCAGTTTAGAGTTTAAAACTCTAATGCTGGCTGAAAGGAAAATTCAGTTTAGGGTTTAAAACCCTAATGCTGATTGCATGGAAAAGCTCAGTTTAGAGTTTAAAACTCTAATGCTGGCTGAAAGGAAAATTCAGTTTAAGGTTTAAAACCCTAATGCTGATTGCATGGAAAAGCTCAGTTTAGAGTTTAAAACTCTAATGCTGGCTGAAAGGAAAATTCAGTTTAGGGTTTAAAACCCTAATGCTGACTAAAAGGAAAATTCAGTTTAGGGTTTAAAACCCTAATGCTGATTGCATGGAAAAGCTCAGTTTAGAGTTTAAAACTCTAATGCTGGCTGAAAGGAAAAAGTTCAGTTTAGGGTTTAAAACCCTAATGCTGATTAAAAGGAAAATTCAGTTTAGGGTTTAAAACCCTAATGCTGATTGCATAGAAAAGCTCAGTTTAGAGTTTAAAACTCTAATGCTGGCTGAAAGGAAAATTCAGTTTAAGGTTTAAAACCCTAATGCTGATTGCATGGAAAAGCTCAGTTTAGAGTTTAAAACTCTAATGCTGATTAAAAGGAAAATTCAGTTTAAGGTTTAAAACCCTAATGCTGATTGCATGAAAAAGCTCAGTTTAGAGTTTAAAACTCTAATGCTGGCTGAAAGGAAAATTCAGTTTAGGGTTTAAAACCCTAATGCTGACTAAAAGGAAAATTCAGTTTAGGGTTTAAAACCCTAATGCTGACTAAATGGAAAATTCAGTTTAGGGTTTAAAACCCTAATGCTGATTGCATGGAAAAGCTCAGTTTAGAGTTTAAAACTCTAATGCTGATTAAAAGGAAAATTCAGTTTAAGGTTTAAAACCCTAATGCTGATTGCATGAAAAAGCTCAGTTTAGAGTTTAAAACTCTAATGCTGGCTGAAAGGAAAATTCAGTTTAGGGTTTAAAACCCTAATGCTGACTAAAAGGAAAATTCAGTTTAGGGTTTAAAACCCTAATGCTGACTAAATGGAAAATTCAGTTTAGGGTTTAAAACCCTAATGCTGATTGCATGGAAAAGCTCAGTTTAGGGTTTAAGACCCTAATGCTGACTAAAGGGAAAATTCAGTTTAGGGTTTAAAACCCTAATGCTGATTAAAAGGAAAATTCAGTTTAGGGTTTAAAACCCTAATGCTGATTGCATGGAAAAGCTCAGTTTAGGGTTTAAAACTCTAATGCTGGCTGAAAGGAAAATTCAGTTTAGGGTTTAAAACCCTAATGCTGATTGCATGGAAAAGCTCAGTTTAGAGTTTAAAACTCTAATGCTGGCTGAAAGGAAAATTCAGTTTAGGGTTTAAAACCCTAATGCTGATTGCATGGAAAAGCTCAGTTTAGAGTTTAAAACTCCAATGCTGGCTGAAAGGAAAATTCAGTTTAGGGTTTAAAACCCTAATGCTGATTGCATGGAAAAGCTCAGTTTAGAGTTTAAAACTCCAATGCTGGCTGAAAGGAAAATTCAGTTTAGGGTTTAAAACCCTAATGCTGATTGCATGGAAAAGCTCAGTTTAGAGTTTAAAACTCCAATGCTGGCTGAAAGGAAAATTCAGTTTAGGGTTTAAAACCCTAATGCTGATTGCATGGAAAAGCTCAGTTTAGAGTTTAAAACTCCAATGCTGGCTGAAAGGAAAATTCAGTTTAGGGTTTAAAACCCTAATGCTGATTGCATGGAAAAGCTCAGTTTAGAGTTTAAAACTCCAATGCTGGCTGAAAGGAAAATTCAGTTTAGGGTTTAAAACCCTAATGCTGATTGGCTGGGGATAAAGCTCGAGAATACTACCCGATCAATTTTTGAGTTTTCTTGTTTTAATAGAAGATAGAAGGGAGTTTTGCGGGAACTTACCTTTTGAGTGAATTCCTTATTGCCAAAATGTTTCTTGTACCCGTGTACCTTCTTCTTTGGGCAACACCTGCTTCTTGCACGGCTGTCTTGGATTAACACCTGTTTCAACTTCTCAGACAAAAAAAAAACAATTGTTAGTTCGAAAATGACGGTTGGTTTGGTGACCTTGATCGTTCCCAATTGCTTCGTTGCGTCTTTACTTCTGTTGCGAAGTCCCGCCATTGATTCGAATTAAATGGCGAAACCTTTAGACTGCTCAGGCTTGTATTTCCGGATTCTGTGATGATTTGCCTCGTAAGGCCTCTTTTTTCTTTTTGTCCCGTTTTGATTGAAGGTTCTCAACGGGGATTTTATTGGAGGTGTTCTGTGGGAACTTGTACAAGAGGAAGCTATGTGGGGGAAATATTTACAAAGTGGATTCTTTGTGCGGATTCTGTACAATGGGGTATGCTGGGTTTTGGTTTTAAAACGGGTTTCCCAGGGTTTGTTGGGGTAAGCTTGTTGGGGAATATTTACAAAAGGACTTGCTGGGATGTGCTGAGGAGATTCCATTTTTTTTTTATTTATTGGGGAGACTCTGTGGGGATTTGTCCGAAGGTGGACTTGCTGGGGAAGATTTTCAAGATTTCTCTCTTTTTCCTTTACTCCGGAACACCATCAAACGTCATGATTCATCATGCTTGGGTAATCATATCAACGAGATGAGGTGCTTTCCTTCATGAGACGGGATTCCGCGCAAACAAACCTGCCACCTGTCCTTTCCGGTGTGTCCTGAACTCGGGGTTAAAATGCGAAAGGGATTCGAAAAGAAACAAAGAAAAGAGAAAACAAATCAGAAAAGGAGGAACCTTTTCGGAATGAGAAAGACTTATCTGAGGAAGATAATGCTGGCTTTCAATGACATGACATGCTTTTTGGACTGGACGTCTGACCTTCTAAAGAGCTTGCGTTTTCCTGAACCAGAACGGATCTGTGATTCCAAACTGGTGGCACTCTGCCGAAACTTTCTTGGGGTGGCGTCATTCTTTTCGGCCAACAGCGCCCTTTGCGGGTTTTCGCTGGCTGACCTCTCTCATTTCTCTTCCTGTCATCGCTTGACAGCACTCTTTGCGAGTTTTTACTAAACAAACTCTCTCATTTTGGTTTCTCTTCTCCCGTCGCCTCGTGGTGCCCGAAGGTTTTCACCGCCGAGACTCTCTCATTTTATTTCTCTCAACTCAGGGTGTGCCGGTTTCCATTTGTGATGCTTATTGGTTTCCCACTATCTTTGGTAATTGATTTGAAGGCTTGTACTTGGTAAAGTGAGGTAGCTGATACTAAACTTCTCAAGTGTCCGACATGCCCCGGTTTTCAATTTCAGGGTGGCTGGGATTTTGTTGTTGGTGTGACTGAACCTCAGGGAGAGGCTGCCTACGTATCCTTTCGGAATCAAGTCAAACGTAGTTCAGGCCTCAATCAATGTTTTGTTTTTTTTTTTTTTTACAGCTCAAAAGTTGGTAGAGAGAATTGGGTAGTGTTTGGGGAGTAGTGGGGAATAAACACCTTCGCCCTTTTCAACGTGTCGGGACCACTTGGAGTATGATCTAGACGTAGTACCTCTTGACTGCATCTGCATTCACTGCTGTGTCAGGGTCATTTCCTTCGATATCACCTAAATACAATCTCCTCTTGGCAATATTTTCCTTACGATGTATGGGCCTTTCCAATTTGGGGCAAACTTTCCTTTTGCTTCTTCATGATGCGGCAGAATACGCCTCAGTACCAATTGTCCTACTTCGAAATTCCGAGGTCGGACTTTCTTGTTGTAAGCACGGGCCATCCTTCGTTGGTATAACTGTCCGTGACAAACTGCAGCCATCCGCTTTTCATCAATCAACGTCAATTGCTCCAGTCGAGTCTTAACCCACTCGCTGTCCTCGATTTCTGCTTCGACAATGATTCAGAGTGAAGGAATCTCTACCTCTGCCGGTATTACGGCCTCGGTCCCATAAACCAAAAGATAAGGAGTCGCTCCCACCGATGTGCGTACCGTAGTGCGGTACCCCAATAATGCAAAAGGTAACTGCTCATGCCACTGTCGGGAATTTTGTATTGTTTTCCTCAAAATCTTCTTGATGTTTTTATTTGCAGCTTCCACAGCACCATTGGCTTTTGGCCGATAAGGAGTGGAATTCCTGTGTGTTATCTTGAATTGCTCGCACACATCTCCCATCAAGTGACTGTTCAAGTTTGCTGCATTATCTGTAATGATAGTCGCAGGAATACCGAAGCGACAGATAAGATTTGAGTGTACAAAATCCACTACAGCTTTCTTGGTGACCGACTTGAGAGTGACAGCCTCTACCCATTTTGTGAAGTAATCGATGGCAACCAGTATAAACCTGTGTCCATTCGAAGCCTTTGGTTCAATTGGTCCAATGACGTCCATGCCCCAAGCGACAAATGGCCAAGGTGAGGACATGGGATGCAGTTCCGTGGGAGGTGCATGAATCAAATTACCGTGCACCTGACACTGATGACACTTCCGAACGAAACTAAAGCAATCCTTTTCCATGGTCATCAAGTAATAACCTGCTCGAAGGATTTTCTTTGCCAAGACATACCCGTTCATGTGAGGCCCACACACACCTGCGTGTACTTCGTGCATGATCTTTCTCGCTTCCTCGATATCGACACATCTTAAGAGATTGAGGTCCGGAGTCCTCTTATATAACAATTCACTGCTCAAAAAGAAACCACTTGCATGTCGCCTAATGGTCCTCTTTTGATCTCCAGTTGCATGCTCGGGGTATTCTTGTGTCTTCAGGAATTTCTTGATGTCATGGTACCAAGGCTGCGTATTTGATCCCGCCTCGATTACACTGCAGTAACCGTGTCTTTCCTTGATTTGGATTTCCAAAGGATCAACGTGGGTGTCGCCCGGGTAGGGTAGCATAGAAGCCCGAGTAGCAAGTGCATCTGCCAGTTCATTGCGACACCTCGGAATATACCTGAATTCTATTGAGGTAAAGCGCTTGCTGAGGTCCTCCACATGTTGTCGGTATGGGATAAGTTTGACATCCCGAGTTTCCCATTCACCTTGAACTTGCCGGATGATCAGGTCAGAATCTCCCATAATCAGTAAGTCTTTGACATCCTGATCGATTGCCATATGTATGCCCATAATGCAGGCTTCATATTCAGCTGTATTATTTGTGCAGAAGAAACGAAGTCTAGCTGTGGCGGGATAATGCTGACCGGCAGGTGAGATCAAAATTGCCCCAATCCCTATACCCTTGGCATTCACGGCTCCGTCAAAGAACATCTTCCAAACATGAGCTTCCTCTGAGATTACTTCTACGGTGTTTACCTCTTCATCTGGAAAGTAGGTATCCAATGGCTGGTATTCCTCATCGACTGGGTTTTCGGCCAAATGATCTGCTAACGCCTGGGCTTTCATTGCCGTGCGAGTGACATAAACTATGTCGAATTCCGTAAGCAAGATTTGCCATTTAGCCAGTCTCCCAGTAGGCATTGGTTTCTGAAATATATATTTCAAGGGATCCAACCTGCTTATGAGGAATGTAGTGTGGGCTTGGAGATAATGCCTCAGCTTTTGAGCAACCCATGTGAGAGCGCAGCATGTCTTCTCCAACAGAGTGTATTTGGCCTCGTAGCTGGTGAATTTCTTGCTTAGGTAGTAGATCGCCTGTTCCCTTTTCCCGGTCACATCGTGTTGCCCCAGGACGCAGCCAAAGGAGTTCTCCAAGACTGTTAGATACAAGAAAAGTGGCCTCCCTGGTTCGGGAGGGACCAATACTAGGGGATTCGAAAGGTACTCTTTGACTTTATTAAAGGCTTCTTGACACTCCGTTGTCCACTTAATCGCCGCATCTTTTCTTAACAACTTGAATATGGGCTCACACGTGCTTGTCAGCTGGGCAATAAACCGACTGATGTAGTTCAGCCTGCCCAAAAGACTCATCACGTCTTTCTTCGTTCTTGGGGGAGGTAGATCTCTGATAGATTTTATCTTAGTCGGATCTAGCTCGATACCTCTCCTGCTTACGATGAAACCCAAAAGTTTACCTGACGGAACTCCGAAAGCGCATTTGGCTGGATTTAGCTTCAAGTCATACTTCCTTAGCCTCTCGAAGAATTTCCTCAAGTCTTGGATGTGATTATCCTGTGTCCTGGACTTGACTATTACATCGTCCACGTACACCTCTATTTCCTGATGCATCATGTCATGGAAAATGGCGGTCATGGCCCTCATGTAAGTAGCCCCAGCATTCTTTAAACCAAATGGCATGACCCGATAACAGTAGGTGCCCCAAGGCGTGGTGAAGGCAGTTTTCTCGGCATCCTCTTCATCCATCAATACCTGATGATACCCAGCGTAACAATCTATGAAAGACTGTATCTCGTGCTTGGCGCAATTATCAACGAGGATGTGGATGTTGGGCAGCGGGAAATTATCTTTAGGACTTGCTCTGTTCAGATCTCGGTAATCTACACATACCCGAGTTTTCCCGTCCTTTTTCGGTACTGGAACCACATTCGCCAACCATGTTGTATATTGGACTACCCGGATCACTCCTGTTTTCAGTTGCTTGGTGATCTCCTCTTTAATTTTGTCACTGACCTCGGTTTTGAACTTTCGTTGCTTTTGTTGAACCGGAGGACAATCAGGATGAATCGGCAATTTGTGAACCACTAGATCGACACCTAGTCCCGGCATGTCATCATATGACCAAGCAAACACGTCTTTAAATTCAAGAAGAAGTTGAATTATCGCCTCTCGCGTTTTCTTGTCCGTGTGAATGCTTATCTTGGTCTCCCGGATTTCTTCCGGGGTTCCTAAATTTACCGGTTCAGTGTCATTCAGATTTGGCTTAGGTTTATTCTCGAAATATTCCAACTCTCGGTTTATCTCCCTAAAAGCCTCTTCCGCATCATATTCTGGTTCTGGATTCATTAATTCGCAGTTAAATAGCTCATTGTGATCTGGGCGTGAAGTCCGCAAGCATGTCATATTTAAAGCCGCATTATTAGGACTGAAAAGGAAGATAAGAGGAAAAGTAATAAAATCAGAACGAACGAAAGAATAGGAAAGCAATGATGATTTTTTTTTTATTTTCTTTGGAAAATTGGAAGACAACAACGTTTACAACTAGGAATTCGGAACAACAAATGAAAAGAAGAAAACGTTCAAGTTATGTCCCGGAGATAACTTGTGATACAGGAAAGGTGGCAGGACAGGTCTACCCGGACTTCCGTCTAGTTGGGAATGGCGTGATCTCCCAGTTTTGGAGCTTGGCGTTTGGCCCCATGTATATCATCTCAGCAGTGCTCGTGCCTTCGCCTGGTTGAACCATGTGGACCTCGTAGAGCATTTCCCTCATTGCCCCACATATTTCCTCGATTTCCTCAACTGTGAAGACCTCATCTTCTTCTTCTTCAGTGTACCCTGGCCTGACAAAAGTCGCATGTAAATCCGGCAGTGGTTGAGGCAACTTCCAGCCCTCATTTCTCCTTTTCTTTGCCCATTTTTCGTCTGCTGGAGTAGGTTTGAAACCTAGTCCAAAAGGTTTCTTGATGACTGGTAAAGTAATGGGTTCCGTCATTCCCTGAAGGGTTCGTCCAAGCCCCTTCCCTGGCCTAAATCCGTGTCGGATCATCTCTTTGGCCACCATAACCGAAGCGTTAGACAAGAAAGGCTGGGGGCAAGGTACTCCCTCTTCGTGCTGCTCTGCCAATACCACCTCGAAAGCTTGATAGACCGTATGCTCACTCCCTTCTCTTGGTTCAAGATACGGGATAGATGGGTCCCGATAAATGGCATGTTCATCTTCTCCATGGACCACGATCTCTTGGTCTTCATACTCGAACTTCACCATCTGGTGAAGAGTAGAAGGCACGGCTCCTGCCGTATGGATCCAAGGCCTGCCAAGGAGGAAATTGTAAGATGTGTCCATGTCGATCACTTGGAAAGTGACTCGAGATTCGACTGGTCCTATGACCAGCAACAGGTCTATTTCTCCCATGGTGTCTCTCTTGATACCATCGAAAGCTCTCACGCAGACGTTGTTGGGTCGGATTCTTCCGGTCTCAATTTCCATTCTTTGCAGCGTGGAGAGCGGGCAGATGTCAACACCTGATCCCCCATCCAGCATCACCCGCTTGACATAGTAGTCCTCACATTTGACTGTTAAATGCAATGCCTTGTTGTGTGCTGCTCCTTCCGGGGGTAGATCGTTCTTGCTGAAGGAGATTTGGTTGACGGCGAAGAATCTTTCTGTCATCCGCTCTAGTTGCTCCACCGAGGTTTCGACCGGTACGTATGCTTCATTCAGGGTTTTCAGCAGGATCTTTTGATGCTCGGTTGACCTCATTAATAGTGACAGCATGGACACTTGCTCAGGGTGCTTGCGCAGCTGGTCTATCACTTCGTAATCCGGCATCTTCATCTGTTTGAAGAACACTTCCGCTTCTTCAACACTCACAGGCTCCTTTGGAGGGAAGCGCCTTTGTGTGGCGTTGTTCAGTTCTTGGGTATTTGAGTACCCTCTAACGAAAGTATTTTCTGGAAGTTCTTCCATGATCTCCTTACCTTTGTACGTTACCAAAGTCTTTTGATAATTCCACGGCACTGTGGACGGGTTGGTCATTGGCTTTTGTGGCACGCGTCCGATAACCACTGGCTCATTCAGCCGAGGTGGTTGAATCGTCCCCCGGACCACATAGGCCCCTTTTGGCACGTACATAGGTTTTGTCTTTTTGATCCCGAAGTTCTGCGTCTTCTTGGCTTGACCCCGCGGTATGTAAAGAACTCCACCCTTTGCTGGCACCACTTTCTTCTCCACCTTCTTTTCAGGCTTGCTTTTTGCAGCCTTGACCTCCTCCCCCCTTTCTGATTTCTGGTCTATTTCAGGCCTCCTCCCCGTGTCGACAATGGCAATTATGGCTTTCAAGGCAGGGTCGAACTCTTTGTCTTCACAAATCATGCCGATCAGCGGCCCATTATTGTGAGCGGGCAATGGATTGTTAGTCACATTCGGGATCTCTTCGTCCCTTAGCACTATTTTTCCCTGCTCTATCAAATTTTCGACCACTCTTTTCAATGACCAGCAGTCGTTTGTATCATGTCCTTCGGCCCCTGAATGATAGGCGCATCTGACTCCGGCTTTATAAGAAGGAGATGTCGGGTTTTGCCTCGTTTGGGGAATTGGTTGCAAGAAACCCAACTGGACTAGCTTAGGGAACAATGTGGAGTATTGTTCACCGATGGGCGTGAAAGTCCGCCGTCGAGGTGGCTCCTGGGGGCGGTAGTTATTCTGCGGGGGTTGTGGGTTATAGTGGTTGCGGTAAGGAGGCTGATTTCTGGGAGGTGGAGCTGGGCCTCGGTTGGCTTGTTGTGGTGAATGGTTATAAGGTTGGGCATTCATGACCATATAAGGTTGATGAGCATATGCCACATTTGAGTGGGGGTAGTAGTGTTGTGGGGCCCTTTCCGAAAAATGGGGCCTGGGATGACGATACTCCCTTGCTTCAGAGGCTGCCATAGCCGTTTCTTCCTTCTTCTTCCCCTTGTCGTCCCTCCAGACCCGCTTTGGACGGCCTGGGAGGTTGCCCTTAGGGCTGCTTGACTCAGAATCCGACCCGTTTTCAGCCCATTCTCTACCATCTCTCCTATCTTGATTGCTTCCGCGAATGGCTTACCCATGGCTGACATCATGTTTTGGAAATAGTCAGACTCTTGAGCCTGGAGAAAGGTAGTGACCATTTCCACTTCATCCATGGGAGGCTTCACTCTCGACGCCTGTTCACGCCACTTAATAGCATACTCTCTAAAGCTTTCCGAAGGCTTCTTCTTCAAATTCGACAGAGAGTTTCGGTCTGGCGCAATGTCGATGTTATACTGGAATTGCTTTACAAAATCTCTGGCGAGATCATCCCATATATGCCATCGGGACATTTCCTGATCCATATACCATTCCGAAGCTATCCCTACTAAGCTTTCCCCAAAATACGCCATTAGCAGTTCTTCTTTTCCGCCGGCTCCCCGCAATTGGTTGCAGTATTTCTTAAGATGTGCAATGGGGTCACCGTGCCCATCGTATTTCTCGAACTTGGGGGTCTTGAAACCCGTCGGCAAGTGCACGTGAGGGAACATGCACAGGTCGGCGTAAGAGACGCTCTTTTGCCCGCTCAAACCTTGCATATTCTTCAAACTTTGTTCAAGGCTTCTCATTCTCTTAGCAATCTCATTTTGTTCTGCAATCCTGGGGTTCTGATCATGTCCCGGTGCGAGTTCGCACTGAGGCGGTAGAGGATTATTGTTGGTAGCGAACCTGGTTGGTTCCATTGAGAACGATGGTGCTTGGAATGTAAAAGAGGATGAGTCAAAGCTTGGCTTGTATGTGGCAGGCTGTGCCGTAGCTGGGCAAGGCGATGCAGTAAAGATATTCATGCTTGCATCAGTGGCCGACATTCGGGGATGAGGCTCAGAAGGTGATCCTGCGGAGAAAGCGGAGTTGGCTGGGTACCCGAATGGGGTAGCAGGGTAATTTATGGGGACATTAGAAGTCCCACCTGACCTGGAGAATAATTCAGGGAATCCGGGGACGACACTTGGCGGCTCTTTCCCATTGTTCCAGTCATCCAGCATTTCCAACATGCGGAGCCGTAGGATTCTATTTTCTTCCGCAGTTGCGGATTCAGGCGTGAGGACGGCTGAGATTGAGCTCTCCTCAGAGACGGGGACTGTTTGCAATGGAATTTCCGAAGACATTTCCACACTTCCTTTTGACCTGGTGAAGTAAGTGTGAGTACTGCTTCTAGTCCTAACAACAGGTAGTTGAACACCTCTCCTTGATCTCGTGAAGTATGAATGCGAGGCCAGACTTTCACCAAACCAACCGTCTTTTCAAAAACCCTGAAAAAATGCTCAATGACAAGTGCACGGTTAATTTGCAGCAAATAACGGATAGTTAATCTCACGTTGGGCATGATGCACCTATACAGTTAAGTGGATTGCTATATGTCTGCTACGAGAGCATGCGTCATTCCGGTATTTTTCCTCTTATTTCCCCCCTTTTTTTTTCTTCTTTTTTTTTCCTTTTATTTTATTTACATTTATTTTTCTTTTATATTTTTTTTTTGTAGCAAAAGAAAATGCGATCGGATCCGATGAGGATTGCCTACGTATCACGATACTCACGTGAATCAGATCATTACGTAGTTCGAAAAACACAAATGGACGTAAAAGAAACAACCTCTTTATTGTTGGAATGTTCTATTACAAGCTACATTTTGCAAAAGAAAAAGCAAACTTGGAAAATGAACCTAGACTCAACTGAAAATCACCTTGATGAAAAAAAACAGGCAGAAGATGCAAAAATACAGATTTGACCTATGAATGCATTATGGTTTTAAAAATTGGTTTCCGCGGGGCATCGTTCGGCCTCGCCGCGGTCCTAGGCGTGAGATCCCTCTCAAGTTGCTCCAGCTCGTGCATAGTCTGCTTGACATAAACCATTACTGCCGAGAGGAAGGTAACACTAGACATGTTCTCACATCGTAGACATCGTCTGGTGATGGCGTGGGCAACGACTTTGACCCTATCTCTGGTTTGCTTCTTCTCTACAAGCAGGTGCTCTATCTGATCGCTGCATATCTTGAAGACTTGGACATCTTGCACGTGTTGATGCTTCAATCGCCGTACTTCCAATTTCATATGGGCTATTGTGTCATACCAGTATCTGCTTTCCATTTGGAAATCCTTGGCCTGACTAGCTGCTTTGATTTCAAGTGCTGCCATCTCTCTTTTCATTTTAGCAACAGTCTTCTCGTGGTCGCCTTCCAATTGATTCAGGTGTCTGCGATGCTTATCCGTTCTTGTGTTCCACTGTGCTTTGAGCTCTGCTATGATGTTTTCAGATTTCTCCAAACCATCTCGCCATTCCCTGATTTCACCTTTTAACCCTTTTATCAGCTGCTCGTCCGATCGACGCCTTGGTTGTCTATCTGCATCCAACCTTATCTGTTTGATCTGGGCTCTGAGCATTTCATTTTCTTGAATTAACCTGTTCCGCTCTCCCAGATCGGTAGCAACTTGCACGTTGTGTTCATATTTCAAGTTTTCCACTTGTTGCTTTAACCTGCTGATTTCGGTGCAATAGCCTCTTTCTTTTGCTAACCAATCCCACTGCTTTTGTGATGATTCGGTAAAATTCCGGATGTGGGGTTTCTTAGCTGGCCTTTCATGCTCGAGTTCCCTTCTGTACCATGCAAGGTAACCTGGCGCCGTTTCTCCTTTGGCTTGATCCCGCACGCAAGTATCTGATTTCAGATATTGACCCTCATTCCAGATTTGGCGAATTTTTGCTTCTGGGAATTGTCCGTTAGGACTTATCTCAACTGCTTGAGTGCTTAGATCTTCCTCATGAGGTACTGTCTGGCATCTTCCGAACTGTCTTAAAACTCGGCAGGGTGCGTAAGGTTGAATGCTCTTAAGCCCCATCAGCAAGAAATGAGTTTTAGCCGCTGACATATATAAGACCTCGTCAACAGGCAACCATCCCAACTTCCATTGTATTTGGCTGGTAGTAAGAGCTTGAAAGAACGAGGTCCAAGCCAGGACTCCTTCGGGCAAACTGATCTCTTTGGCTTTCGCGTAAGTTTCTTCTATGCGGGTCTTTTCCGGGGAACCATGGCTCAAGATCTCGGAATGATGGCAAAGGTGCTCGGTCATCCATATCTGCAGGAGCAAGTTACAACCTTCGAAGAAATTTCCCCCAGCCTTACAAGCTGTGAGAGCTCGAAAGATGTCGGATACCACCATAGGCGCGAGAGTACTGTCGCTTTGCGTGAGTAAGGTGCTGACGACCCCAGATATCTTCAAATCAATGTTTCCATCTTTCCTGGGAAATACCAGAAGACCCAGAAACGTTATCATGAACGCCACCCGTCTGTGCTTGTCCCACTTCTGACGAACTCCTTTGCTGCACAGTTTGTTGATTGGATTATTGAATCCCCCCTCGTGACCGTATCTATCATATATGAAGCATGGAGTACAGAATCCGGCTGCTAGATCCGGGTTGTGGACTGTTCTAGGTATTTTCAATGAATCCAGGAACCGATGTACCGTGACGACTCTTGGGGCGACCAAGTATTTTTTCTTCAACGGGAGTTCAGTATTCCCGATGTATCCGGCCATTTCTTCCAAAGTTGGGGTGAGCTCAAAATCAGAGAAATGGAAAACATTGTGCGCCGGGTCCCAATAGGTAACCAAAGCTCTTATGATATCTCCCCGAGGCTGGACTTCCAACAGACCCACAAGACCTTTCAAATATTTCTTAACCTCATTTTGTCCTTCAACACCTAGATCATTCCACCATAGCCGTAACTTGACAGGGATTTTGGTCATTATTGAAAAATGTTCATTTTGCATCGTGCTCATCCTGCACATTTATTAAGGTGATTTTAACAAAATTGACTGACTCAAAAAAAAAAATATTTTTAGAGAGGATCAAGCTTTGCCCACGGCCTTTAAACACTTCGGAGACAAAGATTTTAAGGCTGTGCGGGTCTAAAAAAAACGCTAAACAAGACCCAAAGGTGGCTGTTTATGCAAAGTCAGCCTTCCGGCGTCCCTTTCGGGAACATTTGGCTATTTATGATAAAACAATGTCACCTGACTTATTTACGACTCTATTAAAAATTTGACACATCTTTTATTTATTTATTTACTGATTTTTGGCTATTTAGAAAAATGGGGTTGAACCCGACGAGGGTTGCCTACGTATCTCACATCCGGTGAGAATCAAACCGGCGTAGTTTGGGATATCGTAAAATAGGAAAAAATCGAATAAACCTAGAAATCAGGAATGCGTATTTTTTACATTTTTTTTTTGAAAAGAGATAAAGATTAAAGAAACTATACATTTTTTTTTATATATTATTATTATTTTTTTTTAAGAAAAATTTGGACTATTAGTCTGAATTCATAAAAGAGGTACTACGAAAGAAACAACTCATTTTTTTTTGAATTATGAATTTTCGATTTTTTTTTACTTTTAAAATAAATACCTTTTCTTTTTTTTTTGATCTTTGAAAGTGATAAAAGAAAAATTTTTGTATATATTTTTTTTAACAACTCTCAATAAACAAAACAGTTTTTTTTTTAGAAAAAATTCCGGCGAGGTTTTGACACTACTTGGACATTGGTTTTATTTTCCAAAAATAAGTAATTATCTCCCCTGCGCTGCTATTTTCCCTTCTTTTTTTTTAAAGAACCGGTCGACATGCGGAACCGAAGCAAATAAATGCATAACACAGATAGGAATGCAGCATGATGGTCTTTCCATTTCAGGTTGCCTGTCCTAGACGGACCCAACCCCTGTGTTGAGTCCCCTAAGTCAAATGCCATATGATGCAAATAAGCGTTCCTACTAGGGATCCGGCATGAAGTTTCGTTATACTAGGTTTAGACCTTGGTATTTGCCCTAGACTGTGTACCCGAGCGGACAACTCGAGTCGAGGAGGGGGCTACGTACCGGGGACCCGCGAGATCGTCCGGCTTTGTAACTTGTCCGACCTCTTTCTTATTTCAAGTATTGACACTAACAGAATAGGGAGTCTCGACCAGCGAGCTTCTCCCCGGAGGTAAGAAAAGAAGGGTTTCGGCACAGTTTATATACAGTTCAGATAATATCAAAAGCGGTAAAAGACAACATTTAGCACTTTTATGCAAAACATGTAATAAAGATCAGATAATAAGCCAGATATAACAATTATTCTAAGCTCGAATCCTTGGACCCTGAACCAGTGGTTCTGGGTCACAAATCCCCAGCAGAGTCGCCAGAGCTGTCACACCTCCTTTTTGCGCGCCCGCCCCGAAGGGTTAAGATGCGCGGGGAGTTTTTCCAATTTAAGTGACAAATATTCGAAATGGGATTATTTATTTAATTCAGAGTCGCCACTTGGGAAAAGGTTTGGCTTTTGGTGTCCCAAGTCACCGGTTTATCTTGAATCCCAAATCGAGGAGATTTTCGACTTTTCCAAATGAAGTCTGCGAACCAGAAATTCTAAGCAAGGAATTCTGTTGACCCGAGGGAAGGTGTTAGGCACCCTCGAATCCCGTGGTTCTAGCACGGTCGCTTAAATTGTTATAATAGCTAAATATCTGATTTAAATACATGTTGTAACTTATGTGCTTTTATTAAGTTTTAACCGCTTTTGTTATTATCATTTATTTTACAGAATTGCAACGTCGTGAAAATGCGTCTCGAACCACGTCACAATCAATGCACCCGTGATTGTCGACACATTTGGACTTCGTTGAGATTTGGATTTGGGTCACATCAATGTGCACCCGAATTTAAGAATGTGATTTAATTAAACCGCGCCAACAGAACCTAACGCGTTATTATCTTTGTAGAAGGCCATGAAATTTATTAAATGGCCTATCTTGAATTCTAAATAATTATCGTCAGTTGTTGAGGGCCCCGCAATTGTTTTTTTTTTTTATTTTTGGGCGAGGCTTGTCTTATTATTTTTAGAAGGGTATCCTACAGTGACTACATTTCTATTATTTTTATTTCCAGAGATAGAAGAAAAGAAAGTGTGTGTGCTAATTGAAGTATATACTTCAGCTTAAACCAAACTCCTGTCAATTTTGATTGATTACTTTTAAGGTAAAAAGGACGTCATGCCTTTTACGAAAATGATTTGGTCGAATAAAAGATTACATATGAGATAGATGAAATGCAATACTTAATCCGAACATTTCTTAATTTGAACTTAACTGAACTTATTTGAACTGGGTTAAAGGATAACTGGCGAAGTAAAATGCTTTAATTTATCATATACGAGTTAGCGAAATACAACGTTTAATCCGAGCATTTCTTGTATTGAGCTTAACCAAACTTATATGGGCTAGTCTTAAAAAAAACTAAATGAAACAGAAAACGGTATTGTGTAAAGTCGAAATATGCATACTTATACTAAACAGACAATTATCGAGCTCAAATACAAAGGGGTGAAACTCAGTCGGCTATCAGTATACTCTTTTGAACTATTGAAACATAAGCTAAATCAATTTCCACAAGGCCTGTTAATGTACTATGAATATTACAGCAAATGCTTGAACTTCTTCAACCTTTTTCATTTCATGCTTTCAAACTGTTCCAATTACATCAATATGGGACTTGAAATGTGTACCTGAAAATGCTGAAAGTGCAAAGGAGAAGGAGAAGAAGATGGGAATCAGCAGCAGCCAAAAGGCAGAATTAACAGTAGCAGCAGGACAAAATGCAGCAGCAATAGCGAGCAAGATAGCAGCAACAATCAGAACAGCACAACAGAAAGGATTCTGTTGCGAGATGGAACTAGAGTTGAAGGAGAACAACTCGATGAAACAGCACACAGTGCGATACTCCAGACAGTCCAATTCCGGAATATACCAATGCAGCAGAACACTAACAATAATCTCGATTGAAGAAAGAACACTGCCTAACGTATTGACAATAAATGAACTTCAGACAAACAAGACCAAATTTCTGATTTCTTAGTCTGTTTTCTCTCTTTCTTGCTCTCTTTCTATTCTTGTCAAACTCTCTCTTTTCTTTCTATCTTCACAGTGTGTGTGTGTTTTTTCTTTTTTTTTTGGTGTATGTCCATCCTCCTTTTATAAGCCTCAACCTCAGCCCTTTATCAGCCTGTTGGATTAATCAAATAACCCCTCCCATGTGCTGCCCTTTTTCAGTTCCACTTAGCTACTTAAGTATTAGAAAGTTCCCATCATATTCTCTTGGCATGCTTACCTTTTGTGATGTTTATTATTTCTGAAACTAAAGTAGGGTGTGGGCAACAGAATATATCTGACAGCATATGCTGTCAAACCAATTTAAAAATTGAAAGCCCTTTTATGCAGGAGAAAACAGGCTGTGCACAAGGCACATGAGGTGCACCAATGCACATGTTGTGCCAAGTGCACATGCCCTCCATTTCCGAACTTTAAACAAAATAATCCTTTTTACATTACTGATCAATTCAAACAAGCTATAAGTAAACAAAAACTGGTTCTTAATTGACCCAACACATGCTTAGCAGAAGTAAGTTGATTTGTTATTGTTCGGACAGTTGAAACTAATTGACGACTCATGTCGACTCGACTATATTAGCATTAACATACACAATCGTAGCCAAAAAATCAAGCATTTAAACAATATCGATACATGGTTTGAGTTATACTGACTAAACAGAAATGCACTCGAGGAGTTAACTAGTCAGTCCAAACTCGAAACACAAACATTACACTTGCCTTATCAGAATGGGAAGGGGGGATTTAGACAAACACGGAGGTTTAAGTAAAGTGAACAAACAAAAGTTGATAAAATCAAAACAAATATGAACAGACTTTTTAAACAATCAAACGGACTAAAACAATAAAGGAAAGAAAGAAACTTACCTCAACCGCAAAAAGATCAAAACCTTAACTCGGACTTGGTCAGGCCTTTCTTAAGGCTGAACGGACTTTAAACGAAGTGTTTCTCAGATGAGAAACACTTTGATTAAAGTCCATTAGACCTTAATCTCTTCGGTTGAACCAGTGACGGAACATGCACAGGAAACTAGAGTTCAAAAACTTAGATCTGGGATTCGTGTTTCCCTGGTTAGATTCGGACCAAACCAAGTATGGTTTGGTCACGAGGAGGGTCTAGGGAGTGTCTGGTATGAAACTGGGGTTGGTTGGGTTAGATCGAGTTTTGACTCGAATCTTCAAATGAAGATTCGAGGACCTGGGGGGTGATTCGAACCATGGGGTTGGTAGATTTGGGTTCAGGATGGCATGGGGGTTCTATGGTGTTCAGGGCTAGGCCACCGGCGTTCATGCCGCCGGTCTTCATGGTGAAGAGTACAGGGGCGGCTCTAGGGTTTGTGGGTTTGGGTGAAGACGACGAGGCTGGGGTATTGGATAGGGGGTAGGGTAAGGATCTAGGCTTATATAGTTAGTGGGTGGGTTGATCTCAACCGTTAGATCAATCTAGATCTACGGTTTGGATCTGAGGGTCTTAAGTGAAACGGTGTCGTTTCAGGTGTTGAGGGTTGGGGTCGGTCCGGGTGAGACGGGTCGGGTTTATTGGTGGGTTATGGGGAATTGATCTTGGCCGTTGATCACTCTGAGATCAACGGCCCAGATCAGGCACGACTCAAACGACGTCGTTTGGACGTCCCAGGCATCAGGTGGTGTTGGACCGGGCAGGCTTGGATTTTGGGCTGTTTGTTTGGGCCAATTTTGTTAAAATTGGCCCAAGTCCGGAAGGGAAGGGGTCTATTTTTTTATTTATATATTTATTTTTTTTTTATTTTTTTTATTTATTTATTTCTGATTTATTTCAAAACAAAACTAAGCCAAAAAATCAAAATTTAAAATTAAATACACACTCAATACAATTATTTGCACACACACTAAAGTATTTCAAAACAGGTAAAGTCAAACCAAATAAAATCACGGACGAAAATGTCTATTCATGATTTTCTATTTAACGACCGGATTACGGTTTGAATTATGCAGGACACATATATTTTTTGATTTTTATTTTAATAAAGTAAATAAATAAAAATGGGCTAAGGTCACAAATAAATCAACAAAGTGCTGCACAGAAATCCGAAATTGTACAGCAGGGCCAATTATATTTGTTTTTATTTCTTTTTGGAGCGATTGTCGTGCGAAAACAAAAATCACGTGCTCACAAGTAGTACCAAATAATAGCAACAGAGAATACAATACCTGAGGCGAACAAAACCACATAACGCAATAAAAATCTAAGAATATGAAGGGACATGCATGCTACTAAGACTATCGGTGAACAACTATAAACTACCTACTAACCTTCTATCTTAATCATCGATCTCCACACTCTCCTATCAAGGGTCATGTCCTCAGTGAGCTGAAACAGCGTCATGTCCTGTCTAATCACCTCTCCCCAATACTTCTTAAGCCTACCTCGACCGCTTCTCAAACTCTCCATGGCCAACCTCTCACACCTCCTGACAGGAGCATCAATGCTTCTTCTCTTAACATGTCCGAACCATCTCAGCCTCGACTCCTGCATCTTGTCCTCCACGGAGGCTACTCCCACTCTGTCCCGGATAACTTCATTCTTAATCTTATCTCTCTTGGTACACCCACACATCCATCTCAACATTCTTATCTCTGCTACTTTAATCTTCTGCACGTGGGAGTTCTTGACTGGCCAACACTCAGCCCCATACAGCATAGCCAGTCGAACCACCACTCGATAAAACTTACCCTTAAGTCTTGGCGGCACATTTCTATCACACAAAACACCGGAAGCGAGCCTCTACTTCATCCATCACGCTCTGATGCGATGTGAAACATCTTCGTCAATCTCCCCGTTACCCTGGATAATAGACCCGGGATACTTAAAACTTGCTCTCTTAGGGATAACTTGAGCATCAAGCTTAACCTCTATGTCTGCATTATGGGTCCCGTCACTGAATTTGCACTCCAAGTATTCTGTTTTGGTTCTACTCAGTTTGAAACCTTTAGAATCCAAGGTCTGTCTCCAAACCTCCAACCTCGCGTTAACTCCGCTACGCGTCTCGTCAATCAACACTATATCATAGGCAAATAGCATGCACCAAGGCACTTTTCCTTGGATGTGTCGCGACTGTACATCCATCGCCAAGGCAAATAAAAATGGGCTAAGAGCCGATCCCTAGTGCAACCCCATCACCACAGGGAAATGCTCCGAGTCACCACCTACAGTCCTCACTGAGTCTTAGCATCATCATACATATTCTTAATCACCCTAATGTACGCTACTGGAACGCCGTTAAACTCCAAACACCTTCACAACACCTCCCTCGGGACTTTATCGTATGCTTTCTCAAGGTCAATAAATACCATATGCAAATCCTTCTTCCTCTTCCTGTACTGCTCCACTAATCTCCTTACCAGATGAATCGCTTCCGTAGTCAAACGCCCCAGCATGAATCCAGACTGATTCTCGAAAATAGACACGCACCTCCTCACCCTGGCCTCCACCACCCTCTCCCAAACCTTCAAAAAAAAATTTGTAATTAATATAAATACCATAAGATTTTAGCCTTAGACCAACTGCCATGTATAGGAATATAGCCGTTGTATCATACAAAATGCAAAAACCCTAGAATCCTCGTGACGGCGACTAGCCGTTTGAGAAAAGAATTACAACTCAGACTCAAAGCCATAAACCCATAAATTGAAGAGAGAGGGGAGCGTCTCATCAATTCATCATTGGGTCCTCCATCTTCTCTCTTCTCAATTCTCAACCGACCACTCCACAAGCGCTATTCTATTCGTCTCTTTTTATTAGTTTCTTGTTCTTTAATTCAGTATATTATATTTGACTTAATTAATCTGTCTATAACCTTGATCTTAGTTTTTGCAGGCTTCGATAATCTTGTCTTTATTTCACATATATTACTTTGTTTTTTTTTTTTTTTTTTGTTTTGTGCTAACACAATGGATACAGGATATTTGAGTTCTGCATCAGCAAGTAAGACCAGATCTCGTTGCCCTCTTCAGGAACAACTTCTTCACAGGAGAAATTCTAGTCAAAATGTATGTCTACTTATTCTCTCTAAAAAATTACTTATTGTTTCCATTTATTTGCACAATTAGATTGTAATTTGGACTTCAACTTCAAGAAATTTAGCCATAAGGAAGACGGGTATTCATTTAATAGTCATCTTCGTTCGGTTTTAATTCTAATAGAAAAAATTAAGTTTTGCTAAGTCCTGTTTTTTAATAACTTCGACATAAAGCATAGATATATGTGAAAAATTAGTAAAATTAAATTTCAATAAATAATAATTTCAACAGTGCAATTTAATTGAACAGTAAGAACTTAAAAGGTTAAAATCAAAATTTTGGATCTGTCTCCTTTTCACATGGACATCTAATTGAATGCTGATTTGGGTTGTTGCAGTTGGATAGGTTCATTCCGAATCGATCAGCGATGGATATGGACTATGCACATTACATGTTGACAGAGGCAAAGAAAGGTAAGGAAAATCCAGCTGTTAACTCTCCCTCCAGAGAGGCATATAGGAAGCAGCTTGCAGAAACATTCAACATGAACAGAACTCGTATACTGGCATTCAAGAACAAGCCACCCACTCCTGTTGAGGCCTTTCCCAGTGAATTCTCATCATCTGTTCAACAGGCCAAACCTGCTAAACCCCGTCGACACATTCCTCAGGTTGGTGTACTTTCATGGTCTAGTAATGTTTGTACTATCACATTTCATGAATCATCATGCCAATTGTGTTTTACAAGATTTTAGGATTATATGTGACGGAGGTTTCATTGGTTTATTCTGCAGACTTCTGAAAGGACACTAGATGCTCCGGATCTAGTGGATGACTACTATTTGAATTTATTAGATTGGGGCAGCAGCAATGTTCTTTCTATTGCTCTAGGCAGCACTGTATATCTGTGGGATGCATCTGATGGTGCCACTTCAGAGCTGGCCACTGTTGATGAAGACAATGGTCCTGTTACAAGTGTAAAATGGGCTCCTGATGGTAGACATATTGCTGTTGGTCTGAACAATTCTGATGTTCAGCTCTGGGATACAACTGCAAATCGACTGGTTTGTTTCTTGAATATTTTCTCTTCTTATATTGCTGAATTTAAGTGATTCGTATGCTAATTAATATATGTTTTTATACATTGGTGCAGCTGAGAACTTTGAGAGGTGGTCACCGATCCCGAGTTGGCGCTCTAGATTGGAACAATCACATTTTGACAACAGGGGGAATGGACGGTCAGATCATAAACAACGATGTGAGAGTGAGATCCCCAGTTGTTGACACTTACCAAGGACATCATCAAGAAGTTTGTGGTTTAAAATGGTCAGCCTCTGGACAACAATTAGCAAGCGGTGGAAATGATAATCTTCTCCATATATGGGACAGATCAATGGCTTCTTCCAACTCTACAACACAGTGGCTTCACAGGCTTGAAGATCACACAGCTGCTGTTAAGGCCCTTGCTTGGTGTCCTTTCCAGGGTAATTTATTAGCCTCTGGTGGTGGTGGAGGTGACCGGTCCATTAAGTTCTGGAACACTCATACTGGTGCTTGTGTGAACTCTATTGATACGGGATCTCAGGTTTGTGCCCTGCTATGGAACAAGAATGAACGCGAGCTCCTAAGTTCTCATGGTTTCACTAAGAATCAGCTCACTCTTTGGAAATATCCTTCCATGGTAAAGGTAGCCGAGCTTACTGGTCATACATCCAGAGTACTTTTCATGGCACAAAGTCCAGATGGTTGCACAGTGGCATCTGCAGCTGGGGATGAAACTCTTAGATTCTGGAATGTATTTGGAACTCCTGAAGTTGCAAAGCCTGCACCAAAAGCAAACCCTGAGCCATTTGCTCACTTGAACCGTATTCGATGAATTTATTGTGAGGAGTGACGGAATTCTATCGAGTGTCATGCACCAATGCTGAACGTATATAAAAGAGAATACTAACAGTATTTGCTCCTGAGCCAACAACTTCTGTATATGTAAAAGAGATACTTCAGTTTATATTCATTTATTTTTTGGTTGGGTTCGTGTAAAATAGATAAGTGATTTTGTTTGCTCAAGTTGCTGCGAGAATTTTTCTTGGTCACCTATAGTGACAAAAAAAACCACGTGTAAGATAAAAGCAAAGATTTTTTAACATAAAACCATTGTATGATTGTGAAACTACTTCCTGAATAAGATGAAATTACAATTCTTACTCCCAACTCTGTGTTTATTTCCAAATGACAATTATTTGGTTAAGACAAATTTATTTTGAGTAGTTTCCTACCAAGCCTCCTTGCCCCTACTATCAATCTCTTTTATAAACTTCTCCACCCTCTTGGGCCAAGAAAGTGCTACATCTGGGGTTTAAAAAAAACTTTGGCATACCCAAGAGTCTTGGCTATGCCAAAGTTTTTTTTAAACCCCAGATGTAGCACTTTCAAAGAAATTTGGAGTTTCAACTGTGCTCGAGTATACCTGCTTATGCGCTAATGATCACCCCAATGATCGTCAAGGTGAGATATGAGAATAATATTTATATTTATTAGTTTTAAGACAACTGAGTATTTAGAAAAACAATTCAATCAAAATGTATTTTACGACATATCAATTGAAACTCAAATTTCATGGAAAACTTTAATTTCAAATTAAATTTTGTAAATTGGTTTTTGCTTAAGATATGGGTAGTCAAACATGCCTGCCCAATATAGACTCTGTGTTGGAAAAATTCACACACACACATAGTTCAATTAGATTAATGTGACAGAAAGGAGTTGTGTCTTTATTGTGATTAGATAAAATTTCCGTTAAATATTTTACACAATTCAATAGATTTTCAGTGTGAATTTTGCGAAAATTTTCACCCTAACATTGAAAGAGAAATTTAAGGAAACGAGGATGTTATAGCGCAAGTACACAAAGGGACAGGACTTGACAAAAGTAAAAAAAAGAAGCTCATATAGCAATAGCTCATAAACATTTGAAAACAGTGCAGTGGTCTGTAGTCTAAGATAAGACTACACATACAAATACACATATGTTACAGATTCAAAGAATATAAAGCAAACAAACAAATATAGGTTGCTGCTACCCTCAGAGCATTCACTTAGGTCTGTAAATTAACAAAGTTGAAACTATTATGAAAGTTAAACGTAGGCTGGCTTGTCAAGATCCTCAAGAGGGCGGAAGAAAGCCTTCTGTTCCAATACAGAATCTACACTAGCACTGGCAGGCATGATTTTGAAACCACTGTGATCAGTTACTGGCCCAAACACACCAGTTTGAGGGTGAGGAGCCCAGTATTTGTCGTTGATCACTTCATCTGGCACCACAAAGTAAGGTCGCACGTATTCCTCTGGATTCTTGTCGTACACTGATGCGTGCACTGCCCTCCTGCACAACACAATACTAACTATGTAAGCTGACATAATATATAAGCTTTTCCGCCACAAGTGATCGATTATAGTCTCAAGAAGCTAGCTGCTACTAATATTATTGAAATAAACCAAAAAAGAGGCGGAAAAACAAAATTCCAAAAAATAGCAAAAGAGATTTATTATGCTACAAAAGTCTTAGCTCATATCAATAAATCTGATTAACAAAAGATTTGTGAATACATATAACACCTGTCTGTAGAGTATAGACATAAAAAAAAAAACTGACCTGCCAGAGAGGGTAGGTGAATTTCGAGCACTTGCGTAGCTGAATTGGTTCAGAAATCGCTTCCCCAAGCTCAAGAATCCCCTCTTCTGTAAAGTGGTGGCCATATAATTAATAATCGTATTAAGAATCTGTCTTTCAATTTAATGAAGAAATGAGAAAGAATTAAGAAGATGAAAGGCCTAATTAATGTGATGATGAGACTCTTTGCCTCAATTTCATTCACTATTTATAGTGGAAAAAATCCAGACTTCAGACTGGACTTTCCAATTGTATTTCCCTGGGTCCGCAACTACCCAGTTGGATCAAGTACCAGTTCCGTTCCTCATTTCACCGTTTAGAATATCATTTCCTTCCTTAACTCCTTTTTATTGATTGCAATATTGGACCTATAATTAGGGGCGGAGCTAGTGTACTGATTGCGAATTCGGCGAGCCCAGTAATTTTGGTTCAAACCCTTTATTTATCTTGAACATTTCATTGATTATTTACAATTTTATAATTCAGAACTCAAAAACTTAAAATGCTTAGAATTCTGAACCCATAAACTTAAAATCCTACCTCCGCTTCTGCATCCCTGTCAACGTACCAAAAGATGGATTAGCAAAAATCTTGATTATTAACTTAAAGTCGTCCTTCTGTTATTTTATATTTGGTCAAGATGAGGTAGACCAGAAAAAAAAAAATAGAAAAAAGGAGGAAAAATCACAAAGCGGATGTTAGTATTAAATTGACTGATTGGGTTAATAATGAGCAAGTTAAAGTGTATTGAACCGAATGAATTATTAACTTATGAGAATAGTGACACTTTTATATTTTAATTATGTTTTACACTCTCGTCTCTTCTTTGGCATGCCGAGTGCTAGTGCAGGGTGCTGTAAAACTTGTCACGAATTTCCATTTAAGATGCAGTTTTATCTTAATTGCCCTCTTTCGCAAAAATTGGAATGAAAGAAAATTTAAAACAAATTAATAGCTCTACATTTAACGATTCTTTCAAGTTAATCTCGCACTTGTTACTTTTATCTGCGCTATAACAATTAGTCCCAAATTAGAACTCTTGAGAAAGCCACCGGATTAGAGTCAAATTAAGTGAGCATACATGTTTATTAGGTTAAACTCTAAATGCGACATGCATGGGTCAAACCACTACCAGTCAACCACAAGCGGAAAAGTAAAGATATGATAATTGAAGTATAATGGCAAAATTAAAAGGTATGATAACTTTACAAAATCAAAAGGTAAGTAATTTTATAAAAGATTGTTGCAAGGGCCTCACCACTTCCTCAACCGGATTTTTTTTAATATAAAAACTATAAAGATACTTTTCGCGATAGATCAATAATCACCTAGTGAATCAGAAACTGATTTTGTTAAACATACACACATATTAGAATTATTACTTCGTCAATGGCTTTCACGTGTCTTTGCAATCAATGGCTAACCCAGAATTTTGCGCAGACAAATTTAATAAAAAATAATGTTAACCGACAATAACAATGGTATCGGCAACGCCAAGTGAGATTTGTTTTGAGGCTCTTTTTCTGGTCTTAAATTCATAATGCTACTGCAAAATGAAGAATTTTAAAAAGTTCTGGTCGACATTCCTCTATATTTTATTTTTTCAAAGAATGTTGGGCAAAAATTTTAAAACACTTAACAAAGAACTTTACACAGGAACATCTTTGGTCAAGCGGATTCAACAAAGCTTATATTCACAATTTACGGAATTTAATCTATATAAAAGTTTTAGCGGAAAATATTCATTTGAACCCTCTTGATCCTACTTTGGTTCGTCTCTGTTTGCTATAGAGGAAAAAATGAGAAGGGTAAAAAAGACAAAAACTAATTGAATTTCCAACCGACTTACATTTCAGTCTACATTGTTAAGCTCTAAAAAATAAAAAGGTATGATAACTTTACAAAATCAGAAGGTAAGTAATTTTATAAAAGATTGTTGCAAGCTAGGGCCTCACCACTTCCTCAAATGGAAATTAAATCTATATGATAGAATTATTACTTCACCAGTCTTTGCAATCACTGACGAACTCAGAATTTTATACAAGTGGGTTTAATAAAAATAATGTTAACCGACAATAAGAATGGTATTAGCAACGCAGCAAGTGAGATTATTTTTGAGGCTCTTCTTCGGGTCTTAAACTCATAATGCTACTACAAAATGAACAAATTTAAATATTTGTGGTCGACATTCCTCTATATTTTATTTTTCAAAGAAAGTTGGGCAAAAAATTTAAAACACTTAACAAAGAACTGTACACAGGAACATCTTTGGTCAAGCGGATTCAATATAGGCTTATATTTCACAATTTACAGAATTTAATCTATATAAAATCTCAAAAATTTTCAGCGAAGCAGATTCATTTGAACCCTATTGATCCTACTTCGGTTCGTGTTTGTTTGCGATAGAGGAAAAACGAGAAGGGTAAAAAAGACAGAAACTAATTGAATTTCCAACCGACTTACATTTCAGTCTACATTGTTAAGCTCTAAAAAAATAAGTAAAATATATCTGAAGTCTTGTTTAGGAGCCGGTCCTGAGGTAGCCAAGTTTGAAAATGTTTTGGACTATTTTGTATGATCAAATATTAATGCACCCAGCTAGTCAACTTGAATTGCTACAATATCGTCGGGGCAGATTTATAAGGGAGATTATGAGGCACGTAAACCAATGTATTTTTGCAAAATTAGATATTTTATGTACATATTTTTTTAAATTGTTACATATATATTGACACCCATACTTCAAGAATAAGCTTAATGGTGTACTTGGTTGAATGTTGAATTATTTACTAAGAGAAATATGAGATCAATTCTCACTTAATATATTTTTTTCCTTTTTTTAGTAGCGCATTCATGTACTAAAAACTCTAGATGTGCAACTGAATATCGTAGCAGCCAAAAAAAAATTGTTGGCGGGCTGAAACCTGTTTCATCTAGTAAACTAGTTTTGAGTAGTAAAAATTTGAATTGTTGGAGAGAGCATCTTCGAAGATGGAATATACGTTTCGGAATGAAAAATGCTAGTAAGTTACAACTTTTATTCATATAATAATTCGAATTTACAAAAGATAAAGAACATATGAAAAGTTATTATTCTATCAACCGTGTGTTGATCACTTATAACAACTAAACATGTGGTGATCGCTTATAATATCCATTCATTAGCTATTGCAGTATCTATTCTAATACTTTGTATTTACCCTTCAAATGGATAACAATTAAATTTGTACGCGATTTTAAAGATATATGGATTGATTCGATACAAATAACCACAAATATTAGATAAATGAGTTACAGACAAAATGAATAATCAAACCAAATGTAATGTTACGGCCCAACTCGAATTTAGGTTGAACAATGGTTTTGCCCTCGATCGGATCCTTAGTTCGAAGCCAATTGTGAATGAAGAACAAACAGTGAAATGAGAACATTACAATAGCTGGAAAGCGGAAAAATAAATTTGTATTGCCTTGGTTTTTGTGTTACAATGTGTGTTATCAAAGAAAAGCTCCCCCTTATATAATAGGAGAGTTTCAT
Source organism: Nicotiana tabacum (assembly GCF_000715075.1). Lineage (NCBI taxonomy): Eukaryota > Viridiplantae > Streptophyta > Magnoliopsida > Solanales > Solanaceae > Nicotiana > Nicotiana tabacum. The sequence continues at coordinate 134,239,351 of NC_134087.1, forward strand.
CCCTAGTACAAATCTAAAAATGATAAAAATCTCCCTTTCTCATTAATTACTGATCCGTAACCGCCATCGAGCGAGATCCGTGCCGTTATATCTGGTTGGTGGCGAAAATCACGGCCCTCTATCTGTCGTATATAACCGTTCCTGTGCTTTCCGAAGTCTTAGAACTTATTCCAAGTCCAGGGTGCATCATTTTATCAAGTCCGATAGCGAGCACTTCGTTCACTACAAAGAGTTCCCAACTTCAATTTCGATCTCGCGAGTGCATGTTCTCACTTCGTTTCATTCACCGGAAAATCGGGGTGTGCATTATCCCCGATTTTGCCCGTATACAGATAGTCCCCTCATTTTTCGGAGAGTAGGTTTGCCGAACGATGGGAAACAATAGATGAACTCCGATTCCTTCCTTCGTACGTTACAACCGAGATGATAGATAAGCTGAAACGTCCCGTCAGTCGTGCTGTTCTGACTTTGGACACGTGTTAGTCGCCGGCTGACTGCGTTCGAATGTGAAGCGTCGCACATTGGCTGTTTTTCCCTATAAAAGCTTCGAATTTTTGCATTTCTTTCACTTTATGATCCTATCTTTTACCTTTGAATTCTCCAACGACTTTTAACTTTTTCAAATCTCTAAACCCTCCTTCTTGAACCTTCATATCTTCATCTCTGACCTTCAAACCTTCATATTTTTTCTTGGATATCCAACCCAGATCTTCATATCTTCATCCCTGACCTTCAAACCTTCATACTTTTTCATCAAATCTTCACATTTTTCCTTCGAATCTTTATATTCCCTTCAAATATTCATATTTTTCCCAGATCACAATGGCTGAAACTTCCAAGTCTGTACCGCAACAAGCGGCTCCCTCATCTTCCTATCCGGCCACGGGCATCGAGGTGGCTCACGAGCCTCCCATGAAAAGCTTCATACCCAGGGGTTGTTCGATCGGGGATGATTTCAAAGTCGTGAAGGACTCTAGCCAACAAGACCGAGGCGAGGGAGCATGAAGATACATATGCTCCGTCACTAAAGATACCCTTCCCCTAGCCCGAGAGGACTGTAAATGGGAAGTTAAATATGTGGTCGTCCCCGGGCCTAACGATGATATTACTACCTATGTGGAGGGGTATTTAAGTGTTTACACTTGCCCCTTCACGTTAGGCCCATTAGATCCCATAGTCCAAGATTTTTGTAAGAGGTACAAGGTATGCCTCGAGCAAATTCACCCATCATTTTGGAGGATCGTGATCCTCCTACGTCATTTTGTGAATAATACTGACAACCCACAATTTATCCTCGACCATCTACTCTGCCTGTATAGCCCCCGAATTTTCTAAGGGGGGCTGGTCAAGCTTGTCCGTCAAGTAAGTAAGGCCCCTTTCTCGAGCATTGACTAGGATCGAGATCGAGGCTGGCAGGGGAGGTTTGCTCGGGTGAAAACCAAAGACCTGATCACTCCCGAGTTTCTGCCGTTCCTCGAGAGGAAGAACACATCTCGTAAGCATGGTCTTCCTTAAGTATTATCTTATTTTTATTCCTTCCCTCATTGCCTAAATTTACAGCCGTGCAGTTGTTGCCCAAGTTCCTGATGCAATCCCTCGGTTCAAGGAGTGGATCGAAAGGATTTGTAAGCAGATATTGTACTCCGAGCGCGCATGGCGCAAACTTTCGAAGGGAAAATGGGAGGCCCATTCTAATGGTAAGGTTCTTCCCAAAATAGTTACCGCTATGTCCCCAATTTACATAATGCTAACCTTTTCTCTCCCTTTATAGTTCTGCCTAAGACCACCGAACTTAGGCCGCTGGATGAGGGCGAGGATACATCCTTACCTGTAGAGCCCTCCGTTTCGGGACAGCCCGGGGCTGCCGCAGAGGAGGAAAAGAAGAGGAAAAGAAAGTCCTCTGTTCCCGGGATCCCGAGGCGAAGAGGGAGAAGAGGGCGGCCACCTAGGTCCCAAAGCCCAAGAAGAATACCAAATCTTGGGTAATGGACCCCGACTTTCTCTACTGGCTCGGGGATGAGCCTGAAGAAGATGAAATATTTGTCGCCCATGGATCGACCCCTACTAGAGAGCAGGCGACGACCGAGAAAGGGGGCCACAAAGTCGATACCCTTCTGACTCGGGAAACTGAGGGAGAGATGGAGGCTGCAACCTCTCAGGAAGCCGTTTCTATTTTGACGGAGGCGACTAGTGTGATTGACATCATCGAGACGCCCTCCTATACCGAGCCTATTCTCGAAGAGGCCCAAGCGGGCAAAAAAAATTCAAGTGAGGGAGTACAAGGTTCAAATGATCCCCTCAACTCCTTTTTTGATGGCATGGACCTGTCTGCATTGGAGGATTTTTCCGGGCTGGGTCACCTAGTAATCGCGAAGAAGGACGTGCCCTCTGGAGCTAGCGGGCCGAGTTCGAGCCCAAAACTAGCAAAGTGATTTCCTGTGCCAAGTGTGGACCCCAGGCGCAAGAGAACGATCGTTCTCACAATCCTGGAGGATGCTTGAGCCCTGTCTACTCTGGTAGGAGTGGCAAGCTACCTCCGATGCCTGGTGACTGAGGAGGAACAAGCAAAGATGAACGGGGTGGGCATGTCAAGTCTTTTCAACGAGGCATAACAGGCGCTGAACCGGGACACTTTCGTACCCTTTTATGAATCCCACTTAATATTTCCTCCGGTACCACTTGGAAATTAGCCAGCTCAAGTTCAAGCCCAGAAAGCAGGTTCAAAAGAAGGACATGTATAGGGCTCTTAGTGATAAACATGACGAGGCCCTTAAATACCTACATATTCTCCAGGTAGAGATGAAAAAAGCTTAGAAGGAGACCTCGACCCTGAAGTGGGAACATGCTGACCTGGTTGAGAAGGTAAAGGTCTTTGAAGCTAAAAACGAGCAGCTAGTCGTGGTGACTAACAACACAACTTCGCAGGTCCAATAGAAGATAGACCTGACCGACCAGCTGCGGGCTGAGATGGATAAGGTTAAGGCCACGATCGAAGTATGGAAGGGCAGGATGGACATTCTGGCCTCGGAGAAGGAAGCTACAAAGGTGGAGCTGGCATCGGTCAAGAACCAACATCGGGTGGCGAAGGACAAATCCGACAAGTGGTCTAGGTTGAACGATGATCTCCAGGCACAGTTGAGCTGCACCGTCGTGGAACGGGATACTTTTGGAAGAGAATATGCGGCACTGAGGTCCAAATTACACATAACCTTTTTTGATGCCAAAGAAATGATGGCTCAATACAAGGCCAATGTAGAGGCAGCCGAGACCCGCTTAAAGACAAAGATTGAATACATGAAATGGCTATCCCGAAGAGAGACCCTCGAAGAGATTCATGCTCGAGTTTTTGACCTATTGGCCGAGGTTGAATAAGCTAGGAGGCTCGGGGCCGAGGCGAAGGAATTATACAAGCCTGAGTGTCCCGAAGGTTTCGAGGGCTCTGAAGGCTCCGACGGTTCTAGCGACGAGTCAGGCCCCGGTGAAAACCAGGCGTAGGGGCTTAGTATTTTTCCAGTTTTTCTTATGTATATTTTTTTTGATTTATCCCGAGGCCGTTCTATGAGGGCCTTGTAAATATATTTTGGAATGAATAAAAATTTCCCCTTTTTGGAAATAACGTGTCTTTATTTTTCCAGCATCTTTTTGTAATTTCTATTTGTGTTGTTTTTTATGCCTTAGCACATAATCATATGTAGTTCTGGGGCATTTATTTTTCGGAGGTTCGAACGAAGCCCGACTTTGGCGCAACTTCGTTTGCTTGTGGCTTCGAACTCTCGGTGAGATAGGGGGTTTTCAAGATGCTTAAGTGTTTTTAGATGATGTTTTTGCCGATGATAATCTTTTAGTAGGTTTCGAATTTTCATAAGGGCCTTACTTTCTGGTTTCTATTTTCGGATGTCTCCGAGCCATTTTTAGGGTGGCCATAACCTTTTATATTTGGGCATCACTAATAGGTTTGGTGCCTTCGGGATTCGGCATCTTAGGCCGCCCGAACTTTCATCGAGCGACAGTCCTCGAGTAAGGGGTAGCCCGTAGGCTCGACAGTCCCCGAGTAGGGTAGCCCGTGGGTTCGATAGTCCCCGAGTAGGGGTAGCTCGTAGGATTTTAGGCAGGGGCGGCCCGACGAATTTTGTGGCCTAAAGCCAAATTTTATGAGAGGCCTTAATTTTTAATTTTTTTTTAGCTTTTCTTAGATACAAAGTTGTTAATAATTTTCTTATAATCAGTAACTCCTAATAAATATTTCTCAATTGACAATATAACTACTCCATTTGCCTTTCTTGTGACATTATTGATCTTAGGTAAAATTTTATCAATTCTAATTTTGAAAACTTCTTTCCGCTGAAGCAACGGTAACATGAGTTATTAAAATTATTCCATAAGCAATTTAGGCATTTGGAAAAGAATTTAAAAAATTATTTTATTAAGTGCATCAATTAAACTGCTAAGTATCTTCTAATTGTACTATTTTTCTTAATATGTTTATTAGAAAATAAATCTAAACCACTAAATACGAATTGATTATTATGCTTTAAGGAACATTCAAGATTAATGCAATATTTTTTCAAATTTTCAACATCTAGTGATCTTAGTTTTTATCGCCAAATAGAAAATCAAAAATATTTTCATATGCTACGAATTGTTCAAATCTATTTTGAAGTGAAAAAAAGTCGTGTCTATTATGTATAAAAGTAATAAACTCTAAATTACTCTTCGAAAGATTTTGAGATTTCATTATCAACATTCGTATCAAATTGATATATCACACGTTTCTTATAAAATTCGGGCTCGATATTCATTTCAAATGCAATTTCCTTGATAGAAATCATAGCAGTTGCAAATCCTTCTTATCTATATATGTTAAAGAAAGAAATCAAACTTTTTTACTTTACAAAACTTTTTTTAAAAGTTATACATAGTTTATTAGGTGTAACAAAAAATGGGGCCCAAAAAATAAAGGGCCTAAAACGGTTGTTTTACTTGCTTTATGGAAGGGCTGCCTCTGCTTTTAGGATTCGGTTTCGAAGAAACAAAACGCATAATGACAAAGTGTAAGGGAAGTGGAAATTTCTTTCATTCCTTGGTATGCAATGTTCATGATTGAAAGTGGACAAAAACTTGTGCCATGGCTAGAGGGGACTATGTGGCACAGTTTGTACGACTGTTTGTCACTTACACTGAATCCTAACTACCATGCCTTAGCTTTTAGCGCATTAATTTTTCTTCTTCCCTTGCAAAGACCTTAATTCGAGGGTAATGCCCCCTAGTATTCGAGATCTAAATCATGAGGGCTCGGATAATGTTGACCTGAAGCAAACGATCATTGAATCAAGTTTAAAACTAGTCTTCAAATCTATGTTAGGACGTTTTACTATTCTCTCGTTAAAAACCTTGCCGAAAAACCACTACGGGACAAAACCGGTTCAAGGAAAAAATTGTGCAACACTTGCTTTCAGACCTAATAGCCGCATCTATCCTTGTCCAATTATCTGCATTCGTTAGTCCGATTTATAACATGATTATAAAATAATTGAGTTCGTACCTTAGCAGTAGTACCGCTTTAAGTATGTCACGTTCCAATTGTTTGGTAGTTGTATGCTATTTCCTGCTTCGAGTTTATACGTGCCTTTGCCGGTTATTCCGACAACTCGATACGGTCCTTCCCAGTTCAGTCCCAGCTTCACGTCGTTCGGGTTTCTGGTGTGTAATGTTACTTTCCTCAATACCAAGTCCCCAACTTGAAAGTGTCGAAGACTGGTTCTTTAGTTGTAATACCTTTCTATTCGTTGTTTCTAGGCGACCAAATGGACCAGGGCAGCCTTCCATCTTTCATACAATAATTCTAGGCTCGTGATCATGGCCTCGTTGTTTGGCTCTTCGGCCGCATACTGGAATCTAAGGCTCCGCTTTCCCACCTCGACTTGTATCAAGGCTTTGACTATGTAGACTAAGTAAAATAGGGTGGATCTGGTGCTAGACTATGAAGTCGTACGGTATACCCACAAGACTTCGGGCAGGATCTCCTTCCATTTCCCTTTCGTGCCAGACAACCTCTTTTTCAGGTTTTGAAATATAGTCTTGTTTGTTGATTTTATCTGCCCGTTCCCACTAGGGTGATAAGGCGTTGATAAAATCTTCTTGATCTTTGAAAAATTTATTCACCTTGCTACCGACAAATTGCTTCCCATTTTCGCAAATGATCTCAGCCGGTATTCCAAATCAACATATTATGTGGTCCCAAATGAAGTCAATGACTTGTTTTTCCCAGACCTTTTTGAATGCTTGAGCCTCGACCCATTTGGAAAAATAATCGGTCATGAATAGTATGAATTAAACTTTATCGGGTGCCCATGTCAGAGGGCCGATGATGTTCATTTGCCTCTTCATAAATAGCCACGGGGACAAACCAAGTGGAGCATTTCTCCCAGTTGATGAATCATCGAGGCGTGTCTTTGGCAATCGTCGCATTTCTACACGAAGTCCTTCACATATTTCTCCATTTCTGTCCAACAATAGCTGGCGCTAATTATTTTTCCAAACCAAAGATTCTGCCCCCGAATGGTTCCCACAAGTTCCTTCGTGAACTTCCCTCATGGCGTATTCGGTCTCTTCCGGTCCTAAGTATCGAGCTAGTGGGCCGTCGAAGGTTCTCCTGAACAATTCCCCTTCGACCAAGCTAAATCTGGCAGCCTAGGTACGTAAGGCTCTCGATTCTTTGAGATCTGAAGGCAATTTTTTGGTGTTCAAGTAGTCTATATATTTGTTCCTCCAATCCCAAGTTATACTCGTTGAGTTTACTTCAGCGTGGACCTCATCTATCACCGATTTCATTAGCTATACTACTGTTCCTGAACTGAATTCATCAACATTAACCAATGACCCCAAGTTAGCCAGTGCATTGGCCTCGTTGTTCTAATCTTGGGGTACGTGTTGTAGGTTCCGTTCCCTAAATCGATGCAAGGTCACCTGTAATTTGTCTAAATACCTTCGCATCTGTTCTTCCTTTACTTAGAACGTCCCATTAACTTGATTTACCACGGGGAGGGAGTCGTACTTAGATTTGATTACCTCGTCCCCAAGGCTTTTAGCCAATTCATGACCTGTAATCATGACCTCTTACTCGGCCATGATTACATTCCCCGTAGGTGGTTTCAATATGATCCGGAGCCCGGACCCCTTCGCATTTGAGGCACCGTCCGTGAAAAGGGTCCAGTTTCCCGAAGTGATCCCCGAGGTTAACAGTATTTCCCTTTCGACTTTGGGTACTAAGGCTAGCATAAAGCCGATGATGAAGTCTGTGAAAATCTGATATTTTATGGTGGTTCGGGGTCGATACTCGATATCGTACCCATTAATTTCCACGGCTTATTTGGCCAAATGGACCGAGAGCTCGGGCTTGTGCATGACATTCCTTAGCCGGTAAGAAGTAATGACACATATGACATGGCATTGAAAATACGGTTTTAGCTTCCTGGAGGTGCTTAGAAAAGTGAGCACTAATTTTTTCCAGGTGAGGATACCTTGATTCGGCCTCACCTAGAGTTTTACTGACATAGTAAATAGGGAATTGCGTACCTTCTTCCTCCCGAACTAAGACTCCACTTACCGCTACCTCGAAAACCGCCAAATAGAGGTACATCAATTCATCTGCCTTTAGAGTGTGCAGTAGGGGTGGACTCGATAGGTACCAATTGAGTTCTTCCAAATCTTGTTGGCATTCTGCTGTCCAAGATAAATTATTCTTCTTTATTAACAGTGAGAATAATCGATGGCTTTTGTCTGGCGATGTTGAGATGAAATGACCTAGGGTAGCTATTCGCTTGGTCAGTCTTTGGACGGCCTTGACATTGTCCACCACAGTGATGTCCTCTATGACTTTGATTTTGTCGGGGTTGATCTCGATTCCTCGATTGGATACCATGAATATGAAGAATTTTCCTAATCTGATCCCGAATACGCACTTCTTTGGTTTCAACTTCATATTGTATTTTTGTAGTACGTCGAAGGTCTCCTACAAATGTTTCAAATGGTCCTCTACTCGCAGGTACTTGACTAACATGTCATCAAGTTTTTGTTAGTATTGACCCAGATTTAGATGCTCAAGTCGAATTTGGAGAATTCCAAAAATAGATCTTGATCCAAATGTTCTTTCTTGATCTAGCTACAAGGGTGTGGCAGTAGGGAAAGATAAAATGTGGAACCTAATAGAAATTACTTGTTTTAAAATTTAGTTGGACAAAAAAATTTTTCAAGCGATTGTGTGATAACTGTTTCATAATGTTCCTCACCAATGATCCGAGGTTGAAGCATGGTTGACGTTGAATCTAAAGGATTTACTGCTGGATAGTTGGTGAGCCATGTGATGGGAAACCTTCACTCACGGTTCGGAGAGCACTGAATTAGAATGATAGGTTTACCACCACATCATTGCATGCAATGGTAGCTTTATAAACTTCTATTGATTTTCCTATCTATTCTTCGAACATCCAGTTTACTAGACGTTTATAGGTAGCACTAGTGTTCTTTAATCCAAACGCCATTACATTATAATAGTAGGTGCCAAATTTAGTGATGAAAGAAGTCATTTCTTGATCTCCTAGGTCATCGAAATTTAGTTGTACCCGGAATAGGCATCGAGAAAACTGAGTATCTCATGCCCGACCATCGGTCGATAATCCAATAGATGTTAGGCAACAAGAAAGAATCTTTAGGGCATGCCTTATTTAGATCTTTGTAACATACACACATTCTTAACTTATTCCTTTTTTAGGTACTACCAATACGTTAGCTAACCAGTCCAGATGTTTAACCGCCCGGATGGACCCTATTTTAAGGAGCTTGGATACCTCGTCCTTGATGAACGCATGCTTGACCTCGGACTACGGCCTCCTCTTCTACTTAAGCGGATGGAACTTTGGGTCTAAACTTAGTTTATGAGTGGTTACCTTCGGTGGGATCCCTATCATGTAAAGATGAGACCAAGCAAAATTAATCTATGTTAGCTTTAAGAAAATCAAATGAGTTTTTCCTGAGCTTAGGGTTTAACCCCGTGCCCCGGTATACCTTTCGATCCTGTAGGTTTTCAATTAGTCTGACTTGCGCTAACTCCTCAACCGTCGATTTGATGGCATCAGTGTCATCAGGAGCTGTGAACGATCTCGGGACTCCGTAATCTTCGTCCTTGTCTATTTTTCATTTCTCCGGTTAGATCGAGACCGGCATCAGTGATTGCTATTTAGTTTCTTCCTTGGCCGACTCTATGTTCCTTGCTACCGAAACTGTGAGCATCGAGATTACCTCGTTGACTGCAAACATCTCCTTTGTAGCTGACTACTCTCCGTAGACCATCTTGATTCCTTTCGGTGTACCGAATTTCAATGCCTGGTGCAAGGTCGAGGGTACCGCCCTCATGTTGTGAACCCACTACCTTATAAATAGAGCGTTATACCTTATGTCCCCTTTGATCACGTAAAAATTTGTCTCTTGGATTGTCCCGACGGTGTTCACCGGCAGGATTATCTCCCCTTTAGTGGTTTCACATGCCATGTTAAATCCGTTCAGCACTCGGATTTCCGACACTATTTGGTTATGTAACCCCAACTGCTCTACGACCCTCGATCTGATGATGTTGGCCGAGCTACCTGGATCAATCAACACATATTTTATGCAAGATTTATTGACAAACACAGATATTATCAGTGCATCATTGTAAGGTTGTACGATGCCCTCAGCATCCTCGTCGCTGAACGAATTGGTTCCCTCTGGGACGTAATCTCGGGTGCATATTTCCCTTGTGATAGATACTTTAGTGTGCTTTATCATTGGCCCTTGGGAGATATCGACCCCTCCAATGATCATGTTAATGATGTACTGAGGCTCCTTTTGTTCGGTTATTTTGTTGGCATCCCTATTCCTGAAGTGGTTTTTTGCTCGATCACTTAGAAATTCTCGGAGGTGCCCGTTATTGAACAACTAGGCAAGTTCTTCTCTCAATTGTCAGCAATACTCGTTCTTGTGGCCATGAGTGCCATGATACTTTCACATCAAGTTGGGGTCTTTTTCGATAGGGTCGGAATGCAATGGTTGAGGACACTTGGTTTCCTTGATGCGCCTGATGACTGATACGATGCTGGAATCATCAACGTTGAAGTTATACTCAAATAATCATAGATATTACCTACCCCCAAGCACCCTGTAAAAACCATTTTTGCTCATTAAACCTCGGCTACTGGGCCCTCGATCGTCACTCTTTTCATTCCTTGTGGGGTGACGCCCAGACCCATTCCCCTTCGGTCCACGTTGTATGGTTGGTGCCGATCCCAAAATGGCCTTGGCTCATGATCGACTACTCTCTTAGACCTGTCCTCAGCCTTTATGGGATAAACTGACCTAGAAGGGGCTCCAAGTTGGTCGTTCTCAACTCTGATCTTTTATGGGTACTTGTTGTGGATGTCGGCCCAAGTTACCGCCAAGTACTCTACCAAATTTTATTTTAGCCACTGTGAAGCTAAGGAGCTTCGGGGGTTAAGTTCTTGAGTGAATGCATGAACGACCCAATCATCTACAACCGAAGGCAGGTCCATTCATTCCATCTAGAACGTTGACATGAACTCACTGAGCATCTTGTTATCTCTTTGTTTGACCTTGAAAAGGTCCGATTTTCTGGTCCTGACCTTGATGGATCCGGCATGGGCCTTCACAAAATCATCTGCAAGTATACAAACGAGCTAATGGAATTTGGGGGTAAGTTGAGATACCATATCATTGCTCCTTTTGAAAATGTTTCTCCAAACCTCTTCGGTAACACTGACTCAATTTTATCATCTTCCAAGTCGTTCCCTTTGATAGCGCATGTGTAGGAGGTCACATGCTCATTCGGATCCGTGGTTCCGTTATATTTTGGGATATATCAGAGGTTCTCCTTGGATTTGATCAACCCTGGAAATGTATGTTCCCACCTTCTTGTCATTGGCCTCAATTTTCTTCTCACATGATTCCACCCACTTCTTTAATGGTTGAATCATTTCCATTATCTCGAGGTTGACCTCGGGCTCAACTTCACCCGGTGTCTCGTTGGTTTGTTCATTTCTTTAGGTACTTTCTCGGAATTTTTTGGGCTCGACCCTGCTAGGGGCGTGGCCTTGATTTTGTACCTGTGCTATCGCCACTTGTTGAGCCTGTAACATTTCGAAGATTAGCCGCAGTCTTACCCCATCACCTTTGCCTACATGCACTGTTGATCGGGGACCTCCGTGAACGTTTTTTTCGGGATGAGTTGGCAGATTGACGTTGATAGCCACCTATGAGTTGGCATTGAGTGAATTGGCAACTAGGACTTCATTGGGATCAGCAGGGGGCACCTCATTGCTAGGCATCACATTATTGTTTTCTCCATGATGGCCAGACTCAGCATCAACGTTCAAGTGGACAGACTGATAATTTGACATTTTTAAGCTGACTTGAAATTTAGACTTTAAAGAACAAGCGTAAAATAGAGTATGTTATGGACATTTGTATAAAACCACCACTATTATCCTTATTCCCACGGTGGACGCCAAACTATTTACCCTTAAAGAGGATAACTATTAAATTTGTATGCGGTTTTAAGGATATGAGGATTGATTCGATACAAATAACCAAGAATATTAGATAAATGAGTTAAAGACAAAATGAATAATCAAACCAAATGTAATACTACGGCCCAACTCGAATTTAGGCTGAACAATAATTTTGCCCTCGATCAGACCCTTAGTTCGAAGCCAATTGTGAATGAAGAACAAATAATAAAATGAGAATGTTACAATAGCTGGAAAGTAGAAAAATGAATTTGTATTGCCTTGGTTTACGTGTTACAATATGTGTTATCAAAGAAAATCTTCCGTCTTATATAATAGGAGAGTTTCACCCCTAGTACAAATCTAAAAAAGGTAAAAATCTTCCTTTCTCATTAATTACTAAACCGTAACCGCCATCGAGCAAGATCTGCACGGCCCTCTATCTGTCATGTATAACCATTCGTTGTGCTTTCTGAAATCTTAGAACTCGTTCCGAGTACTGGTGCATCATTTTATCAGGTCCGATGGAAAGTACTTCATTTATTTTTCACGGACCTCGGTACAAAAAGTTCTCTGCATCGATTTTGATCTTGCATATTCATGTCCTCACTTCATTTCATTCAATGGGAAATTAGGGTGTGCGTTATCCCCAATTTCGCCTGTATACACTTTTAAGTTGCAAATTGCATCTCTAATAGATTTAATTAAGTGGTTAAGAGAATAAAATGACTTCGTTCCCCCGACGAGAGCACGTGTTGTTATCCCAAAGTTTAAGCTTTTGGAGATGGAAAAATTTTTAAAAAAGGAGAAGAATTATGGTTGTCTAATTAATAACTAATAGTATCTGCTATCAGTCCATGAGTCATGACTATTGAGGCAGAAAGCAAAAGACAACAGAGAAATTACATAATCCCCGAGGTGGAGTACAATTAATATGGCAAAAATAATACTTCAGCAATTTTTAGCTATAATATTGAACTTAATTTTTGAGCGTTTTGCCAGTTATGGCTCCCTTTTGACAATCAACTTTCATTTTCGATACTGTTAGAATTGCAATAACATTAGATCAAATCAGAGAAAAAATAATAATTTTATATTTTTATGTGATAGCTGCCTGATGCCACTAATTTTTTAACCTCCAAAGCTTGTGGTGAGTTTACCTTTTGTCATGGCGTAATTATAATTGTTACACCCCACATTATTCCCCCATATATGCAGTTAAGGATTAACAAAGTTTTGGTACCACCAATCATCTAGAGGCACGTTACCGGATAGAGAGGCAATTTCATATGGCCAAATTGCGCCAGCTGTCCCATCAGATGCAATGGCCGGTGCGGGGCAACCTGTTTAGCATTTGGGGCGGCAGAATTTTTTAGGCTAGTCGCTAGGTATAAAAAAGGTAGTGTAACTCTCCTCTATTTCATTCTAAGAGATATCACCAATTTTTAGTTCACCCAAAATGCTTTTAAACCTTCTCTAGAATTGCCAAAAAGTCTAAGGCTAAATTAAAGGCGAACCTCGTAGGATCTAGCATAAAGAAGCTGGAAATTGTCATTGTAATATCAGTTATCTTATTATATTGATCTTTGAAGATTCATTGGAGGTGGAGTTAGTCATCATAGAAGCATAAGGACTCAAAAAGGGTAACTAGTTCCTCAAAAAGATATGCAAGGCAACCTTCTTTCTTGCCTTGATTTGGTGTAAGCGTCTCTCTCTAAAGGATTTCTGCATGTGTTATAAGATTGGTTTGTTCTAAGCCTTATCAATAACATTATTCATGTCCTTGTACATCCTTGATGGTAGCACTCCCTTCAAAGTTTTAGATGTTCCTAGGTAGTATCCTGAGGTCGAAAATATGATTCGTTCATAGTTTAATAGAAACAATCTCAAAGAGAAGCATTGTGTGTGTATATATATATATATATATATGTGTGTGTGTGTGTATAATAAGTATGCATATAAGGTGGCACTTCAGAGATTCAGGTTGACTCTATGTCTTTAATTATGTTGACTTACTGTTATGTTTCAGTTCGGCCTTACATACTCAGTACATTATTCGTACTGGCGTCCTTTTGTTGTATGTCGTCTGACCCGACCTTAGACTCTTTCTTCCTGACCTATTTGACTCTCTGACCATAGTTATTTAGGTGTTATTCCGAGATCAAATTATTGATCAAGGCTGCTTGAACTTTCAAACCTAGCCAGGTCTTGGAATCGAGCTAGGAGCAGCTATTGAATCTAGTGATGGCGGTGTGATATTGCCAGGAGAAAGGGAAAGAAAGTGTAAAACTTTGGTCAGGCTATTGTTGCAGTTTCTCATTCAGCAGATCATCTAATTTTTTTTCTTGAGCCTTTTAGAGGGCTTTCAGATAGTTTTGTATCGGTTATCGATAAAGGAAGCATATGCCTCTAACTCAATTCATTTCATATATGGTAATGGTAGGTACGCCGATACCCCTTTTTTGGTTCAACCAAAGTAGGCTCGTGCTCGAGTTCACTTGTGAAAGGAAGGTTATAGCAGGGGACCTTTTCTCAAAAAAAATAAAATTCTTGCAACTATGAAAACCACAACACAAGCACCCCCTTTTCATTCATTCTATCTAAGAAAAAAATTCAGCATAGACCACGACCGATGTGAGGTTACCCAGTCCTCTCGAGACTGACTGCGCCGCGTTCTGTTGAGGCCGGGTATAATCGAGAACTCTTGAGGCTAGGTAAAACCGAGTGCTATATGAGGCTGGGTATGGAGTGATGAAATATGAGATATTACCGATCCCTAGTATGGGGTAGGTACGATCGAATCTTTTTAAGACCGGATACACTGAGTTCTGTTGAGACCAGGTACAACCGAGATCTTCTATGTCCTACGACCGAGACCTCTTCGAGGCCGAGTACGATGTGATATAATATGATAAGATATGCCCCAAAGACCGGTTGAATAATACTATATTATGTATTTTATGCATAACCCCAATGTGTAGCCTTAAGTTTACAAAACTTGCATGCATTCATGATTCATGGTTAACACAGTGTACGCCCCTGGTGGCTTGTCTTCGGTATTCAGGTTGAATTTATGTATTTTCACCTCTTATGTTATGTCCATAATTTATGTATCTTATCGGTCTTACATACTCAGTACATTTTTCGTACTGAAGCCCTTTTATTTTGGGCATAGTGTTCATTCCCACAGGTGCAGATAGACCTAGTGACTTCCCTCCACAGTACAGTATTCATTTTAACTGTTGATTGACGCATTCCACTCCTCCGGAGTAGTTGTTTGGGAGTCAATAAGTACTGAATAATACGCTCTAATCCTTTTGGGTCCAGTGGGGCCTTGTCTCGCCCAAGATATGTAAATATGTATTTCTCTTTGGTACTCTTAGAGGCTTGCAGACTAGTGTTCGGGTGTATGTAAAATCTGGTTGTAACCCTGTTGGCAACTGTTGTACATGTGTATATGTATGTATATCAAATGTTGAGATTTCTCCCACAGTCAGTTATGATCATTTGAATGTTTACTCGCAGGCCTTATTGGCCTAGATTTTATGTTGTGAGGTCTTAGTATGGATGTCGGTTCGCATGGGCCTTCCGGTGTTGTGTGGAAGTCGTACCTCCCAAGGTTCGGGTGTGACAAACTTGGTATCAGAGCAGATATATCCTAGGGAGTCTGCAAGCCGTATCTAATATAGTCTTGTTTATGGGTATGGCATATACCATACTTATAAGTAGAAGGCTACATGATATTTAGGATGGATATCTTTCTTTCTGATCTAGATAGTGCAATAGAGCTGAGTCATAAGTATTCACTTCTAATTCTCATCTTATTTATGATTATAGCAATGCCTACCACGAGATGTCAGGCAATTCCTTAGGGATTGAATGAAGAAGCAGGAGAAGGTAGCAGTCAAGTGACACCTGCCCCTATGGGTCAACATGAACCTCGCGTTGAGGTTGTACTCAGGTTTCGGGGACATCAACATTGCCCCTAAAATGGCAAAGGGAAACTAATGTAACTCCTATTCCTCCCCTAGTTACTTCTGAACAAGACTTAGATATGAGAAGTGTAGTACATCTATTGACTCAGTTAGTGGCCTCTCAGGCCCGACGACAGGACCCTAGTACTTCAGATAGAGCAGCCAGTGCAAGAGTTCGAGATTTTATTAATTTGGACCCCCTAGAATTTACTAAAACAGATCCAAACCAAGATTCTAAGAATTTCCTAGATCAGATGCAGGAAAACTTACGAGTTATGCATGCCACAGATACTGAGTCTATAGAGCTCGCCTCTTGTAGGTTGGGAGATATTGCTTTCACTTGGTAAGAGATTTGGGAACAATCTAGGAGAATTATTGCATCACCCGTATAATGGGAGAAGTTTTCTGAGGCATTTTTACAGCAATATTTGCCTATTGAGCTCCGCCAAGCCAAACAAAATAGATTCTTACATTTGGAGCAGGGTAACATGAGTTTTCGGGATATAGTATGCAATTTAACTCCTTGGCTAAGTATGCCTCTTCGGTTGTGGCAGAGATGAGTGATAGAGTACATCGATTTGTGGGAGGTTTGGGACCACCTTTGATTAACAAATGTACCACTGCTTCTCTGAGTCCGAAAATGAATATTTCTCGTATTCAAGCCTATGTGCAAAACTTTGAGGATTGTAAGAGGAAACAACGAGCCGGTCGGGAGCATGACTGGCGCCAATATAAGAGAGCCCAGTTTGCAGCCGATATGGGAGAGTCTCAAGGTGAGTTTAGACCTTCTTTTCCCCGGCATCCATCTTATCTGGTCACTAATGAGATGTCACAGTCCCAAAGTCAGTGCCACGATCGGATCACCAATTCTGGTCAGGGTCTAAATCCCTGAGGATAGAGCTTACAATGTGGTGGAGACCCTAGTAAGATAAGGCCCTTAGTACTACATTGTGGCCGATGTGGTAGAAATCATTTTGGGCATGCACTTTTCCCAATGAGAAATGTGGGTAACATGGTTGTGCCAACGGGATTGGTATGAACATCTTCATCATCAACACGCCCTCATGAGCAAAGCATGCAACTGCTGATAGGGAAAGTAGAGGTGGAGTGTCTAACTCGGGTGGACAACAACAGAATCGCATCTATGCATTGTCAGGCCGACGGAACCTAGAGTCATCATCGGATGTGTTCACAGGTACGCTATTTGTATTTTCCATTAACATGTATGCTTTTATAGATCCAGGTTCCATTTTTTTGTACATTTCTCCATTTGTTGCTGATAAATGTGGTAAAGAACCTAAATTGTTATGACAACTATTTGAAGTGTTCATACCCATGGGCGAGTCCGTGGTAGTTAGATGGGTGTATAGGGGTTGCGATGTGATGCTTTTTGATCATCATATCTTAGCTGATTTGAATGAATTAAAAATGGTAGAATTTGATATTATTATAGCTATAGATTGGATGGCCTCTCGTTATGCTACTATGGATTGTTGGAAGAAGGTTATTCGCTTTAACTTTCCAAGAGAGAATGTTATTGAATGGAAGGGCGATATTGCAACACCAAAAGGGGAATTTATTTCTTACCTTAAGGCTCGAAAGATGATCACAAAAGGATGTTTCTATCATTTGGTGCGGGTGCGAGTGCAGGATACGGAGGCAAAGCCTCCATCCCTTCAATCAGTTCTGGTTGCTAGTGTATTTCCTGATGTGTTCCCTGATGAGCTCCTGAGTATCACACTTGACATCAATGTACCAGCCGATACGCAACCAATATCTATCTTGATGGATCCTGCCGGGTTGAAGGAACTGAAAGATCAGCTGAAGGATCTCTTAGATAAAGACTTTATTTGACCCAACACTTCTCCGTAGGGATCCCCAAAGTTATTTGTTCGAAAGAAAAATGGTTCATTGAGGATGTGTATTGATTACCAACATCTGAATAAGGTAACCATTAAGAACAAGCATCCGCTTCTGAGGATCGATGATTTTTTGACCAATTAAAAAGAACTAAGTATTTCTTGAAGATCGAGGTCAGATCTGGGTATTATCGGCGAAGGATTAAGGAAGAAGATTCCAAAGACAACCTCTCAGACCAGATATGGCCATGATGAGTTTCCTGTTATGTCTTTTGGCCTGATCAATGCACCAATAGTTTTTATGGACTTGATGAATCGGGTGTTTAAGTCATTTTTGGATATCTTTATGATCATGTTCATAGATGATATTTTGGTATATTCATGATCAGAAGCCAAGCACACATAACACTTGCGAATGGTTTTACGTACGCTCCAGGATCATAAGTTGTACGCTAAATTTTCTAAATGCGAGTACTGGTTGGACTTGGTGGCTTTTTTTTTGGGTATGTAGTATTGGGTGAGGGAATCAAAGTTGACCATCAAAAGATCGAAGCAGTTAAAAACTAGCCAAGGCCCACAACGCCTATGGAGGTACACAGCTTCTTCGGCTTAGCCGGTTACTACTGAAAGTTTGTGGAAAACTTCTCATCCATAGACGCTCCGTTAATTATGTTCACACATATAATAACAACAACAATAACAAACCCAGCATAATCCCACAAGTGGGGTCTAGGGAGAGTATTGTGTATACAGACCTTACCCCTACCTTCAAGAAGGCAGAGAGGCTATTTCCGGAAGACGTTTGACTTAGGATACATAAAAGGAAGAGCAAAAACAACAATACAAATTAGAAATACAAAGAAAAATGCAAAACTAAATACACTAGGTGATGCAATCAGAGAGCCGACACGAAAGCAACAACAAGTAATCATAGAAGTCAAAGATACTAGAATACACAAATAACACTAGAACATGTACTAAATCTATTGTTACAGACAAGGATAATGCTCAGCTACCTGCCCTAATCCTCTACCTTGATTTTATACCTCCACACCTTCTTATCCATGGTCAAGTCCTAAGTAAGCTGAAGCAATGCCATATCTTGCCTAATCACCTCTCCCCAATACTTCTTCAGCCTGCCTCTACCTCTCCTTAGGCCCTCCAGGGGCAACCTCTCACACCTTCTCACCGGTGTATCTGTGCCTCTCCTCTTCACATGCCCAAACCATCTAAGTCTTACCTCCCGCATCTTGTTTTCCACAGGGGCCACGCCCACCTTGTCCCAAATAACTTCATTTCTAATTCTATCTAACCTTTTGTTGCACCCTATTTTGCACTAGTCAAAATAAGATTCAACTTGTAGTTTCTCTGTTGTTGATGAAAGAGAGCCGCCACCTACTATTTAAAGGTATACTTGGGTACCTGTTTAATTACTAAAGGTTGTGTTCTTTACAAGTCTGCTAACTGGTGAGATTATGAGTAAGGGTTCTTGTTCTTCTAAGGGGAAGGTGTTAGGCACCCCTTAAAATCTACCTGAGATAGCTCCATGGGACTTAGACTAGATTTGGGACTAATTGTTTGTACTATACCTTAACTAGTGTTCAAAGAGTGTAGCTTACCATATACTAGGAGATAATATCTATAAAGGAAGAGCATGGTTTAAAGAAGATGAATTTTAAATAAGAGTTTTGAGGAAAATAACGTTAGTGTATTTAAGCTTGAAAAGAACTTTGAAAGATGAAACGTTTGTTATGAAAGTTTTTTAAAAGAAGCTAAGTTAATGCACTTTGTTTCCCAAAGAATTGAGGTTCATATTATTCAAATGAGGTGAAAGTGTTAAGAAAAATGATCTGAAGATGTACCTTGGTTTTAAATAGAAAACCGTTTGAAATCTACCTGAGGTAACTCCATAGGATATATACTAGATTTAGGACTAATTGTTTGTACTATGCCTTAACAACTGTTTGAAGAGTGTAGCTCACCATATACTAGGGGATAATATCTATAAAGGAAGAGCATGGTTTAAATAAGATAAATTTTAAAGAAGAGTTATGTAAGAAAATAACGTTAGTGTGTGTAAGCTTGAAAATAACTTTGAAAGATGTAACATTTGTTATGAAAGTGTTTTAAAAGAAGCTAAGTTAATGCACTTTGTTTCCCAAAGCATAGTGGTTCATATTATTCTAATGAGGTGAAAGTGTTACGAAAAATTATCCTAAGATGTACCTTGATTGTAAATTGAAAACCGTTTGAAAGTCTTTGTGTTTGGGGCATCACTTAATCTTTTCGAAATAGCTGATTCCCTTTTAGAAAGATTAAACTTGCAACTCGGTTCTGATTTTTCATTTTGAAAGAGGGGCTTCCACCTCTGTTTAGCATTTGAGGCTTCAAAATCTTTAAGAGAAGAGTTAGCAAAGCATAGTAAACTAATGGCAGCTCACGATTAGCGGATATAGAATTAATTGCTAACTAATACCTCTTTTAATCCTGGGTACTTTAAGGCTTGCCTAAACTATTTATACGAGTTAAAAGATAAAGTAAAAATTTTAATCGAATATATAATTATCATATACATATGAGAAAAAACAACACGAACACAGTAAAGAGTAACAACAGAGATGAAACCGTAAAAATAATGAAAGCAGTAAATGAAGGAACGAAAGGAAAGAATGGACTCTAGGGGATTTTGGCCTCAAAGAGGCAGGCCAATGGTACGCGGGACAGCTGACTCTAAGACTTCTGAGACATAGTAGGGCTGGACTTGGGCCTGAGTTCTTAAAGAACTCAGCAGACCAAATCATTGTACATGTTCAAAAAAAAAGAAAAGAGAAGGTCATTAGAATAACATTACTATATACATATCCATATATATGAAATTCACAAGCAAAGAATAAAGGAAAAGATCACTGACAATATTTAAATACTAAGGAAGTCATACTAATGTCGAGGTTATGTATAGTAAATGATCCACATTGAACACCTTTCGTTGTCATTAAACACCAAAGCCAAAGAGAGTAATAAGTGTCAAATGAATTAAAGGCTAATAAGGGAATTCTACTCAAGGCCGATGCCCCCTTTGAATTCCCTGACACTTCAAAGTTCTCAAGGGTTTCAAGGCCTAGGGCAATTCTTGTACCGGGGAGAGCAGCCCAACCTAGAGTTAAACTCTACTCCCAAATACCTCTAACCACTAACAACTCATTCTTCCCTATAGGTTTGAAGGCCAATGAGGCCGTTTCAATGTAGACCAACTACCATAGCAATACCATACCACAGAAGTACATACCCTTCTTATGAAGACCAAACAGAATACCATAGGGGCAAGAAGCAGTTTATGTATATACCATTACAACCATATTCAGAACTAAGCAAATGATTAACACATTAGACAATTCCTTAAGAAAAATGAGTTTCAAGCCTACTTATCCTGCTACTGTTAAGGGACCATATACTTGATACCAAACACCCTAAATGCAGAAAGAATATAGTTCTAGTGTGTAATAACTCATAAGTGTGTTTGTCTTAAACTCATAAGTGTGTTTGTCTTAACAACACTCAATTATATTAATCACATGTTGATTAGGCTTTGCCCCTTTAGTATACACAGGTTAACAATGCTAATTGAGAATTCTGAAAAAGTGTTAACAGGGGTGTAGACTATCAATTGCAACTAGATATCTGAGGGAATCAGGAGATGGTTGGTTAACAATCACAACTGAAATCCATGAAGGGTTATAACCACATTACAAGTTCATCACTAAACTTGATGCTTTATAAAAAATGCTAATACAGACATAATTCAAACAACTTTAATGAAAAATACATATCAATGACTTCAATTATAAGGGACAGGATAACAACTTCAAATAGGACATTTAAGAAGTATTGACAGAAGTCCAAAAGTAGTAACCATAATCAGAACTCCCCCGATGCTACCATAACTCTCAAACTATCATCAGGATTTCTGAAGCAATGACAGGATCACATATTTTATCTTAGAACATCACTTAATAGGATCATAAATTAGCAACTGTGATTAAAACTTCTAAAGATATCAGCAAGACCACAAATTCATAAATCCATTTGGAGCTCCTAACAGTACCTAGTAGGATTTCAAAACCATCAGGCCTATTAAACCTTAAGAAGTAATGACATGTCCACTTTTGAGAGGTTTTTACTTCAAACTAATTCCATTAAAATAAGGCAAAATGATCTCTCAACCACCTAAATTTGTACTGATTTTCAAGCCGGTAAATACACTTACGGATTTTCCATTTGGATACTTATACTTCACAAAATAGTTATTAATAAACACCTCCGATTGGGCGTGTTCTGCAATTGCCATGACGTAGATAACATGTCATACGCTTAGCTTGTTGTTGTTTGACACATATAATTTGTGAGTCCCAACTTTTTAATCTATAACATTTATTTTTTCTTTTTTTTTTGTTTCTCTTTCTTCTTCATAGGTTAAGACCAGTTCCCCATCACTAATACCATTCCACCGGACTAATCACCAAAAAAAGTTTCTCACGTGCCATATTTCTTCTTCAAAATACCAACTTTGTTTTTCTTTCATTATTTTTATTAAGACTATTGCTAAGAGACTTTCAAAATACATCACTTTCAGATCAAATCAAACTCCACCCATCCGACAACAGAAATCCATTTCCCATCTCCTCCCGTTTTACAAAGAATCCATCACTTTATCAGAGAGATATTTTTCACTTCAAATGGTTGGAGCCTAATTGATTGATTCGAAGAATCTGACCCAATAAATAGGAAATCAAATTCTTTACTACCGATTAGACCCAATTCTCAAAAAGTCGATTATTTTTTCTTCGGCAACTTCTCAAGTGATTTGCTTCCCATAAAGTTGTGGGTTATCTTTTATATCTTTTTCCTCTTCTCTAAATTATTATACTCAGTAGAAGTAGAAAAAGCCCTAAATTTGTTTTAAATAGAGAACAATAAGGAAAAGAAATAAAGAGGGAAAGTAGATAGGGGAGATGGGGGTTGGAACGTGAAAAACACAAGGATAAGAAACGAAAAGTAATGGGAGGAGAAGGGGACGGAGGGGCTGGGAAGAACTGAAGAAGTGTTTGGGTTTGCTTTTTTATTTATTTATTATTCTTTTATCTTTTTATTATTAATATATTCTTAATACTTTTTCTAACAAAACTAACATACTCACACGCCTTTTAAGCGTGAGTTGCACGTACTTTGGTCATGTCAGCCGTATTGCCTCTACATAGGCATGGTCAACAGTCAAAGACACTTATTAGTAATTGTTTTGTAAAGTATAAGTATCAAAATAATAAACACGTAAGTTTATTTACCGGCTTAAAAAATCAGTGAAAGTTTAAGTGGCTGAGAGGCCATTTTGGCTTAAAATAAAGCAGGCAGTTATATCCAAGAAGTAGCAACAAAGAGTTTCTTTGGAGTTCATAAGTTGAGTCTAGTATACTTAAGAAAACTCAGTGAAGTTTCAAGACAATGTTGGCATATGTATAGTCTTGAAGATCAAACAGAGACACAACTGAACACAAGATCACAAACATACACATGGGGGAACTTAGTTGAGATCATCATAGAAGTTCTATTGACAGTGTCATCAAATGAGGTAAAAAAGGGATAAAGATATCATCACATTAAAAGAAACATGCTGAGTATGTTTGGTTTTTTTTAGATACAAAGGAGACTTGGAAGTAGTGTTCTAAATAACAAATGTGTTAGAACAACTTAAGTATATTTCAACAACTTTTATAACTTAGGTTCAATACAAAGCAATCTCAGAATCACACACAAATGTAGCATGAGGATCCAACTAGCTCAAGATATACCTACATGAATAGTCATGAGTTCAATCAAGTAGTCGACAGAATCACAGATACATATTAAAGAGATAAGAATAGATTAAGAGGCTATAAGATGATTTGGAGTTCCACTGGTCGTTTTGTGCCTATACTTGGATACTTGGCCCGCTAATGAGTTTGATATCCCTCACAGCGTTGTAGTTTTGTTTGATACTTAGAAAGACTTATGCGTTGCGATATTTGTTCCTGCAAAAAAGAATACATGCATACCCATATATTGTAATGCAGAATATATTATGATGTCATGTAAATGATGCATAAATGATGGTGCATGGCTGCCGCCGAGCCATTATGATGGATACTTGAACTTGACTCGATTTGTTAGTTGGGCTGTGTACCGTTCCACAGCCGTCGGAGCATTGAAAAGTGTCTCCGCTTATTAGGAGAGCTTTGCACTGAGAAAATGTCTCCGATTGTTTTGAGAGCTTGGTTTGTGGAGTGCGTCTCTACTTGTTGGGACTGCTTTGCACTAAAATATAAAATAATCTCCACTTGGGAGTGATTGACTTAAATTGTAATCATGCCCGAAGCTGCATGAGAAAAATGTCAAAACATTCAAGATAATAGCAAAGGAAAGAAAACCATGACTAAGAGATACTCTTAGCTGGAAGCTAAGTTGCGGCCATCGATTGGCAGAACATCGACGACGGGGTGTGCGACTGTCTATTCTGGTCTCCGTTGCGATGGAGCAGCAGTGCGGATGGTTCCGTTGGCGGAATGAATAGTTTGATATATACAGGACTTCAATTGGTGAAGCTGACGGTTCATTTTATACAAGGTTCTCCGATTAGTTGAGCAGGCAGTTTGCTATGTACATTATGCCTTTTTCGCATCAGCGGTTTGACTCCGAGGTACCTGCAAAGGATTAACTTTAGTTGAACCAGAAAAATTCAAGTAATGGAGTACTATAAGGACATAATCCTGGGAAAGTGGTGGGTCCGTCATTTGCCTCAGTGTGGTCTCAGTGTTTCCTTGCTTCTTGTTGACCCTCCACTCAAATAAAAATTCTTAGTGGGAGTGGGGAAGTTGGTTTGTGTCGACCACCGTGTTGGTTTGCCCTGGATTTTGATATGGCTATGCCACGAGGTTCGGTAGGTGGAACTAATTAATATATTTTTAGAAAAACAATTTTGAAAAGCTTTGTTTTAATACAAGTGTCGTCGTTCCGGATTATGACATGCTACAAAAAGTTCTTCACACCTGAGCATCTTCTTTTGGAAACTCTGCCCCATTGATGTTGATCATTCGGGATACTTGACAACGTGGATGCTCACCGTTGTGACTACGTCCTAATTTGAACTAATGCATTACAAAGGTTTTTCCTAAGGTAATGACCGAACCCTTCAAGGTTTTCTACATATCCAAAATGGAATCAGGTCCGAACGTAGTTCATGGATGATGATTAAATATGATGAAGATGATCGAGCCTGACTCAGTCAGCCTGCATATCCAAATGGAATCAGGTCAAGATGCAATTCAATTACCATAGATGCAAAATAATAGGATTAAGAATGAAATGGCCAAATCTGACTCAGACTGCCTACGTATCCAAATGGAATCAGTCTAGGACGTAGTTCAATTATAAAATATGACTAAACCCGATGAGGATTTTCTATGTATTCCTTTTTAAGGAAATCAAGCTGGCGTAGTTCCAGAGCAACATACAAAGATGTTTGGATTTTCAATTACAAAAGAAAGGAGGGAGAGAAATCGAACCCTATGTAGATTGCCTACGTATCCCTTCGTGGGAAGTCAAGTTGAATGTAGTTCTGTTACAGAAAAAACCTAACTCTATTTGTCTTCAAACATAGCATCTCTTGATTGCGTCTGAGTTGATGAGCTTCGTGTTCATTCTTCAATCCATTTCTGCCAAGATTAGAGCTCCACCTGATAATACTCGGTGAACCATGTACGGACCTTGCCAATTTGGTGCAAACTTTCCTTTAGCTTCCTCCTGGTAGGGAAAGATCTTCTTCAGGGCTAACTGCCCTAGTGCGAACTGGCGAGGCTTCACCCTTTTGTTAAATGCACTGGCCATCTTGTTCTGATATAGTTGACCATGGTATACTGCGCCCATTCTCTTCTTGCAGATGAACATGAGTTTCTCTTCTATGACCACCCTTAAATATGGTATCACGACCTCTACGGGTATCACAACTTCAGTGTCGTATACTAACATGTACGACATTTCCCCAGTGGATGTTCTTATGGTGGTCCTATAACCCAATAAAGCAAAGGATAGTTTTTCGTGCCATTGCCTGTGATTGTCCACTATCTTTTGCATAATCCTCTTAATATTCTTGTGACTGCCGCGACTGCCCCATTCATTTGTGGTTTGTAGGTTGTGGAGTTGCGGTGGACGATTCTGAACTTCTCGCAGATTTCTCTTATGAGGTCGCTATTGAGGTTAGCGGCATTGTCAGTGGTGATCGACTCCGGTATTCCAAGTCGGCAGACGATGTTGTTTCAGACGAAATCCGCTACTACCATTTTCTGTGATGGCCTTGTAGGTAGATGTTTTGACCCATTTAGTGAAATAGTCAATGGCTACCAAGATGACGCGGTTCCCATTTGACACATCGGGCTCTATCGGTCCGATCATGTCCAAGCCCCGAGCAACAAATGACCAGGGTGAACCTATAACATTTAACTCATTTGGTGGAACCCGGATGAAATCCCCGTGAATCTGGCATTGGTGACCCTTATGTACTTAGCAGGTACTATCGCTTTCCATAGTAATCTAAAAGTATCCAGCTTTTAAGATCTTCTTGGATAATGTGAACCCATTCATGTGGGTCCACATATTCCTACATGTATTTCTTCCAATAACCTGGTTACTTCGGTGGCATCTACACATCTCAACAACCCAAGTCTGGGGTCCTCCTGTACAGGACTTCACCGTTAAGGAAAAAGTGATTCGCCAACATTTTGAGGGTTCGCTTCTGACTATTAGTAGCATTCTCCGGGTATTCTCTGGTTGCAAGGAATTTCTTTATGTCGTGATACCATGGTTTACCATCTGGCTATTTATCGCATGGAAGCAATAGACATGTTGATCCCTGATCTATACCTCGATAGGGTTGATGTAGTTCTTTTCTGGATGTTGAATCATAGATGATAGGGTTGTAAGGGCATCGACGAAATCGTTCTGAATCCTGGGGATGTGCTTGAACTCAATCTTTATGAAATTCTTGCATATTTTTTAATGAGTGCAGGTATGGAAGGATCTCAAAAATTTTGGTGGACCATTCCCCTTGGACTTGGTGTATCAATAGATCAAAATCCACCATGACCAAAAGTTCTTTAATGTTCACGTCGACTGCCATTCTGATCCTAAAGATGCACGCTTCATATTTAGCCATATTATTGTACAAGGGAATCTTATCTTAGCCGATGCTGGGTAATGCTGTCCGAATTCTAAAATTAGGACCGCCTCAATTTCTACTCCTTTGTAGTTTTCTCCTCCATCGAAAAACATTCTCTATCAAGGGTATGACTCTACAATATCATCTCTAGGAAATAATACCTCTTTGTCGAGAAAATATGCAGTGAGTGGCTCGTAATCCCCGTCCACTAGATTCTCTGCGAGGTAGTCAGCTAAAGCTTTCCCCCTTGATGGCCTTCTGAGTTATGTACACAATGTCAAATTCACTAAGGAGAATTTGCCATTTAGCTAGCTCTCCAATCGACTTCGGCTTCTGGAAGATATACTTGAGCGTTCCGAGCCAAGATATCAGATGTATAGTGTATTCTAACATGTAATGCCTTAATTTCTGGGCGATCAAAGTGAGAGAACAACAAGTGCATTCTACCAAAGTGTATTTGAACCTCGCATGGCATGAACTTCTTACTTAAGTATTAGATGGCCTGCTCATTTCTCCCAATTTTGTCATGCTATCCCAACACACAGTTGAAGGCGTTATCCAAGACTGACAGATATAGTAATAATGGTTTCCCAGGCTCGGGGGAACCAACACTTGTGGATTTGACAAATACTCCTTAATTCCGTCGAAGGCTTTCTGACACTTTTCTGTCTATTTTGTGGCAGCATCCTTTTTCAGCAACTTGAAAATGAGTTCACAGATTACCGTGGACTAGGTTATGAAATGACTAATGTAATTCAGTCTGCCCAGAAAACGCATCACATCTTTCTTACTCTTGGGTGGTGGCAATTCTTGAATGGCCTTGATTTTTGATGGGCCCAGTTCAATCCCTTTCCTGCTTACAATGAAGTTCAACAATTTCCAAGCAGGGACTCCGAATGCGCACTTTGCCGGATTCAATTTCAAATTGTACCTCCGTAGGTGCTCAAAATATTTTCTCAAATTGTCCAAGTGCTCTGAACTTTTTCGATACTTGATTATGATGTCATCCATATATACTTCAATATCCTTATAAATCATGTCGTGAAAGAGGGTTGTCATGGTCCTCATGTATGTGGTACCGACGTTCTTAAAACCGAATAACATGACCCTATAACAATAATTCCCCTAGGCGTGGTGAATGTTATCTTTTTTTTGCATCTTCTTCATGCATCAAGATCTGGTGGTATTCGTCAAAACAATCCACGAACAACTGTAGTTCATGCTTCGCGCAGTTGTTGCTGAGGATGTGGATATTTGGTAGAGGAAGTTGCCTTTTGAACTAGCTTTTTTGAGATCTTTGTAATCCACACATATACTGATCTTCCCATCTTTCTTGGGTACTGGGACGATATTTTCCAACCAGCTGAGATAATTGGCGACCCTTACCACATTCGCATATATCTGCTTGGTCAATTCCTCCTTTATCCTCAGACTCAAATTAGGCTTGAATATTTTGGGTTTCTGTTTGACTGGCAGTCTGGTAGGATCGGTGGTTAGTCAATGCAAGACAATGTCGGTACTTAATCCTGGCATGTCATCATATGACCATGCAAATACATCAATGTATTGTCGGAGGAGCTCAAGCAATTTTTCCTTCTGCTCGGCTTCTAGATGAATGCTAATTGTAGTTTATTTCATGTATTCTTCACTTCTGAGGTTGACCACTTCCATTCTTTGAGGTTAGGATTTTTCTCATTCTCCAAATGTCCGATCTCTTATGGGAGATTGTCTGGCATCATACTCTTGTCATACTCCTCGTAATCTGGATCATTGCGCTCGGCGGTTTTGTTATATGTCACAATCTTGGAACGCGAGTTTTTATCATTTTGATTACTGAAAAGAAAAGCAAAGTGTAAATGAAGCGGTAAATAAAGTTGCAATATTTAAGAAAATAATTCTTTTTATTTCATCGAAAGAGGAATGTCTAAGCGTTCAAAAGATGCAAATGACAAAAGGTACAGACACGTTACAATCCTTAATTGACCATGCACTTTCCAAAAAGAAAACTTTTACAGTTCCACACTACCAAGACTCCCGGCGAACTAAAGCTGGACTGGCGGTCCAGTTCCGCAGCTCTTCCCCTGGTTCGGCATCCCTGATGGTCGGTGTCTTGATGCTAGTACCTTCACAAAATTCTTCAATTATATTCATGAAAAACCTTCCCATTCTATCGATGATATTATATTCTGGTACTGAACTCTGACCTGTACTCGAAATATGCTCTGGCACAAAAATATTTTTTTCTGGAGCTACCGGTATGAGCTTTCCCCAGTGGAGGCTTATATCCTATGCCAACCTTTTCTTTCTGCCATTAGGTTCATTTGGCTCTGTGATCCCGTCCAACCTGGCTCCCAACTTTGTTCCCGGTCTGTATCCATATTTCATCATCTACCTCATATCCATCTTGGATCTATACGGTGACTACATTCCTAAGTTTTGTTCAGTCTCCTCTATTTTGGTGGTCTGCATGATTTCCACTATATGGAAAGCAACTCCGTCTAGCCATTCAAATAAACATGACATCATGCTCTAAATAAGCTGCTTGGTCCCATTCACCATGGACCACGATCTCCTGACATCCTCACTCAAATTTCTTGCATTGGTGTATAGTGGATGGGACGACCCCTGCCATGTGTATCCAAGGCCTTCCTAGCAGTAAGTTGTATGAAGAAGAAATATCCATTACTTGAAACCATATGGGAAATTCGACCGGCCTGATCTATAAAGCCAAATAAATTTCTCCAATAACATCCTTCTTCAAACCATCAAAAGCCCTTACCTTCACATGGTTTTCCATAACTTCCCACAAATGGATTCCTAACTCCTGCAAAGTAGAGAGCAGACAAATGTTGACTCCTGACCCCCCATCAACCAACACTCGGGACACCACTTTATCCCTATATTTGACAGTGTTGTGAAGATCTTTGTTGTGACTTACGCCTTCGACAAGAAGTTCGTCTCTCCTGAAAGTGATCATATTTGCTAGCGTTTCATTGGTGGTAATGCTTGACACACTTACCCTACTTAGTACTTTTATCAGGGCATCCTTATGACTGTCGGAACTCATTAGCAAGTCCATGATTGATATTTGTGTTGGAGTTTTCTTCAGTTTGTCCTCCACGGAGTACTCCTTGGTTGACATTCTCTTCCAGAACTCTGCGACTTTTGGGTCTATTACATTCCTTCTTTGAATCTGCTCTCTTCTTGAATTACCTCGATTTGAATCATCAGGAGCGTAGCATCTCCCTACCTAGTCATGCCGTGGGTTGTTGCGGAGTCTGTCATCTTGGCCTTCCAATTTTGTTGTTATGTCCATGGGATACCTGACTCTCTTTATCCCCTGTAGCAAAGGCAAGTTGTCGGTGATAAGTCTTAACCGTCATCGTAGGTATCACTTGCACTATAATCATTGGAGTGTTTTGAGGTGGAATCCTTGCGGCCTATGCATTTCCTATTGTGACAATCATTCCTTTCAGACCATAATCTCCATCCAATGTGATCATGTTAACCCCCTGTTTTGGTTATTTGGTAGTGGATTGCAATTCACATTGGATGGAGCCAGGGTGTACTAAATGGCATCAATGTTTCAATCTCATTTTTCATCTTAAAACAATCTTCAGTATCATTCCTGGGCACGTTTGAATGGTACACACACATTTTAGTTGCATCAAAATACTTAGAGGGATACTCAGGAACACTTCCTTCCACTGGATGTATCAATCCTGCTCTTCTCAATCATTCCAACAATTGGGCCATAGGATCAACAATCGGGGTATAATTTCTGGGACCCCTCTCTTCAAAATTTGGACGAGGACGTGGTGCATAAGTGGGTCAGTTTTGATGGGTAGCGGTTTGGACATGAGCATATGGTCATTGTGGGTTTGGGTTGTTGTGGGCTCGAGGAGGGTTGTATTGAGGTTCGGGGTGATAATATGGATGGGTGTTATAGACTAGAGCATAAGCGGGTAGTGGTGAATGGCTGTTTGGGGAATATGAAGTTTCCGTGATGTAGGTTAGGTTGATAGTAAGGGACGACTGCTGAGACCTCTTGTTTCTTCTTCTTTCTGCTACCGATCGACCTTGATTGGATTGCCTTGATGGCCACTTACAATGCAGCCATGAGTTGTACTTTACCAGAGTGTATACCTTCTTCTAAGAAATCTCCCATCTTGACTAGCTCAGAAAATTTCTGCCCCATCATTCCCATTATTTTTTCAAAGTATATCCTTTGCTGGGCCCTAATGAAATACTTGGTTAATTCAATGTCGTCCAGCAGAGGTTGTGCCCTAGCGGCTTTTGACCTCCACCGACGTGCATATTCTTGAAATGACTTGGATGGATTTTTCTATAAGTTTACCAGAGCGAATCTGTTGGGAGTGATCTCTCTGTTGAATCGAAAGAGATTCATGAAGTCATCGGCCATATCCTGCCGGGTTCTCCAATTTTGCATATCTTGTCGAGTATACCAGGTAAGTTCTTCTCCCGTCAAGCTCCTTATGAACAACTTTATTCTTAGCTTCTCGTTCCTTCCTACTCCAACTAACTTGTCACAATATTCCCTTAAATGTGCATGGGGATCACCTGTCCCATTGAAGATATCAAACTTTGGAGGCTTATACCCTACTGGCATATCTATATCCTGGTGGATACACAGGTCTTCATAGTCCAAACTTTCACTTCCCCTGGCGACTTGGAGGTTCTTCATTTGTTTTCTCAAGATTTGTAGCTGCTCAGATACTGACTTCTCTTCTTTATGCCTAGCTTACTTCTCTGTCTCGGCGTATTGGTCAATCTCATAAGGCACCTTGGCTGTGATATGAGCTGTAAAGGTAGGCTAAGAAATAGTATATACAGGAGGAACATATAGCTCATAGGCGATGGTATGTGCCACAAGTATGTGCTGATTTGGGTGAGTTATAAAAATGACTCTATTACGAGGAGGGGTGTGAGTTGCGTTGGTAGTGATAGGCGGGTTTTTTTGTATTTGAATGAACTGTGGTACGTAGGGACTGTGTATAGGGGGATTAGGTGGGTTTTCGGGGGTTACTAGAGGTATGACTTGAGTGGTGGGGACTGAAGTTGTGGTGTTGTTGTTTTGGCGTGATTTCAAAGAAAAGTGGCCAGGAATTGAATCCAAAGAAGGAAAGTAAGGTGGTTGAGGGAGCGTACTTTCCACAGCCAGATATGCTAGTTCCTTGATATGCTGTACTTCCTCCCTTAAATACTCCATATCCTAGGCCATCCCGACCACGTGTTCATCATTTCGGGTATCGTCCTTCTCTCCCGATCGTCCCGTGCTTTAAGCTATGGCTAGAGCATGTTCAATCGGGTTTTCTGTAGCAGACATCTTTCCCTTTGATCTTAGATTGTACGGTGGTTCTTCCACTTTAGGGTTGACACAAACCATCTTTTTCTTTTTTTTTTGCAGGGGGGGGGGGTAATAATAAAGTAAAAAACAAGAAAAAAGAAAAAGAAGTCAGTTTCTTCATTTATACAAGGAGGAAATCACACAGAGCAATTAATTCACGTATTCAGGCTAGCACATTTTCCTAGAATTCGTGGGACCTCTCATTGCCGGAGGTAGTCCTACATCGCAAATGTTTGACAAATAATTAGACTTAACACATTTGGATTCGAAGAAAGTTTGTTTTCATTGATAATGTTTGGACTATGATAAGAGGGAACACATGTTACATCATTGTTTCTAATATTCATAGAACTGCATGGCCTTAAACAACTTTCCCTTTAGGAAAGTAAGAAAACCAGGGATAAGGGTACAAAGTGGAAAAAAAGCGGAATCAACCAACTTCTAGTAACAATCCCCGGAATCATTCCCCATCTCTTCTTCTTCTTCTTCTTTTTCTTCTTCTTCTTCTTCTTCTGGTTCTTCATTCGGATCTTTTTCAAACTCCTCCTCCTCATCGTTGAACTCAGACTCCTCTCTTAGATCTACTTCCAACTCTGTCTTAGATTCTATCAGGGTGCATTCCACTAACCGGTCATCGTCTTCGGTAGATGGCAACATATTATCGATGGATCCTGGCCACTTAACGGTACATTAAGGTAGTCACCAGGTAATGTGGCAATATCTCATGGTAAATTTGCAAAGAAACTAGTGCGTCCTCCTGCCAGGCTATACTTTCTCTACTTGGTCGGGCTAGCTCATCTTCCTCATTGATCCAGACATAATACTTCGAAGTGCACCACGAGTTTTGACCCATTGACATTATGACCATATCGTTCCACTCTTCTTGGAGCTTTCTTATCATAGGGATTGGAATATGTCTGTTGTACTCATGCTCATATAGCGTTGTCCTCATCCATAAAGTCACATCCTGGATCATCTCGAACTGTCTAATAACCCGTATGGGTGAGTATGGTTGGATGCCTTCAAGTCCGATCAGCTCAGTGAAGTATTTCTGAGGAGTCATTAAGATTACCCTCCTTCCTAACCATGACAGCTTCTAATTGACCCATTCTCCACTTAGATTAGTTAGAGTTTTCCTCCACTCTTCTTGCCCATGTGGGGAGACCCAATGTCTCATCCTCTCGTTGTGGCTGCGGATCATGTTGCTGACGCTCACAAAGTAGTCGATGGTGGCCTCTCGCTGGAGAATGTTCTGTGGCCTAGATCTGAAGTAGTAAGTTATAACCCTTAAATAAATCATACCTCCATGCACATGCAAACAAATCCCTTAGAATCTCGGCTAGT
The DNA here is from genome assembly GCF_000715075.1 of Nicotiana tabacum. Classification (NCBI taxonomy): domain Eukaryota; kingdom Viridiplantae; phylum Streptophyta; class Magnoliopsida; order Solanales; family Solanaceae; genus Nicotiana; species Nicotiana tabacum. The sequence goes on from NC_134087.1 coordinate 134,272,692, forward strand.
ACCATTGGCACCAGAGTAGCTTGAAGGTTACCGTGGAAAGTTGCCAGAACTACGGGTAATAAGTTGATGTTGATCCGACCCTTTTTTTGCGAGAATACCAATAATCCCAATAGTGCTAATGAGAAAGTGATATGCCTGAGACTCTCTCACATTGCTTGATCACACTGAAACTCTCCCAAATACCACCCGTAGCTTTCACGATGTCCAAATCTACCCAACAGCTAGTCTGGGCTCACCCATCTGCCCTCTATATTTCTCAAACCTCAACTGCTTGCCAGACCCAAAGCATCCAAGAACCTGTAACCGCGCATAGTGACTGGTAGTATTGGTTTACTTCCTATGAATGGCAGCTCCGTGAAACTGGTAACTTCTTCCAATGTCGGTACTAACTTACAGTCAGCAAACTTGGACACCACCTTGGCCGTATCCCAAAACTCAATCAGTAGGCGAGTGAGCACCATGTCTACTCGGATGTTTAACAAAGCGGTCAGTGCCCCCAGGTGTGTCCGAATCTCGTCTCCGTGTTCCTGATAGATGTTCTTCCCCCACTGCTTCAATTTGTGTGGCTCCCATCACCATGTTAATATCAGGGTTGTTTTGGTTGATTTCTATTTGCTGAAGTGGGTACATAAAGGCTTTGATAAGTGTTTGCTTCAGATCATTAGATGTCTTGTCAGGTTTGTTCATCTTTCCACAGAAGTCTTATCGTTGGGTGCATGACCCGTTGAGATCAATATGGTTTTCCTAATTGTGTATCGATTCCAAGGACCGACTTACCTAAGGTTTATGCAGCATGACCTATTTTTGCTAGAGTTGAGTGTTTCCTACTTTTGAGTTAGACTAAAGACTGCGAGAAGTTATGTCAGTTGACCTGACAAAATCATTCTCTGAAACTAGAGAGTTTTGAAAAGAAGGTTCGAAGGGGGTAAAAGACAACCCTCGCATGCCATTGTGTGTGATAGTGTATGGCCAAAACTCGATAGGAAGGAACATGATGACAATATGTGTAAAGCAATAACAGATAAGGGTGTAGCAATAATAAGCATGATAATAGGCATAAAGAGCAAATAAAACAAGTAAGTATGTAATTGCGAATTTAACCACAATTAAAGCAATGTACAAACAAATTTAAATGTCGAATTCAATTTAAGTATGCTAAGGTCAGAACCTAATGTGATTCCCCAGCAGAGTCATCACGTTATTGCACCCTATTTTGCACTAGTCAAAACAAGATTCAACTTATGGTTTCTCTGTTGTTGATGAAAGAGAGTCGCTACCTAATATTTAAAGGTATACTACGGTACCTGTTGAATTACTAAAGGTTGTGTTCTTTACAAGTCTGCTAACCGGTGAGATTATGGGTAAGGGTTCTTGTTCTTCTAAGGGGAAGATGTTAGGCACCCCTTAAAATCTACCTGAGATAGCTCCATGGGACTTAGACTAGATTTGGGACTAATTGTTTGTACTATACCTTAACTAGTGTTCAAAGAGTGTAGCTTACCATATACTAGGAGATAATATCTATAAAGGAAGAGCATGGTTTAAAGAAGATGAATTTTAAATAAGAGTTTTGAGGAAAATAACGTTAGTGTATTTAAGCTTGAAAAGAACTTTGAAAGATGAAACGTTTGTTATGAAAGTTTTTTAAAAGAAGCTAAGTTAATGCACTTTGTTTCCCAAAGAATTGAGGTTCATATTATTCAAATGAGGTGAAAGTGTTAAGAAAAATGATCTGAAGATGTACCTTGGTTTTAAATAGAAAACCGTTTGAAATCTACCTGAGGTGACATCAGTTAATCTTTTTGAAATAGCTGATTCCCTTTTAGAAAGATTAAACTCGCAACTCCGTTCTGTTTTTCCTTTTGAAAGAAGGCCAGTTCTGAACTGACTCAATCTTCTTAGAATCCACTTTATTGCCCTAGGAAGATACAAAATGGCCCAAAAGGCAACCGAAGCCCAACCAGAACTCACATTTCGAAAGCTTGGCATAAAAACTAACGATTGTCCAGAAACTGAAGTACAATCCGGAGATGCTTCTCATGCTCCTCTCGACTGTGGGAGTAAACCAAAATACTTCAATGAAGATGATCATGATGGAATCTAGATAAGGCTTGAACACCCGGTTCATCAAAATCATAAAGGCTGCTGACGCATTAGTCAAGCCAAATAACATCACCAAAAAGTTGTAGTGACCATACCGAGTCCGAAAAGTTGTCTTAGGGACATCCGATGCCCTAATCTTCACCTGATGGTAGCCAGAGCTCACATCATTCTTGGAAAACACCTTGGCACCTTGAAGCTAGTAAAATAAGTCAGCAATCCTCGACAACAGATACTTGTTCTTGACAGTGATCTTGTCCAACTGCCGATAGTCTATGCACGTCGTCATCGACTCTTCCTTCTTATTCATAAACAACACTGGCATACCCCAAGGTGAGACATTAGGTCTAATGAATCCCTTGTCAAGAATATCGTGCAACTACTCCTTTAATTCTTTCAACTCAATTGGGGCCATATGGTATGGTGGAACACAAATAGGATGAGTGCCCGAAACAAATTCAATGAAAAAGTCGATATCATTGTCGGTGGCATGCCCGACAAGGCTGTAGGAAACACCATTGGATCTCACGCACAACCGAGACCGAATTCATGGAAGGAATGTCCGTACTAGAATTATGGATTTACACCAAATACACTAAAACACCCCTTCTCAACCATATGCTGAGCACATATGAAATAACCCTACCAGTGGAATGTCCAAGAGTCCTTAACTACTCCAATCGAGGCAACCCCGACATGGCTAACGCCACCATCTTAGCGTGACAATCTAGGATAGTGTGATATGGCGATAACCAATCTATGCCCAAAATCACATCAAAATCTACCATGTGAAGTAATAGAAGGTCAAAGCTTTGCATGATTTATCTCTTAAAAATGCGGCTATTCATGTAGCTTTATAAGATTAAATATCACTGGAAAACATGTCATGGGTATAACTTTTGGAAACAAAATCAGTCTTAATTGGAGTTATGTTTTTGAAACTCATTGGAGTATGTTAGTTCGCAATGACCAACCGTGTTGGTTTTGTTTCTTGAAAATCAACCTCGTAAACATCCTTTCAATTCTAACTTTTCAAAGAGGGGTCGTTTCGCTTTTTAGTCTGTCAAACTTAAGAGCTTTAAAAGAAAACTGGTTAGCAATAATAAAATGAAGTCTTGTATTTGTTAAGAAAAATAAGTGATCAAAGCATCGAAGTATTAAGGCGGACATGATTTTAAATTTGAATTCTATTTTGTTTACTTATGGGTTATGGTTTGCCTATGTTCCTAAAACAATCAGAATATACCAAAGGTTTCCAATAATGATGTTAGTATCAAATATATACATAGAATAAACGACTAGCTATATTGTGTTAAAGTGAGAAGTGGAAAGGAACTGGACTTTCGAAATTGGGCCAGTGGACCAGGCCCAACAGATCTACAAGTAGCGGCAAACTTCATTCAAATAAAGGTGTCCCATACTGCATTTGGGCCTGAGCTCCAAATAACTCGTGGTTGGATAAGGTTAAGATCCATTATGAGTGGAATCCTTGATGGACTTGAAATAGTGCAAAATTGTCATGTCTCTCAAAGTGATGAAATTTGTGTAAGGATTTGGGAAAAGTTAATTACAGTCACATTGAAGAGAAAGGCTGGTTCTCTCCATCTTCCAGTCTCCACTTAAATTTGTTAATTAGGATAACAATGTTTGTGTTCTCTAGATCTTATCTGCTCTCTTTCTTCTTTGTCTTCATTTTTCTTCCATCAAATTGCAGCTTGCATCAGCTATTAGGTTCCTTTTTCTTTTGGCTAATTAGTGGAGAGTTCTATAAAATCATCTAATTAGGTACCGAGAAAAAATAAAAATAACAATTAAAAATATATATAGTGTATTTAATATATATGGATGTATACTTTGAAAAAAATTCATTCAATTCGGTCATAGGCAGCGACAAATCGAGCTACAAAGCAGTAGGTGTGCTAGAGAAAAATTCTTGGAATAAGTTTATAAATATATATCACAATCACTTCAAGAATCAAGATACTAAACAATTTACTCCATCATTGTTACACTTATGGTTATAGCAGATTTTGATCATTTATTTTTCAAAGTGTCCAACTAAGTAAAACTTTGTGAACATATGTAATCCCTTGTTTGCTGCTTTTATGAGAGTTCTATATATTGTTGTTTAATTAAGAAGGGCAGTCTGAGAGAAAATCCATTTACCTGTCAATATCTTTACAAAAAGTATCTTCCAAATAATACCGCACTATCGGATTTAAACACGAAGTGATTTTAGTGGGCGATTGGACATAAGAATTGAAAAATTCCCCAAAGAAGAAAAAATTTTCAAGTAAAAATGATATTTGAAAAGCAGAGTCGTGTTTGGACATGAAGAAAATTTTGGGTTATTTTTGAAGTTTTGTGAGTGATCTGAGTGAAAATTTTGAAAAACAGTTTTTTGGAGTTTTTCAAATTTTCAAAAAATTCCTAAATTCATTTCCAAGTAAAAATTTAAAATTTTTTGGTAAAAAATTGATTTCGAAAAAGTGAATTTTTTGAAAAAAAATGATTTTTTTTTATGTCCAAACGGGCTTAATGAGGGTCAATTTCCGCCTTTAGCGTAGTAGCCTTTCCTTTCACAATTATAGATGTACTAATCATGCATAACTATGTCCCATAAAAAGCACTAAGCAATCGCTACAAATATAATCCAGTCTAATAGCCTGTCTGGCCAAGCTGCAAAAATTAGCTTATTTTGAGAAGTGCTTTTTTTCAAAAGTGCTTTTCTCAAAAGTACTTTTGGTGAGAAATAGTTTGTGTTTGGCTAATTAGTTTGAAATGCACTTCTGAGCAGCAATTAGTGTTTGGCCAAGCTTTAAAACACTGCTTTTAAGTGTATTTTTATCAAAAGTGCTTCTCAAAAAAGTGCTTTTGGAGAGAAGCTACTTTTTTCTGCTTCTCCTCAAAAATAATTTTTTTCCTTCCAAAAGCTTGGCCAAACACCTCAATTTTTAAAAGAACACTTTTGGCTAAAAAGAAGTTTGGCCAAAGAGGCTATAAGAGTTTGGAGTCAAATCCCACTGAAAAAGATTTAGCTACAACTATTCACTATCATTAAATAGACGAGTTCGAATAATATTCTGAGTAATAATGATTACAGTTTTTATTTCTAACTAAATAACTAATAAATATTACAGCAGTAAAATTACCAACTAAAGTTACTAAAGTTTGGGGCCAAGATTAGAAAAGCATAGCGTTATGATTTCCCCAATTGTTGGAATTTTTCACGCCACGTATTCTATAATTGCGCCTAATTATTCTCTACTGATCACGAGCACTCGAGTTATCGTAATTCTCTCTCGAGCGACTACAATAATGTACAAGTCGTATTCTCTCGAATTACGCTGGCTTGCACTTTCTCACCGCTCAGTATGATCACTTCAAAGCTTCATTATCTCTATTTCGCTTTTATACCTGCCGTATTGATCTCTTATATACCTTGAAAGTGACGATATTCAACAACAACCTAAATATGTACTCTTTCTCAAGCAATACATGATAAATAGGCACAATTAATTGAGAACTCTTTAATTAACTAAAATAAGCACATACTTGAGCAAGTAGGAAAATTCAAAGGCAAAATTATATTAGAATGTAACGAGAATTCATTCTCCAAAAGATTCAATAAAAATCTAAATAATAATTTAGCTATTCAAAGCATGCTAACAATTACGTTAATAATTGAAAGCATTAATGTACAAACTATGAAGAATTGGAAGACGAATGCATGTGATCTGGTGCGTACAATTGTTCTAGTCGTCTTGTGCCTCCAAAATAATGTCCAACCCTCTAAAAACAACTTTAAGGAGTATTTATACGTTAGGGTCGAATTGTCCAAGTCCAAAACCAACAAGAAGATCAACTTTTCTTGGATAGAGGGTATTAGCGTGAGGCATTGTAGGAGGCGTTGAACTCGGCGCCCTACGCCTCCCCTAGCGCTGTCTAAGGCATGATGGTTTCCTCACCCTCTAGCTTGGCTAGCACGGTTTAGAGAGCAGTACTTTCGTGGCCTTGTGTCCTGGTTCCTCCCGTACTCTATTTTAATGTCTTTGATGCCTTTTTATCCAATTTTCTTTCCACTTTATTCGCAAGTGAGCCTACATACAAAAATACCTTAATTAAGCACAAACATAATACAAATTGTTAATATAACAAACAAAACATAAGGTAAATGACGATATAAAGAACAACATTTTAGCCTCACATCATGTACTAAACAACAAGTTTTTGAAGAATTTCTTTTTTTTCTTGTGATAATTTATTTGAAGTATTCATAAAGAGTACATAGCCAAATAATTTTTAAACATGAAGTGCTTTGAGATGAGAGTTGCTGGAAAGGTTAAGAACGTGTAATCAGAGCTGTTTGCTAGGCTGGTTTCTTGTTAATCTAGGTACGATTAACATTGTGAACTGTGAGTTACAATTTGACCGAAGTATTCGTAATCTCGATGCCTCGACTTTCCATGGCCTTTTGAGTCTGATTGGCATCCGATGTTCCATGATTGAACTACTCCAAAGGGTTGTTTGATTTCTAGTATAACAAAACAATAATTCTTGTATTATATATTCTACATAACTACGGTATATTAAGTTGCACCATAAAATTATGCATCACTAATGTAATTTCTGCATAAGTGCAATATTTGGTTTTCATGATAAAATTCCGTACAATTAGTGCGTTATTTTTTCTATTAAATTATAAATATGTGTACGGTTAAAATCGGGCTAGAGTTTTCCCCGATTCCCCGATATAAAAACAGGAGGAAAGCATGGCCAGACATGATTATAATCGAGGCCCAAGAACCCTCATATTGAAACCCAAATGAACGAACGATGTATCTGAGATCGGGCACGGTGAAATAACGGACCCAGATCAAGTATAGCTTCTGGACTTCGGTAAATGCGAAGATTGGTTACACATGACGAGTAAGGGCCCGTAATATTTGCCCTCAATCAGATATTACAGCGCGAATCCCGTTTAGTATCAACTGTAGATCGACATTTACCGGAAAAAGAAGATTTTTACCTTATTTATACTTGTACTAGGACTGAAATTTTCCTACTATATAAAGGGGAAGGTTTTATTTATTCTAACACATTGTGACACGCTAATCAAAGTTTACTTTTGTCCTCTAGCTATTGTTTAAAGCATTATTCATCTGTGTTTTCTTTATTCGCGACCGAGCTTGTACCGAAGGTCCAATCGAGGACAAATTCTACCGTCCAATCCAAGATCAGGCTTGATCATCATATTGCGATTGGTTTGATCATTTATTTTGTCTTTAACTTATTTACTTGTTGTTCTCAATCATTCATATTGAATTAAATCACATATAATTTAAATCATGTACAAATTTAATTGTTACTCATTTTTAGGGTAAACAGTTTGGCGCCCACCGTGGGGCTAAGGATAATAGTAGTAATTTGATACGAATCTCCATAACACACCCTATTTTACGCTTGTTCTTTGAAATTTTGATTCAGGGTTAGCCTAAGGACGTCAAACTCTCAGTTTGCTCACTTGAACATTGACGCAGAGTGAAGCCATCACGGCGAGAACAATAACGTGATGCCGAGTAATGATGTGCCTCTTCTTGATCCCAATGGTGTCCCAGCCGCCAACCCGGTCGATGCTAACTCGTAGGTGGCCATCAACATAAGTTTACCAAGTGATCCCGAAAATAATGTTCGTGGGGAACCTCGACTAGTAGCTCGAGAAGCGCCCGAGGGTGAAGGTGATGTGGTAAGTCTACGGTTGATCTTTAAAATATTGATGGCTCAACAAGCAGCGATAGCATAGTTGTAGAACCAAATCCATGTCCTTAACAGGGCCGAACTCGAACAGTACCGGGAAATACTCAAAGGGACAAACAAGTTGCCTTGGAATCGGGTGAGCTCAGACCTGGGGAAACTTCTGAGGTGATGAAGATGCTCGAAGCATTGAAAAACCGGGTGGAGTCAGGCGAGAAAAAGATTAAGGCCAATAACAACAATGTGGAAACGTAAAACTCCAGGGTTGATCAGATCCCAGGAGTGCCTACAATATTGAAGGGACCAGACTCCAAAGAGTTTATTCAGTAGCCTTTTCCCCCGAGCACAGCATTGAAGCCAATTCTGAAGAGGTTTTGAATGCCCGACATTCCCAAGTATATTGGGACCACAGATCCAAATGTGCATGTAACCTCCTATACATGTGCGATCAAAGGGAACGACTTAGAAGATAACAAAATCGAGTCGGTGTTGCTAAAAAACTTTGGGGAAACTTTGTTCAAGGGAGCAATGATATAGTATCACAACTTGCCTCAAAATTCTATCGACTCGTTGTTATGCTTGCAGATGCTTTCCTGAAGGCCCATGTCAGGGACATCAAGGTAGAGACCAGGAAAGATCTAAGAGAACCATTGATCAGGAGCTGAGGATGGTAGAGATAGATATCAGTCATATACCGTAGATCGGAGGGGAAGCGGATCCGGGTACAACCCGATAGAGAATGACAAGAGGAATGATCGAGGACTGAGCAGTCAAGGACTGATGAGCAAGAACGAGTTTGACAGGTTGCTCGGGAGTAGGGAGGCACCAAGGTTATCAGAGTATAATTTCAACGTGGATGGTAAAAACATATTGTTAGCCAAAGGGTACATCAAAGAAACCAAATGGCCCCGACCGTTGCAGTCTGACACTGCCAAAGAGATCCTAATTTGATGTGTAAGTACCATGGCACTCACGGTCATAGGACCAAAGATTGATGGCAGTTAAGAGAAGAAGTTGCACGATTGTTCAACAATGTGGACCTCCGAGAGTTCCTAGGCGAGCGATCCAAAAACCACTTTAGAAATAGGGATGCCAACAAACAGGCCGAATAAGAGGAGCCTTAGCACGTAATCAACATGATCATTGGGGGAGCCGATGTTTCCCAAGGGATGATGATAAAACGGACTAACATTTCTATCATGAGGGAAAAATGCACCCGGGATTACGTCCCGAAAGGTTCTATCTCGTTCAACGACGAATATGCCGAGGACCTCATACAACCTCACAACAATACACTGGTAATATCTGTACTTATCAATAAATCTTGGGTTAAGCATGTGTTGATTGATCCAGGTAGCTCGACCAACATCATCAGATCGAGGGTCGTAGAACAACTAGGTTACATTATCAATACGTACCGATGGTCCGTTTATTGAATGGATTCAATATGGCGTGCGAGACTGCAAAAGGTGAGATAACTTTACCAGTAAACACATCTGAGACCACCCAAGAAACAAAGTTCTACGTGATTGAAGGGGATATGAGGTAAAACGCTTTATTCAAAAAGTCGTGGGTCCATAACATGAGGGTGGTGCCTTCGACCTTACACCAGGCGCTGAAATTTCCCACACCGGGAGGAGTCAAAATGATCTATGGAGAATAGTCGGCCATAAGAGAAATATTCGTTGTCGATAAAGTGATCCTGGTTCTTGCAGTTTCAACATCAAAAAGCGTGGAGCCGACCAAAAAAGAAGAAACTAAATAGCAATCAATGATGTCGGCCTCAGTCGAGCTGGAGAAACAAAAAGAGCACGGAGCGGACGATGAAGATGATTACAGAGTCCCGAGGTCATTTATAGCACCCGATGACACCGACGCCACCAAATCGACAATGGAGGAGTTGGAGCAAGTTATATTGATAAATCACCTACCGGATCTAAAGGTATACCTGGGCACAGGGTTAACTCTCAAGCTCAGAAAAAACTTATTAATTTTCTTAAAGCTAACGCCAATTGTTTTGCCTGGTCCTATCTAGCCATGACAAGGATCCCACTAGAGGTAACCACTCACAAGTTAAGCTTTGATCCGAAGTTCCATCCGATTAAGCAGAAGAGAAAACCACAGTCCGAGATAGGCGAGGTATCCAAACTTCTGAAATATGTTCCATCCGGGAAGTTAAATACCCGGATTGACATAATGGTAGTACCTAAAAAGGAAATAAACCGATGATGTGTGTATATTATAAGGATGTAAACAAGGCATGTCTAAAGGATCCTTTCCCTTTACCTAATATCGATCTAATTATCGACACGATAGCTGGACATGAGATACTCAATTTTCTCAACACTTACTCTGGGTACAACCAAATTCGGATGGACCGGACGATCAAGAAAAGACTTCTTTCATAACCAAGTTTAGCACCTACTGCTATAACTTAATGTCGTTTGGATTAAAGAATGCTGGTGTCACATACTAATGCCTAGTCAACCGGATGTTCGAAGAACAAATAGGAAAATCAATCAAAGTTTATATTGATGATATGTTGGTTAAGTCCCTGCGAGCAGAGGACCACTTGAAGCATTTTTAAGAAACCTTTGAGATATTGAGAAAATACAACATGAAGCTAAACCCAAAGAAGTGCGTATTTGGGGTCATCTGGGGAAAGTTTCTCATATTCATGGTATCTAATCGGGGAATAGAGATCAAACCTGACAAAATAAAAGCCATAGAAGACATCACCATAGTTGACAATGTCTAGGCAGTACAAAGACTGACCGAGTGGATAGCCGCGATGAGCTGATTCATCTCGAGATCGTTGGATAAGAGTCATCGATTCTTCTCACTATTGAAAAAGAAGAACAATTTCACTTGGACTCTAGAATGCCAGCAAGCTCTGGAAGAACTCATGCGATACCTATTAGGCCCCCCTTTAATGCACACTCCGAAGGTAGATGAACAATTGTACCTCTACTTGGCGATTTCCGAGGTGGTGATAAGTGGTGTCCTAGTTTGGGAGGAAGAAGTTACTCAACTTCCTATTTATTATGTTAGTAGAACCCTAGGCGATGCCGAAACAAGGTATCCTCACCTAGAGAAATTAGCGCTCGCCTTACTTAGTGCTTCTAGGAATTAAAATCGTACTTTCAGTGCCACCCAATATGTGTCTTGACCTCTTAACCGCTAAGAAATGTCATTCATAAGCCCGAGTTTTCAGGCTAGCTGGCAAAATGGGCCGTAGAGATTAGCGGGTACAATATCAAGTACAACCCTCGGACTGCCATAAAATCTCAAATTTTGGCGGACTTTGTAGCCGACTTTATACCGGCCTTGAAACCCGAGGTTGAAAGGAATTTGCTGCTTACGTCGGGGACTAGCTCAGGGATCTGGACCCTATTCATGGACGATGCCTCCAACACAAAAGGGTCCGCGCTTGGTATCATATTAAAACCACTTGCACGTAACGTATTTATACAGTCTATTAGAACTGTAAAAATGACTGACAATGAAGCTGAGTATGGAGCTATGATTGTAGGTCTAGAATTGGCTTAGAGCCTTGGGGCCAAAGTGATCGAAGCCAAATGTGACTCCCTCCTTGTCGTAAATAAAGTCAACGGACCATTTGAAGTAAAAGAGGACCGGATGTGGAGGTACTTGGACAAATTGCTGGTGACCCTACACCAATTCAAGGAATGGACTCTGCAACACGTGCCTCGGGATGAAAATAGTGAAGCTGATGCTCTAGCCAATTTGGGGTCATTTGTCGACTCTGATGAATTCGACTTGGGGCAGTGGTACAACTGATGAACTCGGTAATAGAGAAAGGTCACGCTAAGTTAAACTCGACAAGTTTCACTTGGAATTGGAGAAACAAATACATAGACTACCTGAAGACAGGAAAACTTTCATCGGATCCCAAATAATCAAAAGCCCTGTGCATCAAAGCCGCCAGGTTCATTTTGGTCAGGGGGAAATTGTTCAGAAGATCCTTCTTCAACCTACTAGATAGGTTCTTGGGTCCGGGAGAGACCTAATACGCCATGAGAAAGGTCCACAAGGGCACTTGCGGGAACTACTCGGGGGTAGAATCCCTGGTTTGGAAGGTGATCAGAGCCGGTTACTACTGGAATGAAATGGAGAAATATGCGAAATACTTCGTACAGAAATTCAAAGAATGTTAAAGACATTTCACCAGTGATTCATCAATCGGGAGAGATGCTTCACCGGTCCTATCTCCATGGCCGTTCATGAATTGGGAGATGGACATTGTCGGTCCCTTTTCATGGGCGACCGGTAAAGCCCAATACATACTAGTCATGACTTATTATGTTTCCAAGTGGGTCGAGGCTCAGGCATTCGAGAAGCTCTTGGAGAAAGAGGTCATAGGCTTCATCTGGGATCACATAATATGTCGATTTGGGATACTGATTGAGATCGTTTGCGACAACGAAAAATAATTCATCGGCAGCAAGGTAAGTAAGTTTTTCGTAGACCAGAAAATCAAGAAGATATTATCAACGCCTTACCACCATAATGGTAACGAGCAAGATAAATCGACAAACAAAACTATACTCCAAAACTTGAAAAAGAGATTGACCGATTCAAAAGGAAAGTGAAAGGAAATCTTGCCCAAAATCTTGTAGCATACCGAACGATTTCGAAGTCGAGTACCATAGTGACCCTATTCTCTCTTATCTATGGAGTGAAATCCTTAATCCTGGTCAAGGTAGGGAAACCGAGCCATAGGTTCCAGTATGCTACCGAAATGTCAAACAGCGAGGCCATGACCACGAGCCTAGAATGATTGGACGAAAGGCGGGAAGCCGCCCTAGTCCGGTTGGCCGCTCAAAAGCAGTAAGTAGGGAGGTACTACAACTGAAGAGCTAACCTTCGACATTTTCAAGTCGGAGACTTGGTGTCATGAAAAGTAATGCTACACACTAGGAACCCAATTGATGCAAAACTAGGCCCGAATTGGAAGGGCCGTATGGAGTTATCGGAATAATCGAGAAAGGCTCATATAAACTCGAGTCAGGAAACGGTGTACAACTACCGAACAACTGGAACATGGCACACTTAAAGGGGTACTTCTTCTAAGGTACGAGCTCAATTCTCTTTTCAATTCTTTATATTATGGACTAACTTATGCAGGTACTCGGGTGAGGGCAAATGTGACTATTAAGTCTGAAAGCACGTGTTATCCTCTTTTTCCCTTGAACCGATTTTTCCCTGAAGTGGATTTTTCAGCAAGTTTTTAACAAGGAAACAGTAAAATGTTCTACCTTAGTTTCGAAGACTGTCCTAAAATCGGAGTTGCTGATTACTTGCACTGAACCAACAGTATTCGAGCCCTTACAAGTTTGGCCTCAAATATTGGGGGCCATTGCCCCTAGGCCAGGATCTTGGATCTTCAGAAGGTACAATCACTTAATATTCATAGCCAAGGCTTGGTAGTTCGGATTTGTTGTAAGGGTCAAACAGTTAAACGAGTCCTACCCATGTAGCCCACTTTAGCCACGACACAAGGCTTATGAGCCTCCGATTACGTACTCTATATACAAAACAATGAAAGAAATATTCAATTTCTTTATACTTTATCACTATGCATTTCGCTCCATCTATGCTTCACAACAAATCCCAAATCCTAAAGCCCATGGGCTACCCCGGCTCGGGAACTGTTGTTCGATAAAAAATTGGATGGCCCGGCCTATCAAATCTTGGAGGCACCAAGCCTATTAGGCAGGGCCCGAATAAAAAGGCTATGGCCAACCTAAAATGGCTCGGAGATGTCCAAAGCCTATACTTAGAAAGCAAGGCCCTTACGTATAATTAAAACCTATTAAAGGGTTACCCTGGCAAAACAGCATCGTATATTACTGAAACACTTAAGTGTCTTAAAGGCCTTTGACTTTTATCAAAAGTTTAGAAGCCACGAACAATCCAAAGTTACAATCGAACTGGGCCTCATTCGGGCTTTCGGAGAATGGATGCTCTAAATTACGTGTTACTCTATGCTATGGCATTAAGGTCAATCCACAAATAAAAAATTGAAAATAGATGCTGAAAAGTAAAAAACATGGTGTTGCCAAACGAAATTTTTATATATATATATTTCAAAAAATATTTATAAAGGCACGATAAAACAGAATCAAAATAAACAAAAAAGAAAATGTACAAAAAGGAAACAAAAAATAGGTAAGGCATCTCCGCCTGATCTTCACCCGAGCTCGACTTGGCATCAGAACCTTCGGAACTTTTGGGACCTTTGGGCTCATAAAGTTCTTTTGCCTCGACCTCTAGCCTCTTCAATCTTGGCAGACAGATCAAGTAATAGCCTCTCTTTTATGGTTGGGGTCTACACTCAGAGCAGGGAACTACCTCACCAGCTTCGAATTTGTGCTCGGCTCGCCTGCTCTCGACAACACATCCTTTTTTGGTACCTCTAGGTGACCAAGCCCAGAATAATCCTCCAACGCGCCCATGTACATGCCATCAAAAAACATGCTGAGGCCCTCGTATGTGCCTCGACCCATCTCGTTTGATTTCTCCTTGTCAGCTTGAGCCTTGTCGAACATAGACTTTATGTGAGACGGCGATTCCGTGATGTCGATGACACCGACTATTTCCTTCGGGGCGGGGATGGTTTCTCAGGAGGCCATAGCCTCTGATTTTCCTTCTTGATCCCGATCTAAAGAAGGATCGATCACTCGACCACCTTCCCTGGTAGCCGCTTTCTCTCCTTCATAAATGGTCGACCCATGAGCGATGGACTCTAGATCATCATCTTTAGGGTAATCCCTAAGCCAGAAGAGGGAATCGGGGTCTGGTACCCTGGCTTTGGTAATCTTCTTGTTTATTTTTTGGACCTAGACAATTACCCTCTTCTTCTTGACCTCGGTGTCCAGGGAGCCAAAGGATTTCCTCTTTTCTTCTTCTTCTCCTCCTGTGCAGCAACTACCGGCTGTCCCGAAGCGGAGGGTTTAGTAATTGAGGACGGAGCCTCATCATCATCCAATAGCCGAATCTTAGTGGTCTTGAGCAAACCTATAAAAGATAAAAAGACTTTATTTGAGTAGAAATAAAGGTTAAGTATGACAGTAGAATTGTTCGGGAGGAGGACTCACCATGGGAATGAGCCTCCCACTTGCCCTTTGAAAGCTTGCGCCATTCGCACTCATAATATGAAATTTGTTTGCAGATCCCCTCGATCCACTCCTTGAAGCGGGGACTGTATTGGGAACTTGGTAGACTGTTTCACAACGATAGGCACATGCAATTAGAGAAAGAACAAAGGAAGTACTCGCGAAGGAATGAATACTTATGGGCTGAGTTCCACTTTTCCGGGAACGGTAGAAATTTGGGAGGAATGAGGTTTTTGATTTTCACCCGGACAAACCTCCCCTACTAACCTCGATCTCAATCTTTATCGATGCTCGAGAATGGAGCTTTGCTTGCTCGACGGATGATCTTGATCAAACCCCCTCGGAAAACTCGGTAACTTTAGAGATGAAGCAAGTAGTCAAGGGTAAACCGATGTGCTTCACTGTTGTTGACAAAGTGGCAGAGGAGGATTAGGATCCTCCAAAAGGACAGGTGAATCTTCCCAAGTCAGACCTCATAGCTTTGCAAAAGTTGAGGATTATAGGGTCCACCGGGGAAAGCGTGAAAGGGTAAGTGGAAACACTTAGATACCCCTCCACGTGAGTGGTAATATCTTTATTTGGCCTGGGGACTACCACCTCCTTTCCCTTCCAATGTCAATCCTCTTGAACTGTAGGGAGTGTATCCTCAGTAACAGAGTATATGTACCTCCATGCCCCTTTGCCTCAATCCTGCTGGCTGAAGGCTTTCTTCACTTTAAAGTTGTTCTCAATGGAGAAGCCCCTGGGGACGAAACTCTTCAAAAGAGGTTCCAGGGCCACCTCGGAAACAACCACCTCAACATCGTGGCTGGGTTAGAAGTTGAAGGAATGACCTGTGGAGGCACAGATTTGGATGTTTTTGCCATCAGATTCTGTAAAATATGAAGATTTAAAGGTGAGGATAAAGATTTGAAGATAAGGATTAAGGTATGAAGATCAGATTTGAGGAAGGAGTATGAGGGTTTAAAGATGAAAATATGAGGATATGGAAAACAAAATATGAAGGTTGGAGGGAGTTAGGAATAAATGAAGAATTCGAGGGCATGTCAAGGAGCTATAGAATCGGAAAGTAAGGAAGTGAAAAAGAGATCGAAACTTTTATAGAGAAAGGGTAATCAATGCATGACGTTTCGCATTCGAGGACGATAAACCAATGGATGACACATGTTCGAAGTCAGAACGACGTGACTGATGGGACGTTTCATTAACCCGTCAACTTTGTTCTAGCGTTCGAAAGAAGGAACCAGTGTTAATTTATTGCTTCCCATCACTTCGATAAATCTACTCTCTAGAAAACAAGGGGAGTATTCGTTTATATGTAAAATCAGGGGCAGAGTTTTCCCTGATTTCTCGATGTTGAAACAGGGTGGTGTAGGGGGAAGCATGGTTTGACGTGATTATAATCGAGGCCCAAGAAACCCTCGTATCGAAATCCAGAGGAACGAATGATGTATCTGAGATCGGGCATGTTAAAATAATGGATCCAGACCAAGTATAGCTTGTGGACTTTAGGAAACGCAGATAACAGTTACACATGACGAGTATGGGGCCATAATATTCGCCCTCAATCAGATATTACGATGTGAATCCCATTCAGTATCAACTCTAGATCGACATTTACCGAAAAAAGAAGATTTTTATCTTATTTAGACTTGCACTATGACTAAAATTTCCCTACTATATAAAATGGAAGGTTTTCTTTATTCTGACACATTGTGCCATGCAAATGTAAGGCCCAGTAAAATTTTACCTGAAAACCCCTGGATTTTGTGGTACTGAGTTAGGCTTATGTGTTAAAGATTGTATAAATTCTTTGCGGTGAGCACTTTTTGGATTGAAAAATGCGTTTGGGAGTTAAAGGAATACATTTGCAGAGTTGGACATTTTTATGGCTCATTACGCGGCCGCATAATCACTTTGCGGGCCGCAGAATGGCCGTAGAGTGAGGCAGACTTTTGGGAAAATTTTGATGTCATTTTCACGGCCATTGTGCGACCACAGAACAACTTCGCGATCTGCACACCTATCGCAAATCCAGCATGGAAGAATTGTCAAAGGGAGGTTCTGCGGCGCATTATGTGACTGCAAAACAGGTTTGCGGACCGTAGGCTAGTCGTAGACTGAAGCAGAAAATACAGGTTCCGGGCTAATTATGCGGACCACAAAAGCATTATGGGGTTGCATATGCAACCGGAGATTTGTGTCGGGGCCCTATTTTTCTAATTTTTAAACCCGACCCTATTTCGTTAAAACATATGCCATAGTCCATTTTGAGCATTTTTTCGATACTTTTAGAGTGAGTGAGAGAGTTCTTAGAGTGGGTAAGTAACCTTAAAACTTTTATCCAACAATTCTTTCTTAGTCTTTGAATATTAACAAGAAAAGTCCTCATCTTAAAGGTAAGAATCTATGCGCTAGCTCTTAATTTCGAACTTCTTCTAAAAAGAGAATAGTTAGAAAGACAATTCTTGGGTGTGGGGGTTGTTATCTTGCATGCATGTATTATCAAAACATATGGGAAGATTGTGAGCTAAAGATGGTAGATAATGGGTTAAGGGATGATGTAATCTTTCACAAAAGGGCCTTAAAACCTTAATGCACACCTAGTGTTTGATAATGTGCTCAAAAGAGCTGGAATCATGATGATCTTCCTAATTTCGATCCAGCTTGTTATATTTCTAAAATAGATTGAAGTTGCTAAGAATTCTGGAATATTTTAGAGTTTAAGGAAGCTCAATTGAGGTATGTTGGCTAAACCCCCTCTTCTTAGAATTGAATCCCATGGTATTCATGCAATCAGGGTAAGTCCCAAATTGATCGATATAGAAATTGCTATTCCGAATGTGATTGTGTTGAAAAATATATGTGCAATGTGTATTCCAATGCTTTCATCATGTTATGCTATCACTTGAGAATATGTTCAAAGTTGTGTGTCACAAAATGTTAAGACTCCAAGTCAAGTTTGAATGAAGATTGTTATGCCCAATTGTGTGAGAAGTCTCTATGTGCCTTAGAGTCTAAATTGCTCACATGTGAAAACAAAGTTTTAAATGAACAACCTTTTTGTTGTTTATGATAATAATGTTGGGATTTGGAAAAGAACTTGAATTAGGAAATGCGGCCAAGAGCCAAGTATGAAATGAGATGATTGATAGAAAATGGTAATGTCTTGGGCAAGACGGCCTAGCCGATCGGGCCATGATCGGACGCCATGACTCATACATGGTGGTGACTGTGCTGGAAATTAAAACTGGAAATTTAAATTGGAACTGTGATTGTGGTGGATATCTCAAATAAGAATACCTAGCCGATCGGGCCGTGATCAGACTCTATATAAAGGTACGCTAGTATTGTGAGTAATGGTATATGGGTGCTAAAGATCTCCCAACTAAAAACATGGAAATTTACTTGAAAGTTTATGTGATTCTTAACTTGATGTTTTGGTATTGTTTGAGGTTTCTATTGATTTTATGATTATTCCTTATTGTATTATTGTTCGTTCTATTGAAATGGTGTTTAGTTATACATACTAGTACTATTCGACGGTACTAACGTCCCTTTTGCCGGGGGCGCTGCATCTTTAAATGGATGCAGGTGGTTACATAGCAGACAGTGTTGATCAGTGATAGTGGTACATCCTCTTCCCAGCAGACTTGGTGAGCTCCACTTCATCCTGGTGTCATGTATTGTATCTTTTGTTCATATTATTTTTACATTTTGAGGTATAGTCGGAGTCTTGTTGCCGGCACTATCATAACACTCTTTTGTACCTTTTATAGGCTCCGTAGATACAATGTGGGTTGTACATGGGTGTTAGAAAAGTCAAACAAAGATATGTTATGTTTTGATCACTTGTTCCATTCAAACCATAAGAAGGTGTGTATTTTGAGATTTAAGAACAATATATCTAATGAAATTGAATTAGTATTGTATACATGATATCCCTACTGTATAATTGATGAAAATATGTCTTCTCTTGATCGCGGGTGAGTTGGGTAGAAAGAATCTAATAGGCTTGCTCAGCCGGGTTCACTCGGTTGAGCGCCGGTTGCGCTCCCTGAGTTTGGGGCGTGACAGCAAATCAAAGCAATAAATGTTTACTTTTGTTTTCTAGCTATTGTTCAAAGCATTATACGTTTGTTTTATTCTTTACTCGCAACCGAACTTGTACTGAAGGTCCAATCGAGGACGAATTCCACTGTTCAATCTAAGATCATGCTTGATCACCATATTGCGATTGGTTTGATCATTTATTTTGTCTTTAACTCATTTACTTTTTGTTCTTAAATCATTCTTATTGAATTAAATCACATATTGTTTACCCGTAAAATGGTGCAGTTGAATTTACACGTGGTTTCTAGAGAAGTGAATTAATTCGATCCTAAAATAATAAAAGAATTGAAAAAATTTGTAACACATAGCCTTGATATGAAGATGAAATAACAGAAATAGTAATTTGGGGAGTGAGGCCTCTGGGCGCATCAATAATGAAACCAAAAAGTAAGAAGATAAAATTGTATAGAGATTTGAGTAGATTATAGCATAAGTTTTGCCAGAAAATTCCTCTGTTACAATGATAACAGAGTTCACCATTTATAGTTGCACCTAGAGAACAAGGTCCTAGGATTATGCCCTTATTTAATGTTAATTATGAGGGCCATTGATGAAGGTGTAACGGTGAGAATAAATGACAAGTTCTCTGTAATGGGCAGCACACTAAATGCTGTGGAATATTCTCCATTAAATGCCACCGGGCAGAGGGTATTTATTGCATCTTTACGAGTGTCATTTTTTCCGGTGACAAACGGGATAATTGATTTTGGTTCTAACTATCCCCCGCCTTAGGTTCCATGTGTCACTCTCATAAGCGGCCACTTAGAATAGCATATTTTACCCTATACAGATAGTCCCCCTGCTTTCCGGTGATATAACTTTGTATCACCGGAAAGTTGGTAGAAACACTCTTTTTGGCAGAAATTACTATGATTCCTTCTGAAAAGCTTTTGACGGTTGATTAGACATACGTCTATTTGTATTTAATGCCCCGAACACGTGTCATCCCCGCTTCAACATAACTTTTGTCGGTTATTGAGGTAATCATGGCCACGAATTTAGCCGCCTAAACCTTTACTTATACACATCAACCTTCTCCATTCATACCCCATAACTCTCCAAACTTTCTAAAACTCTCTCTATTCAACATGTATCCTATTCTTCAACAAACTTTTCCTTCATCCATAACATATAATGGCTTCTTCTTCAAAGAACAAGAATAAATTCGAGGACGTTGCTCCTCCAACAGTGGTTACCATCATCCCTAGAAGAATTATTACAACAAAAGACTTTGAAGATAAATACCATTTAGCTAACTCTAGTACATGGGCCGTTAATCGGTATCCTTTTTCCATCCGCCCTTCCAGCATTCCTATTATGAAGGAAGATTACCGTTTCCAAGATTTGGACATTATTTCTCCTGATCTAACAAAGCGGGTAACCCTACCTAGAGAGGGTTTTACATACTTTTACACGTATCTATTTACTTTGGGAGCATTTTCTTTGAGAGGAGAGCTTGACTCCATTATTGCGAAGTTCTGCCTCTGCTACCAAGTGTGTTTGGCACAAGTAAGCCCTCTGTGTGGAGGAAGGTTGGTTGTCTTTGACGTTTGTGCCAAGAGACGGGAGATGATCTATCCTTAGCTCAAGTGATGAATCTCTATTCCCCCAAAATCTTTCGTGGGGGAGTGATAAACTTCAACAAATGCGGCCACCATGCTCTATTATCTAGCATGGACGATGACAACGACTGTAAGCAGATGGAGAGGTTCGTTGTAGTTTACACCAATGATATCATTCCAGCAACGGCTTCATACTTTCCGAAATCATAGAATCTCACTCGTAAGTTCCTTGTTTAATATTTCTTTCATTAGGAATTTTTTCATATTCGTATTTATCCTCCTTCCTTCGCCTATTTCAGCAACTCGATGGGTTGAACCTGGGGTTGAAGGCTTGGACCAATGGGTCTAGAAAATCTTGGATGTCACTACGCCTAAAACCGGTACGTGGAAAGAACTGGACCTCAAATACGGGTAGAAGGCCAACAATTATGGTAACTCAAACTCATCTTGTTGTTGCTTTTTATGTGAGGAAATAGATTGATCCTGCTTCCTTTTATCTGAATTCAGGTCTACCCTCAGGCTCGGTTTTCATCCCCGAGGAGGATATTTTGTTGATCCTACGGAGGCGGTGAGGCTACTTCAGGCGACACTTGCTCGAACAGGTGTCTCCGGGCGTACTTTGGGTTCAAGTATTTCTTCATGGAGTCCTTGGCCGGAAAATAAGCAACCAAAAAGAAAGTGTTCCTTCGTATCAGGAGAAAGAATAAGAGGGCAAAGAATCCCCCCTGAGTCATCTCCAGAAGTCGTGGTGACGAGCCCTCCGCTTGGGCCTGTCATAAACACTGACGATGATGGAGAAATTAGTGATAAGGGGGCTTCTCTACATAGAAGATGATGATCCTTATCATCTCAACACAATGCTCAATATTTTGAGTTAGTTACACCAACCGAGGACGATGTCTCGGCGCTTTGGAGGGAGTTCGAAATGGTGGAAAATGCCAACTCTCATTTCCTGATCCTGGTTGTTGCATCTGGTACCATGACGCTGAGTACCGGGCCCCTTCCATATTCGATTGATGAGAAACCAACAACTAGCACTGTGTTCACCACAGTTTCTTCTCATCCTTCAACTCCATCAGCTTCATCACCTTCTTTACAAACTCTTCCACCAGTAACTGCTACATCATCTCCACCGGCCGCATCTGCTCGTGAAGAAGATATTCCTCTTCCCCGGTCCCAAGTTCATGGGAATTTGGGGAAAAATTAGGCTTCCCCCTTAGAAGATCCGCAAAGGAGGAGGAGAGTTACTCTCTCGGTCTCTACCAGATGCAATTTGCAATCCAAGCCGGTAGAACTTGCTAACTATCTGAAGCCTTTGGCTTTGGAAAAAATTGGGAGAAGATACAGGCTATCTTGGGAGAGTGCTTGTTGAATAATTCCATGCATAACGGCGTATCGATATATTCTTCATTTCCTTTGTCATTTCCTCTATCTTTGATTTAGTATTATTCTTGAATTTGTCTTTCTTGTTTGCAGGCCAATTTCCTTGCTTCTTAGGGCCTTCAGAGGTTGATTCGGGAAAATGAGGAACTTGCCTCCGAACTACTTTTGGTTGAGTGAGACCAAACTGTTGCTCGCCTTTCAGAACTAGAAATCAAAGCTACTGAGGCCGTTGTGTTGGAGGCTCGTTTGCAGCAAAGTGAGCAAGAAGTGGAGACCCTTATCCAAGAGATCGCCTCGCTAAGGGTTCAATTTGAAGAGGCTAGGGCCAAATGGGATAAAGTCCATAGTGTCGTTCTTGCTGCATCTGATCGCGAGGTTGCCACCGCTGAAAGATTGACCAATTTGGAGGTAGCCTTGAACCACAAAGCTGAAGAGCTTGCTACTGCCAGGGTAAAATATGCCTAGTTAGAGGAGAAGTATAAGAGGACCATTGAGCATAACAAACTTTAAGCTCTACTGTTCGTGATTTCAATGTTAGCCTCCGGTCCATGAGGTTCGCGCAAGAGAATCTTTCTGTCGAGGTTAACCAACTTAAAGAAGAACTTCAATGCCGAGCGAATTCCCTCATTATTGAGAAACGCACTCTATTTATAGCATGAGGAGAAAAACTTTGGAAGAGGCCAAAGCGAGTGTCATTGACTTTGATGCCGAAATCATTAAGACCCTTGAGCTGGAGTTAGTTGCAAAAAGAGGTCTTCTGGCCAGCCTTGATGCTACCGATTCTTTTGGTTTAGAAACTTTGGGAACTGAAGAGGAAACGTAAGGCGAAGATGTTGAAGTCCAAACTGGCGCAGGTCAAACTGTTGAGCCATCGGTGGATCTGCCCACTTCCTTTGGGGGAGTAGATACTTCTCTTCCTCCAGGTTCCGGAGATGCAGCAGTTTAGCTTTTTCTTACTTTTTTCCAATTTTTGTATTTGTGCCGCTTTGGCATGTTATTGTAAATAAATACATCTTTTTTCTCAAGTATTGCTTGAGTCTTTCTTTCGTTTGAACATTTATGCAAGTTTTGCATTCTCTTTTTTTCTTTTGCTTAAATGTCTTGCGCAAATTTTACTATTTTTGTCTTATTACATAAAGCCTTGGGTGTGTTTTTCCCGAAAGCATTTGGATTTTAGGCACAAATTCATTTGAAATCAACCCTTTAATGTGAGGCTTTTCATAAGTATTTGCGCAAGTATGCTTTTTGCATCTTTTTGTGCAAGGCTTTGGGTGTATTTTTCCCGAAGGCATTTTGATTATGGGCATAAGTTCTTCCGAAATCAACCCTTTAACGTGAGGGTTTTCATAATAGATGCCCCTCTTATGTTTACGGTGCTCTTGAAGAGGACGTCTCATGTTCATTACGTCACTAGCATTTGAAGTACTTGTTTAACTTTCAAATGATAAAATCAATTCATCGATCAGACAAGAAACAAGATAGAAAATAAAAGGACTTTACATTATTTCTTCCGCTTTCAAAAAGTACATAAGCATTCATTATTGTAAAAAGAAACTACCATTTCTTGTGTCTAACTTGTACAACTTGTTTCTACGGGGCTGGCCGCGCAGTCCCCGATCTCGATGATACAGCTATGTTTTCAATTTTCACTTCCCTATCGACGTGGCAATCATTGTTTTCATATACTCATATCATTCCCCCTAGTGTTCAAATGCGAAGAATGCGAATTGGAACACTGGAAGTTTTGCACCTTTGAGGACCCCACTAATGAAATGCTAGACAATCTTGAACTTGGTAACAAACTTCACTTCCCCTTAGAATTTATGCTATCGAGCAGAAGACTATCTAACAATCCTTTAGTGGTTTGCACTTGTGAATGGTTGGGTAACCTTTTGTTTGATATCCAACTTAACTTCTCAGCGGGAAAATTTCTATCGAGCCAAAAATTATCTTACCGCTTCGAAGTGGTTTTTCGCTTATGTGCCTTGCTATTAAAGGTCTTATTACTGTTGTTGAAGCTTGTCTTATTACTATTGTTGAAGCTTTCTTCGTAGTGTGCTTTATATTGCTGCCTCGTTAAAAACCTTGCCAGAAAAAGCCAATTGGGACAGAAATTGGATGAAGGGAAAAAAGTGTGGCACATACTTTCAGTACAAGTGAATTCGATCAGCAATAATATCTCTTGGGGTGCGTCACATTCCAGTTGCTAGGAAACTTTTTTCTATCTTGATTCACCAACTCGTACGAACCTTTCGTAGTGACATCTGAAACTCGGTAGGGGCCTTCCCATGTTGGACCTAACTTCCCTGCATTGAGTTTCTAAGTGTTTTGAGTTACTTTCCTTAGTACCACGTCTCCTACTTTGAAATAACATAGGTTGACCCTTCGATTATAATACCATTCCATTCTCTACTTTCGGGCTGCCATTGTTATGTGCACCAAGTCCCTATGCTCATCGAGTACCTCCAAGTTTATTAACATTACTTTTTTGTTTGACTCTTCATTTGCTTAGAAATATCTCAAAATGGGCTCCCTGACTTCCATCGAGATTAAGGCTTCTCCTCCATATACTAGGGAAACAGGAGTTTCTCCTGTACTTAATTTGGTCGTTGTTTGGTACGCCCATAGCACTCCAGGAAGTTCTTCAGGCCACTTGGCTTTGGCCGCATCCAACCTTTTCTTGAGATTTTGCATAATCACTTTGTTCGTTGATTCAGCTTGACCCTTTGCGCTCGGTGATAGGGTGAAGATGTGATTCTCTTTATTTTCAAATCTTCAAGGAAGTTTGTGATCTTCGCGCCAATAAATTATGGCACATTATCGCATGTTGTCTCTTTTGGTTTTCCAAACCTATAGATTATGTTTTCCCACAAGAAATCCACTACCTCACATTCGTCGGTCTTCTGATAAGGACCTTCTTCAACCCACTTAGAAAAATAGTTAGTTAAAATCAAAAGAAAACTTACCTTACCGGGAGCCGACAACAGCGGTCCGATGATGTCCATTCCCTGCTTCATAAATTGCCTCAGAGATAGAACTGAGTGTAGTTGTTCTACTGGTTGTTGTACCAATCCTGCGTAGCAATGGCACTTATCGCATTTTTGCACGAAAGCTTTTGCATCCTTTTCCATGAGGGGCCAATAATATCCTACCCTTACTAGTTTAGCACTAAGAATCTGTGCCCGAATGGTTTCCGCATATCCCTTCATAGATTTCTCGCATAACATAATTAGCTTCGGATGCTCCCAATCATTGGGCCAGCGGGCCTTGGAAAAATTTTCTGTACAGTTGGCCTCCTTTGAAGCTATACCGTGCTGCTTTGGTGTGTATCACCCACGATGCCTTGGAATCTTCGAGCAACTTCCCATGATCGAGATAATCAATGATCCCATTCCTCCAGACCCAAACAAAATTAATTGTGTTTATCTCGTAGGAGCTATTAGCATCCATGACCGAGTGCATGAGTTGTACTACCGTCCCCGAATCTAGTCTCTTCATTTTTGTTGATGAGCCGAGGTTGGCCAGTCCGCTTCTGCATTTTCTTCCCCCGGGATATGAGTAATTGACCACTCCCGAAATTGAGCCAACAGAGCCTGGACCTTTCCTACATATTGTTGTATGCGCTCCTCTTTGGTTTCAAACATCCCGTAGACCTGATTTACCATTAACTGGGAATCATATTTGTTTTTTATGACCTTGGAGTCTAGTCCCCGGGCCAGTTCGAGCCCTGCAATCAAAGCTTCATACTCTACTTCAATGTTAATTAAAGAGACCGTTCTTATAGCCTGTTTAGGGTTTATCCCGAAGGCATGGTTAATACTATGTCGAGCCCGGACCCCTTTACGTTGGAGGCTCTGTCCATAAATAAGGTCCAAACCCCCAATCTCAATTATGACACCATTACTCCTTCTTTGGTGTCTAGAGGCAGCAAGCCCAGATTGAAATCATCCACAAAGTCGTCCAAAACTTGCGACTTACTCGCAGTCCTAGTTTTATATTCTATGTCGAATTCACTCATTTTGACGGCCCATTTGGCCAATCTACCCAAGAGTTCGGGATTGTGAAGGATATTCCGTAAGGGAAATATGGTCACCACAGCTATCAGGTGACATTGGAAGTAAGGCCTCAGCATCCGAGTGGTGACTACGAAAGCTAAGGCCAGCTTCTCCAAATGTAGGTAGCGAGTTTCTGCCCCGTTTAAAATTCTACTAAAATAATAAATAGGAGATTGCGTACTTTATCCTCATGGACTAAAACTATGCTCACTGATACCTCTGAGACTACTAGTTAAACTAATAATGTTTCACCTGTCACACCTCCTTTTTTACCACCCGAGGGCGGGTATAAGGGAGTTTTTTCAATTAAAGTGACATTATTCAAAATTGGATTATTTATTTATTAGAGTCGCCACTTGGGATAGTTTATTTGGTGTCCCAAGTCACCGGTTTATTTTAATATCCCAAACCAAGGAAATTCTCATTTTTTAAAGTCCGCAAACTAGAAATTCTAGATAAGGAATTCTGTTAACCCGGGAGAAGGTGTTAGGCATTCCTGGGCTCCGTGGTTCTAGCACGGTCGCTTAAACTATTGATATTGGCCTAAATATCTGATTAATTACATGTTTTAAACCTATTGTGCATTTTTAACTTTATAACCGCTTTTAATTATTTTAAACCGCTTTTTAGGATTTATGGAATTATTTCTTGAACAAGTTACGATTATCGTACACTTGCCGTTTTTGTACATATTGCGAATCGCGTCACATGAAATACACCCGCGACTTATAACACGTTTATTTTGTTATTGTTCGAAGTTGTTATGATCGGGTCGCATGAAATGCAGACCCGAATTTTGAAATTAGGCATCATAACTATGTCACGGGAACCGTACCCATAGTCATAATGGTTTATTAATCGTTCCTAAAGCAAACTACGATGTTCATGAATTATTTATTTTCCTAAATTTGATTATAAGTGATGAGAAATAGTGAGTTACCGAAAGGACAAGAGTAAAGACTTAAGAGGGTTCTTAATGCCAAAGACACAAATATGCTTAGAACATGCCAATGATGATTTGTAAAACACTTTGTATTGCAAGTCAAGTTTGATCTGTAAATGCAAAGGAAATGGCTTTTGTGTTTAAAGGTATTCCAACTTATTGTAGAAGTATATATATATATATATATATATATATATATATATATATATATATATATATATATATGAAAATCCTTTCTTATAATTAATTCATACATCACGAACTGTAAAGGAACAAGAAGAAACGAAACTTCAAACATAATTGAGTAGTGCCTAGATTGTTAGTCAAATTCCATTATTCCAAAACAAAATTGGAACAGAGACTATATATATATATATATAAACTAAGCATGATCACGATAGCAACAAGAATTTCATTGGAAATTCCTATCTGTTCTATTTCAACAGAACCACGTAAACATTTAATCTAAAAAAACCTCTAAATTTTAGATAATCATTGAAAAGAATGGCAGAGACGTAGAATAATAGATATACTTGAACTAGAGCTCGAGAGCTATAATTCTTCAAAAAAAAAATCACAGTCTAAGTTCGTGTTATATCAATATCAGTTCAGGTATTACCTGAATGATTCTTCTTCTATGTCTGAAAGAAATGAGGTACGAGGGCATTCAGAAAAATCTAGTAACTTCATCGCATTCTAAGATGATAGGCAATCCTAAAAGCTGCATCAATATGTACTGCAAAAGCATCAACAAGGAGATATTAAATTCATGTTCACATCCATGCCAACTTTCAACATCTAGAGCGCAGGTCTACAGCTCCAAAAGCCAGACAAAAGGCAAAGAAATTAGCTACTTAGTAGGAAACAACTGAAATTTGGCCAAATAGAAACCAGAATCCAAAGAATCAAGCTCATCATTTCTTTGTAACTTCAACTGCCAACTGTCCACGTTTATTGAATTCTCAAAAAATCAGATGTTGTGTTGGTTCAAATGAGCTATATCATAAGAAGCAAACTAAAGCTCCACTATTGGACAGCAGTGAAACGAGCAAAAATAGCAACACGGAGTCAGCAAAATCAACGACCAAAAACAGCAAATCCTACCCAAGACGAAAGGAAATCGAGCGTCGAAAATCAGTTCTCTATAAATTTCCATTGAAAATATCAGCTTTTCTTGCGTTTTTTTAGCTTTTGATTTTTAGATCTGGTTTTTGGCATTTTGCAGCTGCTACTGGATGGCTTAGGCGTGAAGTGAAGAAGAAGAAAGAGGGAATCGCTTGTTTTTGGGAACGGGGAGGGTCTCGTTCTTCGTTTGGTTCTGGTTTTTGAGAAATCAAGAAAAAAGAAGAAGAAGAAGAAGAAGAAGAAGAAGAAGAAGAAGAAGAAGAAGAAGAAGAAGAAGAAGAAGAAGAAGAAGAAGAAGAAGGGAGATGGAGGGTGCACCGTTTTCCAAGGGTAAGGTATCTGATCATTTTAGGTCTAGGATTTTCTTTTATCAGATAAGGGTAAAGGGGAATGGGCTTGGGTTGTGTGAGAATTGGGTAAAAGAATCACATTTGGATCATTGCACTTGCTCTTTGGGGTGGCCCAATATCAAAAACCAGCCTTTTCTTTTGTTTTCTTTCTTGTTTCTTGTCTGCATTTTCAGCTTCTTTTAGGACATCACTAACAACCTTATGTGAAGTCCCTCCTGGATCTATAATATTAATGTTCCCCTCTTTTGTCTTTTCTGTTGCTGCATTTGTGCATTCACTGATGCTTTGAATATTGATTGCATTGGCATTACCATTAACACTTTGATCCTCATCTTCCACTTCATTTCCTCCAAATTCTTCATCACTATGCATTGTATCTGGAATCTGACCATCTGCTAAGTCTTCCTCTGTTTGGTTGAGCCATAATCTCCCTCCTGCCCCTTTTTCTTTTTCATTGGTCCTGAATTTCTCAAAATCTGTATCTTCAACAAATTCATTTTCTTTGTTGTTTGCTAATTGTTGTTCAACTTTGGTGTTCTGTCAAGGAATGTCTTGACATAAAGTATTGACTTGAACTAAATTATTTTTGAATGCCATTTGGACCCAGTGGGCAGTTGACTCATTGTGCAAATGTTGTTCCTTCCCCAAACCTTTTTGTACACAATCAGCTGTTGATTCCCTATTTGCTGCATGATTTCTTATTGTTGTAGGATTGAAAGTAGGTGTTGCAGGGTTCAGTTTGTTGGGTTGTGTCTTGGATGATTATCTCCTAGATGAGCTAGGAGAAGTTACCTTTTGTACCATTTGTCTAGTTGAAAAATCAAATTCCTGCTCCTCTGATTCATTCTCTACACCTGCTGTGGAATTATTTTGCTGAATATCACTGTTGCCTGTGCTTTTTTGAACTGGAGTTTCCTCCACAGTTGCCAGTTGGTTGCCTTCATTAATCTCACCATTTTCAATTTGTAGCACTGCAAATTGGTTGGTTGTTTGTATTTGTTTTGTCACAGCTGTATTGTTAATAAGAACCATTTCTTTCCCTTGTGCAGTAGTAGCTTTAGCTTGTTTGCCTTTGTTTAGTCCCCTATTGTCGCGAACTTCCTTCCATTGAGGGCCTGCCTTACCAACTATCTTACCACTAGTAAGGATCATCAAAGGAGCATCATGTTTTGCAGGTTTCTTAGTGCCTTGTTTCACATTTTCGACATTTTCCTGTTTCTTAGTGCCTTGTTTTACCTGCTCGTCTACTGTTGTATTCGCCATCAATTCCGGATGAATTCTCCAACATTCTATCATGTCATGGCCTTGTAATTTACACTCCTTGCAATACTTGGGTAAATAATCATACCTGATTGATACCCATTCAGTTCTAACACCACCTGTTTCTTCATTCTCGATATCCATACGTACTTTAGTAGGATGATCATCGAGCAGGTCAACTAAAACCTTAACGCATGCACAGCTTGGCATTGTTTTGTTAGTAGTAGCCAAGTCCAGATGTTGTGGCTTTCCCACGACTGATGCTAATCAAGACAGACATTCTTTGACAAAATATGTAGGGAGCAGATTTGGAAACGAAATCCATGCCATTACCTTGGGTGTTTCCTCCCCGGCCTTGAATTTAGCATCGTAAATCAATGTTCGCAATTGGTATTCCTGTACAGTCTTGTCTTTCACATAATACACACTTTTCGATGAGAATTCGACAAAATCTTTCCATAACGTCAATCTTATTAACACATGCCTATCACAAAGGTGACCAATAGTACACTCGCCTTTAATTCCACATTGAAACGGTACAATTCGACGCAGTTCCTTAAGCTCAGGCCATCCATACGAAAATTTGCACACAACAGCATATTGCAAATCCTCGATCTTGTTTATTCGATCTACCTATGCTTCAATGAACTTAACCATTGGTTGTCCTTGAAGTAAGACTAGTCGACGAAATAGAATAGGTTCAACAGTACATTGTTTTGACGTGTTTCCTTGAACTGGTGCATTGATCGTTGATGGTTTCAGAATAGTTGAGTAATTTAAAGGTTTGTGAATTGTTGTGGGGTTGTTTGTAATGGAGGGGGATGCTTGGGAGGGCAGACCAGCCATTGTAGGTGACTGGTCGCCGGCCTTAAAGGCCATGGACGACGTCAATGCAACAACTTTTGTTTCCAGAATCTGTTACGCTAAAGTGAACATCGAGTTCTTCCACACTCTTTTTTTTCCTTTCTTTTCCCTTTCCTTTTCCTCTTTTTTCATTTTTCATTTTTTCTTATTTCATTTTCTTTGTCTTTTCTTCCTTTTTTTGTATCCTTCTTTTCTTCTCTTTTTTTTCATTTTTTTTTCATTCATTTCATTTTTCAATAATAACTTCCAAGTTCCAAAGAGGGTAATCAAAGAATGGGAGCAGGCTCAAAGGTTTTGTAAAGGGTTGATAGTGCTTGGTAGCGAGAATAAAAGCCTTCTTCATCTCGACCGGAGAACATTAATGTTATATAGAGGATCCAACATAGTACTTTTTGGCTGCATTTGCATTGACGGTTGTTTCAAGGACATTTCCTTCTAAGTGTCCCAAATACAACGCACTCTTTTGGCAGCACTCTTGTTGTAATGTATGGACCTTTCCAATCTAGAACCAATTTTCTTTCAGATATTCCGAGTCTTCGTTTTATTTCTTTAAACTTATCTTCATTGCAATCTGATTCTTGATTCATTATTTCGAAGTCTGACAGCGTTTCAGGATCTGGGCATGAAGTCCACAAGCATGTCATATTATTGAAATCTACATTTAACGGAACTAAAAAGAGAATACGAAAAACGACAAGATTAAGAAAAGAGTCATTCCTCAAAAATGAAAATTAATTTCATTTGATTTTTAATTTTTTGATTTTTTTCCAGTTTTTTTAAGATAGAAGGGTTTACATCGGAAAGTAAGACAATAAAGTAAAACATCCGGATCACACCCTGAGATAATCCGGACGCAGAAAGGATAGCAAGACTGGCTACCGAGACTCCCGTCTGATGGAGAACTTTCATGCTTGGCGACCATTTTTTGGATTTTCTTCTGTTTTGGCAATGGCTGCAATGGCCTTCAGTGCCGGATCAAATTCCTCATCTTCACAAATCATTCTGACTATTGGCCCGCTGTTGTGTGTAGGTAATAGATTGTTCATCACATCAAGAGCTTATTTATCTTGAAAAACAATTCTTGCAGCTACAATCAAATCTTCAACTGCCTTTTTGAGGGTCCAACAGTCCTCTGTACTATGCCCCGCTGCTCCTGAGTGGTATTCATATCTAGCATCAGCTTGGTGCGAGGGGACTCGGGGTTCGGCTGGTTCGGGGCCACTAGCTGCAATAGATTTAGCCTGATTAGCTTTTGGAACAAGCTTGGATACGATTCACTAATAGGGGTGAACTGATTCTTTCCGAAAGGCTCTTTTGGGTGAGGATTGTATTGGGGATCATTTGGTTCGGAATTATATGGAGCTTGGTAAGGATGGGCATTTCTAGGAGGTGGAGCTCGATTTTGTGTATAATGTTGTAGCCACGGGTAAGGTTGCGCATTCATCACCGCATAAGGAGGTGGTGCCACGGCATAAGCAGCATCTTGAAGGGGATAATAATGTTAAAGGACCTCAGGAAGCATATATGATTTGCTGAATGACATGTGGGCCCCCTCGAGCTGGAAACCATCATGGCTCCTTCTTCTCTTCCGTTTCCATTTATCAAACCCTCTGAACCAATTTGAACATCTAGTGATGTGGTTTTAAAAGCAGCATGACTCAAGATTCGACCCATTTTTAGCCCACTTTCTACCATCTCCCCAATTTTGATAGCCTCAGCAAATGGCTTTCCCATATAGGACATCTTGTTCTGGAAGTAGTCAGCCTCTTGAGCCTGCAGAAAAACCGTGACCATTTTAGTTTCGTCCATTGGAGGCTTTACCCTAGCAGCTTGCTCACGCCATTTGACAACATATTTGTGGAAGCTTTTCGCGGTTTTCTTTTTCAAATTCGACAAGGAGTTTCTGTCGAGAGCGATGTCCACATTATATTGAAACTAGCGGACAAAACCTTGGGCCATATCGTCCCACACGTGCCAATGGGCAGTTTCTTGATCCGTATACCACTCAGAAGCGATTCTGGTGAGGCTTTTCCCAAAATAGGCCATTAGCAGCTCCTCTTTTCCAACAACGCCTCTCAACTGGTTACATTATCATTTCAGGTGAGCAACCGGGTCTCCATGCCCGTCGTACTTTTCAAATTTTGGCATCTTGAAGCCAGCTGGCAAGTGGACATGGGGAAACATACAGAGGTCAGAGTACGAGACACTCTTTTGTCCACTCAAACCTTGCATGTTTTTCAGGCTTTGTTCTAGGCTCTTCATCTTTTGAGCCATTTCCTCTTGCTCAGGATTTTTAACAACCTTTTCTTGCTCCCCCGAGAGATCATATTGTGGAGGTTTAATGAAAGAGTACGGGGTCACATATGTTATTTCTGATTGAAGTTGTAGATGCTGAAAGGTGAACATTGGAGTCTCAACATACGGTCGTGGTAAAGTTGGTTGTGTTCTGATGCAGACTGGTGCTGTAGAGAACAATATTGGAGGTGCCCAGGAAACTGGCACATGGGGGCGAACCACATAAGGCAAGCCAGGATCATTGAACGACATTGGAGGGTGCCCACATGGGATGAGCGGGTTGGAGACAGGGGGCTTGGTAACCTCACTTGACCTGGGGATCAACTAAGGGAACCCAGGGATTGCACTTGGTGGTTCCCTACTATTAGACCTGGCGTCCCACATTTCCAATATGCGGAGGTGCAACATCTTATTCTCTTCAGCAGCTGCTGATTCTAGTTGCAGAATAGCCGATGTCGGGCTATCCTCAGGACCGATGATTGATAGATTGCTTGCGGAGGCCATATGTGCCTTTGGATCTTATGAAGGAGGGGAGGCTAGACTACCAACAAAACCAACCACCAAAACCTGGCTAGTTTGCACACCTAACAACCTTGTTAGTTTTGAGACATTTAACATATAGGAAATCACACGTTGGGATGCAATGCACCTAATAGTTAAACGCTTCTACCATGTGTTTGAACGGTTGCATGTTTTATCCCGGCCTTAAACTAATCCTTTTTTCACTCAATATCTATTTTTTTTTTATTTCTGCCTCTCTTTAATCACTCTCGATTTTTATGGCTATGATCGAATCCGATGAGGATTGCCAACGTATCATGACGCTGCATGAATCAGATCTTGCGTAGTTCGGGAAGATCGAGAATGGAGTAAATAAGCTAACTTTTTTTGTTTACTTTTATAAGACCATGAAAGCTTTAAGCAAAAGAAAAACATATTTGATTTTTGATTTTTTTTTCTTTTGGAATTCTCTAAAAAAATGCTTTTAAAAGAAGAAAGGGAATTTTTTTTTAAAATTTTTGATTTTGATTTTAATTATTTTTGAAAGAAAGACTTCTAAAATTCCTTTTATTTTGATTTGAAATTTGGGAATTTCAAAAGTAAAAAGAAAATATTTTTGTTTGAATTTTCATTTGTTTTCTCTTTTTCTAAAGAAGAAAGAAAATATTTTTGGATTTTGGATGTTACCTCTTAATTTTCGAAAGAGGGACTTTTAAGAAAATGTTTTGGATTTCTGAGTTTTTATTTATTTACAAAAGCACTTCTAAAGAAAAGCGAAAATATTTTTGGACTTCAATTTTTCAATTTCTTTTTGAAATAAAACTTTTAAACAAGGAAAAGATTATTTTTTTTAATTTTTTTTTTGAATTTTTGTGAAAAATATTTCAAAATAAAGGAAACCCGTATTTTGGATTTGGTTATTTGATTTCTCTTTTTATTTATTTTTCCATATGAAAGACTTCAGAAAGAAGAAAACTATTTTTGAGATTAAAAAACCTTTTTTTTTGAATTTTCTAAGGAAATGCTTCTAAAGAAGGAATTAAAGGAAAATATTTTTGGATTTTTTGAAAATTGGGGCCGGAACCGATGAGGTTTGCTTACGTATCTCACATCCGATGAGAATCAAACCCGCGTAATTCGATAAGTTTTGACGGAAAAGGGGAAACATGGCACTTGAAATTTTGGCTCATTTTGAAATGACTTTTCTTTTTTCAGAATTACGGCAGAGTTTCAGAATTTTGTAAATACCTACCTCTCACTTTTTTTTTTTTGATTTTATTTTTCATTTTTTATTTATTTTCTTTCCTTATTCTAGAAGTCGGTCAACATGCAAGCCGAAACAAACAGATGCGCATGTAGCACGTAAGATGCATCAGGTTGGTCTTTTTAATTGGGTACACCTGTCCTAAACGGACCCAACCCCTGTGTTGAGGCTATGTTATTCTAGGTTTAAAACCTGATTTTATTGTTCTAGACCTGGCTTACTCGAGCGGACAGCTCGAGCCAATAGGGCAGCGTTCCGAGAATACAGAAGCTTCACCGGCATTGCAACTTGTCCGAACCTCGTTTTAAAATTGGGAAATGACTGTAACAAAAAAAGAAGTCACACGAAGTGCACACTTCCCAAATGATAGAGGATTTCGTAATAATTTATATACAGTCCAAACAATATCAAAGCGGTAAAAAGCGGTATTTAGCACATTAAGCTCAAACATATAAAAATAAGATAATAAATAAAGCCAAGTGTAACAGTTATTCTAAGCTCGGATTCTGAACCCTGAACCAGAAGTTCTGGGTTCTTTTCCCTAGCAGAGTCGCCAGAGCTGTCACACCTCCTTTTTTACCACCCGAGGGCGGGTATAAGAGGGTTTTTCCAATTAAAGTGACATTATACTAAATGGGATTATTTATTTATCAAAATTGTCACTTGCGATAGTTTATTTGGTGTCCCAAGTCACTGTTTATTTTGATATCCCAAATCGAGGAAATTCTTATTTATAAAGTCCACGAACCAGAAATTCTTGATAAGGAATTCTGTTAACCCGGGAGGAAGTGTTAGGCATTCCCGGGCTCCGTGGTTCTAGCACGGTCGCTTAAACTATTGATATTGGCCTAAATATATGATTAATTACATGTTTTAAACCTATTGTGCATTTTTAACTTTATAACCCCTTTTAATT
The DNA here is from genome assembly GCF_000715075.1 of Nicotiana tabacum. Classification (NCBI taxonomy): domain Eukaryota; kingdom Viridiplantae; phylum Streptophyta; class Magnoliopsida; order Solanales; family Solanaceae; genus Nicotiana; species Nicotiana tabacum. The sequence continues at coordinate 134,308,316 of NC_134087.1, forward strand.
ATTTTAAACCGCTTTTTAGGATTTATGGAATTATTTCTTGAATAAGTTACGATTGTCGTACACTTGCTGTTTTTGTACATATTGCGAATCGCGTCACATGAAATACACCCGCGACTTATAACACGTTCATTTTATTATTGTTCGAAGTTGTTATGATCGGGTCACTTGAAATGCACACCCGAATTTTGAAATTAGGCATCATAACTATGTCACGGGAACCGTACCCATAATCACAATGGTTTATTAATCGTTCCTAAAGCAAACTACGATGTTCATAAATTATTTATTTTCCTATATTTGATTATAAGTGATGAGAAATAGTTAGTTACCGAAAGGAGAAGAGTAAAGACTTAAGAGGGATCTTAACGCCAAAGACACAAATATGCTTAGAACATGCCAACGATGATTTGTAAAACACTTTGTATTGCAAGTCAAGTTTGATCTGTAAATGCAAAAGAAATGGCTCTATATTTTAGATAATCATTGAAAAGAATGGCAGAGACGTAGAATAATAGATGTACTTGAACTAGAGCTCGAGAGCTATAATTCTTCAAAAAAAAAAAATCACAGTCTAAGTTCGTGTTATATCAATATCAGTTCAGGTATTACCTGAATGATTCTTCTTCTATGTCTGTAAGAAATGATGTACGAGGGCATTCAGAAAAATCCAGTAACTTCATCGCATTCTAAGATGATAGGCAATCCTAAAAGCTGCATCAATATGTATTGCAAAAGCATCAACAAGGAGATATTAAATTCATGTTCACATCCATGCCGACTTTCAACATCTGGAGCGCAGGTCTACAGCTCCAAAAGCCAGACAAAAGGCAAAGAAATTAGCTATTTAGCAGGAAACAACTGAAATTGGTCCAAATAGAAACCAGAATCCAAAGAATCAAGCTCATCATTTCTTTGTAACTTCAACTGCCAACTGTCCACGTTTATTGAATTCTCAAAAAATCAGATGTTATGTTGGTTCAAATGAGCTATATCATAAGAAGCAAACTGAAGCTCCACTATTGGGCAGCAGTGAAACGAGCAAAAATAGCAACACGGAGTCAGCAAAATCAACGACCAAAAACAGCAAATCCTACCCAAGACGAAAGGAAATCGAGAGTCGATAATCAGTTCTCTTCAAATTTCCATTGAAAATATCAGCTTTTCTTGCATTTTTTTAGCTTTTGATTTTTAGATCTGGTTTTTGGCATTTTGCAGCTGCTACTGGATGGCTTAGGCGTGAAGTGAGGAAGAAGAAAGAGGGAATCGCTTGTTTTTGGGAATGGGGAGGGTCTCGTTATTTGTTTGGTTCTGGTTTTTGAGAAATCAAGAAAAAAGAAGAAGAAGACGAAGAAAAAGAAGAAGAAGAAGGGAGATGGAGGGTGCGCCGTTTTCCAAGGGTAAGGGATCTGATCATTTTAGGTCTAGGATTTTCTTTTATCATATAAGGGTAAAGGGGAATGAGCTTGGGTTGTGTGAGAATTGGGTAAAAGAATCACATTTGGATCATTGCACTTGCTCTTTGGGGTGACCCAATATCAAAAACCAGCCTTTTCTTTTATTTTCTTTCTTTTTCTTTCTTTTCTTTAATTAATTAAAATCCTAAATCAATCTATTTTTGTAGAAATTAAAATTCTTTATCTATATTTAATATTAAAACAACTAATTAACTTAAAACTATAGAAAAATGCTAATTTTAAAGGCTAAAATCTAAATATGTAAAAATGACCACTTTTGTGGTTATTTTTTTTGCTTAATAAAATTAATTCCTACATGAGAATTGAACTTAAGATGGCATAAAATTAAAATGTGACAATTTTTATGTGTTTTCTCATGATTTTAAAATATCAAAAATGCATGAAATGCAACTAAATAAAGAAAAACTCCTAAAAATCAATAAAAATTATTTTTGGTCTATTTTTAGGAGTTATTTTCATGTAGGGCAAAAATTGTGGGCTCACAGCTGCCCCTCTTTGCTAGAATGAGCAACTACGAGCAATTTTTGCCCATTTGAAACTCCATTTGGAAGCATTTTGAAAAGGTTTGACCAAACCTTGCTTCAGAGGTTGCCTACATATCCTTGGCTATAAAAGAATCAGGTCGTTGTAGTACTGGATGTTTTGGTAGCTGGGACTACCGAAAAGCTGTGATTTCACTGTTGTTGCTACTGTTTTTGCTTGTTGAGCTCCTTATTACACCAAAATAAAAAAACAAAAGCTAAACTAGCTAAGCCTATCAACTACGAGTTACAAGATTCCTATCTATGAGTCTTCTGAAGCTTGATCTTGAGTTTTAGTTGGTTCTTCATGTGGACTCTGATCTGAATCTTGATGCTTGTTAGCTGCAGGTGCTGGTTCTTTCCTCTTCAGCTTTTCGGATCAAGGCGGGACTTGGAAAGCTTCTGACTTCAATAACGCCTTGAGCAGTCCACAACTTTTCTCCGCTTTCGCACTTTGAGTTCAACTTCTTTTCTTATTTTTATTTTCTTTTATTTGGATTGAGACTTCTTCTGTTGGTCATCTCAAACTTGTGCCTTATGGTAAAAACCTGTTCAGGCACCAAAACAAACAAACGAACGATATTTTTATGCCCCGGTTTTCACTAGAAAAATTTTGTGAGTTATTGCAACAAAATCTAAACTATTTCTTTATTGAATGCAAATAAAATCGGGATTGTGTACCCCTGAGAAAAATAGATTAGGGAGTGGAGACCATATATCTAAAACGAAATCAAATGGGGATCAGAGGCCCTAAGTTGGAAAGATTACCAGGTTATGCTGGAAAAATGACCGGGTTATGCCAGAAAGGTCCTCGGGTTATGCCGGGGAATTCCACGGGTTATGCCAGGGAAGGTCATCGGGTTATGCCGAAAAAGAGAAAAGGTCCTCGGGTTATGATAGAGAGGTCCACGGGTTATGCCGGGAAAGGTCATTGGGTCATGCCGAAAAAGAGAAAAGGTCCTCGGGTTATGCCGGGGAGGTCCACGGGTTATGCCCGGAGAGGTCATCGGGTTATGCTGGAAAAGAGAAAAGGTCCTCGGGTTATTCTAGGGAGGTCCACGGGTTATGTTGGAAAAGTTATCGGGTTATGCCGAAAAAGAAAAAAGATCCTTGGGCTATGACGGGGGGGGGGGGGGGGTTCGGGTTATGCCGGAAAAGAAAAAGGTCATCGGGTTATGTCGGGGAGGTCCACGGGTTATGCCAGGAAAATCAACAGGTTATGCCGAAAAAGAAAAAGGTCCTCGAGTTTTGCTGGGGAGGTCAATGGGTTATGCCGGGAAAGGTCATCGGGTTATGCCGAAAAAGAGAAAAGGTCCTTGGGTTATGCCAGGGAGGTCCACGGGTTATGCCGGGAAAAGTCATCGGGTTATGCCAAAAAAAAAGAAAAGGTCATCGGGTTATGCCGGGGAGAACCACGGGTTATGACGGGAAAGGTCATCGGGTCATGCCAGAAAAGAGAAAAGGTCCTCGGGTTATGTTGGGGAGGTCCACGAGTTATGCCGGGAAAGGTCATCGGGTTATGCCGAAAAAGAGAAAAGATCCTCGAGTTATGCCGGGGAGGTCCATGAGTTACGCCAGAAAAGTCATCGGGTTATGCCGAAAAAGAAAAATGATCCTCGGGTTATGCCAGGGAGGTCCACGGGTTATGCCGGGAAAGTCATCGAGTTATGCCGGAAAAGAAAAAGGTCCTCGCGTTATGCTGGAAAAGAAAAAGGTCCTCGGGTTATGCCGGAAAAAGGTCCTCGGGTTATGCCGGGGATCAACTAGGGAGTGGGACCCTATACTAGAAAAGACTACCAGGTTATTAGGGAATGAGACCCTATGTTGGAAAAACGTAGCTAGAGATTGGAGACCCCAGGCTACCATGATTTTTGAATTTTCTTCTTCTTCCTTTCATTTCATTTTTTTTGTTTTATTTAAGAAAAATGAGTAAAAATGCGGGAAAGAATTTAGAGGAGACTTCCCTTTTGGATTGATTTTTGCCGCAAAGCTATTTCTAGCCCTTGCGCAGTTTGTGTTTGGTTGCACCTGCTTCTTGCAAGGTTGCTTTGGATTGCACCTGTTTCATGTTTTCAAACAAAGAACAATTGTTAGTTTGAAACGGTGGTTGGATTTTTGGCCTTGATTGTTTCAATCACTCGATCTCGGTCCGACTTCTTGGATGAAGATCTCAACTGCAACTGCTTGTTCCCTGAGGACCGATTTTATTTCAGGCCCTGGAGAACCTTTGATTTTTTCCAGACTTTGCCATGACGGTTGGTCGGTGGAACTCAACTTTTTCGACTTTATTTGGCCTTCGTAGGCCTTTCGTTTCTGACTTCCTTTTCTTTTATTTTTTCTTTCTCTCTTTTTTTTCTCTTTTTTTTTCCTTTTAACTTCGGAGCATTGGGAACTTTTGCTCCTCAAACTTTGGCGCAACGGCTAGTCGCGTGGGACTTAACCTTTTTCAACTTTGTTTCGCCTTTATAGGCCTTTCATTTCTGGCTTCTTTCTTCCAACTTTAATTTCAGATCATTTGGGTACCTTGGCTTTTCAATCCTTTGCCAAGACGGTTAGCCACATAGGACTTAACCTTTTCAACTTCATTTTGCTTTTGTAGGCACTTCAATTTGATTTTCTCCTTCCGAGAGTTTTGATTTCAAAGCATCGGCCGCCATGGCCAGTCGAGGTCAACTTGACGCCCTTGCTGAGGCTGGGTGCCTTATTGCACATTAGCTCGTGTCCAATGAGAACCCTGTAAATCAGTCTTGCCATCTCTTCTTTGTCTCAGTTTCGGAACAGAGTTAGACCGAAAGGGATTCAAAGGAAAAACAAACAGTGGAATGGATAAATGAATTTAAACAAGAGGTATACCTTTCGGGGAAAGGAAAGAAGGACTTATCTAGAGTACATGTGGACTTCAATGAACATGACATGCCCTTTGGACTGGATGCCTGATCCGTGCAAACCGTCCAACTCTCAGAAATTCATCATAGCTTTTGCCTCAAAATCGAGAAACCTTTCCAGGACTCTGTCGATGTCGATGGCTATGAGGATCCACTTTTCAATCAGGGGTGCCCTTTGCGGGTTTTCACGAGCTGACCTCTCTCATTTATCTTCTCACCATCGCCTTATAGTGCTCTTTGCGAGTTTTCACTAACAAAACTCTCTCATTTTATTTCTCTGCTTACTGTCGCCTCACAGTGCCCGTATGGGTTTTCACTAATAAGACTCTCTCATTTTATTTCTCTCATTTTTATTGCATCAGATCCAAGTGGTTGTATTCCCTGATCCTTGAACATTCTCATCGATTGATCAGAAGGACTTGAAAGGATTTGGGTAAAAATGATTTGGACTGAATTACAACTTTGGAACCATTTAGGCGGGATCATCGCCGAACCATTATAACATCTACCCCAGTTTCACGTTCGGGGAAAATTGGATTTTTATTTTGGTGTGACTGAACCCCAGTGAGAGGCTGCCTACGTATTCTTTCGGAATCAGGTCGAATGTAGTTTAAGGAACTTTGTTTTTGATTTTCTGTTGTTTTTCTGTTTTCTTTTGTTTTCCCTTTCTTTTTTTTATTTTTTTTGGCAATCCACTAGGCAAACGCCTAGGGCTAGTTTTTATATATAGATAAATTGAAATCAAAAAATACATTGTCAGGTGGTCTAACATAATGAAAGTGATAAAATTTGACTTTTACATGACACCTAGTATCAATGTTGAGCATTAAACTCAACCTTGATATCACATTTGATCTAAAATGAACAATTCGTTTAAAAACTAGCCGATCATAATGGGTGACAATTGCAGCCTTGTTCGACTTTGTAAGCCCTATGGAACATATACCAAATGTACACTCATTGATTATTATGAATTCAATCGAACTTGTATTTCTGAGCTGCCTGCATATGTCGCTGCAGTTGCAATGAGTCTTGATCCAACTCATATCCACTCCAGTGCAATGCCATTCCTTCCATGTACTTGCTGATATGATTTATTGATTGCATACAACTCCATCTTGTGTAAAAATCATGCTCTACGTACAGTGTCCTCTTCCGTAGCTGTTGAAATGGTCGATTCTGGGCATGCGTTTTGCCCCATTCCAGCCTTGTTGTTGTGCTTGTGGTATGAACCATTGCGGCGATAATGATTCCCCCTATTTTTTTTAGTGCTCTTGTAATCTGAAGCCATTTGCTGCATCTTGAGCATGTGCTGGGGCGTTTATCCAAAATGACCATTGCCTAGGTTCATAGTTGTCCTCTTGGACTGTAAAACAGAAGCAACTGTTAGCGAACCAACAACTCTCACATGCTGCAACATGTTGTGCCTGCGTTTATGCATTCCAATGTCACCATAAGCCCAACTATCTAATGGTCACACTTTTGAATCTCAATTGTGCAGGACTGCTCAAAGCATCTGCAACGTAGCTCAAAATCACAGCCCTCAAAGTGTAAAACTTCAAGGACGATAGCCATGACAAAGGGTGTTGAGTTGATGGAATTAAGAGAGCAATTCCCAAAGATTATGTCCCCCATGCGTGTATGCATTTTGCCCAGCAAGCTCAACCATTTGCACCCACGCCTGCCTTGGCATTTCCAATATTGTCCATTTCGTCTCTGCTTGCTTGACTTAGTCCCTTGATTCAAAGTCCCAAGATAAAGTGGTGCTGCCTATTGTTTTGCTCCAGATCTCTCGTTAATTTGAGGATGTCTGTAGTACTATGCATCATGCGTGCATATGTTTCCAAATGACACGCTTGGAATAAAGAAAGATAAAGCTGTGAAGCCCACGATGCTGCATGCAATGTATTAAAAATATACACGAAGCACAATACTGAATTTGGCCATAATGTATCGTGCATTGTAATAAACTACAGGCGTGCGTTGTAATCCCCATGCTCTTGCCTTCTTGCTTCCTTCAAAAGTCACGCTCACCCTATGTGAATGCCATGCGTGCTCCTCCAGACATATGAGTAGTCTTCCTTGACCAAAATAGTATATTCCAATTCATTGTCCAACATGTGTTACATTGCTAGCGTGCAATTCCATGCGAAAACATGCGTGAATCCCAGTTGGAATTTAAAATGTCCTCCCAACTCTTGAAGCTCCTTGGCCCAGTACGCTCCTGCACCCAAACAATTTGAAGCTTGCTTTCATTAAAAAAAAGGCTAGAAGCATGCGTGCATTTAAAAATCAAAAGAACAGCACTGGCTTTCGTGTCCATCTCTTCTCGAAATTTGGCGTTCTCCACATGCTTAAAGCTGCGATTACTTTTGTTTAATGGTAAGATTCTCCTTGAAATCATGATATCTCTTTACAACTTGTGCATTAGACTCGACTTCACTGCCCCATGCAAACGAGTTGGGCATTCTGTTCCTTTGTTCCCTGCTTGTGCATATCATGATATCTCTTTCAAAAGATGGAGTACCATGTACTAATACCACCCTTTGAAATTGACAATCATGATAAGTCATCTCCACATTACCATTCCCTGCACAGAAACACCAAATGTTAGTATAATAGAAGACTATCAAGATCTCTTCCGATAGGATTTGACCCTGCTGATCAGTTATGTCCATTCCGTTTCTCCTCCTCATTTTGCCTTTGTTCCACTCCACATTTATCTCCTTTTTGGATTTGTTCCTTCCCCTTGTCCTCCTAATTCCTTGCAACCTTTACTCTTATGTAAGGACATTGCATCTTATCTTCGTTAATGATCCTCCTTCCTTTTAAGTCCAGATCCCAGAAACCATGGCGCTCAGTATTTCCTTCATCTAGAGCATAATTGGCAAGGTGGTGTGCTAATGTATTCCCTTCTATGAATATGTGAGTGACCTTGATGATACTTTGTTCCTTCAGTCTTAAAATCTCCTTTAGATGTTCAGTAATATACCAAGGAGGCTTCCATGATTCCTCTATAATGTTCTTTAAACGCATAGAATCTGTCTGCAGCCATATCTAGAAATAATTAAGACTTTTGCACATCTTCAATGCCTCCGCAATAGCTAATGCTTCTGAAACATTGTTGGTTCCTTCAGAAATCTCCCTTCCTTCTGCATATATCAAATCACCTACCTCGTCCCTTATGCATAAACCAATCGAACTCCTCCCTGGGTTCCCTCTACATGCTCCATCCGTATTCACTTTGATCCACCCTCTTGAAGGAAATTCCCATAACACTTTATCATATTTCAGTCGAGGTGTGTACTGCTCCATCATTGTCAGTAAGTCCAGCCACTTGTGAGGCACGTGTAGTCCTGGCTTTTTCAGTTGGACCAGAGCTTGCAAAGTAGATGACACATGGTAAATAACTTTGCTCACTGACACTACTTCTCCATATTTCAAACTGTTTCTTCTCTTCCACAGTTCCCATACAATGCATGCAGGTAAAGCTTGTAATACTGGCTTCAATCTCGGTATAACTGGTGCTGTCCAACACTTTGTAATTGCTTGATGTAATGACAACCCATCTAATGAAATTCCTGCTCTCCTCAGGAAGTAACTCCAAACACTTCTGGCTGCATTGGATGTGAAGAACAGATGTAGTAATGACTCCTCCTTAGGATCAGCACAGCACCAACATTTAGATGGCATGGAGTATCCTAGTTTACACAAGAAATCATCAAGTGGCAGTTTGGCTTTCCACACCTTCCACAGGAAGAAGTATATCTTGAAAGGTAAACCTTTTACCCATATCATCTTGTAAGCTAATCTTGGGTTGGCTCTTCTTCGCAGGTAATCCCATGCAGATTTTACTATAAAATGTCCCCTTGTTTCAAGCATCTAGAAGGAAGTATCTAACTATGAACTTTCAGTTAGTGGTCTAATATTCTGCATAATGTGGTGTGCCAAATCTTCAGGTAGGCTCTCAAACATTTTATCCACATTCCACATACCATTTTCAACCAGATCATTTACATTATGAATATCGTCATCGATACCAAACTCTGCAGGCACTTGAAAATATAAGGCTCCCAACTCAGTCCAATTGTCGAACCAGAATTGAGTCGATCCCATTCTCAGTTTCCAGTAGATTTGATACTCAATCAAGTCCCTACATTCTAGAATTTTTCTCCACACGTGGGATCCACGCTTCCAAGGTACAATTACTCCATTTAGTTTTTTGCAGTACTTTTGACTAATAAATGCACTCCATAAAGTGGGCTTAGTCCTGAAATTCCACCACAATTTGCAGAACAGTGCCTTGGATACGCCATGTAGGGACCTTAACCCTATGCCTCCCTCCTCAAAAGGAATACAATGGTTAGTCCAAGATGACCAATGTCTAGTGCTCCCTCCTACATTGCTGTGCCAGAAAAACTTGGCAAAAATGCTATGTAATTTGTTGATCACATAAATTGGAGGATTAACTACTGACAACATATGAATTGGGATACTCTGCAGGACATTTGCAATTAAAACAGCTCTGCCTCCTAGAGATAGGAGTTTGCCTTTCCATGACTGAAGTTTGTCCATAACCTTGGCGATTAATCCCTGGTAATAGTCTCCCCTTCTTCTTGCATAAAAAATAGGACAGCCAAGATAGGTCATAGGGAAATATTGTTTTCGTATACCTGTAATCCTTTCCACCTTGTTAATCACCTCATTATCCATTAAATGATGCAGGTATATGGCTGATTTGGCTTTGTTCACCAGTTGACCAGATGATGATTCATAAGCTTACAAAACCTCCATGACAAGTCTCAACGAAGTTTCATCAGATGAGCAGAAAATGATTGTATCATCAGCATATGATAGATGATTTATTTTTGGGCTCCATTTTGGCATTCCAAAACCACAGAAATACAGGTTAGTGTGTGTGAATTCAATCCCCGATAAAGTGCTTCTGCTGCCAGAATGAATAAAGTTGGTGACAAAGGGTCACCCTGTTTAAATCCCCTCGATGATTTGAAGAAACCATTAGGCTGACCATTTATAAGAACAGAGTACCAATTGTTCCCAATCAAATCAAAGATCAAGCCAATAAAAGCTTCAGGAAATCCCATTTTCCTTAGTATTTTGGTCAGGAATAGCCATGATAGCTTATCGTAAGCTTTTGTCATATCAAGCTTAATCACAACGTTTGGACCTGCTTTTGTTCTCAACCTGATATCCGTAATGATTTCTTGAGTTAACAGCACATTCTCAACTATGCTTCTGCCCTTCACAAAACCTGCCTGTTCCTCCGAGATTATGTTTGGTAATAATTCAACCAACCTCTCATGAATAACCCTAGAGAAAATCTTGTTCACAAAGTTGCTAAGACTGATTGGTCTCATGTCCGCAAAGGTCGTAACTTCTTTTTTCTTTGGTAATAAAACCAGGTTTGTGTGCGTCACACTCTTTGGCAACTGCTGACCGCAAAAGAAAGCCTTGACCATGCGGACTGCATCTTCTTCAATAATTTCCCAGCATGTTTGGTAAAAGGCTCCATTGAATCCATCCGGTCCACCAGCTGAGTCTCCATTCAACCCCATAACTGCTCTCTTCACTTCTTCATTGGAAGGCAAGGCCATCAATCTTTCATGTTGATCATTATCTACCATTGAAGGTACATGATTTAGAATGTCAAAATCATTTGGAACTGCAGTCTCAGTAAATTGATCCTTGTAGAACTTTATTGCTTCTTCTGCTATTAAGTGATCTTCTTTTATCCAGTTACCAAGGCTATTCTGGATCCTTGATAATTTCAGTCTCTTCCTTCTCCCATTAACTTGAGCGTGGAATAATTTAGTGTTTCTATCGCCATCTTTGAACCATGACATGTCAGCTTTTTGTCTCCAGAATTCGTCTTCTAATGCAAGATATTTAATCATTTCAGCTTGGACCTGTTTTAATCTTTGTCTATTCATCTGTGTAGGATTGACTTCAAATTGTCTTTCATGAACCAAGACCACCTCCTCAAGGCTTGCAATCTTCTGGAATATATCTCCATATGTAGCTCTGCTCCATGTAGATAGTGCTTGTTTAAGCTTCTTTAACTTGTAGTTAAAAATGCAGAAAGGGTTAGCACTAAAATCAACATTCCAATTCTCCCTTACTACATCTTTGAAGGTTTCATGCTTTGTCCAGAAGTTAAAAAATCTGAATGACTTCTTAATTGGAGGAGTTTCTATATCACTTTTTATCAGCATTGGGCAATGATCAGACCTACTTTTGGATAGGTGAGTTATCTCCAATCCAGGAAATGTCTGTTGCAATTCATTATGGCCAAAACATCTGTCCAATCTTTTAAATATGCAGTCCTCCTCTGATCTTCCATTCCACCATGTAAATATGTTTCCTTTAAAACCCAAGTCTGTCAAATTGTAGGTATTGATGCAGTGTCTGAAGTCATCTACTTCAATGAGAGAAACTGGCAATCCCCCATATTTCTCTTCCTCATCCCATATCATATTAAAGTCGCCTCCAACTAGCCAAGGTACTGTCATATTTGATGCCATTGCATACAACGTATCCCATAGTTCTATTCTTTCAGTGCGATCACATTTGGCATAGACTAGTGTAAGGATGAGCTCAACATGTGTTTAAGAGTGCATTAATCTCAAAGTCAGCTGTTGAGTCATGTTATATAAAATAGTAACCTCAAAAATTTCATCAATAAAAGCCCAAATCTTGTTTGACACATTCATCACAGCCTGTGCCAAACCAATTCTTGCTCTATACCTCTCCATTTTGTGAGACTGTTGCATAGGCTCAAGGATGCCTATGAACTCAAAATGATGTTTTATGTGCATTGTAATCAGCCTTTCAAATGTTTGCATTGTGTTTACTGACCTGACATTCCATATAATGGCATCCATTAAATGTTTTGGGATTTGGACAGTGTTCTCCTTGTTTGTACTCCACTAACTGGGACAGTAGAAGTCTCTTTTGACTGTTTCTTTTTTCCCTTTGATGCAGATTTACTAGTTCAATAAGCCTTGGCGACAGATCTCCCTGCTTGGCAACATTAAGGAAATTTTGTGCAGTGGATTCCTCATCCATGTCTCTACCTTTAAGTTCTGCATGGTGAACTTGATCATGTGCTTCTACTACTTCTTTTGATGAAACAATATCCTCTGCCTGGTTGATAAGTTCGGCATCTTTTTCAGCATGTTCATTGGGCAACAGCATTGTATTGTTCAATGGAACATTACTTCCAGCTACATCCTGCATGGTGCTCAATGGAACAATACTTCTTGCATAAACCTGCACTGTCATAGCTTGGTTCTTGTCTGCATTCTTGTCTTATTTTTTGTCTGCATTTTCAGCTTCTTTCAAGACATCACTAACAACCTTATGTGAAGTCCCTCCTGGATCTATAATATTATTGTTCCCCTCTTTTGTCTTTTCTGTTGCTGCATTTGTGCATTCACTGATGCTTGGAATATTGATTGCATTGGCATTACCATTAACACTTTGATCCTTATCTTCCACTTCATTTCCTCCAAATTCTCCATCACTATGCATTGTATCTGGAATCTGACCATCTGCTAAGTCTTCCTCTATTTGGTTGAGCCATAATCTCCCTCCTGCCCCTTTTTCTTTTTCATTGGTCCTGAATTTCTCAAAATCTGTATCTTCAACAAATTTATTTTCTTTGTTGTTTGCTAATTGTTGTTCAACTTTGGTGTCCTATGAAGGAATATCTTGACATGAAGTATTGACTTGAACCACATTATTTTTGAATGCCATTTGGACCCAGTGGGCAGTTGACTCATTGTGAAAATGCTGTTCATTCCCCAAATCTTTTTGTACACAATCAGCTGTTGATTCCCTATTTGCAGCATGATTTCTTATTGCTGTAGGATTGAAAGTAGGTGTTGCAGGGTTCAGTTTGTTGGGTTGTGTCTTGGATGATTGTCTCCTAGATGAGCTAGGAGAAGTTACCTTTTGTACCATTTGTCTAGTTGAAAAATCAAATTCCTGCTCCTCTGATTCATTCTCTACACCTGCTGTGGAATTATTTTGCCGAATATCATTGTTGCCTGTGGTTTTTTGAACTGGAGTTTCCTCCACAGCTACCAGTTGGTTGCCTTCATTAATCTCACCATTTTCAATTTGTAGCACTGCAAATTGGTTGGTTGTTTGTATTTGTTTTGTCACAACTGTATTGTTAACAAGAACCATTTCTTTCCCTTGTGCAGTAGTACCTTCAGCTTGTTTGCCTTTGTTTAGTAACCTATTGTCTCGAACTTCCTTCCATTGAGGGCCTGCATTACCAACTATCTTACCACTAGTAAGGATCATCAAAGGAGCATCATGTTTTGCAGGTTTCTTAGTGCCTTGTTTCACATTTTCGAAATTTTCCTGTTTCTTAGTGCCTTGTTATACCTGCTCGTCTACTGTTGTATTCGCCATCAATTCCGGATGAATTCTCCAACATTCCATCATGTCATGGCCTTGTAATTTACACTCCTTTCAATACTTGGGTAAATAATCATACCTGATTGATACCCATTCAGTTCTAACACCACCTGTTTCTTCATTCTCGATGTCCATACGCACTTTAGTAGGATGATCATCGAGCAGGTCAATTAAAACCTTAACGTGTGCACAGCTTTGCACTGTTTTGTTAGTAGTAGCCAAGTCCAGATGTTGTGGCTTTCCCACAGCTGATGCTATTGAAAACAGACATTCTTTGACAAAATATATGGGTAGCAGATTTGGAAACGAAATCCATGCCATTACCTTGGGTGTTTCCTCCCCGACCTTGAATTTAGCATCGTAAATTAATGTTCGCAATTGGTATTCCTGTCCAGTCTTGTCTTTCACATAATACACACTTTTCGATGAGAATTCGACAAAATCTTGCCATAACGTCAATCTTATTAACACATGCCTATCACGAAGGTGACCAATAGTACACTCACCTTTAATTCCACATTGAATCGGGATAATTCGACGTAGTTCCTTAAGCTCAGGCCATCCATACGAAAATTTGCACACAACAGCATATTGCAAATCCTCGATCTTGTTCATTCGATCTACCTCTGCTTCAGTGAACTTAACCATTGGTTGTCCTTGAAGTAAGACTGGTCGACGAAATAGAATAGGTTCAACAGTACATTGTTTTGACGTGATTCCTTGAACTGGTGCATTGATCGTTGCTGGTTTCAGAATAGTTGAGTAATCTAAAGGTTTGTGAATTGTTGTGGGGTTGTTTGTAATGGAGGGGGATGCTTGGGAGGGCAGACCAGCCATTGTAGGTGACTGGTCGCCGGCCTTAAAGGCCATGGACGATGTCAATGCAACAACTTTTGTTTCTAGAATCTGTTACGCTAAAGTGAACATCGAGTTCTTCCACACTCCTTATTTTTTTCCTTTCTTTTCCCTTTCCTTTTCCTCTTTTTTCATTTTTCATTTTTTTTATTTCATTTTCTTTGTCTTTTCTTCCTTTTTTTGTATCCTTCTTTTCTTCCCTTTTTTTTCATTTTTTTTCATTCATTTCATTTTTCAATAATAACTTCTAAGTTCCAAAGAGGGTAATCAAAGAATGGGAGCAGGCTCAAAGATTTTGCAAAGGTTTGATAGTGCTTGGTAGCGAGAATAAAATCCTTCTTCATCTCGACCGGAGAACATTAATGTTATATAGAGGATCCAACATAGTACTTTTTGGTTGCATTTGAATTAACGGTTGTTTCAAGGACATTTCCTTCTATGTGTCCCAAATACAACACACTCTTTTGGCAGCACTCTTGTTGTAATGTATGGACCTTTCCAATCTAGAACCAATTTTCCTTCAGATATTCCGAGTCTTCGTTTTATTTCCTTAAACTTATCTTCATTGCATTCTGATTCTTGATTCATTATTTCGAAGTTTGACAGTGTTTCAGGATCTGGGCATAAAGTCCGCAAGCATGTCATGTTATTGAAATATGCATTTAACGGAACTAAAAAGAGAATACGAAAAACGACAAGATTAAGAAAAGAGTCATTCCTCGACAATGAAAATTAATTTCATTTGATTTTTAATTTTTTTATTTTTTTCCAGTTTTTTTTTAAGATAGAAGGGTTTACATCAGAAAGTAAGACAATAAAGTAAAACATTCGGATCACACCCTGAGATAATCCGGACGCAGAAAGGATAGCAAGACTGGCTACCGAGACTCCCGTCTGATGGGGAATTTTTATGCTTGGCGACCATTTTTTGGCTTTTCTTCTATTTTGGCAATGGCTGCAATGGCCTTCAGTGCCAGATCAAATTTCTCATCTTCTCAAATCATTCTGACTATTGGCCCGCTGTAGTGTGCAGATAATAGATTTTTCATCACATCAAGAGCTTCTTCATCTTGAAAAACAATTCTTTCAGCTTCAATCAAATCTTCAACTGCCTTTTTGAGGGTCCAACAGTCCTCTGTACTATGTCCCGCTGCTCCTGAGTGGTATTCATATCTAGCATCAGCTTGGTGCGAGGGGACTCGGGGTTCGGCCGGTTCGAGGCCACTAGCTGCAATAGATTTAGCCTAATTAGCTTTTGGAACAAGCTTGGATACGATTCACTAATAAGGATGAACTGATTCTTTCCGAAAGGCTCTTTTGGGTGAGGATTATATTGGGGATCATTTGGTTCGGAATTATATGGAGCTTGGTAAGGATGGGCATTTCTGGGAGGTGGAGCTCGATTTTGTGTATAATGTTGTAGCCGCGGGTAAGGTTGCGCGTTCATCACCGCATAAGGAGGTGGTGCCACGACATAAGCAGCATCTTGAAGGGGATAATAATGTTGAAGGACCTCAGGAAGCATATATGATTTGCTCAATGACCTGTGGGCCCCCTCGAGCTGGAAACCATCATGGCTCCTTCTTCTCTTCCGTTTCCATTTATCAAACCCTCTGAACCATTTTGAACATCTAGTGATGTGGCTTTAAAAGCAGCATGACTCAAGATTCGACCCATTTTTAGCCCACTTTCTACCATCTCCCCAATTTTGATAGCCTCAGCAAATGGCTATCCCATATAGGAAATCTTGTTCTGGAAGTAGTCAGCCTCTTGAGCCTGCAGAAAAACCGTGACCATTTTAGTTTCGTCCATTGGAGGCTTTACCCTAGCAGCTTGCTCACGCCATTTGACAACATATTTGTGGAAGCTTTTCGCGGTTTTCTTTTTCAAATTCGACAAGGAGTTTCTGTCGAGAGCGATGTCCACATTATATTAAAACTGGCGGACAAAACCTTGGGCCATATCGTCCCACACGTGCCAATGGGTAGTTTCTTGATCTATATACCACTCAGAAGCGATTCCGGTGAGGCTTTTCCCAAAATAGGCCATTAGCAGCTCCTCTTTTCCAGCAACGCCTCTCAACTGGTTACATTATCATTTCAGGTGAGTGACCGGGTCTCCATGCCCGTCGTACTTTTCAAATTTTGGCATCTTGAAGCCAGCTGGCAAGTGGACATGGGGAAACACACAGAGGTCAGAGTACGAGACACTCTTTTGGCCACTCAAACCTTGCATGTTTTTCAGGCTTTGTTCCAAGCTCTTCATCTTTTGAGCCATTTCCTCTTGCTCAGGATTTTTAACAACCTTTTCTTGCTCTCCCGAGAGATCATATTGCGGAGGTTTAATGAAAAAGTACAGGGTCACATATGTTATTTCTGATTGAAGTTGTGGATGCTGAAAGGTGAACATTGGAGGCTCAACATACGGTCGTGGTAAAGTTGGTTGTGTTCTAATGCAGACTGGTGCTGTAGAGAACAATATTGGAGGTGCCCAGGAAACTGGCGCATGGGGGCGAACCACAGAAGGCAAGACAGGATCATTGAACGGCATTGGAGGGTGCCCGCATGGGATGAGCGGGTTGCAGACAGGGGGCTTGGTAACCACACTTGACCTGGGGATCAACTAAGGGAACCCAGGGATTGCACTTGGTGGTTCCCTATTATTAGACCTGGCATCCCACATTTCCAATATGCGGAGGTGCAACATCTTATTCTCTTCAGCAGCTGCTGATTCTAGTTGCAGAATAGCCGATGTCGGGCTATCCTCAGGACCGATAATTGATAGATTGCTTGCGGAGGCCATATGTGCCTTTGGATCTTATGAAGGAGCGGAGGCTAGACTACCAACAAAACCAACCACCAAAACCTGGCTAGTTTGCACACCTAACAACCTTGTTAGTTTTGAGACATTTAACATATTGGAAATCACACGTTGCGATGCAATGCACCTAACAGTTAAACGCTTCTACCATGTGTTTGAACGGTTGCATGTTTCATCCCGACCTTAAACTAATCCTTTTTTCACTCAATACCTCTTTTCTTTTATTTCTGCCTCTCTTTAATCACTCTCGATTTTTATGGCTATGATCGAATCCGATGAGGATTGCCAACGTATCATGACGCTGCATGAATCAGATCTTGTGTAGTTCGGGAAGATCGAGAATGGAATAAATAAGCTAACTTTTTTTGTTTACTTTTATAAGACCACGAAAGCTTTAAGCAAAAGAAAAACATATTTGATTTTTGATGTTTTTTGCTTTTGGAATTCTCTAAAAAATGCTTTTAAAAGAAGAAAGGAAATTTTTTTTTTTGAATTTTTGATTTTGATTTTAATTATTTTTGAAAGAAAGACTTCTAAAAATTCCTTTTCTTTTGATTTGAACTTTGGGAATTTCAAAAGTAAAAAGAAAATATTTTTGTTTGAATTTTCATTTGTTTTCTCTTTTTCTAAAGAAGAAAGAAAATATTTTTGGATGTTACCTCTTAATTTTCGAAAGAAGGACTTTTAAGAAAATGTTATGGATTTCTGAGTTTTTATTTATTTAGAAAAGCACTTTTAAAGAAAAGCGAAAATATTTTTGGACTTCAATTTTTCAATTTCTTTTTGAAATAAAGACTTTTAAACAATGAAAAGTTTTTTTTTAAAATTTTGTTTTTAAATCTTTTTTTTGAATTTTTGAGAAAAATATTTCAAAATAAAGGAAACCCGTATTTTGGATTTTCATATTTGATTTCTCTTTTTATTTCTTTTTCCATATGAAAGACTTCAGAAAGAAGGAAACTATTTTTGAGATTAAAAAACTTTTTTTTTGAATTTTCTAAAGAAATGCTTCTAAAGAAGGAATTAAAGGAAAATATTTTTGGACTTTTTGAAAATTGGGGCCGGAACCGATGAGGTTTGCCTACGTATCTCACATCCGATGAGAATTAAACCCGCGTAATTCGATCAGTTTTGACGGAAAAGGGGAAACATGGCACTTGAAATTTTGTCTCATTTTGAAATGACTTTTCTTTTTTCAGAATTACAGCAGAGTTTCAGAATTTTCTAAATACCTACCTCTCACTTTTTTTTGATTTTCTTTTTCATTTTTTATTTATTTTCTTTCCTTATTCTAGAAGTCGATCAACATGCAAGCCGAAACAAACAGATGCGCAAGTAGAACGTAAGATGCATCAGGATGGTTTTTTTAATTTGGGTACACCTGTCCTAGACGGACCCAACCCCTGTGTTGAGTCCCCAATGTCAGATGCACGTGATGCAAACAAACTTACCTACTAGGGATCCGGCATGAGGCTATGTTATTCTAGGTTTAAAACCTGAGTTTATTGTTCTAGACCTGGCTTACTCGAGCGGACAGCTCGAGCCAGGAGGGCAGCGTACCGAGAATACAGAAGCTTCACCGACATTGCAACTTGTCTGAACCTCATTTTAAAATTGGGAAATGACTGTAACAAAAAAGAAGTCACACGAAGTGCACACTTCCCAAATGATTTAGAAGACTTAGGGAGAAGAGGATTTCGTAATAATTTATATACAGTCCAAACAATATCAAAGCGGTAAAAAGCGGTATTTAGCACATTAAGCTCAAACATGTAAAAATAAGATAATAAATAAAGCCAAGTGTAACAGTTATTCTAAGCTCGAATTCTGAACCCTGAACCAGAAGTTCTGGGTTCTTTTCCCTAGCACAGTCGCCAGAGCTGTCACACCTCCTTTTTTACCACCCGAGGGCGGGTATAAGGGAGTTTTTCCAATTAAAGTGACATTATACTAAATGGGATTATTTATTTATCAGAATTGTCACTTGTGATAGTTTATTTGGTGTCCCAAGTCACTGGTTTATTTTAAAATCTCAAATCGAGGAAATTCTTATTTTTTAAAGTCCACGAACCAAAAATTCTAGATAAGGAATTCTGTTAACCCGGGAGAAGGTGTTAGGCATTCCCGGGCTCCGTGGTTCTAGCACGGTCGCTTAAACTATTGATATTGGCTTAAATATCTTATTAATTACATGTTTTAAACCTATTGTGCATTTTTAACTTTATAACCGCTTTTAATTATTTTAAACTGCTTTTTAGGATTTATGGAATTATTTCTTGAACAAGTTACGATTGTCGTACACTTGCCGTTTTTGTACATATTGTGAATCGCGTCACATGAAATACACCTGCGACTTATAACACGTTTATTTTATTATTGTTCGAAGTTATTATGATCGGGTCATATGAAATGCACACCCGAATTTTGAAATTAGGCATCATAACTATGTCACGGGAACCGTACCCATAGTCACAATGGTTTATTAATCGTTCCTAAAGCAAACTATGATGTTCATGAATTATTTATTTTCCTAAATTTGATTATAAGTGATGAGAAATAGTGAGTTACCAAAAGGAGAAGAGTAAAGACTTAGGAGGGATCTTAACGCCAAAGACACAAATATGCTTAGAAGTATATTCCAACTATGAGTAGAAGTGTATATATATATATATATATATATATATATATATATATATATATATATATATATATATGAAAATCCTTTCTTATAATTAATTCATACATCACGAACTGTAAAGGAACAAGAAGAAACGAAACTTCAAACACAACTGAGTAGTGCCTAGATTGTTAGTCAAATTCCATTATTCCAAAACAAAATTGGAATAGAGACTCCAAAGTTTTGATGAGGAAGTAACGAACCAAGTTTACGAAACTTCATAACCATGTGACCTTTTTAAACGTATATATATATAACTAAGCATGATCACGAGAGCAACAAGAATTTCATTGGAAATTATATATATATATATATATATATATATATATAAAAACTAAGCATGATCACGAGAGCAACAAGAATTTCATTGGAAATTCCTATCTGTTCTATTTCAACAGAACCACGTAAACATTTAATCTAAAAAACCTCTAAATTTTAGATAATCATTGAAAACAATGGCAGAGACGTAGAATAATAGATGTACTTGAACTAGAGCTCGAGAGCTATAATTCTTCAAAAAAAAAATCACAGTCTAAGTTCGTGTTATATCAATATCAGTTCAGGTATTACCTGAATGATTCTTCTTCTATGTCTGAAAGAAATGATGTACGAGGGCATTCAGAAAAATCCAGTAACTTCATCGCATTCTAAGATGATAGGCAATCCTAAAAGCTGCATCAATATGTATTGCAAAAGCATCAACAAGGAGATATTAAATTCATGTTCACATCCATGCCGACTTTCAACATCTGGAGCGCAGGTCTACAGCTCCAAAAGCCAGACAAAAGGCAAAGAAATTAGCTATTTAGCAGGAAACAACTGAAATTGGGCCAAATAGAAACCAGAATCCAAAGAATCAAGCTCATCATTTCTTTGTAACTTCAACTGCCAACTGTCCACATTTATTGAATTCTCAAAAAATCAGATGTTGTGTTGGTTCAAATGAGCTATATCATAAGAAGCAAACTGAAGCTCCACTATTGGGCAGCAGTGAAACGAGCAAAAATAGCAACACGGAGTCAGCAAAATCAACGACCAAAAACAGTAAATCCTACCCAAGACGAAAGGAAATCGAGCGTCGAAAATTAGTTCTCTTCAAATTTCCATTGAAAATATCAGCTTTTCTTAAGTTTTTTTTAGCTTTTGATTTTTAGATCTGGTTTTTGGCATTTTGCAGCTGCTACTGGATGGCTTAGGCGTGAAGTGAGGAAGAAGAAATAGGGAATCGCTTGTTTTTGGGAATGGGGAGGGTCTCGTTCTTCATTTGGTTCTGGTTTTTGAGAAATCAAGAAAAAAGAAGAAGAAGAAGAAGAAGAAGAAGAAGAAGAAGAAGAAGAAGAAGAAGAAGAAGAAGAAGAAGAAGAAGAAGAAGAAGGGAGATGGAGGGTGCGCCGTTTTCCAAGGGTAAGGGATCTGATCATTTTAGGTCTAGGATTTTCTTTTATCAGATAAGGGTAAAGGGGAATGGGCTTGGGTTGTGTGGGAATTGGGAAAAAGAATCACATTTGGATCATTGCACTTGCTCTTTGGGGTAGCCCAATATAAAAAACCAGCCTTTTCTTTTGTTTTCTTTCTTTTTCTTTCTTTTCTTTAATTAATTAAAATTCTAAATCAATCTATTTTTGTAGAAATTAAAATTCTTTATCTATTTTTAATATTAAAACAACTAATTAACTTAAAACTATAGAAAAATGCTAATTTTAAAGGCTAAAATTTAAATATGTAAAAATGACCATTATTGTGGTTATTTGTTTTCTTAATAGAATTAATTCCTACATGCGAATTGAACCTAAGATGGCATAAAATTAAAACGTGACAATTTTTATGTTTTTTCTCATGATTTTAAAATATCAAAAATGCATGAAATGCAACTAAATAAAGAAAAACTCCTAAAAATCAATAAAAATTATTTTTGGTCTATTTTTAGGAGTTATTTTCATGTAGGGCAAAAATTAGGTGCTCACATCACCTTCCTCTAGTTTTGAAAGTAACGGAGGGCTTAAAAATACTTTTTCAAATCTCTCAAAGCCCGTTGGCATTCCGGTTCCATTCGAAGTTGTTTTTCTTTTGGAGCAGCATGAAGAAATGGTGGCATTTCTCTAATGACTGGGAAATGAACCTGCTCAAAGCGGTCAATCTCCCCGTGAGCCTTTGGACTTGTTTTACGCTTGACAGCTAGTCCGGGATGTCTTTAATGGCTTTGATCTTTTTTGGGGTTTATCTCAATCCCCGTTTGTGATACAAGAAATCCTAGGAACTTGTCGGAGCTGACCCCGAATGCGCACTTCTCGGGGTTAAGCTTCATGTTATGCTTCCTTAGGATGTCAAAAGTTTCTTGCAGATGTTTAAGGTGATCATCTGCGTTTAAAGACTTAATGCGCATATCATCTATATAAACTTCCATAGTTTTCCCTATTTGTTTTTCAAACATCTTATTTATGAGCCGCTGATAGGTGGCTCCGGCATTCTTTATCCCGAAGGGCATCACATTATAGCAATATGTGCCAAAATTTGTTATGAACGAAGTCTTTTCCTGATCCTGCAGGTTCATCTTGATTTGGTTGTACCAAAAATAAGTATTGAGGAAACTCATTAACCTATGTCCGACCGTTGCATCAATCATTTGATCGATGTTTGGTAGTAGGAACGAGTCTTTTGGGAATGTTTTATTCAAGTCTTTATAATCTACACACATGCGAAACTTGTTACTTTTCTTAGGAACTACTACTACATTAGGCAAATTACTTAGGAAAATTCTAGATACCTTACCTCTCGGATCTAACCGGTTTCAAGTAGGCAAATTACTTATTCTTTGACAAATTTATTCTTGGCTTCCGCAATAGGGCGTTTCTTTTGTCTTACCGGAGGGATGTTGGGATCCAAGCTTAGCTTGTGTACGGCCACTTCCGTTGGGATACCTTTCATATCTACATGCTATCACGCAAAAAAATCGGCATTATATTTAAGAAATTCAATAAGGCCAGACTTGAGCTCGGGGTGTAGCCTTGTCCCCAAGTGGAATTTCCTCTCCAAGAATTTTTCAAATAATAAAACTTTCTCGAGTTTTTCCGCTGTGGATTTTGTTGCATCCGTCTCTTCCGGTACCTGGAAGTATTTTGGCACCTGATAAGATTCTGATGCTTCTCCCTCCTGATTAACTTCACTTGATTCGGTAGCAAGCGTTGGTTCCCGTAATTGCTATGTCGCATGTTATTTCTCTTTACTGCTGGAAACCGAAATTGAATTTATCTCCCTTGCTGCCGGTTGATCTCCCCTTATTTGTTTGATTCCTTCGGGCATTGGGAACTTTAGCAACTCATGATACGTCAATGGTACAACTCTCACCTCGTGCAACCACGGTCTTCACAGAATAATATCAAATCCCATATCACCGTGCACCACTTCAAAAGAGTCGTGTTCATCACTCATTCGACATTAATAGGCACCAAGATCTGTCCTCGGGTTGTCACGCTTGCGCGGTTGAATCCGGTGAGGAGTTTTGTGGCCGGAATGATGCTTTCGGTGAGTTTGGCTTGCTCAAATACCCTCCATTGTATGATATTGGCCGAACTCCCTCAATCCGCTAAAACACGTTTGATTTTAAAGTCTAATACATTTAAAGAAAGTACCAAGGCATTGTTGTGCGGTAGCAACAATCCATTTGCATCCTCCTCTGTGAAAGTGATGTCATCTTTGGCAACTTCCTGGAGCCTCTTGCTATGGGTTATTATTGCCTTTGTCTTTTTTGCCGCAAAGAAGGTGACCCTGTTGATCTCGTTCCCCCCCTAAAATCATGTTAATCATCTGGCGCGGGGGATCTTCTCCTGCTTTCAAGGGCCCCGTGTTGTCACGGTTGTGGCCATAGTTATTCTTGGCCCAGTCACTTAAGAATTCTCTGAGATGCCCATTCTTTAATAGTATCTCCACCTCTTCTCGCAGATGTCAGCGGCCCCCAGTCCTTTGTCCCGTGGTATTCACACCACAAATTGGGATCTCTATGGCTGGGATCAGATCTCATTGGCTTCGGGTATCATGTTTCTTTGATATTTCTCATAGCTGATCCCAACTCTACTAAACTGGCATTGAAATTATATTCTGATAGCCTGGGGTAGGAAAGATCCCGCTTACCTAATGTTTCTTTGTCCTACAATGATTTGTTCTTCCAATTGTGATTAGTCCTTTTGTTGATAGTAAACCTATCTGCCGATTGAAAGCCTCTGCCACGTACTTCGATTCGTTTGTAGGGCAAAAATCGGCCCCTCGAACATCCATGTAAACTCTTATGTCTTGCTCCTCATATATATTAGCTCAATAACAGACGTCGAAAGGGTGAAGATTGACTACCACTGGGGGGATGTGGTGCTTGTGGAGATTCCTTCTCAGGGGGAGGATATAATGACATACAAGGCCAATTTTCTTAGTGTGTATACTTATCCATTTACCCTTGGCCCGATGGAGCCATCCTCGCCTCCAATAGACCCCGTGATCCTCGACTTCTACAAACGACATCGAGTAACCCTCGGCCAAATTTATCCTTCATTCTGGCGCATTGTTTACATGACCATATATTATGCGAACATGATTAAGGGGATGACCTTCACCCTCAATCACCTGGTCAGAATGTATAGTCCCCGACTCTTCTGTGGGGGCATGATTAAGCTCCATTGTCGGGCCTCGAGAGCCCTTTTTGCTTGTACCAACAAGGTTAGGAACTGAAGGTGGATGAGCTGTTTTGTCCGAGTTAGTACTTCGGACCCGATTCTAGTGGAGAGGATGTTGTTTCCTGAAAGGTGGAACATGAAACGTAAGTAGATATGTTAATTAAATGTTCCCTTGTTTCTTTTTGTATGCATCTCCCTACGAACTGACTTCCTCCGCTGATGCAACCGTCTTAGTGTACCCCAATGCAGTTAAGGACCTCTCGGGCTAGGTCAACTAGTTGGATTCGATTTGCCCATATGCCAAGTGCACGTAGCGCGATCTATCCCAGGCTCGATGGGAAGACATAGACCACGGTGAGCCTCCATTTCAGCTGTAATTGCATTTCATAAAAGAAATATTACTGATAGCGTCCTCATTCCCTGTGCTTATATTTTGCATCTGTACAGGACTGGGGGAGGACCCCTTGATAAGGGAAGCACTGCTTGGTGAAGCGGAAACCCCAAAACCCTATGAAGAGAGAAAAAAGGCAAAGGGGGTCGCCGACTCATTCTCCGAAACCCAAGAAAGCCAAAGTTGAGGAGCCTAAGGCTGACTCACCAACCTTAATTCTAGAATTTCCGGGGAGTCCCTGAGCTGAAGGTGAGAAGAAAGATTATTCCTCGGAAGCACCCGGGGGGGAGAAAGTCTGACCACCCCACATACTACAGAGTCGATGGCTTCTAAACCGGAACTTGATTCCATTGTTGTCCTACCTTGGATTGAAGAGGTCTTCGAGGGTGCATCATGTGATATCCCTGAGTTACTTGTTAGCAAAAACTCTCCTCGAGCTGAGGTGTATTTGTTAGGCGGTCCGGGGGAGCTTGGTTCTGAAGCTCTCCTAAAACAAGAGACGGCCCCGATTGATTCAGATCATTGAAGTGAGTGAATCCCCTTCGCGATTGGCTTTTCCCCCGAGGGAGATATAGGACGCCCAAAATAAAGAGTCTTCAAGCGCAGGGATGCCTGTCGGAGATAACAATATGCTTGAAAGGCTTTTTGTTGCGCCCGAGGAAAAACCTAATCTTGACGTCTTGCTTATTTTCAACGAGATTGACATGCTCTGTGAGCAAGTAATCTTTTCGTAAATTCTGCTTGATGTCCTAATTTTTGTCTTGCTAAACTCATTTCCTTCATGGTTTCAGGCCAAGGTGCTTTACAACTAGACCTTCGCCAGGTTTCAAACCGAGCTGACTCGTTACGAAGGTGAGTACAAGAAGCTCACTTTGGAAGCTGATGAGCTTAGAGCTCTTTCTACTAAGAGGGAGGAGGAACTCCATGGGCTTCAGGATTGTTTGGAGGCAGCGTCCTGAGACAGGACTCATCTCACTGAGCAGGTTATATAGTTATTGCTTTTTTTGTTGTCTACATGTTTACCCGAATCAGTGCTTTAACACCCTCGAGTCGATCTTTGCAGCTTGAGAAGAAAGATGTCCTAATGAAGGAGGAACTCCCAGCTAGGGACTCTGAAATTCTCGAACTTAAACGGCACGCGAGTGAGATAGTCTTTGAGAGAGATACCCTCCAGGGGGAGGTGGCCTCAGTTGGGCATCAACTTGATGATGCAAGGATGGAGAGTAACAAGTACAGGGATCTTCATACTAGGTTGGTTGATGTATTATCCAAGGTTAGGGCTGAAGTCGAGGAGTTTGTCTCCTCGTACAAAGATGATGTTGCTACTGCAAATGCTCAAGATAGGAAAGTGTCCGAGGAGGCCGAGCTGCGATTGACCCAAGCTATGGAGAATGCCTGTTTAGAATCTCATAGATGGGATCTCGAGGATATATATGCGGGGGGAATCGATTTGTCCATCGAGATCAAGAGGGTGAAGATCCTAGAAGAGGAGGCCACGGCCCTGCTTTCCTCTGAAGACGAGTCGAGCAGTGACTCGGGAGATAATGAAGATGGAGGAGAGATCCCTGAAGGGGAAGAGGTCATTAAAAACCCGGGTGTTATGGCCGATGTTATTGAAAGCACAATTTCCGAGGGAGACGTCAAAGGCATAGCCCTGGTGGTAGATTAGGGTTTCATTTTCCTTTTTTCCCTTGCAAGGGATTCAGACATAGGACTTGTAGATGCACCTTTGTGAACCTTCCAACATATATGTAAAGGCTTTTTCATCCTTTTTCTCTTTTCCTTTGATTTAAACTTTGATGTTCGTCAATGATTAGCTAGATGAATTGGGCTTGAGGTAAAAACCCTTAGGTTTACAAATCAGCCCTGAGGCTTGTTGGTTAATTGTTTCGGGCTCAGTATTCGAGTCGAGTTTTGACTCGAGCTCATTGACCCTTAAGTTTTCAAAATTTAAGATGGATCTTAGGCTCTTATGCGCTGGGCTGGTACGACCTTTAATTTTAAGCTGGCGACAGTGGCTCTTATGAATTGGGTCGGTATGACCTTTAATTTTAAGCTGGCGATAGTGTCTCTTACGCATTGGGTCAATACGACCTTTAATTTTAAGCCGGCGACAGTGGCTCTTACGCATTGGGTCGGTACGACCTTTAATTTTAAGCTGGCGACAGTGGCTCTTACGCATTGGGTCAGTACGACCTTTAATTTTAAGCTGACGATAGTGGCTCTTACGTATTAGGTCGGTACGACCTTTAATTTTAAGCTGGCGACAGTGGCTCTTACGCATTAGGTCTATACGACCTTTAATGTAGGCTTTATTTTCCCTCGTTAAAGACTTTTTGAAGTTTTTGTGTTCGCCCGACTCTTTGACGGCTTGACAAGAGCCTCGATTGTGAGCCGTTATGTAGCGATAAATGAGCACCTCGGGAGGTTTCGCTCGTTGGCTAAATTGTTTCGAAGCCTATTGTTTGGAGCTGATATGATCGAGGCTCTTTTGCTTATGCCGAGGGTAGCCTGATTAACCGGTTCTTTTTGAAGTTTTTTCAAAGTATTTGAAGGCCTGTGATTTTATAGCGACGGTCGCTAGTCCCCGAGATGCGTGAGTTTGGCCAGAGCCTTGTGACCATAGTCATTGTGTTTGGCCATAGCCTTTTTGTCCCTGAGTGAAGTAGTTTCGGAGTTTACATCGAGGTATGCCTTTTTAGGGGTCTTTACAAGTTCGGATGTATAGCCTTAACTTTAAGATCGGGATTTATGTCTTTTGTAAGGTCTTATAATTTTTAACATGCCTTACTTGAGGTCTTACAGTTTTGGTTACTTGGTACAAGAGTAACTCTTGAGGTATTACAATTTTTGGTGTTGCCTTATAGAGGTCTTATACTGTTGATAATGCCTCGTGGAGGTCTAAAATTTTCTAGTATTTCCACATGGAGGGCTTTCGGGCTCAAGGTTGCCCGCTTGGCGTCTTACGGCCTTGAGTTTCTGATTTCTCAATGGGATGACAGCCTACGATGATCCCTGAGAAGTCGAAAGTGTTTTGGCTCTGGAGTCGTTCTTTGTAAACTTGGTGTTGCCTCATTGAGGGCTTAGAGTTTGAAGTTTCCGACCCAGAGGTCATATGGCTTCGAGTTCTTGATGTCAGTCCCCGAGTATTCGGGAGGTTTTTTGGCTCTGGAGCCATTTCTCATAAAAGTAGCATACTTCTTTGAAGCGCGAAGCATTTTTGGTTGTAAAAGATACTCCTTTGATTACTTGGTACAAGTATACATGTTTTTGCCGTCAAGGGCTCAATTATTCTATGCGAACACAGTTCATTCGACTGTCTGGCCCGATACATCATTTTCCTATCGAGACCCTTTTTGGATCATATTCACTTCTTCTATAAGGTGATCTTCTAGGGGGATGCCCCCCAGTGTTCGAGGTTGACTGAAGAGAAGCCTTGAATATTTGTTAAGTTCTCCTCAGGCAGCATATAGATGTTGCCTCGTTAAAAACCTTGCTGGTAAAATCCCTATTGGGATAAAATCTGATCGAAGGAAAAGAGT
This sequence comes from Nicotiana tabacum, assembly GCF_000715075.1. NCBI lineage: Eukaryota > Viridiplantae > Streptophyta > Magnoliopsida > Solanales > Solanaceae > Nicotiana > Nicotiana tabacum. The sequence goes on from NC_134087.1 coordinate 134,336,591, forward strand.
GCAACATTTTTTTTAAAACCCAAGGTCTTCGAGCCGGGGGATGTTTCAGCGTCTTCCATCGGATACCTTAGCAGTAGTAATGTTTGAGCATTGATAGGTTCCAATTGCTTGGAAGTTGTTCTCCTTTAATGTTACCGAGCTTGTAGGATCCTTTGCCAATTACTCCGAGGATGCGGTACGATCCTTCCCAATTTTGGCCTAGCTTTCCTTCATTAGAGTTTCGAGTGTTTAGGGTAACTTTCCTCAGGACTAAGTCCATGACTCCGAAATGTCGGAGATTTGTTATCCTGTTATAATACCTTTAGATCCTTTGTTTTTGGGCGACCATTCGGACCAGCAAAGCTTCTCGCTTTTAGTCATAGCCTTATTTTTTGAGCTCTTGGTGGTGTGTCAGAATCTAGCGCTTGGCTCTCCGACCTCTACCGGTATCAAAGCCTCGGCACCATATACTAGAGAGAAAGGCATTTCTCCTGTGCTTGATTTTGGAGTTGTTCGATATGTCTATAGCACTTCGGGTAATATTTCTCTCCATTTTCCCTTAGCGCTTTCCAACTTCTTCTTTAAGTTTTGAATGATGGTTTTATGTGTAGATTCGGCCTGACCGTTTTTACACGGGTGGTAGGGTGTCGACATGATTCTCTTGATTTTGTAATCCTCGAGGAACTGTGTTACTTTGCTCCCGATGAACTGCTTCCCGTTATCATATGTTATCTCGGAAGGAATCCTAAACCGGCACATGATGTGGTTCCAGATAAAGTTAATGACTTCTTTTTCTCTTATTTTTTTGGAGGCCTGCGCATCCACCCATTTTGAGAAGTAGTCAATCATAAATAAAATAAATCTATCTTTACATGGTGTCATTGGTAGAGATCCGACGATGTCCATCCCCCACTTCATGAATGGCCACGGCGATAAGACCGAATGCAGTTGTTCACCAGGTTGGTGAATCATCGGAGCAAATCTCTGGCATTTGTCGCACTTACGGATGAAATCTTTGGTGTCCTTTTCCATGCTGTCCCAATAGTAGCCTGCTCTGATTACCTTTCGGACTAAGGCATCGGTACCAGAGTGATTTCCGCAGGTGTCTCATGGATTTCTCAGAGCACATAATCTGTGTCCCCCGACCCCAGACATACTGCTAGGAGCCCATCAAAGGTTCTTCTATATAGAGTTCTATTTTCGTCGAGCAAGGATCGGGCTGCTTTGGTTCGTAGGGCCCTTGATTATTTTGGATCCGCGGGTAGTTTCCCACTTTCCAAATAATCGATATATTTATTTCTCCAATCCCATGTTAAGCTAGTGGAGTTGACCTCGGCATGACCTTCCTTGATCACTAATTTGGATAGCTGAACAACAGCCCCGGGGAGTAGGTCATCTTCTTTGACGGATGATCCTAGGTTTGCGAGGGCATCGACCTCGCTATTCTTCTCTCGAGGTATGTGGACCAAAGTCCATTCTTTGAAGTGGTGCAATGTGACTTGAATTTTGTCTAAGTATCTTTGCATCCTGTCTTCTCGAACCTCGTAGCTCCCATTTACCTGATTTATTACCAGGAGGGAATCACATCTTGCTTCGATGACTTCAGCTCCTAGGCCTTTGGCCAATTCCAAACTTGAAATTATAGCCTCATATTCGGCTTCATTGTTAGTCAACCTTGCAGTTTTTATAGATTGCCTGATTATGTCGCCCGTAGGCGGCTTCAGAACAATGCTGAGCCTGGATCCTCTTACGTTCGAGGCACCATTAGTGAACAGGGTCCATACCTCGGAAGATGTGCCTACTTTTAATAAATGTTCTTTCTCTACCTCAGGTACGAGGGAGGTCGAAAAGTCAGCCACAAAATCTGCCAGAATTTGGGACTTGATAGCCTTTTGGGGTTGATACATGATATCATATCTCCCAAGTTTGATGGCCCATTTCGCCAGTCGGCCCGATAATTCGGGCTTATGCAATATGCTTCGAATAGGATATGTTGTTAAAACACAAATATAATGGCATTGAAAGTAAGGTTTCAATTTTCGAGATGCGCTAATTAATGCAAGAGCTAGTTTTTCTAGGTGTAGATACCTGGTTTCGGCATCTCCCAGGATCCGACTTACATAATAAACAGGGAATTGCGTACCTTGTTCTTCTCGAACTAGAACACCACTTACTGCTATCTTGGATATGTCCAGGTATAAATATAGCATCTCATCCTCCTTTGGGGTGTGGAGTAAAGGTGGGCTAGTCAGATATCGCTTCAACTCCTTTAAGGCACGTTGGCATTCCGGATTCCATTTGAAATTGTTCTTCTTTTTGAGTAAGGAGAAGAAATGATGACTCCTGTCTGATGACCTCGATATGAATCAGCCCAAGGTTGCTATCCATCCGGTCAGCCGTTGCACGACATTCACATTGTTTACCACCGTGATTTCTTCGATGGCCTTGATTTTGTCGGGGTTGATAGCGATTCCTCTGTTTGACACCATGAAGCCTAAGAATTTACCCGAAGCCACTCTGAAGGCACATTTATCGGGATTGAGTTTCATGTTGTAGCTTCTGAGGATGTTGAATGTCTCCTACAAATGAGTCAAATGGTCCTCTGCGCGTAGGGACTTAACTAGCATATCATCAGTATAAACTTCCATGGATTTTCTTATTTGATGTTCAAACATTTTATTAACTAGGCGCTGGTATGTGGCTCCCATATTTTTCATCCCAAAGGGCATTACATTGTAACAGTATGTACCGTACTTTGTGATGAACGAAGTCTTTTCCCTATCCCCAGTGTTCATCTGAATTTAATTATACCCCGAGTAGGCGTCGAGAAAGGTGAGGGTCTCATGACCGGCCGTGGCATTGATCAAGCGGTCGATGTTAGGCAATGGGAATGAATCCTTGGGGCACGCTTTATTTAAGTTTTTGTAATCTACTCACATTCTTAACTTATTTCCTTTTTTGGAAACTACCACCACATTGGCCAGCCATTCGGGATATTTTACATCCCTAATAGACCCTATTTTGAGGAGTTTTGTTACCTTGTCCTTGATGAATGCATGTTTTATTTTGGATTGGGGTCTCCTTTTTTGTTTCACTAGTTTAAATCTAGGGTCGACACTTAGTCGATGGTGGTTATTTTCGGTGGGATTCATGTCGTATCTAAATAGGACCAAGCAAAGCAATCAATATTAATAATGAGAAATTGAAAAAGTTTTTTCTTGAGTTCAGGGGTTAGTCCCGTTCCCATATATACCTTCCAATTTGGGACATGTTCGATTAAAACAGCTTGCTCTAGTTCTTCAATAGTCGACTTTGTTGCATCCGACTCTTCCGGGGCAACGAATGTTCGGGGAGCGAGGAAATCTTCCTTCTCATCCTCGGGGGTCTGTTTGCCTCCGGCTATTCCGAGGTAGAGTGTATAGAATTTGATGCCTCCCAGCGGACTGCGAATATTTCCTTTGTCGCGTGCTATTCTCCATATACAGTCTTTATGCCGTCCTTTGTCGGAAACTTCATCATCTAATGCAGAGTGGGCGGTACTGCCCTCATGTTGTGTATCCATCGCCTACCAAGCAATGTGTTGTATCTCATGTCACCTCCGATGACATGAAATTTGGCATCCTGAACAGTACCGGACATGTTGACCGGGAGGGTGATCTCTCCCTTCGTTGCTTCACCAACCATGTTGAAGCCGTTAATGACTCGGGAGGTAGGTACGATCTAATCAAGCAGTCTGAGTTGTTTTACCACATTTGACCTGATTACGTTAGCCAAGCTACCTGGATTCATGAGTACATGTTTAATTTGAATGGTATTCAAGAGAAATAAAATTACCAGCGCATCGTTGTGTGGTCGAGTCAAGGTCTCAAAATCTTCCTCGCTGAATGCAAGGATGTCTTCGGACATGCGGTCCCGAATTAATCCTTCTGTTGCAGCGGACACTTTTACCCATTTGATCACGGGTCCTTGGGGATGCCTGTCCCCCCGATGATCATATGAACGACGTGCTAAGGTTTTCCCGTTCCGCTTCTCCTATCTGCCTCTCTTTCTTCCCATGTGGGATTTTTCCGAGTTTTTTGTTGATTTCCTTGGCATGTACGCCCGTTAATGTGGGAACTGACATTAACGTGTTAGGCATTGCGTGTGGCCGTACCCATGAGGATCGGTTCTGGTGCACTCTCAGGTTTTGTGGTGGTACACCAATACCTGGAACAGCTATACCATTCTCTCCATCGTCCTCAGGGCCGTTGTTTTCGTGTGTGTTTACTAAGTAGACATTTTGACCTGAAATCAAAGATTCTTGGACAAGAAAAAGTGTGAAAGATAACTTGTGTTATGTAGTAAACCAGCAAGAGAACAACCACTATTATTTTTAGCCCCACGGTGGGCGCCAAACTGCTTACCTTGAAAATGGTAATTACAATTAAATTTGATTTTGTGGTTCTAAAAATACGTGATTTATTTTTATGCTAGTTGTTAACCAGTAGATGCTAAGTGTGAGACTAGAAAATGAGATAAGAACTTGAAAGCAATATGTTTAAGTAAACCGAATGGTTGAGAATCGGGGCCTCGAGCCAGGTTATACGGGGCCTCAAGGTCGAGCTAGGTACTAAGTTGTGGACAGCCGATGAAGGACTAACAATTTTGGAAGTTTTGATGAAGGCTCTTTATGATCAATAAAGAGTAATAAATGAAGAACAATTAATGAAATACAATAAATGTAAGCAATACATATAAGTAATAGAATCAAGGGAGAATGTGTTTTAGTTGGAGAGCAGAGAATGTTCTTGTTCTTGTATTGAATGTTGTGTGTAATATCATGTGTGCAAAAAATAACAAGAGTCCCCTTTATATAGGAGGGAGAGTCCCAACATAGTACATATGCATTTATTACAAAAAAATGTAGTTGGTACAACTACTTAGCAGTCTGGTACAGACTGGTACTATTCTTGCAAGTGTTGTTAGCCTTGACCACGTGCCTAGGGGAACTTCCCATTTAAAACTCGAACTGTGCCCCCGGACCTTCGAGGTAAAGCTACGGAAAGACATAACGATCGTAAGATCGGGCTCTCCTATTTTACCCCTATATACTATACTATAAAACTTTGAATGGGCTTTAGCTCCAAAATCCGGGTGCTGTATTTGACATTGTTTACGGAAGATGTTGATTGGCGTCTTGTTGCTGAATCGTGGCTAAATCATAACCTGTCATGACAAACTATTTCACTCAACAATACAATACGTTAAGAATGCAATTTTTTTTGATGCTTTTCTTACTGCTAACTTGCTAAGCTAGTCTATATTTGACGAAAGCTGCACGGCTGAACTGTCTAGAGAACTCAATTTTGTACTAAATAAAATGGGAAAAGAAAGATATGTTTTATACTAAAACGATCAAGACACTAATAGTGAAGTCGTTGTAGTATAATGGTAAGTATTACCGCCTATCACCTGGGTGACCCGAGTTCAATTCCGGGAACGGTGCACAGCAATGTATTTTCTTTAGCAGGAAAAATAATTTTCCTTTGGCGGGAACCATTAAACAGCATTTTGGGCTCGGTATGGAATGATTCTGAAAGAGGCTTTTTCGTATATATACCATATATGAAACTATATTACCAAATATGTTTATAGTTTGCTTATTACCCTTCATGCTAATAATATTTCTACCTAATATATACAATGCATTAAATAAGGAATCATTGTAGCTTTATGACTCCTTATTTTGCGCGCTAAAAAAAGAGAATTAAATATTTTCCAGATCTTCCCCAACGCAAATCACGCACATTCCATAATTATCGTCGTTTTCATTCTGATCTTCCACAAAGCAGAACAAGATTTTCCATACCCTATTTTTATGATACAATCTTGTCACGCCCTAAAAACCGAGGGGCGCGACCGGCGCACGACCGGGTAGCCCCCAGCCAAGCGGACCTGGGTGCCTTTCCTATTCCACGTGATACCCTACGTTTCCATTACCCATTAACCAAGTGAAATATCCATTTATAAATTTAAACACATTCTTACGAGATTTACATAACATACATAGTTACTTAGCGTGGTTTACAAGTTATAATGCCCAAAATACATAAGTACATAACTCACATTTCCTGTCTACAGAGCCTCTAGAGATACAAAAGAGTGTTACAATACTTGCCGATAACAAAGCTCCGGCTATACCTTACGCAAATACCAAAATAAAATTTTAGGGAGGATAAGCGACATGAGCCACGCAGGGCCCCGAGAGGAAAGGGGCTCACCAATTCAGCTAAAAGGAGGTGAAGGAGTGCTACTGTCGGTGGGCTGGAGTACCTGTTATGGAACCACCTACAATCATAACACGAATGTAGCGCCCCCGGCAAAAGGGACGTCAGTACATTTGAATTGTACTGGTATGTATGAACAAACTTTACCCCAAGTAAAATCAAGAAATACACAGATAACAAACAGTAATAGAATCAACAATCAAATGCACATGAAAGGAACAACCAAAGCCAAACAAACTCCACAATCTCTCCTTTTCCCCTTTCAACATTATTTCATCACATCAATGATTTCACAACTTTCACATATTTTTGTTTCAATAGTGATTTCGATCACTTTTCCACCCTTATTACCTCGTCCACCCTTATCACCACAACCCACACCTTATAACTTCGTGTTGCGGCGTGCGACCCGATCCCACCGGACAATTACATTTCACACAACAACAATAGTTCACAGTTCAATCACATGGCTTCAGGCCATCCAGAATATCATTTCACAACAACAACAATTCACAAGAATTTTCATAAATATCAATACCAATTCCATCATATACGATAACCCGTATACAATTCAAGTCACAGCGATAATTTCCCACAACAAGTCACCGATGATATTACCACCATTGTTTCAATTGCATCAATTACGATTTCTTTTCTATCATTTGTTACACAGCTCTTTCCACATAACCATATTCACACACACACACTTGGTTTGTTGCCATTTATTTACGCCACTATACACATTCCCACGTTTGGACACATTAAGATTCTTTCATCGGTTAACACATACTTCCATGTCGACATCCTCAAGCATTTACAAACTTTGCACATAATAAGATAGGCACATCAAATCACTTCTCACAATCACATATAACTTGGTGGTATGGAAATCAACTAAGTCAATCAATTCACATATTTTCATAAAAGGTACACATACCGTATGCTCGTCATAACAAGGGGATTCTACAAGAGTTAAAGTTAGCCATACATACCTCAAAGAGCTTTTCCTTAAGTTACTACAATGTTCCGGAAATTCTAGCCATGCCCATCTACTTCGGGATATAACAAAATTGAACACAAATTAGGAAGATATTCATAATTCTAGCTCATTTGAGCGTTTTATCAAATACTAGTTGAGCATCTTGATTTCTAATCTCTTTTATAAGATTTCCTTCATTCCCTAACCCAATCTTTACCTATTTATGTTCAATAATCTTCCCATAAACCTAAGTTGTACATGTATGTATACATAATACTAATACACCCAAGAATCATACCTCAATAACACATCTTATACTCCAAACTCGAAATTAAAGTCTAGGGTATAGAACCTTACCTCTTAGATGAAGAACTTATGATTGGGTTCTTTGATTCTTGAGGATTGATGCAAGATTGGGATGATTTAAATGTTGAGTACCTTATTCTCTCTCTAAAATGCTCTCACCTCTCTCTAGTTTTGTTCAGAAAATATTTTAAAATAAGGGGTTGGGGTATTTTATTGAAGAAAGGGTCGAATTTAAAATTTAGAAAAATAGGAGCCCGAGTTAGGTATGCGATTGCACTTTGCGATCGCAGAGCGGAAATGCAGTTCGCAGAATGGACCGCAAAAGTGCTCCCAAAATCTTGACACACTGCCATGGTATGCGGCAAGAATGCAGTCCGCATACCCGTTCTGCGGTCGCATAATGCACCGCACAACTGCCCCTCTCCAAAATCCCAAGGGAAATATGCGACGACTGTGCGGTCCGCATATCGGACCGCATATTTAACCTCAAATTCGACCAACACACTGACTCACTTTGCGGCGATTATGCTGTCCGCATACCTGATATGCGACCGCATTCTCGACCGCAGAATCACATGTTTTGGAAAACAGTATTTCTTGACTTTTTATAACATAGATAAGTACCAAAAGGGTCTAAACCGCGGCTCGCTTAATTTTACACATTCCTAACATATATTCAGGACTTGGCACCACGACTACCCGGTTTTGAGTACAAGTTTTCACGTGGCCTTACATCCTCCCCTACTTAAAATCCTTCGTCTTCAAAATGAGGATTTTGGAAATCGGTTGGTTTTGAAAATATGATATGCAAATGCCAGAGTTCCCTTTGTAATTAGACTTATCTACCTGTTAGAGAGCCCCCAAAACATTATTTTCAAGCACCATTTCGCTATCCCTATTATCCCTACAACTGGTATACAATTCATTAACTCAACACCTGCACATAATTTGGCCACTTCAATGAGTTCCATACAGTTCAACCACTCCAATACACTATACGTATTCCAATTAATCATTACCAATCTACACTGCCTTTAATCATTCACTTATCACATGAGTTCTTACAAAATTTTCATTTACCAAAAAGGGGCTTGCGCATGACTCAATTAATCACAACACATACAATTCTTGCACAACTTGAGGAGTTACAATAGTAAAGCATTTAGGGAAAAATATGGGTGTCTTTGCACCAGATTGAACACAACATCAGTTTACTTCGAGACAAGAGTTTGCACGATCACTACTAGACTTGTTCAAATAGATGGGGATATTTTTCTTTCATTTCACTTTCCGCTTCCCATGTGGCTTCCTCGACTTGTTGACTTTGCCATAGCACTTTAACTAAAGCAACTTCCTTGTTTCTCAATTTGCGAACTTGCCTATCAAGAATAACGACCGGAATTTCTTCATATGATTACTCTTCATTGCCCTCGATAGCCTCGATTGGCATGATGGTGGATGGGTCTCTAACCACTTTCTTTAACATAGACACATGGAACACCGGGTACACTAATGACATTTCAGGGGGCAATTCCAGTCTATAGGCCATCTGTCCTATCCTTTGAGTGACCCGATACGACCCGACATATCTAGGACTCAACTTCCCTTTCTTCCCAAATCGCATGACTCCCTTCATTGGAGATACCCTCAAGAACACCCAATCATCTACTTTGAATTCCAATTTTCTTCGACGAATATCCGCATAAGATTTCTGGTGACTCTGAGCAGCTTTCAGCCTTTCCTGAATGATTTTAACTTTTTCCATAGCTTGGTGCACGAGATCTGGCCCCAACAATTCTGCTTCACCCACTTCGAACCATCCAATCGGAGACCTACATCTCCTCTCGTACAATGCCTCAAATGGGGCCATCTGAATGCTAACATGAAAGCTGTTATTGTAAGCAAATTCTATAAGTGGCAAGTGATCATCCCAATTACCTTTGAAATCCAAGACACAAGCCCGTAACATATCTTCAAGCGTCTGAATAGTCCACTCCGCTTGACCATCAGTCTGCGGATGGAAAGCCGTGCTGAGATTCACCTGAGTACCCAAACCTTGCTAAAATTTCTTCCAAAAATTAGCTGTGAATTGGGCCCCTCGATCTGAGATAATAGAAAGTGGAGTGCCATAAATCCTTACTATTTCCTTGATATACAATTGAGCATATTGTTCCGCAGTATCCGTGGACTTGACTGGCAAGAAGTGAGCTGATTTGGTGAGTCGATCCACTATTACCCAAATTGAGTCGAACTTGCACTGAGTGTGAGGTAACCCTACCACGAAATCCATGTTGATCATCTCCTATTTCCACATTGGTATTTCCATAAGCTGAGTTAACCCACCGGGCCGCTGGGGCTCAGCTTTTACTTGCTGACAATTCGGACATTTAGATACAAAGTCCGCCACACCCCTCTTCATACAGTTCCACCAATAAATTTCCTTGAGATCACGGTACATTTTCGTAGAACCTGAGTGCACAGAATACCTGGAATTATGAGCCTCCGCCATTACCCTTCCCCGAAGATTATCCATATCTGGAACACATAGCCTACCTTGACATCGTAATACACCATCCTCACTACCGAGTGAAAATATCGAAGTCTTGTTATTCAAAACTGCCTCCTTCATCTGTGCTAATGCTGGATCAATGAGATGCTTTTCCTTGACTTCTGCTACCAGTGACGATTCTGCTCCATTACGCACCATAACCTTCCCCTCGTCTGCGGTCGAAATACGAACCCCCAGACTGGCCAATTGATAAACCTCCCGAGCCAAAGGCCTCTGATCCGCTCCCAAATGAGCCAAGCTACCCATGGACTTCCGACTGAGAGTGTCGGCCACCATATTCGCCTTCCCTAGATGGTATAAAATATCCATATCATAATCCTTGATCAATTCTAACCATCGCCGCTGCCTTAAATTCAACTCCTTCTACTTGAACAAATATTGGAGACTCTTGTGGTCCGAGAACACATCCACATGGACCCTATAAAGATAATGCTGACATATTTTCAAGGCTAATACAACTGCCGCAAGCTCCAAATCATGCGTCGGATAATTCTTCCCGTGATTCTTGAGTTGCCTTGAAGCATACACTATAACCTTCCCATGTTGCATCAACACACACCCCAAACCGACCCTGGCGGCATCGCAATAAACCAAAAATACTTCTGTGCCTTCCGGCAAGGTCAATATCGGCGCCGAGGTCAATCTCGACTTCAATTCCTGAAAACTTTTCTCACAAGCGTTGGACCATTGGAACTTAACTACTTTCTTCGTCAACTTAGTCAAAGGGGAGGCGAGGGTAGAGAATCCCTCCACAAACCTCCGATAATACCCCGCTAAACCCAAGAAGCTATGGATCTCCGTCGGGGTCGTGGGTCTAGGCCAATCTTTTACTACTGCAATCTTCTGGGGATCCACCTGAATTCCTTCACTGGAAACAACATGGCCCAGAAAGGTAACGGACTCCAACCAAAATTCACATTTTGAAAATTAAGCATACAGCTGGTGCTGATAAAGGGTCTGCAGAACTGCCCTGAGTTGATCGGCATGATCCTCACAGCTCCGCTAATAAACAAGGATGTCATCAATGAAAACAATCACAAAGGAGTCTAGAAATGGCTTGAAGGCCCGATTCATAAGATCCATGAAAGCTACCGGGGCATTGGTTAGCCCAAAAGACATGACCAAGAATTCAAAGTGACCATAGCGAGTTCTGAAAGCGGTCTTAGGAATATCCTGTTCTCTGATCTTCAATTGGTGATACCTGGACCGTAGATCAATTTTGGAAAAGAAACTCGCACCTTGCAATTGGTCGAACAAATCATCTATCCGAGGAAAAGGATATTTATTCTTGATGGTGACCTTGTTAAGCTGCCAATAATCAATACACATCTGGAGCGACCCATCCTTCTTTCTGACAAAAAGAACCGGGGCATGCCACGGTGACACACTTGGCCGTATGAACCCCTTTTCTAGTAAATCCTTCAGTTGTTCCTTTAACTCCCTTAACTCCGATGGCGCCATTTTGTATGGTGGAATAGATATCGGCCGCGTATCTGGTAATACATCAATCCCGAAATCAATCTCCCTATCTGGCAGGATCCCTGGAAGCTCATCCGTAAACACTTCAAGAAACTCATTCACGACTGGCACGGACTCGGGGACAGACACTTCTGAAGTGGTGTCCGCCACCCTGACCAAATGGTAGATACACCCCTTCCTAATCATCTTCGAAGCCTTAAGGCAGGAAATAAACCTACCTTTCGGTACCACACCATTTCCCTTCCACTCAATAACCAGCTCATTAGGGAACTCAAGCCTTATGACTCTCGTTCGGCAGTCAAGTTTAGCAAAGCACGAATAAAGCCAGTCTATTCCCATAATCACATCAAAATCCACCATTTCAAGCTCAATAAGATCGGTCGTGGTAGCACGACCACATACCATGACAACACAATTCCTATAAACTCGCATGGCTGTAATAGAATCACCAACTGGAGTCGATACAGAGAACGGCTCATGAAGTTGTTCGGGTTCTACCCCAAAACTTGAAGCAATGAATGGGGTGACATAAGACAAAGAGGACCCCGGATCAATAAGAGCATAACAATCAATGGCCTAAACAGACAAGATACCTGTAGCAACATCTGGGGAGGCCTCTGCACTCTGGCGACCACTCAAGGCGTAAACCTGGCTGGGTATACCTCTACCACGAGCTCCACCCCTAACTACGTCGCGCCCTGCTGGGGTTGGAAGACGCACGAATGATGTGGCAGCTGAAGAACCGGATCATTGAGCAAATCCCCTACCCATGCCCTAACTGGGCGCACGGCAGTCCCGCTGGATATAACCTCTCACCCCACATCTATAACACACCGGAATATCCAAATAACAAGTCTCGGAATGGAACCTCCTACACTTGGGGCATGAAGCCCTCCCCTGCTGCTGTGATCTCCCTCTTGGACGATCGGAATGATGGGTCTCCTACTGTTTGAACCTGATCTCAAGTGACTACTCTACTGATAATTGTGCACAGATGGCGGTGTGCTTGCTGAGGGCTGGGCATATGACTAGGATGGCCCTCTCCTAAGAACTGGTCTACCTAAGTGACCCGCTGATCGGGCCCTGCTGCTACTCTCCCTTTCTGCCCGTATTTTCAACTTCCTAGCCTTTGTGGCCTGAGCGAACCCCACAATCTTCCCATAATTCATATCTGAGTGTAAGGCCATTATAGCAGCCACATTCACCACCAAAGGACTAAGACCCTGAACGAATCGCCGAACTCGAGCATCCATGGTCGACACTAACTAAGGAGCATACTTGGACAACCTCACAAACTCCATGTGGAACTCCCAAACACTCATACTACCCTGCTTGAGGACCTCAAACTCTGTGGCATGGGCTGCCATTGTCTCGGCTGGCAAGAAGTGGTCCACGAATGCATCTACGAACTCATCCCATCTAGCCGAAGGTCTTCCCTCCCCACGGGAATCCTCCCACATCTCGAACCACGAATACGCTGCTCCCCTCAACCTATATGACGCCAACTCAACCCTTTCCGTCTCTATAGCCTTCATCACTCGAAGGGTCTTATACATTTCATCAAGGAAATCCTACGGATCGGCCTCTGGGTATGTGCCCGTGAACTCTGGAGGGGCCAACCGCAGAAACTGGTTGACTCTGGAGCTGGCGGAATCTCCCTGTCCGCTAGGGGGCGCATGTGTGTCATGAGATCTCTGGGCCTGAGCGACCACTAACTAGGTCAACATATGGATGGCTCCTCTAAGGTCCTTATCAGAAACCCCGAGACCGGAAGCTGGAATTGCATCAAGATCAGGAATATCAGCGGGAGGGATGGTAGCACCCTCTGCCGCAGCTGGAACAGGAATACTTGGATTTGGAATAGATGGGCCAGATAGATTCAAGACCGGGGAGTCACTCTCACCCACAGCATCAGGTACATGATTCACAACCACACTTGGGGTGGCATTGGCCCCGAGGCCGAGTCTATCCCTCTTCTTAGGTGCCATTACTGAAAATTTGGAACAGAGCACGAGTTAGATGTAAATACTTCCACTTTTCACTTCACCGCACGATATAGAGTAACAAGGAAGAAGGTAATTTATTAAATGCCCATGTAGCCTCCAACTTATAGATGTGGTCGACAACACACCGATAAGAAGGACTCTACTAGACACGGCTCAGAGACATCCTAGGACACTTTAAAACCTTAGGATCTGATACCAAGTTTGTCACTCCCCAAAAACCGAGGGGCGCGACCGGTGCTCGACCGGGTAGCCCCCAGCCAAGTGGACCTGGGTGCCTTTCCTATTCCACGTGATACCCTACATTTCCATTACCCATTAACCAAGTGAAATAGCCATTTATAAATTTAAACACATTCTTACGAGATTTACATAACATATATAGTTACTTAGCGTGGTTTACAAGTTATACTGCCCAAAATACATAAGTACATAACCCACATTTCCTGTCTACGGAGCCTCTAGAGATACAAAAGAGTGTTACAATACTTGCCGGTAACAAGGCTCCGGCTATACCTTACGCAAATACCAAAATAAAATTTTCGGGAGGATAAGCGGCATGAGCCACGCAGGGCCGCGAGAGGAAAGGGGCTCACCAATTCAGCTAAAAGGAGGTGAAGGAGTGCTACTGTCGGTGGGCTGGAGTACCTGTTATGGGACCACCTACAATCATAACACGAATGTAGCGCCCCCGGCAAAAGGGACGTCAGTACATTTGAATTGTACTGGTATGTATGAACAAACTTTACCCCAAGTAAAATCAAGAAATACACAGATAACAAACAGTAATAGAATCAACAATCAAATGCACATGAAAGGAACAACCAAAGCCAAACAAACTCCACAATCTCTCATTTTCCCCTTTCAACATTATTTCATCACATTAATGATTTCACAACTTTCACATATTTTTATTTCAATAGTGATTTAGATCACTTTTCCACCCTTATTACCTCGTTCACCCTTATCACCACAACCCACACCTTATAACTTTGTGTTGCAGCGCACAACCCGATCCCACCGGACAATTACATTTCACACAACAACAGTAGTTCACAGTTCAATCACATGGCTTCAGGCCATCCAGAATATCATTTCACAACAACAACAATTTACAAGAATTTTCATAAACATCAATACCAATTCCATCATATACGATAACCCGTATACAATTCAAGTCACAACGATAATTTCCCACAACAAGTCACCGATGATATTACCACCGTTGTTTCAATTGCATCAATTACGATTTCTTTTCTATCATTTGTTACACAGCTCTTTCCACATAACCATATTCACACACACACACTTGGTTTGTTGCCATTTATTTACGCCACTATACACATTCCCACGTTTGGACACATTAAGATTCTTTCATCGGTTAACACATACTTCCATGTCGACATCCTCAAGCATTTACAAACTTTGCACATAATAAGATAGGCACATCAAATCACTTCTCACAATCACATATAACTTGGTGGTATGGAAGTCAACTAAGTCAATCAATTCACATATTTTCATAAAAGGTACACATACCGTATGCTCGTCATAACAAGGGGATTCTACAAGAGTTAAAGTTAGCCATACATACCTCAAAGAGCTTTTCCTTAAGTTACTACAACGTTCCGAAAATTCTAGCCATGCCCATCTACTTCGGGATATAACAAAATTGAACACAAATTAGGAAGATATTCATAATTCTATCTCATTTGAGATTTTATCAAATACTAGTTGAGCATCTTGATTTCTAATCTCTTTTACAAGATTTCTTTCATTCCCTAACCCAATGTTTACCTATTTATGTTCAATAATCTTCCCATAAACCTAAGTTGTACATGCATGTATACATAATACTAATACACCCAAGAATCATACCTCAATAACCCATCTTATACTCCAAACTCGAAATTAAAGTCTAGGGTATAGAACCTTACCTCTTAGATGAAGAACTTATGATTGGGTTCTTTGATTCTTGAGGATTGATGCAAGATTTGGATGATTTAAATGTTGGGTTCCTTCTTCTCTCTCTAAAATGCTCTCACCTCTCTCTAAAATCAGTAGAGAATGACCCCAAATGAATCCCCAAAGGCTATATATTAAAATGGGGTCGGGTTATAAAAATTAGAAAAGTAACCCCGAGTTAGGTATGCGATTGCACTTTGCGATCGCAGAGTGGAAATGCGGTCCGCAGAATGGACCGCAAAAGTTCTCCCAAAATCTGGACACACTGCCTGGGTATGCGACAGAAATGCGGTCTGCATAGTACCCGTTCTGCGGTCGCATAATGCACCGCAGAACTGCCCCTCTCAAAAATCCCAAGGGAAATATGCGACGACTATGCGGTCCACATATCGGTTATGCGATCGTATATCGGACCGCATATTTAACCTCAAACTCGACCAACACTCTGACTCACTTTGCGGCGATTATGCGGTCTGCATACCTGATATGCGACCGCATTCTCGACCGCAGAATCACATTTTTTGGAAAACAGTATTTCTTGAGTTTTTATAACATAGATCAGTACCAAAAGGGTCCGAACCGCGGCTCGCTTAATTTTACACATTCCTAACATATATTCGGGACTTAGCACCACGAGCTACCCGGTTTTGAGTACAAGTTTTCACGGGGCCTTACAACTTTGTTTCTAGAAATTCTCTCTACATCTCTCTCTATTTCTCAATAGAAAATTTCAGTAATACAAAGCAAATGAAAAGAGAGCAGCAATTCCAGCATTGACAGCCATTAAAAAGCTTGAAAGCTTTGAATTCAAATTTGGGTTTTCAAAAATCATTATTTGTTTGGATTGGGTGTTGTTGAAAATAATCGGGAATATGGTTTGGAGTTTATATCTCAATTTTGAGGGGTTTTGGTGAAGATTAGACTTGGTTTTGACTGAATTTCAGATTGAAACTCGAAGAAGAAGAAGAAGAAGAAAACATATTGCAGAAATTGTAAAAAAATTGTAGACTGTTGTTTATTTATTTATCTTTTATTCATTTACCTATTGTATGAAAGTTGAACAATATTGTATAAAAATTGTATTAAAGTGGATGATTTAGTACTGTTTTGGACAAAAATATGTATAAAAAATGTGAAACATACATTTCAGGGGAAGCATGTCGATTCCAAATATGTACCTAGTTTGTAGATATTTTGTTGATAAATTTTAGATTATTTGTATTCTGATTGTAGATGCTTTATTTTCTGTTTTTACAAATAAAAACGGCTAAAACTTCTACAAATCTTCTGAAAAAACGTAATTATGTCGAAAATCCCAATTAAACTACAATTAGATGAGAATTGGGATATTAAAATTTAATATACCCAGTTTGTAGATATTTTGTAGATAAATTATAGATTATTTGTATTCTGATTGTAGATGCATTGTTTTCTGTTTTCACAAATCCAAAACGACTAAAACTTCTACAAAATCTTCTGCAAAAAAACGCAATTATGTCGAAAATACCAATTAAGCTACAATTGAATGGGAATTGGGATATTAAAATTCAATGTACCCAGTTTGTAGATATTTTGTAGATAAATTGTAGGTTATTTGTATTATGATTGTAGATGCTTTGTTTTCTGTTTTCACAAATTAAAAACGACTAAAACTTCTACAAATCTTCTGCAAAAAACACTCTACAATTTATCTACAATATTTCTACAATTTATCTACAATTGCTGCAATATAATGTATGTCATGTCGTCATCGTCTTCTTCTTCTTCTTCTTCTTCTTCTTCTTCTTCTTCTTCTTCTTCTTCTTCTTCTTCTTCTTCTTCTTCTTCTTCTTCTTCTTCTTCGAGTTTCAATTTGAAATTCAACCAAAACCAAGTCTAAATCTTCACCAAAACCCCTCAAAATTGAGATATAAACTTCAAAACATATTCCCAATTATTTACAACAACACTCAATCAAAACAAATAATGATTTTTGAAAACCCAAATTTGAATTCAAAGCTTTTTAATGGTTGTCAATGATGGAATTGTTGCTCTCTTGTCTGTTTGAAGGTTTGTTCTTCTTCATTGAGAAAATTTGAAGCTGAAGGTAAATGTGTGTATGAACTTTTAAGATTTGACTTCAATTTTGACTTGTTTTAGAAGAAAAAAGCTTGAAATTAGATGTTAATGGAAGGGTGTTACATATGTTTCTCTGGTTTTAGTAGAGTGAATAATGAGTTTGAAATGTGGGTGTGGGGAGATACGTGGGTGAGAGTGTGGATTTGGGAGAGAGAAACATGGGGGTGGGGGAGGAATATACGGTAGCGTTAATTAAGGAGTGATATACGATATATTAATTGTACAGTTAAAATATATTATGGTATAGAATTAATAATTAGGTATACTAAATGTAATTAAATCAAACTTTAAACATTGAGGGTAATATAGTTTCGTATATGGAACAGGAATGTAAAAATTCCATCTGGAACCCACATGCCCAAATATCTTCATGTCGGGCTAGAAGGAGAACAAACCATTTAATACCGAATTAGTACTCAAAAATCGATTGACTTCAATCGCGCACGGCTTTTATTTTATTTTACTTTTTCTCGGCCAGTGAACATTCTTCTCCTCTCCGTACTCTCCCTCGGGCTCACTACACGCCGCGCAACCAAGTTGTAAGATCTCCGTCTCTTTATTCCAATTGATTCTTAGTGTAAATTCGAATTATGAATAGGTTTTCTTTTTTCGTTTTGCATTTTATATGTTTCTCGTGCAATAACTGTTCCTTAGTTTATATTTCAGAAAGAAAAAAAGGAAAGGAATGGAGATTAACCATAATGACTGTATTTTAACTTAACTAGTTAAAAGAAGAGAATTATGCCATATATATGGAATAATTACCAGTAATATCTGAGTTTTGAGCAGTAGAAGTGAAAGTCGGAAAATTCAAGTAATTCACCAAAACCTTGCTACTTACCACGGAATTCAAGTTTTGACCACCTCAAAATCTAATTGCATTTGAATTGAAGTAGTCTAAAGTATCCCTAATATTCATATTAGTCTATGACATCAACCCTTCACTTAAGGTTTGTATGTTTAGAGAACTTTATAATTGATATCTTTACATACAATATGCACAGGTCTATCTAGGGGTAAGAACGTAACTCGTGATGTGTTGATTAGGCGCACGTCACGACTTTGACTCATGCTACAAACAGAACTTGGTATTTAAGTGAAAAATGGTAGAGGGATGGACCCGTTGAACCAAATTTTGAACCGTGCGCCAGTTGCCACCGGCCCTCTGGGATTTCTCGGTCATTAAAAAACATATCATCTGCATTAGTTCATATTGGTCTTTGTGTTTCTTAAAAGTTATTATTCATTTTATTGTCCCCAAGAGGATGGTTGAGTGGTGGAGGAATAAAAGTTAAATCCTAGAGATGCTAAGCTTGAGTCACAACTATAATACTCAGCTTGATCAAAAAAATTACGCACAAGCTGGTTCAAGCTCCACCGTCATATAAATAAAAAGTTAATACGCATTTTATTTGCTTCTCATGTAATAATGGCTCCGAAGTTTTGAAGGTGCACTAATCTGCCTTTGAGGTCCTCTATGCCTATCTTTTTGGAAAGAAAATGTAGGAATGAAAAGGAACGATAAAATGTTGTATTATGACTTTAAATGTACTGTCTTTCATTTCGTTTCGTTTTCTTTCCATTCCTTCAAACTTTCAGTAAGAGGAATAATTCCATAAAATATGGACTGCTTTTCATTACTTCATCAGTTTTCAGCACTAGAAAATGAAAACCATAAAATCCATGCAATATACCAAATTTCTTTATATATTGCAGCCGCAGAGTTCAAGTTCTGACCATCTGAAATCTAAAAATATCCCTTAAATCCAAATCAGTTTTTCACATAGACCACTGACTTAAGGTTCGTATGTAAGAGAACTTGATAAGTAATTTTCTTATTGTATATTAATTTCTGTTTCTGCCAAGATTGTTATTAGAGAATAGACTATATTTTGTAGTCCTTCCTGTCAGATCGACTGCTATTATCCCAAATTCATTGGTCGTGCATCCATACGTTCTCGCGTTCCAAAGATTTTGAACTCAGGATCATCTCATTCTTGAAAGTTGATATAGATAAAGAGAAGACAAGCTGATCCAGTTCATTATACTGGTAAATATTTCAGCTTCAGAGAATTAGTCTTCCTTTCTTATTCTGTTCACTTTAATGAGTTCTGTTGTACAAGGAACAAAGTGAAACATAATTCTATAGCTATCACCCTCTCATGTTGATGATTGTGGGTTTTCAGTTTCTCAAATGGATCCAGAAGCTGCACGCCATGCACGGGATTCACTGGATCTAGTATTTCACATGTCGAATATTCTTGACACTGGACTTGATCGTCACACTCTATCCGTTCTGATTGCTCTCTGTGAAATGGGTTTCAGCCCTGAGGCTTTGGCCGCTGTAGTTAAGGAGCTTTGTAGAGAAACATCAGTTTCTTCTTCTGCCGCAAAAACTGCTCCATCAGCACCTTAGAAAGATTTCTTTCAATCCTCTTAGATTGCTGAAAGTGGTAGGTACAATCTCAAGAGGGGCTCTTTTTTAACTTGTTTCTTTTTCCCTGTTGACTGATGTGTATAGGTATAAAATTTGAGCGTCAGGGCCAGCGCCCCACGCTGGCCTGGACGCTCAAAATGTAAACGTGTCCTATTTCGATTAGGACTCGGTTATTTCGACAGTAGGATGTTTCCAACTCATATAAAAGCGAATCTAAACCTATTTTGAGAGGGGAGGACGTTTTGGAGAGGAAACACAAGCACAGAGCCGCCGTGGATCATCGGGTTTCATCTTTTCTTCCACCAAACTTTGTAATTTTTATGTTTCTTTGTATGATTTGTTGTTTGGCTACAATGTCGTGGAACTAAACTTCACATTCTAGGGTTGTGGTTCTTTCATTACTATTTTTATTCGAATATTGATTTTGCTTTCTTGATTTATCATATTGGTTTATTTATTCAATCCTTCACTTAATTATTTGATTGCTTGATCACCAATTAAATACTATCTACGAATCTAGAGTTGATCTCGAAAGTGGAAATTCTAGATTGCATAGAGGATTGAGTAGAACAAGTTCTTGAACCTGGGCATCGGGGAATGGATTCACGGTTAGGATAGGCATATATCTAATTGCCTTGTTTGGTTGATGTACAGAAAATATGAATGCGTTCTTGTTAGTTCTAATTCCATAGATATATAGGTGTTAGATTAGCTTGAATAGGCGAGTAAGAACTCGACAGATTCTTATGAGCGATATTATCCCTGTCAACCATTAAGCTAGATAAATAGTTAGTCAATTTAATTGAAGAATACAATAAGAATGTTAGATAGCTCATAACCTAGATCGTTTTCATAACATTGATAACATAAAAATCTGCTCTTTCTCTATTCAAAGTTCATTATTTGTTTTTTCTTTATTTTGATTAGTTTAAAATTAAATATTTCTAGGTTTAATTCTTGTTTAGATAATTAGGATAATCTAATTTAGTTAATAGTTAGTCACAAATCTTCATGGGTTCGACATCCGACTTTTAGTCACTTTATTACTTGATGACCGCGTATACTTACGTGTGCGTTTGGCCGCAACAGGGAGGCAAAAGACAAGAGAGAATTCAGAACAAGAGAGAAATGATTTGTATTAGCTTCAAAAGTGTGTTCCCCCTATTACAAACTATTATTTATACAAGTGGAATCTGAAATTGAAATGTGAAACATGATGGAAATAGAGAAAACAGAATAACTACTTTTTCCTCCAAAACAAGATGTTCAAATAATTATACTCAGCTTCCACGTCAACTGTTGTTGTGATATGTGTATCCCCATTTCGACTTTCGAATGCATAAACTCTCTACTAGCTAATCAATCTTCCTATTGTTTTTCTCAGGTCGTCCTCTCCCCCATCACCGGTGTGAACACCTAATTTTTGACAATATTTAATTTTTTATCACTTCTTTATGTAAATATTTTAGGGGGTTTTAACCTACTATTATTTTAGCTTTATTACACTTTTTATTATAGGATAAAAATACAAAAAAAAATTAAAGGTGAATTATCACTATTAATATTTTTTTTATTATTTTTTGTTTTTTTTATAAAAAAAACAAAATCCGAAAATATAATTTTTTCTTTTAAAAAAAATAAAATTTCGGGAATGATTTAAAAAATAAGAAAAAGGGAAGTATTGAATAAAAAAAATATAAAAGTAAAAATAGGTGGAATTCTCTTTTAAAAAAAGTAAAAGAATGTAGAAAATTTAAAAAAATAAAAAGTTTTGTGGAAATTTTAAAAAAAATTAAAAAGTAAAAGAAGGTTGGAATTAAAAAATAAATATAAAGGTATCTGAAAATTTAAAAAATTTAAAGTAAATGAAAGTAGCATTTTTAAAAGAAAAAGGAAAAGAAAGTGGTTTGTTTTTTTAAAGAAAAGTTAAATAAAGTGAGATTCTCTTTTAAAAAAATAAAAAGTGGGATTTTAAATAAGATAAAAGTAATTAAAGTTGGAATTTTAAAAATAAAAGTAAATAAAGGTGGGATTTCTTTTTCTAAAAAATAAAAGCAATTTGTAAGTGGGATTTCTTTTAATTAAAAAATAAAAAACAAATCTGAAAATTTCGAAAATTTTGCTATAAATAGAAGAGAAAATTAAGGAAGAAGGGGGTTCAAAAAAAAGAGGAAAGAATAGATAGAGAGAAGAAAAAAAGAGGGGGTGGAGAGAGAGGTATAAACGCGATTTACACTATGGATACACTAGATATACAGAGGGAGAATTAATTTTGAAAAAAAAAATCGAAAAGGAAAAAAAAAGGGAGGACGGATTTTGGACATCAAAAATTCAAAGTTTAAGAGTGAAATACAAGCTGAGTTTTTACCCAAAAGAGTTTAATAGGTTGAGAGCTAAATACTGAAAAGTGAGGTCTTCTTTACGACTGAAAATCAGAATCAGTTTGTTTCCGTTTAATTGAGGTTTTTTTAGTGGTTTCTTGAGTTGTTATTCCTGGTCTGCATTGGTTTGTGTTGATCTTGTTTCATTGAGTGTGCTGGAATCGTGTTGGTTTTCAAATCTGTCACTGGGTGTTACGTTTGCTGGTTGTTGCTGGTTATTGTTGCTGTTGCTGTGTTACATACTACTTTGCTGACCTTCCTCTTCTTGTATTGGCAATACCAGGTACACAACTGTAACTTTGGCATTTGTAAGCTGAAAACATGAAGTTTGAATATACGTGAAGAGTTGAAATTCTGCTTTGGTTTCAATATGACTTGTGTATTTAAATTCTTCAGTCGCTGATGATAGGTAGATCCCTGTTAGTATGTAGTAAGTGGACTGAAACGGAGTTGTATGAGAGATTTTTTTTTATTAAAACATGTTAACATCTGGTAACTGATTCATGTAATTAAAAATGAGTTTGTTGGACTGTTAAATTAATCTGGACCGGGACTGTTTGGATCTTGGAATATGATTATGTAATAGTCGTATTAGTTTAGTTTTGTTTCGTAGTATAATTTGTGAGATTAGAGGCCAGCTGCAAGCTGAAACAAGAAAGTGTTTTGGAATTCCTGAATTTCACTTGTATTAAATAAATTGAGCTGAAATTAGTAAGGTGGGTTTAAAATTGGTAAAGAGTAATTAGTTTCGTTTTTGATATTATTGTTCGTCAATTCTGTATTTCTATTTATAATTTCAATTGATTTGGTAATATTCACTTATAGAATAAGATACGAAATAATCTCCTTTTGTACAAACTCGATTACAATTTCCCATTTGCATTTGTCTTAGACTAATAACTAATAAATCACGTCCTTTTTTAAGCATGTAATTAATTTGGAGGTTTTCTACTAGAGACAAACTTAATAAAAATGTAGTCACTTTAGGATTGTCCTTTTAAAATAAATGAGATGAGCCTCGCCTAGCAAAGCGCACAGATTGCGGGGCCCTCACAAATGTACGTATTAATTACTTAGAACTCGGGATCGACCGCTTAGCAAACTTCGCGGCCTTTTCCCAAAACAACCGCGCGTTAGTCTCTTTAGGCGCGTACTTTAATAATTTACTTCCTTAAATTCGGGTGCACATTTATGTGACCCAAATCCAAATCTCAACGGAGTCGAAATGTCTCGCTAATCACGGGTACATTGATTGTGACGTGGTTCGAGATGCATGTCCATGAAGTTGCAAATTCCTTTAAAAAGTAATGAATGAGACGAGCCTCGACAAACAAGAATACACAAATTGCGGGGCCCTCAACGGATAGTTATTTCGAATGCTTAGATTTCGAGACAGGCCGCATAGCGAACTTTACGGCTTTTCTCAAAATAACAACGCGTTAGTCTTTAGGCGCATATTTAATAATGTTATTTTCCTAAACTCGGGTGCATATTTATGTGACACAAATCCAAATCTCAACGAAGTTGGAACGTATCAAAAATTGCGGGTACATTTATGTGGCGCACTTCGAGATGCATTCTCACGACGTTGCAATTCTTTGAATAAATAATAACAAAGCGGTAAACAGTTAATCTGCACGTAGGTTCATAATTGTATAAAATAAGATAATCAAGCCGAATATGACAGTTGAGCGACCGTGCTAGAACCACGGAACTCGGGAATGCCTAACACCTTCTCCCGGGTTAACAGAATTCCTTATTCGGATTTCTGGTGCATAGACTGTTAAACAGAGTCATTCTTTTCCTCGATTCGGGATTCAACCGGTGACTTGGGACACCATAAATCTCCCAAGTGGCGACTCTGAATTAAATAACAAATTCCGTTTCGGTTGTCCTTTAATTAGAAAAACTCCCCATCCGCGCCCCTTTGCGACGACACGGGTAAAAGAGGTGTGACAACCGGTACAGTACGTAGAGAGAAACCCCGAAGATCAATTGACACACTTTTGATATGCTCAATAGGTACAACTCTTATTGTAGGTGGCTGAATAAAAAAATCTAATAAGTTTAAGTGGCCATGTATGTGTTCAGTCTAAAGCAACTGATCGACTTGTAATCATCCAATACAGGAGTATGAAAATACTATGGCATATATATTGTGCGTTGGGACATAACAACTGTAAAATTTCGAAAAAAAAGTGGAAAAAAATTTAAGTGAAAATGGTGTTTAAAAGTTAGAGTTGTGTTTGGACATGAATACAATTTGGAGCTATTTTTGAATTTTGTGATTGATTTGAAATGAAAATTTTGAAAATAATTTTTTTGAGTTTTTCAAATTTTCGAAAAATTGCGAAATTTATCTTCAAGTAAAATTTAAAATTTTCAAGACCAAACACCGATTCTGAAAATAGTGGTATTAGCTCCTACTATGACTTCATTGGGTGGTATTAGCACTATGTGCTCATTCCCTTGAAGAAGGAAAAGAGGCATGCACAACTATGACAATTGTGACTAGGACTCTCTTGCAATACTGTAGGATCAGTTTTACGACCAGAATGATGGCCATGCATTTCTCCATCACTTCTGAGATGTCTACTGATACAATGGTCTCAACACGACTCAAGGTGACAATACACGATAATGCAGGCACAAAAATTCTTAACATGGCAGCGTCTAAGGTCACGAGAAGAAGGTACTTGGAAAGAATTTGGTGGATGCGTATAGCAGACAACTATAGATCACCTTGGATATTGATTTCAATTCAACAGGATAGCTGGACAAAACAGGAAAAAATTTATCTACGGTACTTAACAAGAATCATCACAAGAGGGAGCAAAAAGGAAATCAAATTGGCTAAAGAACTCAAAGAAAAGCGGCAAAAAATGAACCATCGATATAAGAAGCTACATGGTTATATTAGATCATATGTGATATCAATAATGAGTTCAGTGCTCAATATTGGTAATACGTTCTATGTAATCATCGTATTTTATTTCTTTCATGTTGTAAGACCACCTGACACTATGTTTCATTTTTTATTTTTTATATATAAAAAACTAGCCCTAGACAATGCCTAGTGGATTGCCAAAAAAAAAAGAAAATAGTGAAATTTTTGGGGGAAAAAGTGAAAAATTTCTTATGGCAAAACGGGCCCCTATTTTCTCATATCTACAAATTACTTCTTTCCTTTGGGCATAACTTTGGAGGCCTATGAAATACTTTTTTCTTTGATCATCGTAAAATTCCTCTATGTAATATCAGCCTTTCAAAGTTAAGAATAAGAACGAGTAAAAATTCAGAAACACCATGTTTCGTGCTCTTCATTTTCCATTGTGGTTGGCAAAAGTCACCGACCATCTTGTTTGGGTGAAAAATTATCTTAGTTTAAGTTCAGATCATATCAGCATTAAGAGAGCCTTCAAGGATTACCACGTGTCAGAGAATGACTTCGACAAAAGGCATGTTCATGGTCGAAGTGATCTCATAAGAGATGAAAGGTGGGGTCGAGGGGTCAACGTAGATCAAGGTCGAGGATGAACACTCGTCTTAAACAGAGTAATAACGGCTAGTTTTATGACAGGTTAAGGAGAAAATTCCAGTGGATATTCTCTATATATTTACTACTAGGGTTTTATGGCACATGTTCCCTTATAAATAGAAAGAGACATAGTTATAGGGGACATGAAATATTCATTTGTAAGACAACACATTGACATTCTCTGAAAAATCTTGCTCTATTGCACACATACAAAATATACCTTTTTCTTGAGATTCTTGTCTATATTTTTCCCTACGATCCAAGAAGAATCTGAATATTCAAAGGCTCATCCATCATTCATCATTGTCATAAAGAATACCCACGAATCTCACCCACAGATGCTGGAGTCTAAAGGTTTCAAGTTGAGTAGGTCAAAAACTTAGTAGTTGGAGTGCAAGTTTAGCGATGGGATATATGAAGAAGAAGTGGAAGTGAAGATTGGTACTCAACTCATCCCCAAAAGAGATAGTTTCAAGCATCTTGGATCTATTATTGAAGGCAACGGGGAGATCGACAAGGATGTTACTCATCGTATTGGAGGAGAGTGGATGAGATGGAGGCTAGCTTTTGGAGTTTTCTGTGATAAGAATGTGCCACCTGGACTTAAGGGCAAGCTCTATAGAGTGGTGGTTAGACCGACTATATTGTATGGGGATGAATGCTGGCTCGTTAAGAAGTCCCATGTCCAGAAGATGAAAGTAGCTGAAATGAGGATATTGAGATGGATGTGTGGGCATACAAAGAAGGGCGAGATTAGGAATGAAGTTATTAGGGACAAGGTAGGACTGGAATCCATGGAGGACAAGTTGCAGGAGAGGTTGAGATGGTTTGGGCATGTGAAGAGGAGAGACACAGATGCTCCGGTCAGGAGGTGTGAGGGGTTGTCAATGGCGGGTCTGAGAAAGGGAAGGGGTAGGCCAAAAAAGTATTAGGGAGAAGTATTTAGGCAGAACATGTCATTGCTTAAGCTTACCGAAGGTATGACCCACGATAGGAAGGTGAGAAGGTCGATGATTAGCAATGTAGGTTGACTGATAGTAGTATATTCCTCCTAGGCTTACTTGTAGTACTAGGATTATTTTTGTATTATCTTATCATGGTTCTTTATTATTACATGTTGTGTCATTCGCGCTCATTACCATATTACATTGTTGTTATTATTGTTTGCTACTTGGCTGCTTTATCTTATCTCCACTGTTCCCTGAGCCGAGGGTCTATCAAAAACAACCTCTCTACCTTTATAAGATAGAGATAAGGTATGTGTATACACTACCCTCTACAGACCCCATTTATGGGATTATACTGGATTTATTATTATTGTTGTTGTCACATGTTCTTATTTACTTAAATTCCATTCATTTCTATTTATTGTTATTTAGTGTTATCTCCTTCATTTTGGGTCATTGAGTATCACTAGTATTATCATCACTTATTGCTACTTAGATAATATACGTACTATCTTGCTACAAAATCGATTAATATATTTTTTGGACATTAATATTGGTTAAGACTAACTCTATTTTATTAAATCTAATTGTTTAAACCCAAATCAAAATTTTGGGTCAAATAGTTTGGCCCATGTGGGGACTTCTTAGCTAATCTTTTTGTTTCCATTAGAGCTACAACTCATGTGACTTGCTAACATAACGATATACAAGGTTTTTCTCCTTCTCTGCACATATAGAATTTACATGGCAGGTAACCAAGGAAGCGAAACTAAGGCGGCAGGTGATGTCCCGGGCAACCTCATGAATGCTATCAACGAGATCTATGAAATACTGGGCGATGATGTGACATACTCTTCCTCCCTGAGGCGTGAGAGGTCGCCTCTCCCTCATTGCAACACAAGAAACTAAATGGGAAAAGGGCTTCCACGTCCACAGGAGAAGTGACACCACCTGCCATAAAAAAGCTAAGCATGGATGACTGATACCTTAGTAAGCGTGCTTAACAAACAAGCCCCATGCACGACTATAGAAACCATGAGATCCCAAACGGTACAACAAGGAGACGAATATGGCGATCAACCAGACCTTCCAATGCCAGGTATAACTCACAATGTTACTGACAGTGCATGTGATAGTATCCTCGCTGCTTTTTAGAAAAGAATGGAAGAAATGGAGAATGAGAAAAAACGTTCAGAGACCAAATGAAAGAACACCAAGAACAAGTCGAAAAGAGGTTTGTAGACCATCAGTATAGAGAGAAAGTAGCCCCACATGCCATAACAAAGGCCTTCAAAATGCCTCCATATCTAAGGATAAACAATGGGACAACCGACCCCGAAGACCACGTGCCTCATTACGTCACCATCGTGAAAGGCAACGACCTCACCAAGGAATACGTGTCCTCCATTTTGCTGAAGGAATTCGGCAAAAGCCTCTATGGAGGAGCATTAACAAACGTTCGAAGAAATGACTGATATGTTTGTGACAGTGCACGTCGGTGCCAAGAAAGCCAAAACAAAAGTAAACTTCATCTTCACCATCAAGAAATCCATAGGAGAGGGACTAAGGGACTTCCTCGCCTGATTCAATAAGGTGAGGATGTCCTTACCAAATGTGTCCAAAGGGATAACAACCACAGCCTTTCAGAATAGGTTGAGTAGAGAGGGTTTAAGAGCGACCAGAAAGTTGCTAAGCTAATTCATGAAGTACCCTCCAACTACTTGGGATGAAACCCATAATACCTATTGTGCCGAAGTCCGAGCAGATGAGACGACCTCAACAGACCAACTCGGTAGCTCATCTCAGTAAAATCGAGCCCAAAAAAGAATGAAGTGACTAATATAATAACCCCGAAATTGCAAGTTGGCAAACCAGACCTAATTTCAAAATTTGTACTACCTGCTTGAAAATTAAACTTTCAGCATCAGATACTCAGCTTGCTAGCGCTTCGAATAGCCAAATGAGAGGTTATTCCCTTCTTAGCCGTGCATGCACTCTCTGGTTTCAAGCTCACTTGCTGAGCTCAACAACATCCCCATCCCACCCACTAATTCCGGAGCAGAGACGTCCCTTTTGTCACAGAGTTAGGATTCCTTGGGGTGGCTTCAATCTTCCTACTATTTTTCTTAGGTCGATCGGTCCTCTCCCTCCATTGCCGATACGTCAAGAGAGAAACTCCGAAGATCAATTGACGCACTTTTGATACTCCATAATTTAAATGCTCAATTGGTACAACTCTTTGTTTACCTTATAAATTGAATAACAATTAAACTTATAATGTGATTTTAAGGATACATGATTTCACCTAATATCAATTGATAAACCAGTTATGCAAATTGACAATAATATAAAGCAAACCGGCTTGCTTTGTAACGTAATTGAGATCTCGAGCTCGTATGCCTTCAAACAGATTAACGCCGGAATAGTAAAAGATATAACAAGCTGATGAACAAGAATGTAAGCTAGGAAATGTTATATTTCTTTGATAATCGTGAGTGTAAGGTGTCTACAAATGATGGGGACTCCATTTTATATAGTAGAGGAGTCTCAATTATGGCATAACTTGTAACACCCCACACATTTGGATTAGGTATGAATGGGTTAATGGAGTAGAAAGGTTATATTTTGAACATGTGAAGTCCCATAGGGATGATTATGGGTGAAAATAGTTGTTTTAAAATCAAGATGGAAAGTGAGGTGCATAAGATTTGACAAAATCGACTAAGTTTGCAGAAGGTCTGTCTTCCAGCAGGGTTTAGTGAAAATGTGTAAGGAATTTGGAAAAACTCAAAGCATGAAAATTGTATGCCGTTGAAATAGATTTCCAACGATATATTGTGGAACTCATACGGAGCTTTGTGCAAAAAGTTATGCCCATTTTACAGAATGGTGTGTAACCACCACGATCTTGCCACGTTTTTACCGCGACCGCAGTGGTGAGGCAGTGTACCAGCGATTTACCTTGGTCGAGACTGCGATCACACCAACTAGGATGCGGTGGATGACTTGGGAAGTCGTTTTTAGCCCTATTTCGTCCCCCACAGCCCCAAAACATAAAAACTTGCTCTAGAAAGGAAGGCTTTCAAAAACCTAACTTCTTAAGGGTCCCTCCACCACCCAAGGTAAGTTTAATGGTGACTCTAAGTTAATTTCAATTTCCCAACATCTTATTAACATGGGTAAACCCTCCATATCATTAGATATTCGATTGGGACATCGTTGTTGAGAGAAGAAACCCTAGAACTCGAATTCAAGAAGATTGAACGTCAAAAAGGTAATAGCTTCACCCTCTAATTGATTCTATCATTGAATTAATGATTATAGAATCTAGTTCATGAGATATGAGTTTATGGATTTGATATAAAAGCATGAACGGTTATAGATTTCGGTTATTGATTGTTGATTGTTGGTTAAGGGTGTTGTTTGCCTTATGGGTGATAAAGAATGATGTTGATTATAACCATTTGAGACTTTAGAATTTATCTAGAAGAAAGAGAATGGGTTATTGGGTGTAGAAATACCATTAATAAGGACTATGAAGCTTTATGCCACCATGTGTTTGAGAGAATGCCTAAGTAACCAAAACATGAGTATTATTGCTAATATGGAATTCCTTTGACTTGTATTGATATAGATTAAAGTTGAAAGGGTTGGCGAATGTTGTATTACACTCAAGAGCAGGAAGTTAAGGTATGTGAGGCTAACTCTCTATGTTTGGGAGTTTTAATGATTCTCCCTACACTACATTTCTTTTACGACGTTACTAATTGCCTCAGAAATATAATTTAGCCTAGTTCCTTGAACAGTTGTAGGACTTCTATTCTTTAGCTTCATAACTCATTCATGAATTTCATTTTGAATGTTGTGAGCTCAGTGTGTATTAAATATAGACTTGGGTTTGATGCCCCCGAGTCTTAGTATAGATTACTCAGTATGCCATAAACAATTGAAGATTCAGTGTTCATAATCAGTTCAAGAATACATGTCTTAGTCTAGTCCTATTCAGTATTCCAGTATTATCTAACTCAGTGTGATCCAGTATTCCAGTATCATGTAACTCAGTATGATTCAGTATTTCACTATCATATATTGCAGTATGATTCTTAGTTCCTGATTTTAAATCCCTGAATGTTGAACACTTGTATTTGGGCTTGAGGCTGCAGTTTATACTTTATGCATTTTGGACCTGAGGTTGCAGTTATGTATACGTATACTTGGGCCCGATGCCGCAGTTGGTGCACATATATATATTGGGCTTGATCCTGTAGTTTAATATTCATATAAACAGGTTGTTCATCATTCAGAAGAGGGAGTATTCATATCCTTACTTCCTTTTAGTTCAATTATTAGTTACCGTTTAGTTATCAGTTACTAGTTATCAGTTCAGTTATCAATTATCAGTTCAGTTACTAGTTATCAGTTCAGTTATCAGTTATCAGTTCAGTTACTAGTTATTAGTTTCAATAGTTATTATTTTAGTTATCAATTATAAATTCTCAGTTATCAGCTTACTTTCAGTTTTAGCATTTATAATTTTTTTTTCAGTTGCTTTACATACCAGTACAATTCAAATGTACTGACGCCCCTTTTGCCCGAGGACTGCATCTCACAATGCAGGTAATGATTTATAGGTTGATGATTCCGAGTGCTAGGATTCTCGTACCAGCTATTTGGTGATTCCCAGTTCTTTCGGGGCATTATCATTATTATAGTCTTCAGTATTTTTAGACAGTCAGTGTTACAGTACTTCATTAGAGGCTTCATAGACTAGAGTAACAGTTACACAGAGTCATAAGCTTTTCACATTAAGCTATGTTGGCTACAAATATATTTAAGAAATGTAATAGTATTTCCGCACTTTGATTTATATCATTCATACTTTCAGTATATTAGCACGTGTTAGTTTATCTTCCACATTTAGTATGTTATGATATCATATGTTGATTCAGCCAGCCAGTTGATTCGCTCGGTCACATGTAGTCAGGCACCGAGTGCCGTGTTACGTCCAGGCCCAGGTTTGGGGCGTGACAAAGCTTGGTATCAGAGCACTAGGTTCAAGAGTCCTAGGGAGTCTATGAAGCCATGTCCAGTGGAGTTTCCTTTATATGTGTGTGTCGGCCACTCATATAAACAGTTAACTACCAAGACATCTAGGATTGTCTCGCTTATTTGTACTCTAGATCGTGCCATGAAGCTTATAGCAAAAGGTAACCTTATCTTCTTATCGAATTCCAAACGTATTAGATTCCCAAGCGACGCGCAGGAGAAACGTAAGGTCCTAGAGAGGATAATTGCCCATTGGTGTATAATCATGGAGTACAAGTTGGTAAATATGAGACTTTAGAGGATGTTAAAAGTGGGATGCAATGGATAGTATTACAGATTAGAGCATAACCTTATCAGAAAGTAAAGCAGTTATCATATCTTATGGTTATCAGTTTACCTCAGTTACCAGTTATACAATCTTTTAGTTAGCATGTTTATGGTTATTCAGTACGCCAGTATTCAGTTATATGTTTACGAAATATCCAATTTTCAGTGTATCAAAATTCTATGTGACTTGTGAGTATGCAGTGATGCATATGGGTTCTCAAAGAAAATGTAAGTAATAGTGATTATAGAGAAACCTTCGTATATTTTAGGTCTGGATTAAGACCCCAAGATTCATCGGACGGTACAAGAAGTGATTTATCTGATAATGGTATACTCTAAAGGACAAGTTTGTGTATGGTAGGGTATTCATATATGTTTTACCTTATTAAACAATCTCATTTCTAATTCTTGGAAATGGAGCCACAAGTTGGATGATGATAGTTCAGATGTCAGACCCTAACATTGGTCACTATAGTTTTGGACAGAAAATAACCTAAGGGTAAAATACCTAGGAGTCAGAAACATTTGTTGTTACCAAAGATATGATTTCGTACAACTCATGCAAATGACTAGAAGATATGATGTATGCAATGAGGACCAAGAGCAGCCAATAGTGAATTTTAGGGAATGGTTTTAAGTTGTTTAGATTTATTCAAATCAGAATTAGAAAGTACCACGTTAGTGAATTGCTATAAGAAGCAGCTATTATTGTGAGATAAAGGATATGACAATTCACTTTAAGTTATATGACTAAGTGTTTACCCTGAATGTTTATAATTTGATATGATTTTGAAGTGTATAAAAAGTTCGGGGTTAGATATTCTAATTTTGTTTAAGACAAATGAAATTCCCCTAGGTGTGATCCATGTACATAGTTAAAAAGAATGATAGTGTGAGGCAAAAGAATATAATCAGATGATGGGGGAAGTTAGGAGTAACCTTATGCTTCACTTTAGTTATTCAAAGTAGGAGAAGAAAATATGATGCTAGCAGGTGGTTAGTGAAAGGATAGTAAGTAAATTTTGAGTAGATACAATGAATTAGCGATTTTAGCATAGATAGTAGAGGTAAGATTTGATCCATTTAGCAAGGTTATCTCTAGTGAGTGGATGACAGTTTGAAATACCGAATGCATGTGTTAGAACCCGAATAGTTAGCATGGCATATAAAAAAGAAAATCAGTTCGGTAATGAGGGAAAATTGTATAATTACCACATGGATTATGTCTAGCATGTGTAAGAAATACAAAGTGAGTAGAATGATTACTGAGCTTAGTTATTGATGATAAAGTGATCACAGAAAAGCTATAAAAAAATCATGCTCAGTTATGTATCATGAGGGTAGTGCCATCGCATGAGACTCTAATCTTTGGAGTATAGACTTAGCTCATAACAATTCTATAAGTGTTTTCAGGAAGTGCTTCAGAAGATAATCAAGTATGGGAAGTATAACTCATGATCGAGGTAGATAACACAACTTTGGTGAAAGAAGTTCACCGCCGAGCCTAGCTAGGAGTTCAATTTGCATACTCAAAAGATAGTAGAGTTGTTGTCTAGAATATGACTTGTCCCCCCCTTAGTAGGTGAAGTGAAGGAGAAATAGTTGATGATCCCTACTTGTTGTAGCTGAAAGAGCGGATTCACAGGCATAAAATGATAGATTTGGAATAAGGGGGAGATGATATTGCTTTGAGGTACCACAACAGATTGTGTGTTCTAGACATAGATGGACTTAAAGAGCGAAGATCATGCTAGAAGCCCAGAATTTCAGGTATTCTATTTACTCAGGTATTACAAAGATGTATCATGATCTTAAGGAGGTTTATTGGTGGAACGATATGAAAAAGAATACAGCAGACTTCGTGGCTAAGTGTCCAAATTGTCAATAGGTGAAAGTCGAACACCAGAGACCTGGCGGTTTAACTCAGAATATAGAATTCCTGTTTGGAAATGGGAAATAATAAATATGGACTTCATAACAGGTCTACCTCGCTCGTTCCGCAAGCATGATTCGATTTGGATGATTGTAGACCGACTTACCAAGTCAGCTCACTTCTTGCCAGTGAAGACTACAGAATCAGCCAAGGATTATGCCAAGTTGTATATCAAAGAAATTGTCCGATTTCATGGGACTCCTTTGTCCATTATCTCAGATCGTGGTGCTCAGTTCACAGCAAACTTTTGGAAATCCTTTCAGAAGGGATTGGGCACAAGGGTGAACCTCAACACCATTTTTCATCCTCAGATAGATGGCCAGGTGGAGAGCATCATTCAGACTCTTGAGGATATGTTGAGGGCGTGTGTTATTGATTTTAAAGGTAATTGGGACGATCATCTACCTCTCATTGAGTTTGCTTATAATAACAACTATCACTCTAGTATCAAGATGGAACCGTACAAAGCTCTGTATGGGCGAAGGTGTAGATAATCAATTGGTTGGTTCGAAGTCGAAGAAGCGGAGTTGGTGGGACCAAATTTGGTCTATCAGAATATAGATAAAGTTAAGTTGATTTAAGAGCGTTTGAAGAAGGCTCAGGCCGCCAAAAGTCCTATTCAAATGTGTGACATAGAGACCTAGAGTTTCAAGTTGATGATTGGTTGTTTTTGAAGGTTTTGCCTGTGAAAGGCATTATGAGATTTGAAAAGAAGAGGAAGCATAATCCCTGCTATGTTGGGCCATATAGAATCTTGTGAAGGATCGGTCAATTAGCTTATGAGTTGGAGTTACCACCAGAGTTAGCGGTGGTACAACCAGTATTTCACGTGTCATGTTATAACATTCAAGTTTCCAGCACTCAAATACTCATGTCAATTCAGTACTCAGATACTCATGTCAGTTTAGTACTTAGACACTCATGTCAGTTCAGTACTCAGATACTCATGTCAGTTCAGTACTCAAATACTCATGTCGGCTTAATACCCAGCTACTCATGTTACTCCAATTCTTAGACATTCATGCTAGCATAGTACTCTGATATTGATGTTAGTTCAATACTCGAATATTCGTGCTAGTTTAATATTCATATATCCATGTTTGTTCAGTATTTAGGTATCCATGGCAGACCAATATTCAGTCAATGTGGTGGTCATTCAGTTCACTATCTCAAAAGTTCAGTAGTCATGTATTCATTCAGTTTAGTATGCAAGTGTTTATGAAAGTTCATGTTTCCACCAGGCCCGTTTAAGGTCCGGAGTTAGCAGAAATTACAGTCAGGACAATCATTCGAGGACGAATGATACCAAGGGGGAGATAATGTAACACCCCGCATATTTGGATTAGGTATGAATGAGTTAAAGGAGTAGAAAGGTTATATCTTGAACATGTGAAGTCCCATCGGGATGATTATGGGTGAAAATAGTTGTTTCAAAATCAAGATGGAAAGTGAGGTGCATAAGATTTGACAAAATTGACTAAGTTTGCAGAAGGTCTGTCTTCCTGCAGGATTGAATGAAAATATGTAAGGAATTTGGAAATACTCAAAGCCTGAAAGTTGTAGGCCTTTGAAATATCTTTACAACGATATATTGTGGAGCCCAAATAGAGCTCTGTGCAAAACGTTATGCCCGTTTTACAGAATGGTGTGTAACCACCACGGTACTACCGCGTTTTTACCACGACTGCGGTGGGGAGGCAGTGTCCCAGCGATTTACCACAGTTGGGACCGCTCGCGCCAATTGGGATGCGGTGGACGACTTGGGAAGTCGTTTTAGACCTATTTCATCCCCCACAGCCCCAAAATATAAAAACTTGCTCTAAAAAGGAAAGCTCTCAAAAACCTAAATACTTAAGGATCCCTCCACCACCCAAAGTAAGTTTTAATGGTGATTCTAAGTTAATTTCAATTTTCCAACATCTTATTAACATGGTTAAACCCTCCATATCATTAGATATTCGATTGGGACATCGTTGTTGAGAGAAGAAACCCTAGAACTCGAATTCAAGAAGATTGACTGTCAAAAAGGTAATAGCTTCACCCTCTAATTGATTCTATCATTGAATTAATGATTATAGAATCTAGTTCATGAGATATGAGTTTATGGATTTGATATAAAAGCATGAACGGTTATAGATTTCGGTTATTGATTGTTGATTGTTGGTTAAGGGTGTTGTTTGCCTTATGGGTGATAAAGAATGATGTTGATTATAACCATTTGAGACTTTAGAATTTATCTAGAAGAAAGAGAATGGGTTATTGGGGGTAGAAATACCACTAATAAGGACTATGAAGCTTTATGTCACCAAGTGTTTGAGAGAATGCCTAAGTAACCAAAACATGAGTATTATTGCTAATATGGAATCCCTTTGACTTGTATTGATATAGATTAAAGTTGAAAGGGTTGGCGAATGTTGTATTACACTCAAGAGAAGGAAGTTAATGTATATGAGGCTAAGTCTCTATGTTTGGAAATTTTAATGATTCTCCTTACACTACGTTTCTTTTACGACGTTACTAATTGCCTCAGAAATATAATTTAGCCTAGTTCCTTGAATAGTTGTAGGACTTCTATTCTTTAGCTTTATAACTCGTTCATGACATTCATTCTGAACGTTGTGAGCTCAGTGCGTATTCAATATAGACTTGGATTTGATGCCCCCGAGTCTTAGTATAGATTACTCAGTATGCCATAAACAGTTGAAGTTTCAGTGTTCATAATCAGTTCAAGAATACATGTCTCAATCTAGTCCTATTCAGTATTTCAGTATTATCTAACTCAGTGTGATCCAGTATTCCAGTATCATATAACTCAGTGTGATTCAGTATTTCACTATCATATATTGCAGTATGAATGTCGAACACCTGTATTTGGGCCTGAGGCTGCAGTTAATGCTTTATGCATCTTTGGGCTTGAGGCCGCAGTTTGGTCCTGAGGCCGCAGTTATGTATACGTATACTTAGGCCCGAGGCCGCAGTTGTGCACATATATATATATATTGGGCCTGAGGCCGCAGTTTAATATTCAGATAAATAGGTTGTTCATCATTCAGAAGAGGGAGTATTCATATCCTTACTTCCTTTCAGTTCAATTATTAGTTACCATTCAGTTATCAGTTGAGTTTCCAGTTATCAGTTCAGTTATCAGTTATTAGTTCAGTTACCAGTTATCGGTTTAGTTATCAGTTATCATTTCAGTTTCAATTTCAATAGTTATTATTTCAGTTATCAATTATAACTCAGTTATTAGCTTAGTTTCAGTTTCAACATTTATAATTCTTTCTTTCAGTTGCTTTACATACCAGTACAATTAAAATGTACTGACGTCCCTTTTGCCCGGGGCCTGCATCTCACAATGCAGGTAATGATTTATAGGTTGATGATTCCGAGCGCTAGGATTCTCGTACCAGCTATTTGGTGATCCCCAGTTCTTTCGGGGCATTATCATTACTATAGTCTTCAATATTTTCAGATAGTCAGTGTTTACAGTACTTCATTAGAGACTTCATAGACTAGAGTAACAGTTAGACAGAGTCACAGGCTTTTCACATTAAGCTATGTTGGCTACAAATATATTTCAGAAATGTAATTGTATTTCCGCACTTTGATGTATTAGCATTTTCGCACTT
This sequence comes from Nicotiana tabacum, assembly GCF_000715075.1. Lineage (NCBI taxonomy): Eukaryota > Viridiplantae > Streptophyta > Magnoliopsida > Solanales > Solanaceae > Nicotiana > Nicotiana tabacum. The sequence goes on from NC_134087.1 coordinate 134,374,493, forward strand.
TGATTTATATCAGCATGTGTTAGTTTATCTTCCACATTTAGTATGTTATGATATCACATGTTGATTCAGCTAGCCAGTTGGTTCGCTCGGTCACATGTAGTCAGGCACCGAGTGCCATGTTACGTCCAAGCCTAGGTTCGAGGCATGACATAACTCTAATTACAGAAGTAAATCCTCTGATTAGCCTAAACAACCGCCCTTGATCTGATCTATTCCGGGATTTTCGCAGTGATATTTGACCGGTTAAAAATATCTCGTCTTTCTGTTATTGCACTTTTTTCGATGTTTGTCATATATGATCTCGATCACTACTGGCCTCAATCTCGATGAGCACCTCAATTCTCGAGCTTGATACTTTATATTCGTTCTATGACCTGACCTATTACGAGAATGACCCTCGACATGGTGCCCTGGTCTTCGATTAAATGGCAAAATCGAGCAAGTTCCCATTTTATCCGTATACAGATAGTCCCCTCATTTCTTGGAGTGTAATGACAAGAAATGAACTGAGCCTTCGATTTTATACCTCGACCAATTATGACATCACCTTTGTGATGTAAGCGATAGAAACGACCGAAGTGTCACGTCGGTACGATTCCTAAGATCATTAATGAGCGTCAATTGATGGCCGGCCACTAGTACCTTGAACCATCGTCGTGAATCCTTAAATAGGTCTTCTTCTCACTTTTTTAAACTTTACTTTGAATCTTTCTTACACTAATCTTCAAAATCCTTCTGAGTTTTTCAAATCTTTATGGAAATCTTCAAAGTTCTTCACATCTTATCAAGCCTCTCCGTCCTTGCACAATTTCTAGGCCTCGTTACCAACCCTTTTTCAAAACTACAAATCTCATATTTTTATTTCCCTGAATCCATATAAATATGGTAAAATCATCAAAAACCATTCCTCAAAAGGAGAAAACTTCTTCATCGCGGTCGGCCAGCGACAAGACGTCGGTGGATCCACACATCGAAGAGTGTGTTTTCGGGGTATGTGATCTTACTTTCAATTTCGAGGTTGAGAAACCCCCGTCAGTCCCTGGCCGATGTGAGCCAATGTCGAGATATATATGCTCGATAACTGAGGGCGACCTTAAGCAGGTAAAGAAAGATTGCAAAGAGGTGGTGATTCCGACCCCCGAAGAGGATATCACCACTTACGTGAAAGGGTTCTTAAGTGTTTACACTTACCCTTTTATGCTGGGTCCCGTTGACCCCATAATCCTCAGTTTCTGCCGCCATTACCAAATAACCTTAGGCCAGATCTTTCTGGCGCACTGTCATTTTGCTCCGATTCTTCGTGAGCAAAGTCGAGGGCATGCCTTTTACCCTTGACAATCTCATTAGACTATACATCCCCTTTCTCTATCGAGGCGAATTAATATGGCCTCAGTGTCGGGCCATCAAGGTGTTGTTCTCGGGCATAAATGAGGACAAGGACCGAGGATGTATAGGCCGGTTTGTTCGAGTGAGGACTTCCGACATAATTCCAGCCAAGAAGATGTCATTCCCCGAAGAGTGGAACATGAAGCGTAAGTATAGGCCCCGCCCTTGGCCCCCATTTACTGTTTCGTTCCTTTTGCTTTTTCTTATCGATGTTCCTTCCTATGATGCAGCAGTCTCTTGGGTGCCTGGTGCAATTCCGAACCTTGAGGGCTGGGTTCGAAAACTGGCATTGACTTCTTCATATGCCGAGCGCTCGTGGCATGATTTGGCAAGGGACCGATGGGAGGCCAAAAATCATGGTAAGTTTGTTTTCATGTGTTTGACGCTTTTCTGAAATATCTCTTTTTTATTTCTACTTAATTTCCTTTCATATAGGTCTTAGAGACAATGTTATCATGATGCCCCTGTCTGGGGAGGATGAGGAGGCCTCGAATCCGGCTAAGGATAAGAAGAGAAAAAGGGTCTCGCCCTCCGATACTCTAAAGCCCAAAAAGAGAAAGACTCACAAGTCGAAAAAGATACCCTGCCTACAAATGTAGCTCAGTAGCTACGTGATGAAGAAGAGGAGAATGAAGGTGCCGCCTTCAAGCTGGTGGCTCAAAAGAGGAGCGCCGAGGTCCCAAAGGCTGCTGAGCCGATGATGATTGAAGAGAATCAACCTCGGACTGAGGGGATCTCGGAAGATGGCCTGAGCAAAGCCTCTGAGTCATCAGAGGCAAAAGATGCCTCCCGTCATGATAGGCAACCGGTGGATGTACCTGAAGGGGCCAGTTTTGAGGCCCTTCAAAACAATGAGAACACCCTAAGTGACTCGCTTGGGGATATAGACATTAGCAATTCGCCCCTCCTCACATTTTCCGAGGGGCAAATTCAGGAAGCCCAAGCCATAGGGACCCTTGATGCGAGAACGAGCCACGAAGGGTAAGACCTTTCCATGGCTATTTCATTGGGGTCAAAGATTCTTCCAACCTGAGTGATGCATCGAGTATCTTGGATGAGGCCCATCGACTCTTGAGTCAGGTAAGTCTTAGCTCCTTTTATCAATATCACTTTTGTCTTTTATTCCCTCTTGCCTGATTTCCTTTCTTTCTTCATAGGCCTTGACGCTTCATCGGAAAGTATTATCTAAATACCGGGCAGAGCTGAATCGGTGTGAGGATGATCTCAAAAGATATACGAAGGAGAGAGATGCCCTAAAACTTCTCATTGGGAAAAAAGAAGAGGAGATCAAGGACCTCCGAGCTGAATTGGCAACAGCTCATAAAGGACAAACCGACCTGATTGAGCAGGTAATGAAAATATTTTGGAAGCTCGATATATTGATTTGGGAATGATGACTAAGACTTCGATTCTGTAGGTTTAGCAAAAGGCCGAAAAGATTGAACAACTTTGCGAGGAGGCCAAGATGAAGGAGGCGGAGATGTTGGGGTGGAAACAAAACATGGATCACCTTGCCTCGAAGAAAGAGGCTGCTCCAGCCCAACTATTACTGGCCGAACGTCAACTCCAAAGCATGAAGGAGGAGAACTCAGCCCGAACTAAGAGAATTAAGGAGCTCGAGGCTCGATTGGCCGCCGAACTTGCGAAGGCCACATTTGAGGCAGAAAAAGTAAAGGCTGATGCGGAGGTGGTCATGGCCGTCTACCAAGCTGATGCTGAAGATTCTCACGCTCGAGCAAAGGAAATTTCTGATACTACTCAGGCTCGAGAATTCTACATTTCCGAGCATGCCAAATGCCAATCTCGGAGAGAGACTCTCTAGGAGATTCATGCTTGTGGTTTTGACCTTGCTAGGGTGCTGCTTTCTTCAAATGACGATGACTCTGGGAGTGCGACTAGATCCAAGAGTGGAGAAGATGAAGAGTAGGCTTCGAGGGAAGGTTAGGCACTTAGAATTTTTTTCCTTTTTTGGATTTTTTGTGTAAGACCCTAAGTGGCCTTTGTAAATATTTTTGCATTTATGAAAGATCCCTTTTCTTTCCGACTCATCTCTAATTTCTATTTTGTGAAAACTCTGCTTTGCTTTTCCCCTTATGATAATTTTGATATACTTTATATCTTGTGAGACTTTTGACTCACTTCGATGTCTTGCAAAATTTTTGTTGAAGTCAGATTAGAATAGTCTCTATAATTGAGTGAGTACTTGCTCGAACTCGGAGTAGAAAAAACCCTTAGGTTTCAGTTGAGTGAGGGTGGATCCTTGAAATCAACAACATAATGGCCCTTAGGCTCTTGAATCGGGCTGATATGGCCTTAAAAGAGTGGCTCTTTCCCTTTTCGGCTTAAAAACCTTTTACTTTGTTATGCCTTAGCATAAGTTTGTTCGAGAGTTCGAACAATTTGGTACCCCTTAAGGTTTTTGAGGGTTGACGTTATCGAAACGCTTTGTGACTTTGCCGAGGGAAGCCTTTTTTAACTATTTTTATGAAAATATTTGAAGACCTGTTTCATAACAGAATTCGCACGTCTCTAAATCGTGTTAGTTTGGTCGTAGCCTTTAAATTGAGATTTTCCCTTTAGGCTTGTTTCTCGATTACACTTCGAATTTGTTAGAAGTGTTAGTCCCCGAGTGGGGTGGTCGTGACCTATAAAACCGAAGATTGCCTTTTCAAGGTCTTATGGTCTCGAAGTTTAATAAGTTTAACACTTCGATTTTTGGATGACAGTCCCCAAGTACGGGGTTGACAGCTCGAGATTTAGTTGCGATCGGCACTTGAGCCAGCTTCAGCAATAGATCATATGTAAAGTATAAATTTCACTAAGTCATGGAACATCTGGTAAGGAAAAAATACTTCTTTCCATAAATCATTCATGCGTACATGTTTTGACATCGGGGCTCGAGTAATCTACAAGGACACAGTTTATTTGACTTTTTTGGCCCTTTACAAAATTTTATCTATCGAGACTTGTTGATACGAGGTATTTTCCTTGAGAACATAACATCCGAGAGTAGTTACATCCGAGGATGATGCCCCCCAGTATTCGAGTTTTATCATAAAGAGCCTCGAATACTGTTGAATTGTCCCCAGGTAGCACAAACATTTGTTGCCTCATTGAAAACCTTGCCGGAAAAACCCATTTGGGAAAAAAACGATCTAAGGGAAAAAGAGTGCAACACGTGCTTTAAAACCTGAGGTCTTTATGTTCAAGAACTTCTAGACGTCTTCGTTAGAACAACTGCAATAAGTTAGTATCAAATACAAATTATAAAATGAGAGAGTCATACCTTAGCAATAATATCGTTTGAGTAGTGATATGTTCCAATTATTTGGAAATTGTTTGCCATTCATCGTGCCAAGTTTGTAAGATCCTTTTCCAATGACACTAGGGACCTGATATGGTCCTTCCCAATTTGGGCTGAGTTTTCCCTCGTTTGGGTCTCGAGTGTTGAGGGTGACTTTTCATAGAACTAAGTCCCCAATTCGAAAGTGGCGAAGATTGGCTCTTCGGTTATAATATCTTTCGATGCGCTGCTTCTGTGCTGCCATTCTGATGGGAGAGGCTTCCCATTTTTCATCCAGAAATTCGAGGCTTGTCTCATGATTCGATTCTTTCATTGTGTATCGAAACCTGACGCTGAGTTCCCCGACCTCGATCGGGATCAGGGCTTCGGCACTGTATACTAAGGAGAATGTTATTGCCCCTACTAGATTTTGACGTTGTTCGATATGCCCAAAGGACTTCGGGCAAAATTTTTCTCCATTTTCCCTTAGCGTCGTTCAATATTTTCTTTAGATTTTGAATGATGGTTTTGTTTGTTAATTCGGCCTGTCCGTTCCTACTAGGATGATACGGCGTCGATAATATCCTTTTTATTTTGTGATCTTTGAGGAACTTCGTTATTTTTCTACCGATAAATTATTTTCCATTGTCATATACTATCTCGATAGGTATTCCGAATCGGCATATGATGTGATCCCAGATAAAGTCTATAACTTCTTTTTCTCTAACTTTCTCGAAATCCTGTGATTTAACCCACTTAGAGAAATAGTCAGTCATAAATAAAATGAACTTAGCTTTACCTGGGGCTGATGGCAGAGGGCCGACGATATCCATTCCCCATTTCATGAACGACCATAGGGATAGGACTGAAAGAAGTTGCTCCCCGGGCTGGTGGATCATTCCTGCATGTCTTTGGCATTTGTTGCATTTTCGAACGAGCTCCTTAGTATCTTTTTCCATATTGTCCCTATAGTACCCTACTCTGATGACTTTGTGGACCAATGGTTCAGCACTGGAATGGTTCCCGCAAGTCTCATTGTGAACCTTTTGTAGGACGTAGTCGGTACCTCTTGGTCCTAAACATATTGCCAACGGCCCATCGAACATCCTTCTGTACAATGTTCCAGCTTCGGCCAATGTAAATCGTACAGCTTTCGTTCGCAGAGTCCTCGATTCCTTAGGGTCCAATGGAAGCTTCCCATTCTTTAGATAATCGATATATTTGTTCCTCCAATCCCATGTTAGGCTTGTGGAGTTTATTTCTGCATGGCCTTCTTCGACTACCGACTTTGAAAGTTGTACGACAGTCCCCGAGCCAATTTTGTTGTCTTCGACTAATGACACCAAATTTTCAAGGGCATCGGCCTCACTATTTTTCTCTCGAGGTACATGCTGTAGGGTCCATTCTTTGAACCGGTGTAAGGTTACTTGCAGTTTGTCCAAGTACCTATACATTCGATCTTCTCGAACCTCGAAGGTTTTGTTGACTTGGTTAACCATGAGGAGGGAGTCACACGTGGCCTCGATGACCCCTGCTCCCAAACCTTTAGCCAGCTCGAGACCTGCAATCATAGCCTCACACTCGACCTCATTGTTAGTCAACTTACGGGGTTTGATAGATTTTTTAATTGTATTTCTTGTGGATGGCTTCACAACGATGCCTAGACCGGACCCCTTCACATTTGAAGCTCCATCTATGAAAAGGGTCCACCCCCTGGAGGATGTTCCGATTTTAGCAATAGTTCCTTTTCGACCTCGGGTACGAGGGCATGCATGAAGTTGGCCACGAAGTCTGCTAAGATTTGAGACTTGATGGCCATTCAGGGTTGATACTCGATATCATATCCACTTATTTCGACGGTCCATTTGGTCAGTAGGCCCGAGAGTTCGGGCTTGTGCAAAATGTTGCAAATTGGGTAAGTGGTTACAACGCAAATTGTGTGACATAGAAAATACAGTTTTAATTTCCTAGAGGCGCTTATTAGAGAAAGCTCTAGTTTTTCTAAGTGTGGTTATCGGGTCTCGGCTTCACCTAAAGTTTGGCTAACGTAGTAAATAGAAAATTGCGTACCTTGCTCTTCTCGAACTAGGACACCACTTACCGCGACTTTTGAGACTGCCAAATATAAGTAGAGTTGCTCGCCCGTTTTCAGAGTGTGAAGCAATGGGGGGCTCGAAAGATACCGCTTTAACTCTTCTAACGTCTATTGGAATTTTGGGGCCCAAGTGAAATTGTTCTTCTTTTTGAGCAATGAAAAGAACGTGTGACTTCAATCCGAAGACCTCGAGATGAACCGGCTTAAAGCGGATATCCGCCCTATTAATCTTTGTACTACCTTAATGTTGTCCACGATTGTGATGTCTTCGATTGCCTTGATTTTATTGGAGTTGATATCGATTCCCCGATTTGATACCATAAAGCCTAGGAATTTGCCCGAACCGACCCCGAATGCACATTTTTCGGGGTTGAGCTTCATGTTGTATTTTCTCAATATGCTGAATGTTTCCTGCAAATGTGTTAGATGGTCCTCTGCGCGCAGGGACTTAACTAGCATGTCATTAATATAAACCTCCATTGATTTACCTATTTATTCTTCGAACATTCGGTTTACTTGGCGTTGGTAAGTAGCACCAACATTTTCCCAAACGACATTATATTATAGCAATAAGTACCATACCTAGTAATAAACAAAGTCTTTTCCTAATCCTCTAGGATAATTTGTATTTGGTTGTACCCGGAGTAGGCATCGAGAAAGCTGAGGATCTCGTGGTCGGCCGTGGCATCGATCATGCGATCGATATTTGGCAAAGGAAATGAGTCTTTAGGGCATGCTTTGTTTAAGTCTTTGTAGTCTATACACATTCTAAGTTTATTCTCTTTCTTGGGGACTACGTCTACATTTGCTAACCATTTAGGATATTTTACTTCCCGGATGGATCCTATTTTGAGAAGTTTGGTTACGTCATCTTTTATGAATGCATGCTTTACCTCGGATTTTGGCCGTTTCTTTTGCTTTATCAGTCTAAACTTTGGGTCCAAGCTCAATCGATGAGTGTGGTAATCTCCGGTGATATCCCTGTCATGTCAAGATAGGACCAAGCAAAACAATCCATATTTTTAATAAGGAAAATAATGAGTTTTTTCCTGAGCTCGGGAGTTAACCCCGTGCCCAGGTATACCTTTCGATCGGGCAGATGCTCGATCAGTATGAATTGTTCTAGCTCTTCAACTGTTGACTTCGTGGAGTCGGAATCATCGGGGATTACGAAGGTTCGAGGTATCATACAGTCATCATCCTCGATAATTTCCTATTGTTCCGATTTGGTCGAGGCCGACGACTGTGGTTGCTATTTGACTTCCTGCTTTTCCTTTGATTTTGGTCCCTTTGTTGATGTTAGTGCCGATACTGGTATTACATCATCAATTGCAAACATCTCTTTAGCTGCTAGTTGTTTGTCGTACACTGTTTTGATTCCTTTTGGTTTTGGAAATTTCAAGACTTGATGTAGCGTTGAAGGTACTGCCTCATATTATGGATCCAAGGTCTTCCGGGCAGAGCATTATACCTCATATCACCTTCGATTACGTGGAACTTTGTTTCCTAGATAGTTCCGGCCACGTTTACTGGCAAGATGATTTCCCCTTCGGTGGTTTCACTTGCCATGTTGAAGCCGTTGAGTACTCTAGTTGCAGGCATGACTTGATCTTGGAGGTCGAGTTTCTCTATGACCCTCGATCGAATAATGTTTGCAAATCTACCTGGATCAACCAACACACGTTTAACTTAAATCTTATTCATAAGGATAGATATTACTAGTGCGTCGTTGTGAGGCTGTTTGATCCCTTCTGCATCTTCATCATTAAAAGATAAGGTATCTTCTGGTAATTAGTCCCGGGTACGCTTCTCCCTTGTGATTGTAATTTTGGTACATTTAAATATCAGGCCCTGAGGAATATCGACCCTATCAATGATCATATGAATTACATGTTGCGGTTCCTCCTGTTTGTTTTTCCTGATTGCATCCCTATCTCTGAAATGATTTTTAGCTCGGTCACTCAAGAGCTCTCAAAGATGACCTTCGTTGAATAAACGAGCTACTTCCTCCCTTAATTACATGCAGTCTTCGGTTTTGTGACCATGGCTTCTATGGTATTTGCATATTTTGATTAGGGTTTCTTTGAGCCGGATCGGGCTGTAGGGGTCTGGACCATATAGTATCTTTGATTCGTCCAATGGCTGATGCAATACTCGATGCATCGAAGCTGAAGTTGTATTCCGATAACCGTGGCGCTTCCTTGGTCTCGACATTTTTATCGAAGCCACTCTTACTCATGATCCCTCGGGAGTTTTGTCCTCGATCATTCCTTTGATCATTCCGAACAGGATTATGTCCTAGTCCACTGTTTCTATGATCTGTGTTGTATGGTTGGTACTGGTCTCTGTCGATGTCTCTTTGAATCCTGCCTTTGGATCTATTTGAATAAATGGGAACGCAAGGGGCTCCCGACTAATTAACCTTGACTCTGATCTTTGACTGGTATCGATTATGCACATCGGCCCAGGTCACAGTTGGATATTCAATCAGATTCTATTTAAGTTATCATGATGCTATCAAACTTCGCTCGTTCAAACCTTTGGTGAAGGCTTCGACAGCCCAATCATCAGTGACCAGGGGCAAGTCCATGCATTCCATCTGGAACCGAGATATGAATTCCCTTAGCATTTCGTTGTCCTTTTGTCTCACTTTAAAGAGGGTTTGATTTCCTAGTTGCGACCTTTATTGCCCCGGTGTGTGCCTTTGCAAACGAATCAACAAGCATGGCGAAGGAATTGATGGAATTGGATGGCAAATTGTGGTACCATATCATTCCCCCTTCGTTAGAGTTTCTCTAAAAAATTTCAACAAAACAGATTCAATTTCATCATCTTCTAGGTCATTTCCTTTTATTACGCATATATAAGAAGTGACATGCTCATTAGGATCAGTGGTTCTATTGTACTTGGGAAATTCTGGCATGCAAAATTTCTTTGGAATGGGCTTCGGAGCCGTACTTGGTGGAAAAGGCTTTTGTACGAACTTATTTGAATCCAAACCCTTTAAAATCGGGGGTGCCCCCGGTAATTGATCAAACTGTGAGTTGTACGTTTCTACCTTTTTATCGTTAGCCTTAATTTTCTTTTCTCCTGAATCGATCCATTTAGTGAGCTCTTCGAGCATTTTTATGATGGCAGGGTCAGTTCCCGATCCGTTATCGTTTGATTTTTCTAGTATAGGCTCGACCCTGCGAATCACCTGCTATGATGAATCGACCTCGATTCTGCTTGGTGCTAGATTCTGATTTTGGAGTTGCGCTATCGCAGCTTGCTGAGTCTGTAACATTTCAAATATCATTCGAAGGCTAGTCCCACCTTCTTTACCACTCTGTGCATTCTGATCGACTGCTAGGGCATCTCTGCGAACGCTATTTTCAGGGTCGATGCCTAAATTTCCACGAATCGCAACACGAGAATTGACATCAACTGGATCTACAGCCTATAGTTCATCGGGATTGATTAGAGGTACTCCGTTTCTCGGGCGACCATATGCTCATTTTCGCTATGAAGACCAAGGCCGGTGTCTGCGTGAGTGGGCACACCTTGAGAGTTTCACATGCTGATTCCTGAAATCAAAGACACTTACGAGAACAAGTGTAAAAACAGTGTGTGTTATGAGGATTAATACTAGGCAATCACTATTATCTTTAGCCCCACGGTGGGCACTAAACTGTTTACCCTAAAAGTTGGATAAAAATTAAACTTATAATGTAGTTTTAAGGATACATGATTTCACCTAATATCAATTGATAAATATTAAGATAAGTGATGCAAATTGATAATAATATTAAGCAAACCGGCTTTGCAACGTAATTGAGCTCTCGAGCTCGTATACCTTCGAACAAATTAACGCCGGAATAGTAAAAGATATAACAAGCTGATGATCAAGAATGTAAGCTAGGAAATATTTATTGCTTTGATAATCATGAGTGTTAGGTGTCTTCAAATGATGGGGACTCCTCTTTATATAATAGAGGAATTCTAATTATAGTATAACTCTAATTACAGAAGTAAATCCCATGATTAGCATAAACAACCTCCTTTGATCTGATCTATTCCGGGATTTTCGCAGTGATCTTCGACAGGTTACAAATATCTCGCCTTTACGTTATTGCGTTTTGTTCGAAGTCTGTCATATGTGGCCTCGATCGCTACTGGCTTCGATCTCGATGAGCACCTTGATTCTCGAGCCTGATACTTTATCTTCGTGCTATGACCTGACCCATTACGAAACTGACCCTCTACATGATGCTCTGATCTTCGATTAAATGGCAAAATCGGGCAAGTTCCGATTTTATCAGTATACACTCTTATTATAGAAAAATATATTAAGTTTAAGTGGTCGTGTATGTATTCAGTCTAAAGCAACCGACTTGTAATAATTCAATACAACAGTTTGAAATACTATGGCATGATTTCTAAGATCTACGAATTACTTCTTTCCTTTAATTTGGGCATAACTTTCGAGACCTATGAAATACTTATTTCCTTTATCATTGCAAAATTCCTCTAGCCTTTCAATGCTAAGAATAAGAACGAGTAATAATTCAACGACACCCTGTTTCGTGCTCTTCGTTTTCCATTGTGTTTGGTAGAAGTCACCGACCACCTGCCTTGGTAACATGGTTACCATTCGGGGAGCAACAATGCTAATTTGGTAAAAACAAAAGCACCACTGGGGCCTATGGTTGTGCCAATGCTAAGTTATATAGTAGTATAACGTTCCAAATCAGATGTTTAAAATAACATAAAGAGGATATATATAAATATAAAGATCTTAACTTGGTTCACTTAATTATTATCTTAAGTTTTTGAATTAACTATGTAGATGTTATTTACATAATATTAAACTTAATTTTAAGATCTTAAACTTGCTTCACCTACCATCTTAAGGTTTGAATTAAATGTGTAGATGTTTTTACATTATATTAAAGTTAAATCTTGATAAACTCATATCCGTCTCAATGAGTGAACAACAACGAGTTACATGTAAACGTGAACGTTATGTTGTAAAATATTTTACCTTAAATTTACAAGAAATTCCAAAGAGATACCATAATATAAATATTTTGAACTATATACAAGCGCCAAAAAGAAAAAACGTATTAGTAAGGGGACTCTAGATAGTTATGGAAGACCCGATTCATGCCCATGAATTCTAACACAACTTATGAATGGGAAAGAGTTCAAGTGTTGTGTCATAGGAAAAATGTCACTCGAAAATAGTTACATATCGGGCGTCCGAATAATTTGTGAAAATGTACGTAACGTGTTCTTCATCTTGAGCATATGTAAATACTAATGTCTATTGTAGACACGTAATTTTTTATCCTTCCAAGTTTTTATACCATTTTAGTGTTTAAGTATTTATTTTAACTAATCTACTTGTAAAATTTGAAAATTTAAAGAGTTACATTTTAGATATAAGTTTTACTTTCATTTTTAAAAGAAAGAGAAATTTTCCAAAAATATTTTTTTAGAATTTAGGTTTTATTAACAAGTTAGTAACTTTTGCATTTTTCCTTAGTGATATTTGATTTTAGTCTAACTATTTTGTTTGTTGAGCTGAGCATGTTCTAGCGTGGATATGTTTTGATGATTGACAAACTAGGATCAACTGTATGAAAGAACCAGATTTTCATGGACATGATACTATACTACTAAACAGGTGTGCATATATAATATACAAATGTCAAAAGAATCAAATCCGTAACAGGCTAATGATTCGACACGGAATGACATAATAAGTGTGCAAGTTGGATTCCAAAAGAAGGCCAGTTCGGACGAAAACAAGGAAAGATCTTAGCCGGAGGAATTCATGTTCTAAAAGAATTTTCAACTGGAAGGAAAATGTTGAGGTGGTGGAACCAAATAAGGAAACTAAATTAAATTTGAGGAGGTTTGTCTTAACCAAAATATTCTAGATTTTGGAGCATTAATTGAAAAAAAAATTTGGCCACCCTCACACCTATAAAAATAGACCTATGCTATCATCCAGAACTTACTCTATTCACACAAAATTAATCATATTAATTTTGGCAATAGCAATCACGACAAAAAGGTGCTCTCAAGTGATTCAAGCTACTCAACTACAGAACCTATTTCTGAACACGAAGCTGCTTGGTTCTTTAGTTGTTAAGTTCAGTCTATTATTCTCGAATATGTAACCTATTTTGCTTTTGAGAAGTGTAATCATAGAATAACATAAAAATAATAAAGTTTTTGTTTCTCTTTCTAGACTAGAGTTAGTTTAGAAAAGGGCCTCTACAATTAAGTTGATTGTAAGAGTAGGGTACTAGAGTTAGTCTCCTTTGTTATTTAGTTTTAACTTAAAATTACTATACGAAGTTAGTGAAGTTTCAAAGGAAAATCTTATATGGATAGGTCGTGATATTTATTCCCTTGAGTAAAGATATTTTTCATGTAAAAATCATGGTGTTCTTTACATTTATCACTTTACTAGTTGTTTGTATCTTTTTTGGGTATATCAAAAACTCATGTTCTTTAATTCACAAAAATCGGATAAGACACAATTTATCCCTCCTCTTGTGTCTAGGAGCAAGCTTAATAATTATTAATATATTAACAAGATATTTTATTAGAGGCTGACACCTTGAAAAGATCCAAGATGGATGCACTACCAGACGTTCAAGAAGCACAATCAACTGTTAGGCCACCATTATTCAATATAAATATTGTGGATGGTAGAAAGAGATGATCCACAACTTTCTGGAAGAAAAGGACTTAAAACTTTGGGACATCGTCGAAAAGGACCCTAAGATTTCTATGATGATTGCTGAAAAAGGAAGCCCCAACTAGACCAAAGCCACGAGATAAGTACTCTGAAGAAGATGTCAAGCTTGTTCAAAAGATGCAAAAGCTTAAGATCTAACTTGTGGTAGTGGACAAAATGAGTACACTAAAAACTCAACGTGCAGGGATGCAAAGTCAATATGAGATGCCATTCAATATGTTCATGAAGGTATATATCAAGTCAAACAGTCAAAGATTGACATGCTCACTTGGCAATATGAATGTTTCAAAATGAATGAGGGAAAATTATCATATAGATACACACAAGGCTTACATCGATCATCAATGAGTTGATACCCTTACAGAAGGTATTCTAAGAAATAAGATTATAATAAAATTCATGATTATAGTTCCACCCTTCTGGGATAGCAAGGTCAATGTAATAATGGAGGCAAGGAATATAAACATAATATCCCTTGATCTTATTGGAAACTGCATAGTTATGAGCTAAAACAACATTAAGATCCGTCTAGATCGCCGGCCGGCTGATCCTTGCAAGCCCAAGAACATGGTTCTTAAATCCACTCAAAAGCGTAATGTTGAAAAGGATGATAAGGCACTATTTACTCGTCTTTACAGCAAGCAATCAGAAAAGGTAAATTTCTGAAGAAGGGTACTTCATCCAAACCAAAAGCTGTAGAGAAGGATAATATTGATGAATGTTACAAGTATGGTAATAATAATTACTTTATTAAGGATTATTCACTATGAGAAATTCAGTGAAAGAAAATTAATCATGAAAAAGTAAAACAAAAGAAGAATGACCAAATTCCTAGAAACAGGTTGACCAATAAAGTGACGGATAAAATTTTAAAAGGGGTTGTGGCTGCGATGCAGACTGCCTCAACGGATGAATCTGGTAATGAGGAAAGTGATGAAGAAGAGTAGTCTTTGAGGTCAAGGATGACACTGATTAGAACTTGAAGATATTCTTACTTTAATAGCAAATTTAGACTTTGATGTTGATGATGAAGACGAATCTAAGATAAATCTTGATGACATTAAAGACAAGATTAATACTTATTCTAAAAAAATAGAACTCCCTATCTTATGCCTTAATTGATGCATATCAAAATATTTCTACTGAAAATGACCAACTAATGAATGACTATGCATCATTTAGGTTTGAAAATAAAGACCTAGAAGTAAGTAAGGAGAACCTAAAATATTTCACTAGTCTAATGGACCAGGTTCTTACATTAGGTGATAAAAAGTCAGCCTTAGAAAGTGAAAACGAAATAATTCTTGATGTTTCTATGAAAGGAATAGATCTAGCCAATAACGCTTAGGAAAACTAGAGAGTGAATTAAAAATGGTTAAAGCTGATCTCTCAGTTGAATGTGAAAAGGCTAGGGTAATTCAAGAAAATTTGAACAAGACCAAGTATGAATTGAAAAAAAAAATCTCAAATGGGCCGGCTCTTCAGAAATAATGTCTAACTTGCATGGCAATAAGAAATGATTAGTACATAAAAGGACCAAAACTCCATATAATTCCCATAACAAAACAACAACAATAACAACCCAGTAAAATTTCACAAGTGGGGTCTAGGGAGGGTAGCATGTACACAGACTTTACCCCTACCCCGAAGGAGTAGAGAGGTTGTTTCCGAAAGACCCTCGACTCAAGATAATAAGAAAAAACAAAAAACAAAAAACAAAAGAAGAGAATATTAGTTTCACCATAGAGATCATAGGAAAAATAGGAATATAAAATGCAGAAGAAAAATACAAGGCAGAAATGATGGCTAGTAAATAGGTCCTGCATCGAAAAGAGAAAATATTAAGACACGACAATGCCCCTAGCTATTTTAGACAAAAACCTTACCAGATTAGGCTCAAAATGGTACAAAGTAATGCAATACTCAACTACCTCCTAGCCTACAACCGTAATACTCGACCTCCATAACTTCCTACCAAGTCCCATAACAAGCATGTTGATATTCATAATAATCGTTTGTGTATATATTCTGGCAATAATGGGCACTTTAAAGAAATATTCACGGAACTTCAAAGATTTTAATCACAACTTGCTGAGTGTTTCACAAATATTTGATAAAGGGAATCATGTGCTTTTTATTTTTGGTAATTGCACTATCATAAATAAAAATTATGGAAACCTGTCTCTCAAGGGAAAAAGGCACAGAATATTTACATAGCTGATATTATGTCCAAATAAACTGACATGTCTTAGTGAACTTGATAATAATTTATTATTGTAGCATAAAATGCTGGGACATGCTAGTTTTCATTTGTTGAATAAACTGATTATCAAGAACCTGGTTCTTGCTCTGCCAAAATTAAAATTCAGGGAAGATAAGGTATGTGATGCTTATGCCAAAGGTAAACATGTCAGGTAATCCTTCAAATCAAAGAAGGTGGTAAGTATTTCTCCACCTCTAGAACTACTTCATAGGATTTATGTGGACCTATGAGGGTCCAAAGTAGATATGAGAAGAGATATGTATTTGTAATTATTGGTTACAATTTTAAGTTCACTTGGAACTTATTTCTTACAACTAAAGCTGAAACATATGATATGTTTGTGACATTTGTTAAGAAATCTCAAAGGAAAATGGATATTCAAATAGCTAGCATCAAATTTGGTCATGGTACTAAATTTGATTGTGCTATTCTTGTATATTATGTGAGTCATGGCATTGGTCATAACTTTTCTGCATTTAGGACCCCACAACAAAATAGTATTATTGAAGGAAAAACATAACTTTAGAAGACATGGAAAAAATCATGTTGATTGCTAGTGGTCTCCTCAAACATTCTGGGCTGAAGCTACGAATACTGCATGTTACATCATTATTAGGTGCATGATTAAGCCAAAAATTAAAAATATCCCTTATTGAAAACCTAATATAACTCACTTAAGAACATTTGGCAGTAAGTATTTTATGTATAATTATAGTAAAAAGACTCTAGGAAAGTTTGATGTTAAAAGTGTTGAGGGTGTCTTTCTCGATTATTTTCCACATAGTAAGGCTTACAAAGCTTTAACAAAAGAACCATGTATGTTGAAGAAAGTGTGCATATGATTTTTGATGAAATTGATCACTTGGCTGAGAAAGATACACAAGCTGCACATGATAAAAATTTTGGACTCACACAAGTATATGATGATCAATCAAACCAAGAACTTTCGGCGGTTGTCACTGAAAAAACACAAGAACCTAGTCTTCTGGAAGGTGAGCACGATGTACAATAGACAAGGGAAACTAGTCAGTTTGACAATACTGGAGACAATGAATTTGGTCCCTCTGTAGATCAAGTAAAAGCTCGGAAGCATCAAAGTTCTCATTCACTCACAAATATTCTCACGCTTGTTGATTCTGGAATGCTGACGAGATCCAAGTTTAAACATGATTGCCTGCTTAGCTTTCTTGTCCGTTATTAAGCCCAAAACTCTAAAGGAGGCTCTTTAAGATGCAGACTGAATCATGGCCATGCAAGAGGAGCTTCATCAGTTTGAAAGAAATAAAGTATATCACCTGGAACCTCGACCAAAAGATAGACTAGATATATGAGCCAAGTGAGTTTTCAGAAATAAATTTGATTACCAATGTAAAGGAACTAGGTTAGGTTGGTAGCACAAGGGTAAAATAAAGAAGAAGGCATCGACTATGATGAGATATTTATTCCAGCTACTAAAATAGAAGCCATTCAAATACTCATTACCTTTGCATCCTACATGGGCTTTAAATTATATCAGATGGATGTAAAGATTACTTTCATTAATAGGTATTTGAAAAAGAAAGTGTTTGTTTGTCAACCTCAAGTATTTGAGATCCATGAGTTTTAGATTATATGTATAAATTGGACAAGGAATTATATGGGTTAAAGTAAGCGCCAAGATCATTGTCACGACCCAAACCGATGGGCCGCGACGGTCACTGCTATGTCACGACCCAAACCGATAGGCCACGACGGGCACCCGATACCATACTCGATCGAGTACCAACATAATGTATCCTTTCGCAACATACTATCATAGATAACTGAGCCGAAGAGGCTGCCGTGAGATAAGTAGAGTGCAACATGTAATACCAACTTATACATAAGACATACGGGCCTATAATACCAAAATAATCACGTGTACACTGAACATAGGCCGACAAGGACATATAATCTTTTATGAACATGACATATGTCTAAGTGCCTCTAAGAATACATCATTGTCTAAGTGCCTCTAAGGCATCATTGTCATCCCGCCATACCAAACAATACACATCTAAATCATACTGACCAAACAAGCAACTCCGGAGCAAATGGAGTGCACCAACACCTTGTGAGCTGATAGCCTACTTGGAAGACTATTGACCTGTCTATCGGGACTTGCGGGCATGAAATGCAACGTCTCCAAGCAAAAGGGACGTTAGTACAAATAATGTACCAAGTATGTAAGGAATGAAAATCAGTAACTAATAGATATGAGAGAAACACAGAGTAAAAGACTCGACATGTAAGTCTGAATAACTCTGTAAATCATGAAATACTCATATTGTCATGCATATGCATATGAATTTCATGTCATGCATAGGTACATGTGTTTATAACATCATTAAGTCTCTGAGGGCATCCCATCATATCATCTCGGCCACTATGGGGCAAATCATCAACGTATACTAGCTGATCAGGTGGTGGTGCATATATAACGCCATAACCTTTTCCCATATCCCATATACATATAATATACGCGTATATAATACATATATATATGCGTATATAATACCATCTGGTCATGGGTCAATGTGCATGTATAAATACATGAAATGCATATGAAATACGTTAATAAAATCTCTCGATCCGTCATAAGACCATTATGCCTCTAATTAATATCATGAAATAAACTTTATCAACCTACATATTTTCTGATACCCATGAACAGATGATAGAATAATAAGACATATCGGAATCAATAACATAGGAACCTCTAGTATTTTTATGAATAGGGTCACTTATGAAAATTGTGCATTTGCTCATTTCGCTTGTGTCGTATAGATCATGCCAAAAGAAAGAAGGGATAGCCTTAACATGCCTGAGCCGATTCTCTTGACAATTCCTCTAACACACGTTATTTGCGACAACACATAATGGCAGATCGAAATAGGGGAAGATCTGTATGATGTTCTTGAGAAAAATTGTACCGTGCTCTCTTAGAATTGCAAATCACATTGCGATTACACAGTATAACTTTATTACAAATTTCTTAGAGTGTAAATCCATATTGAATCTTCATCCCTCTCTTGGTATACTTAGAATCATTATATCTAGATGCTGGAGTGGAATTCTCATTCTCATTCTATTTATGACAATTACATTACGTATGAATAATTATAACTTTTGGACTCTCCACTAAGTAAGAAAATCTCATTCTCATTCCAAAATTCTTCTATATTATTGAATGAGAATGATGTAATAATAATGCAAATTGACCGTTAGTAGTTACTAGTACCTTAATAAGGGAATTCTCTTAAAATTATTGGATTTTGTGGGCCCTACTTCATAGGGATGTCTTGGAAAAAGTGTGTCCAAATTATGACACCTTGCAACATAATATAAGAGTCATTTTATTGACTACATCTTGCTGCCATGTTGAGGTTAAATATTTATCCAAAATATCTTAGTTAGTTATCAATTTCTTAATTAACTTGATAATTTTCCACTAATCAATAATTAACCAATTATCCAAATAATTAAGAATTAACTCAAAATACTACTCACTTGTAACAAATTTTGTACACCTTACTATTTTGATAATGTGGTACCTTGTATGGTACTAGTCCATAAATATCGGGTATTTTAGTTCAGGCTGTATTTTAACACAAAATGTCAAACTTTGACGAAATTTGTTTTCTTCGATTTGCTTAGCCTCTCACCATCACGAATTTACTTATCACTTGTTTGAAATACCATAATGCTTACAATCTCAAAATAATTTTATTCCCAAACTTACGTCGATTAACTTACGACAAAACTTTAAC
The DNA here is from genome assembly GCF_000715075.1 of Nicotiana tabacum. Classification (NCBI taxonomy): domain Eukaryota; kingdom Viridiplantae; phylum Streptophyta; class Magnoliopsida; order Solanales; family Solanaceae; genus Nicotiana; species Nicotiana tabacum. Next base: position 134,394,062 of record NC_134087.1, read on the forward strand.
GCACGAAAATATGGGGTGAAACATCATTCCCCCTTTGGAATAGTCGTCCTCGAATGTTGACTGATGCACTTATCATTCTTATAACCCCTAGTTCTTGCAAATACTTTAGTACTCCTCTTGCCATCTAGGCAACCGTTCTGTGAATGAATCCCAAAGGCCAGGGCATTCCTCCCTTTAGGCCTCTTTCTCACACCACGACTCGTGGCCGAAATGCTTCCAAACTTGTAACTGTTGCTACCTTTTATCATGCATCCTGTAGAACTCTGACTTTGTAAGTACTCCTAAGCGACTCTTCTCTCCTTTTTCCTCCAACTTTTTAGCCAATCTTTAGGCCTTACTTTGTAAGGTACAGGATTATACCTTATTTCATAAGTCCTTTTATCCATCTGTATGAATTTACTGCCATAACTCTTACTTTGATTTATCGTTACTGAGGTCTACTACCAAAATCTAGGTTATTCTCATGCTTATACCATATATATAATCTAAGTCCTTTAATGCTTCCTCATTACTATTCATTTTAAGAATGGAATCTTGTCAGCGGTAAAATATGGATCAACATTAAGGTGAATCAACAATATATATAATCTAAGTCCTTTAATGCTTCCTCATTACTATTCATTTTAAGAATGGAATCTTTATCTCCTCTCATACGTTGGAACCTTATTATCTATTGTTGATTCACCTTAATGTTGATCCATATTTTACCGCTGATAACTTGACCTTTTATGTTACACTGCCATTAGGGCTCACGTCTCATCGAGGACATCTGGAGTAATTAGTCTGATTAACCAAGTCGGCAGACGATGTTGTTTCAGACGAAATTCGCTACTACCATTTTCTGTGACGGCCTTTTAGGTAGATGTTTTGACCCATTTAGTGAAATAGTCGATGGCTACCAAGATGAAGCGGTTCCCATTTGACACATCGGGCTCTATTGGTCCGATCATGTCCATGCCCCGAGCAGCAAATGACCAGGGTGAACCTATCATATTTAACTCATTTGGTGGAACCCGGATGAAATCCCCGTGAATCTGGCATTGGTGACACTTCTGTACGTAGCAGGTACTATCTCTTTCCATAGTCATCTAAAAGTATCCAGCTCTTAAGATCTTCTTGGATAATGTGAATCCATTCATGTGGGTCCACATATTCCTACATGTATTTCTTCCAATAACCTGGTTACTTCGGTGGCATCTACACATCTCAACAAACCCAAGTCTGGGGTCCTCCTGTACAGGACTTCACCGTTAAGGAAAAAGTGATTCGCCAACATTTTGAGGGTTCGTTTCTGACTATTAATAGCATTCTCCGGGTATTTTCTGGTTGCAAGGAATTTCTTGATGTCGTGATACCATGGTTTACCATCTGGATATTTATCACATGGAAGCAATAGGCATGTTGATCCCTGATCTATACCTCGATAGGGTCGATGTAGTTCTTTTCTGGATGTTGAATCATAGATGATAGGGTTGTAAGAGCGTCGACAAAATCGTTCTGAATCCTGGGGATGTTCTTGAACTCAATCTTTATGAAATTCTTGCATATTTTTTTATGTGTGCAGGTATGGAAGGATCTCAAAAATTTTGGTGGACCATTCCCCTTGGACTTGGTGTATCAATAGATCAAAATCCACCATGACCAAAAGTTCTTTAATGTTCACGTCGACTGTCATTCTGATCCCAAGGATGCACGCTTCGTATTTAGCCATATTATTGTACAAAGGAATCTTATCTTAGCCGATGCTGGGTAATGCTGTCCAGATTCTAAAATTAGGACCGCCTCAATTTCGACTCCTTTGTAGTTTGCTCCTCTATCGAAAAACATTCTCTATCAAGGGTATGACTCTACAATATCATCTCTAGGAAATAACACCTCTTTGTCGAGAAAATATGTAGTGAGTGGCTCGTAATCCTCGTCCACTAGATTCTTTGCGAGGTGGTCAGCTAAAGCTTTCCCCCTTGATGGCCTTCTGAGTTATGTACACAATGTCAAATTCACTAAGGAGAATTTGCCATTTAGCTAGCTCTCCGATCGGCATCGGCTTCTGGAAGATGTACTTAAGCGGATCGAGCCAAGATATCAGATGCATAGTATATTCTAACATGTAATGCCTTAGTTTCTGGGTGATCAAAGTTAGAGAACAACAAGTGCATTCTACCAAAATGTATTTGAACCTCGCATGGCGTGAATTTCTTACTTAAGTATTAGATGGTCTGCTCATTTCTCCCAATTTTGTCATGCTATCCCAACACACAGTTGAAGGCATTATCCAAGACTGACAGATATAGTAATAATGGTTTCCCAGGCTCGGGGGAACCAACACTTGTGGATTTGACAAATACTCCTTAATTCTGTCGAAGGCTTTCTGACACTTTTCTGTCTATTTTGTGGTAGCATCCTTTTTCAGCAACTTGAAAATGAATTCACAAATTACCGTGGACTTGGTTATGAAATGACTAATGTAATTCAGTCTGCCCAGAAAACTCATCACATCTTTCTTACTCTTGGGTGGTGGCAATTCTTGAATGGCCTTGATTTTTGATGGGCCCAGTTCAATCCCTTTCTTGCTTACAATGAAGTTCAATAATTTCCAAGCAGGGACTCCGAATGCGCACTTTGCCGGATTCAATTTCAAATTGTACCTCCGTAGGTGCTCAAAATAATTTCTCAAATTGTCCAAGTGCTTTGAACTTTTTCGATACTTGATTATGATGTCATCCATATATACTTCAATATCCTTATGAATCATGTTGTGAAAGAGGGTTGTCATGGTCCTCATGTAGGTGGCACCGACGTTCTTATAACCGAATAACATGACCCTATAACAGTAAATTCCTCAAGGCGTGGTGAATGTTATCTTTTTTGCATCTTCTTCATGCATCAAGATCTGGTGGTATTCGTCAAAACAATCCACGAACAACTGTAGTTCATGCTTCGTGCAGTTGTCGCTGAGGATGTGGATATTTGGTAGAGGAAGTTACCTTTTGGACTAGCTTTTTTTAGATCTTTGTAATCCACACATATACTGATCTTCCCATCTTTCTTGGGTACTGGGACGATATTTTCCAACCAGCTCAGATAATTAGCGAACCTTACCACATTCGCATATATCTGCTTGGTCAATTCCTCCTTTATCCTCAAACTCAAATTAGGCTTGAATATTTTGGGTTTCTGTTTGACCGGCGGTCTGGTAGGATCGGTGGTTAGTCAATGCAAGACAATGTCGGTACTTAATCCTGACATGTCATCATATGACCATGCAAATACATCAATGTATTGTCGGAGGAGCTAAAGCAATTTTTCCTTCTGCTCGGCTTCTAGATGAATGCTAATTGTAGTTTCTTTCATGTATTCTTCACTTCTGAGGTTGACCACTTCCATTCTTTAAGGTTAGGATTTTTCTCATTCTCCAAATGTCTGCTCTCTTGTGGGAGATTGTCTGGCATCATACTCTCGTCATACTCCTCGTAATCTGGATCATTACGCTCGGCGGTTTTGTTATATGTCACAATCTTGGAATGCGGGTTTTTATCATTTTGATTACTGAAAAGAAAAGCAAAGTGTAAATGAAGCGGTAAATAAAGTTGCAATATTTAAGAAAATAATTCTTTTTATTTCAACGAAAGAGGAATGTCTAAGCGTTCAAAAGATGCAAATGACAAAAGGTACAGACACGTTGCAAGCCTCAATTGACCATGCACTTTTCAAAAAGAAAACTTTTACAGTTCCACACTACCAAGACTCCCGGCGAACTAAAGTTGGACTGGGGGTCCAGTTCCGCAGCTCTTCCCCTGGTTCGGCATCCCTGATGGTCGGTGTCTTGATGTTAGTACCTTCACAAAATTCTTCAATTATAATCATGAAAAACCTTCCCATTCTTTCGATGATATTATATTCGGGTACTGAACTCTGACCCGTACTCAAAATATGCTCTGGCACAAAAATATTTTTCCTGGAGCTACCGGTATGAGCTTCCCCAGTGGAGGCTTATATCCTATGCCAACCTTTTCTTTCTGCCCATTAGGTTCATTTGGCTCTGTGATCCCGTCCAACCTGGCTCCCAACTTTGTTCCCGGTCTGTATCCATATTTTATCATCTACCTCATATCCATCTTGGATCTCTACGGTGACTACATTCCCAAGTTTTGTTCAGTCTCCTCTATTTTGGTGGTCTGCATGACTTCCACTATATGGAAAGAAACTCCATCTAGCCATTCAATAAACATGACATCATGCTCTAAATAAGCTACTTGGTCCCATTCACCATGGACCACGATCTCCTGACATCCTCACTCAAATTTCTTGCATTGGTGTATAGTGGATGGGACGACCCCTGCCATGTGTATCAAAGACTTTCCTAGCAGTAAGTTGTATGAAGAAGAAATATCCATTACTTGAAACCATATGGGAAATTCGACCGGCCTGATCTATAAAGCCAAATAAATTTCTCCAATAACATCCTTCTTCGAACCATCAAAAGCCCTTACCTTCACATGGTTTTCCATAAATTCCCACAAATGGATTCCTAACTCTTGCAAAGTAGAGAGCAGACAAATGTTGACTCCTGACCCCCCATCAACCAACACTCGGGACACCACTTTATCCCCATATTTGACAGTGATGTGAAGATCTTTGTTGTGACTTACGCCTTCGACAAGAAGTTCGTCTCTCTTGAAAGTGATCATATTTGCTAGCGTCTCATTGGTAGTAATGCTTGACATACTTACCCTACTTAGTACTTTTATCAGGGCATCCTTATGACTGTTGGAACTCATTAACAAGTCCATGATTGATATTTGCGTTGGAGTTTTCTTCAGTTGGTCCTCCACGGAGTACTCCTTGGTCGACATTCTCTTCCAGAACTCTGCGACTTTTGGTTCTATTACATTCCTTCTTTGAATCTGCTCTCTTCTTGAATTACCTCGATTTGAATCATCAGGAGCGTAGCATCTCCCTGACCTAGTCATGCCGTGGGTTGTTGCGGAGTCTGTCATCTTGGCCTTCCACTTTTGTTGTTATGTCCATGGGATACCTGACTCTCTTTATCCCCTGTAGCAAAGGCAAGTTGTCGGTGATAAGTCTTAACCGTCATCGTAGGTATCACTTGCACTATAATCATTGGAGTGTTTTGAGGTGGGATCCTTGCGGCCTATTCATTTCCTATTGTGACAATCGTTCCTTTCAGACCATAATCTCCATCCAATGTGATCATGTTAACCCCTTGTTTTGGTGATTTGGTAGTGGATTGCAATTCACATTGGGTGGATCCATGGTGTACTAAATGGCATCAATGTTTCAATCTCATTTTTCATCTTAAAACAATCTTCAGTATCATTCATGGGCACGTTTGAATGGTACACACACATTTTAGTTGCATCAAAATACTTAGAGGGATACTCAGGAACCCTTCCTTCCACTGGATGTATCAATCCTGCTCTTCTCAATCATTCCAAAAATTGGGCCATAGGATCAACAATCGGGGTATAATTTCTGGGACCCCTCTCTTCAAAATTTGGACGAGGGCGTGGTGCATAAGTGGGTCAGTTTTGATGGGTAGCGGTTTGGACATGAGCATATGGTCATTGTGGGTTTGGGTTGTTGTGGGCTCGAGGAGGGTTGTATTGAGGTTCGGGGTGGTAATATGGATGGGTGTTATAGACTAGAGCATAAGCGGGTAGTGGTGAATGGCTGTTTGGGGAATAGGAAGTTTCCGTGATGTAGGTTAGGTTGATAGTAAGGGACGACTGCTAAGACCTCTTGTTTCTTCTTCTTTCTGCTACTGATCGACCTTGATTGGATTGCCTTGATGGCCACTTACAATGCAGCCATGGGTTGTGCTTTACCAGAGTGTATACCTTCTTCTAAGAAATCTCCCATCTTGACTAGCTCGGAGAATTTCTGCCCCATCATTCCCATTATTTTTTCAAAGTATATCCTTTGCTGGGCCCTAATGAAATACTTGGTTAATTCAATGTCGTCCAGCAGAGGTTGTGCCCTAGCGACTTTTGACCTCCACAGACGTGCATATTCTTGAAATGACTTGGATGGATTTTTCTATAAGTTTACCAGAGCGAACCTGTTAGGAGTGATCTCTCTGTTGAATCGAAAGAGATTTATGAAGTCATCAGCCATATCCTGCTGGGTTCTCCAATTTTGCATATCTTGTCGAGTATACCAGGTAAGTTCTTCTCCCGTCAAGCTCCTTATGAACAACTTTATTCTTAGCTTCTCGTTCCTTCCTACTCCAACTAACTTGTCACAATATGCCCTTAAATGTGCGTGGGGATCACCTGTCCCATTAAAGATGTCAAACTTTGGAGGCTTATACCCTATTGGCATATCTATATCCTGGTGGATACACAGGTCTTCATAGTCCAAACTTTCAATTCCCCTGGAGACTTGGAGGTTCTTCATTTGTTTTCTCAAGATTTGCAGCTGCTCAGATACTGACTTCTCTTCTTTACGCCTAGCTTACTTCTCCGTCTTGGCGTATTGGTCAATCTCATAAGGCACCTTGGCTGTGATATGAGCTATAAAGGTAGGTTAAGAAATAGTATATACAGGAGGAACATATAGCTCATAGGCGGTGGTATGTGCCACAAGTATGTGCTAATTTGGGTGAGTTATAAAAATGACTCTATTACGAGGAGGGGTGTGAGTTGCGTTGGTGGTAATAGGCGGGTTTTTTTGTATTTGAATGAACTGTGGTATGTAGGGACTGTGTATAGGGGGATTAGGTGGGTTTTCGGGGGTTACTAGAGGTATGACTTGAGTGGTGGGGACTGAAGTTGTTGTGTTGTTGTTTTGGCGTGATGTCAAAGAAAAGTGGTCAGGAATTGAATCCAAAGAAGAAAAGTAAGGTGGTTGAGGGAGCGTACTTGCCACAGCAAGATATGCTAGTTCCTTGATATGTTGTACTTCCTCCCTTAAATACTCCATCTCCTAGGCCATCCCGACCACAAGTTCATCATTTCGGGTATCATCCTTCTCTCCCGATCGTCCCGAGCTTTATGCTATGGCTAGAGCATGTTCAGTCGGGTTTTCTGTAGCAGACATCTTTCCCTTTGATCTTAGATTGTACGGTGGTTCTTCCACTTTTGGGTTGACACAAACCATCTTTTTATTTTTTTTGTGGGGGGGGGGGGAGGGGGAGGGTAATAATAAAGTAAAAAACAAGAAAAAAGAAAAAGAAAAAGAAACAGAAGTCAGTTTCTTCATTTATACAAGGAGGAAATCACATAGAGCAATTAATTCACGTATTCAGGCTATCACATTTTCCTAGAATTCGTGGGACCTCTCATTGCCAGAGGTAGTCCTACATCGCAAATGTTTGACAAATAATTAGACTTAACACATTTGGATTCGAAGAAAGTTTGTTTTCATTGATAATGTTTGGACTATGATAAGAGGGAACACAGGTTACATCATTGTTTCTAATATTCATAGAACTGCATGGGCTTAAACAACTTTTCCTTTAGGAAAGTAAGAAAACTAGGGATAAGGGTACAAAGTGGAAAAGAAGCGGAATCAACCAACTTCTAGTAACAATCCCCGGATCATTCCCCATCTCCTGTTCTTCTTCTTCTTCTTCTTCTTCTTCTTCTTCTTCTTCTTCTTCTTCTTCTTCTGGTTCTTCCTTCGGATCTTTTTCAAACTCCTCCTCCTCGTCGTTGAACTCAGACTCCTCTCTTAGATCTCCTTTCGACTCTATCTTAGATTCTATCAGGGTGCATTCCACTAACCGGTCATCGTCTTTGGTAGATGGCAACATATTATCGATGGATCCTGGGAGCACTTAACTGTACATTAAGGTAGTCACCAGGTAATGTGGCAATATCTCATGGCAAATTTGCAAAGAAACTAGTGCGTCCTCCTGCCAGGCTATACTTTCTCTACTTGGTCGGGCTAGCTCATCTTCCTCATTGATCCAGACATAATACTCCGAAGTGCACCACGAGTTTTGACCTATTGACATTATGACCATATCGTTCCACTCTTCTTGGATCCTTCTTATCATAGGGATTGGAATATGTCTGTTGTACTCATGCTCATATAGCGTTGTCCTCATCCATAAAGTCACATCCCGGATCATCTCGAACTGTCTGATAACCCATATGGGTGAGTATGGTTGGATGCCTTCAAGTCCGATCAGCTCAGTGAAGTATTTTTGAGGAGTCATTAAGATTGCCCTCCTTCCTAACCATGACAGCTTCTAATTGACCCATTCTCCACTTAGATTAGTTAGCGTTTCCCTCCACTCTTCTTGCCCATGTGGGGAGACCCAATGTCTCATCCTCTCGTTGTGGCTGCGGATCATGTTGCTGACGCTCACAAAGTAGTCGATGGTGGCCTCTCGCTAGAGAATGTTCTGTGGCCTAGATCTGAAGTAGTAAGTTATAACCCTTAAATAAATCATACCCCCATGCACATGCAGACAAATCCCTTAGAATCTCGGCTAGTACCATTGGCACCAGAGTAGCTTGAAGGTTACCGTGGAAAGTTGCCAGAACTACGGGTAATAAATTGATGTTGATCCGACCCCTTTTTTGCGAGAATACCAATAATCCCAATAGTGATAATGAGAAAGTGATATGCATGAGACTCTCTCACATTGCTTGATCACACTGAAACTCTCCCGAATACCACTCGTAGCTTTCGCGATGTCCAAATCTACCCAACAGCTAGTCTGGGCTCACCCATCTTCCCTCTATATTTCTCAAACCTCAACTGCTAGCCAGACCCAAAGCATCCAAGAACCTGTAACCGCGCATAGTGACTGGAAGTATTGGTTTACTTCCTATGAATGGCAGCTCCGTGAAACTGGTAACTTCTTCCAATGTCGGTACTAACTTACAGTCAGCAAACTTAGACACCACCTTGGCCGGATCCCAAAACTCAATCAGCAGGCAAGTAAGCACCATGTCTACTCGGATGTTTAACAAAGCGGTCAGTGCCCCCAGGTGTGTCCGAATCTCGTCTCTGTGTTCCCGACAGATGTTTTTCCCCCACTGCTTCAATTTGTGTGGCTCTCATCACCATGTTAATATCGGGGATGTTTTGGTTGATTTCTATTTGCTAAAGTGGGTACATAAAGGCTTTGATAAGTGTTTGCTTCAGATCATTATATGTCTTGTCAGGTTTGTTCATCTTTCCACAGAAGTCATATCGTTGGGTGCATGACCTGTTGAGATCAACATGGTTTTCCTAATTGTGTGTCGATTCCAAGGACCGACTCACCTAAGGTTTATGCAGCATGACCTATTTTTGCTAGAGTGGAGTGTTTCCTAATTTTGAGTTAGACTGAAGACTGCGAGAAGTTATGTCAGTTGACCTGACAAAACCATTCTCTGAAACTAGAGAGTTTTGAAAAGAAGGTTTGAAGGGGTGTAAAAGACAACCCTCGCATGCCATTGTGTGTGATAGTGTATGGCCAAAACTTGATAGGAAGGAACATGATGAAAATATGTGTAAAGCAATAACAGATAAGGGTGTAGCAATAATAAGCATGATAATAGGCATAAAGAGCAAATAAAACAAGTAAGTATGTAATTGCGAATTTAACCACAATTAAAGCAATGTACAAACAAATTTAAATGTCGAATTCAATTTAAGTATGCTAAGGTCAGAACCTAATTGTGATTCCCCAGCAGAGTCATCATGTTATTGCACCCTATTTTGCACTAGTCAAAACAAGATTCAACTTATGGTTTCTCTGTTGTTGATGAAAGAGAGTCGCTACCTAATATTTAAAGGTATACTACGGTACCTGTTGAATTACTAAAGGTTGTGTTCTTTACAAGTCTGCTAACCGGTGAGATTATGGGTAAGGGTTCTTGTTCTTCTAAGGGGAAGATGTTAGGCACCCCTTAAAATCTACCTGAGATAGCTCCATGGGACTTAGACTAGATTTGGGACTAATTGTTTGTACTATACCTTAACTAGTGTTCAAAGAGTGTAGCTTACCATATACTAGGGGATAATATCTATATAGGAAGAGCATGGTTTAAAGAGGATGAATTTTAAAGAAGAGTTTTGAGGAAAATAACGTTAGTGTATTTAAGCTTGAAAAGAACTTTGAAAGATGAAACGTTTGTTATGAAAGTTTTTTAAAAGAAGCTAAGTTAATGCACTTTGTTTCCCAAAGAATAGAGGTTCATATTATTCTAATGAGGTGAAAGTGTTAAGAAAAATGATCTGAAGATATACCTTGGTTTTAAATAGAAAACCGTTTGAAATCCTTTATTTTTGGGGTGACATCAGTTAATCTTTTTGAAATAGTTGATTCCCTTTTAGAAAGATTAAACTCGCAACTCGGTTCTGATTTTTCCTTTTGAAAGAAGGCCAGTTCTGAACTGACTCAATCTTCTTAGAATCCACTTTATTGCCCTAGGAAGATACAAAATGGCCTAAAAGGCAACCTAAGCCCAACCAGAACTCACATTTCGAAAGCTTGGCATAAAAACTAACGATCCTCCAGAAACTGAAGTACAATCCGGAGATGCTTCTCATGCTCCTCTCGATTGTGGGAGTAAACCGAAATACTTCAATGAAGATGATCTTGATGGAATCTAGATAAGGCTTGAACACCGGGTTCATCAAATCCATAAAGGTTGCTGACGCATTAGTCAAGCCAAATAACATCACCAAAAAGTTGTAGTGACCATACCGAGTCCGAAAAGTTGTCTTAGGGACATCCGATGCCCTAATCTTCACTTGATGGTAGCCAGAGCTCACATAATTCTTGGAAAACACCTTGGCACCCTTGAAGCTAGTAAAATAAGTCAGCAATCCTCGACAACAGATACTTGTTCTTGACAGTGATCTTGTCCAACTGCCGATAGTCTATGCACGTCGTCATCGACTCTTCCTTCTTATTCATAAACAACACTGGCATACCCCAAGGTGAGACAATAGGTCTAATGAATCCCTTGTCAAGAATATCGTGCAACTACTCCTTTAATTCTTTCAACTCAACTGGGGCCATATGGTATGGTGGAACACAAATAGGATGAGTGCCCGAAACAAATTCAATGCAAAAGTCGATATCATTGTCGGGTGGCATGCCCGACAAGGTTGTAGGAAACACCATTGGAACTCACACACAACCGAGACCGAATTCATGGAAGGAATCTCCGTACTAAAATCATGGATTTACACCAAATACACCAAAACACCCCTTCTCAACCATATGCTGAGCACATATGAAATAACCCTACCAGTGGAATGTCCAAGAGTCCTTAACTACTCCAATCGAGGAAACCCCGACATGGCTAACGCCACCATCTTAACATGACAATCTAGGATAGTGTGATATGGAGATAACCAATCTATGCCCAAAATCACATCAAAATCTACCATACGAAGTAATAGAAGGTCAAAGGTTTGCATGATTTATCTCTTAAAAATGCGGCTATTCATGTAGCTTTATAAGATAAAATATCACTAGAAAACATGTCATGGGTATAACTTTTGGAAAAAAAATTAGTCTTAATTGGAGTTATGTTTTTAAAATTCATTGGAGTATGATTGTTCGCAATTACCAACCATGTTGGTTTTGTTTCGTGAAAATCAACCTTGTAAACATCCTTTCAATTCTAACTTTTCAAAGAGGGGTCGTTTCGCTTTTTAGTCTGTCAAACTTAAGAGCTTTAAAAGAAAAACTGGTTAGCAATAATAAAATGAAGTCTTGTATTTGTTAAGAAAAATAAGTGATCAAAGCATCAAAGTATTAAGGCGGACATGATTTTAAATTTAAATTCTATTTTGTTTACTTATGGATCATGGTTTGCCTATGTTCCTAAAACAATCAGAATATACCAAAGGTTTCCAATAATGATGTTAGTATCAAATATATACATAGAATAAACGACTAGCTATATTGTGTTAAAGTGAGAAGTGGAAAGGAACTGGACTTTCGAAATTGGGCCAGGGGACCAGGCCCAGCAGATCTACAAGCAGCGACAAACTTCATTCAAATAAAGGTGTCCCATACTGCATTTGGGCCTGAGCTCCAAAGAACTCGTGGTTGGATAAGGTTAAGATCCATTATGAGTGGAATCGTTGATGGACTTGAAATAATGCAAAATTGTCCTGTCTCTCAAAGTGATGAAATTTGTGTAAGGATTTGGGAAAAGTTAATTACAGTCACATTGAAGAGAAAGGCTGGTTCTCTCCATCTTCCAGTCCCCACTTAAATTTGTTAATTAGGATAACAATGTTTGTGTTCTCTAGATCTTATCTGCTCTCTTTCTTCTTTGTCTTCGTTTTTCTTCCATCAAATTGCAGCTTGCATAAGCTATTAGGTTCCTTTTTCTTTTGGCTAATTAGTTGAGAGTTCTATAAAATCATCTAATTAGGTACAGAGAAAAAATAAAAATAAAAATTAAAAAAAATATATAGTGTATTTAATATATATGGATGTATACTTTGAAACAAATTCGTTCAATTCGGTCATAGGCAGCGACAAATCGAGCTACAAAGCAGTAGGTGTGCTAGAGAAAAATTCTTGGAATAAGTTTATAAATATATATCACAATCACTTCAAGAATCAAGATACTAAACAATTTACTCCATCATTGTTACACTTATGGTTATAGCAGATTTTGATCATTTATTTTTCAAAGTGTCCAACTAAGTAAAACTTTGTGAACATATGTAATCCCTTGTTTGCTGCTTTTATGAGAGTTCTATATACTGTTGTTTAATTAAGAAGGGCAGTCTGAGAGAAAATTCATTTACCTGTCAATATCTTTACAAAAAGTATCTTCCAAATAATACCGCACTATCGGATTTAAACACGAAGTGATTTTAGTAGGCAATTGGACATAAGAATTGAAAAATTCCCCAAAAAAGAAAAAATTTCAAGTAAAAATGATATTTCAAAAGTAGAGTCGTGTTTGGACATGAAGAAAATTTTGGGTTATTTTTGAAGTTTTGTGAGTGATCTGAGTGAAAATTTTGAAAAACAGTTTTTTGGAGTTTTTCAAATTTTCAAAAAATTCCTAAATTCATTTCCAAATAAAAATTAAAAATTTTTTGGTCAAAAATTGATTTCGAAAAAAAGTGAATTTTTTGAAAAAAGCGATTTTTTTTATGTCCAAACGGGCTTAATGAGGGTCAATTTCCGCCTTTAGCGTAGTAGTCTTTCCTTTCACAATTATAGATGTACTAATCATGCATAACTATGTCCCATAAAAAGCACTAAGCAATCGCTACAAATATAATCCAGTCTAATAGCCTGTCTGGCCAAGCTGCAAAAATTAGCTTATTTTGAGAAGTGCTTTTTTTCAAAAATGCTTTTCTCAAAAGTACTTTTGGTGAGAAACAGTTTGTGTTTGGCTAATTAGTTTGAAAAACACTTCTGAGCAGCAATTAGTGTTTGGCCAAGCTTGAAAACACTGCTTTTAAGTGTATTTTTATCAAAAGTGCTTCTCAAAAAAGTGTTTTTGGAGAGAAGCTACTTTTTTCTGCTTCTCCTCAAAAACACTTTTTTCCTTCCAAAAGCTTGGCCAAACACCTCAATTTTTGGCCAAAAGCACTTTTGGCCAAAAAAAAAAGAACACTTTTGGCCAAAAAGAAGTTTGGCCAAACAGGCTATAAGAGTTTGGAGTCGAATCCCACTGAAAAATAAGATTTAGCTACAACTATTCACTATCATTAAATAGACGAGTTCGAATAATATTCTGAGTAATAATGATTACAGTTTTTATTTCTAACTAAATAACTAATAAATATTACAGCAGTAAAATTACCAACTAAAGGTACTAAAGTTTGGGGCCAAGATTAAAAAAGCATAGCGTTATGATTTCCCCAATTGTTGGAATTCTTCACACCACGTATTCTATAATTGCGCCTAATTATTCTCTACTGATCACGAGCACTCGAGTTATCGTAATTCTCTCTCGAGCAACTACAATAATGTACAAGTCGTATTCTCTCGAATTACGCTGGCTTGCACTTTCTCACCGCTCAGTATGATCACTTCAAAGCTTCATTATCTCTATTTCGCTTTTATACCTGCCGTATTGATCTCTTATATACCTTGAAAGTGACGATATTCAACAACAACCTAAATATGTACTCTTTCTCAAGCAATACATGATAAATAGGCACAATTAATTGAGAACTCTTTAATTAACTAAAATAAGCACATACTTGAGCAAGTAGGAAAATTCAAAGGCAAAATTATATTAGAATGTAGCGAGAATTCATTCTCCAGAAGATTCAATCAAAATCTAAATAATAATTTAGCTATTCAAAGCATGCTAACAATTACGTTAATAATTGAAAGCATTAATGTACAAACTATGAAGAATTGGAAGACGAATGCATGTGATCTGGTGCGTACAATTGTTCTAGTCGTCTTGTGCCTCCAAAATAATGTCCAACCCTCTAAAAACAACTTTAAGGAGTATTTATACGTTAGGGTCGAATTGTTCAAGTCCAAAACCAACAAGGAGATCAACTTTTCTTGGATAGAGGGTATTGGCGCGAGGCATTGTAGGAGGCGCTGAACTCGGCGCCCTAAGCCTCCCCTAGTGCCGTCTAAGGCACGATGGTTTCCTCGCCCTATAGATTGCCTAGCACGGTTTAGAGAGCAGTACTTTCGTGGCCTTGTGTCCTGGTTCCTCCCGTACTCTATTTTAATGTCTTTGATGCCTTTTTATCCAATTTTCTTTCCACTTTATTCGCAAGTGAGCCTACATACAAAAATACCTTAATTAAGCACAAACATAATACAAATTGTTAATATAACAAACAAAACATAAGGTAAATGACGATATAAAGAACAACATTTTAGCCTCACATCATGTACTAAACAACAAGTTTTTGAAGAATTTCTTTTTTTTCTCGTGAAAATTTATTTGAAGTATTCATAAAGAGTACATAGCCAAATAAATTTTAAACATGAAGTGCTTTGAGATGAGAGTTGCTGGAAAGGTTAAGAACGTGTAATCAGAGCTGTTTGCTAGGCTGGTTTCTTGTTAATCTAGGTACGATTAACATTGTGAACTGTGAGTTACAATTTGACCGAAGTATTCGTAATCTCGATGCCTCGACTTTCCATGGCCTTTTGAGTCTGATTGGCATCCGATGTTCCATGATTGAACTACTCCAAAGGGTTGTTTGATTTCTAGTATAACAAAACAATAATTCTTGTATAATATATTCTACATAACTACGATATATTAAGTTGCACCATAAAATTATGCATCACTAATGTAATTTCTGCATAAGTGCAATATTTGGTTTTCATGATAAAATTCCGTACAATTATTGCGTTATTTTTTCTATTAAATTATAAATATGTGTACGGTTAAAATCGGGGCAGAGTTTTCCCCGATTCCCCGATATAAAAACACGAGGAAAGCATGGCCCGACGTGATTATAATCTAGGCCCAAGAACCCTCATATTGAAACCCAAATGAACGAACGATGTATCTGAGATCGGGCACGGTGAAATAACGGACCCAAATCAAGTATAGCTTCTAGACTTCGGTAAACGCGAAGAATGGTTATACATGACGAGTAAGGGCCCGTAATATTTGCCCTCAATCAGATATTACAGCACAAATCCCGTTTAGTATCAACTGTAGATCGACATTTACCGGAAAAGGAAGATTTTTACCTTATTTATACTTGTACTAGGACTGAAATTTTCATATTATATAAAGGGGAAGGTTTTCTTTATTTTAACACATTGTGACATGCTAATCAAAGTTTACTTTTGTCTTCTAGCTATTGTTTAAAGCATTATTCATTTGTTCTTTTCTTTACTCGCGACCGAGCTTGTACCAAAGGTCCAATCGAGGACAAATTCTATTGTCCAATCTAAGATCAGGCTTGATCATCATATTGCAATTGGTTTGATCATTTATTTTGTCTTTAACTTATTTACTTGTTGTTCTCAATCATTCGTATTGAATTAAATCACATATAATTTAAATCGCGTACAAATTTAATTGCTACTCATTTTTAGGGTAAACAGTTTGGCGTCCACCGTGGGGCTAAGGATAATAGTAGTAATTTGATACGAATCTCCATAACACACCCTATTTTACGCTTGTTCTTTGAAATTTTGATTCAGGGTTAGCCCAAGGATGTCAAACTCTCAGTTTTCTCACTTGAACGTTGACGCTGAATGAGGCCATCACGGCGAGAACAATAACGTGATGCCGAGTAATGATGTGCCTCTTCTTGATCCCAATGGTGTCCCAGCCGCCAACCCGGTCGATGCTAACTCGTAGGTGGCCATCAACATAAGTTTACCAAGTGATCCCGAAAATAATGTTCGTGGGGAACCTCGACTAGTAGCTCGAGAAGCGCCCGAGGGTGAAGGTGATGTGGTAAGTCTACGGTTGATCTTTAAAATATTGCTGGCTCAACAAGGAGCGATAGCATAGTTGCAGAACCAAATCCATGTCCTTAACAGGGTCGAACTCGAACAGTACCGGGAAATACTCAAAGGGACGAACAAGTTGCCATAGAATCGGGTGAGCTCAGACCCGGGGAAACTCCTGAGGTGATGAAGATGCTCGAAGCATTGACAAACCGGGTGGAGTCAGGCGAGAAAAAGATTAAGGCCAATGACAACAATGTGGAAATGTAAAACTCCAGGGTTGATCAGATCCCAGGAGCGCCTACAATATTGAAGGGACCAGACTCCAAAGAGTTTATTCAGTAGCCTTTTCCCCCGAGCACAGCATTGAAGCCAATTCTGAAGAGGTTTTGAATGCCCGACATTCCCAAGTATATTGGGACCACATATCCAAATGTGCATGTAACCTCCTATACATGTGCGATCAAAAGGAACGACTTAGAAGATGACAAAATCGAGTCGGTGTTGCTAAAAAACTTTGGGGAAACTTTGTTCAAGGGAGCAATGATATAGTATCACAACTTGCCTCAAAATTCTATCGACTCGTTGTTATGCTTGCAGATGCTTTCCTGAAGGCCCATGTCAGGGACATCAAGGTAGAGACCAGGACGTCAGAACTTTTCAAGGTCAAACAGAAGGATAACGAGATGCTCGGGGAGTTTGTATCGAGATTCTAGATGGAACGGATAGATCTGCCACTAGTTACAGATAATTGGGTCGTTGAGGCATTCACTTAGGGGCTTAACCCTCGAAGTTTCATGGCCTCTCAAATGCTAAAGCAAAATATGGTTGAGTACCTAGCTGTCACCGGGCCGATGTCCATAACAGATATCAATCAAAGATCAAGGTCGAAGGCGACCAACTCGGGGCCCCTTCAGGATCTGTTTACCCATTAGAACTGATGAAAGATCTAAGAGAACCATTGATCAGGAGTTGAGGATGGTCGAGATAGATATCAGTCATATACCGCAGATCGGAGGGGAAGCAGATCCGGGCACCACCTGACAGGGAATGACAAGAGGAATGATCGAGGACTGAGCAGCCGGGGACTGATGAGCAAGAACGGGTTTGACAGGTTGCTCGGGAGTAGGGAAGCGCCAAGGTTATCAGAGTATAATTTCAACGTGGATGGTGCAAGCATATTGTTAGCCAAAGGGCACATCAAAGAAACCAAATGGCCCCGACCGTTGCAGTCTGACCCTGCCAAAGAGATCCTAATTTGATGTGTAAGTACCATGGCACTCACGGTCATAGGACCAAAGATTGCTGGCAGTTAAGAGAAGAAGTTGCACGATTGTTCAACAATGGGGACCTCCGAGAGTTCCTAGGTGAGCGATCCAAAAACCACTTCAGAAACAGGGATGCCAACAAACAAGCCGAATAAGAGGAGCCTTAGCACGTAATCAAGATGATTATTGGGGGAGCCGATGTTCCCCAAGGGACGATGATAAAACGGACTAACGTTTCTATCACGAGGTAAAAATGCACCCGGGATTACGTCCCGAAAGGTTCTATCTCGTTCAGTGACGAATATGCTGAGGGACTCGTACAACCTCACAACAATACACTGGTAATATCTGTACTTATCAATAAATCTTAGGTTAAGCATGTGTTGATTGATCTAGGTAGCTCGACCAACATCATTGATCGAGGGTCGTAGAACAACTAGGTTACATGATCAAATCGTACCAATGGTCTGGGTATTGAATGGATTCAACATGGCGTGCGAAACCGCGAAAGGTGAGATAAATTTACTGGTAAACACATCTGGGACCACCCAAGAAACAAAGTTCTACGTGATTGAAGGGGATATGAGGTAAAACGCTTTATTCAAAAAGCCGTGGATCCATAACATGAGGGTGGTGCCTTCGACCTTACACCAGGCGCTGAAATTTCCCACACCGGGAGGAGTCAAAATGATCTATGGAGAATAGTCGGTCGTAAGGGAAATATTCATTGTCGATAAAGTGATCCTGGTTCTTGCAGCTTCAACATCAAAAAGCGTGGAGCTGACCAAAAAAGAAGAAACTAAATAGCAGTCAATGATGCCGGCCTCAGTCGAGCTGGAGAAACAAAAAGAGTATGGAGCGGACGATGAAGATGATTACAGAGTCCCGAGGTCATTTATAGCACCCGATGACACCGACGCCACCAAATAGACAATGGAGGAGTTGGAGCAAGTTATATTGATCAATCACCTACCGGATCTAAAGGTATACCTGGGCACGGGGTTAACTCTCAAGCTCAGAAAAAACTTATTAATTTTCTTAGAGCTAACACCAATTGTTTTTCCTTGTCCTATCTAGCCATGACAAGGATCCCACTAGAGGTAACCACTCACAAGTTAAGCTTTGATATGAAGTTCCATCCGATTAAGCAGAAGAGAAAACCACAGTCCGAGATAAGCGAGGTATCCAAACTTTTGAAATATATTCCATCCGGGAAGTTAAATACCCGAATTGACGTAATGGTAGTACCTAAAAAGGAAATAAACCGATGATGTGTGTAGATTATAAGGATGTAAACAAGGCATGTCTAAAGGATCCTTTTCCTTTACCTAATATCGATCTAATTATCGACACGACAGCTGGACATGAGATACTCAATTTTCTCAACACTTACTTTGGGTACAACCAAATTCGGATGGACCGGACGATCAAGAAAAGACTTCTTTCATAACCAAGTTTAGCACCTACTGCTATAACTTAATGTCGTTTGGATTAAAGAATGCTGGTGCCACATACTAATGCCTAGTCAATCGGATGTTCGAAGAACAAATAGGAAAATCAATCGAAGTTTATATTGATGATATGTTGGTTAAGTCCCTACGAGCAGAGGACCACTTGAAACATTTTTAGGAAACCTTTGAGATATTGAGAAAATACAACATGAAGCTAAACCCAAAAAAGTGCGTATTTGGGGTCAGCTGGGGCAAGTTTCTCATATTCATGGTATCTAATCGGGGAATAGAGATCAAACCTGACAAAATAAAAGCCATAGAAGACATCAACATAGTCGACAATGTATAGGCAGTACAAAGACTGACCGAGTGGATAGCCGCAATGAGCTGATTCATCTCGAGATCATTGGATAAGAGTCATCGATTCTTCTCACTATTGAAAAAGAAGAACAATTTCACTTGGACTCTAGAATGCCAGCAAGCTCTGGAAGAACTCATGCGATACCTATTAGGCCCCCCTTTAATGCACACTCCGAAGGTAGACGAACAATTGTACCTCTACTTGGCGATTTTCGAGGTGGTGATAAGTGGTGTCCTAGTTTGGGAGGAATAAGTTACACAACTTCCTATTTATTATGTTAGTAGAACCCTAGGCGATGCCGAAACAAGGTATCCTCACCTAGAGAAATTAGCGCTCGCCTTACTTAGTGCTTCTAGGAAATTAAAATCGTACTTTCAGTGCCACCCAATATGTGTCTTGACCTCTTACCCGCTGAGAAATGTCATGCATAAGCCCGAGCTTTCAGTCCAACTGGAAAAATGGGCCGTAGAGATTAGCGGGTACAATATCAAGTACAACCCCCGGACTGCCATAAAATCTCAAATTTTGGCGGACTTTGTAGCCGACTTTATACCGGCCTTGAAACCCGAGGTTGAAAGGAATTTGATGCTTACTTCGGGGACTAGCTCAGGGATCTGGACCCTATTCATGGACGATGCCTCCAACACGAAAGGGTCCGCGCTTGGTATCATATTAAAACCACTTGCAGGTAACATAATTATACAGTCCATTAGAACTGTAAAAATGACTAACAATGAAGCTAAGTATGAAGCTATGATTGTAGGTCTATAATTGGCTTAGAGCCTTGGGGCCAAAGTGATCGAAGCCATATGTGACTCCCTCCTTGTCATAAATCAAGTCAACGGAACATTCGAAGTAAAAGAGGACCGGATGTGGAGGTACTTGGACAAATTGCAGGTGACCCTACACCAATTCAAGGAATGGACTCTGCAACACGTGCCTTGGGATCAAAATAGTGAAGCTGATGCACTAGCCAATTTGGGGTCATCTGTCGACTCTGATGAATTCGACTTGGGGCAGTGGTACAACTGATGAACTCGGTAATAGAGAAAGGTCACGCTAAGTGAAACTCGACAAGTTTCACTTGGAATTGGAGAAACAAATACATAGACTACCTGAATACAAGAAAACTTTCATCGGATCCCAAATAATCAAAAGCCCTATGCATCAAAGCCGTCAGGTTCATTTTGGTCAGGGGGAAATTGTTCAGAAGATCCTTCTTCAACCCACTAGATAGGTGCTTGGGTCCGGGAGAGACCTAATACGCCATGAGAAAGGTCCACAAGGGCACTTGCGGGAACTACTCGGGGGTAGAATCCCTAGTTTGGAAGTTGATCAGAGCCGGTTACTACTGGAATGAAATGGAGAAATATGCGAAAGACTTCGTACAGAAATGCAAAGAATGTCAAAGACATGCACCAATGATTCATCAACCGGGAGAGATGCTTCACCCGGTCCTATCTCCATGGCCGTTCATGAATTGGGAGATGGACATTGTCGGTCCCTTTCCATGGGCGGCCGGTAAAGCCCAATACATACTAGTCATGACTTATTATGTTTCCAAGTGGGTCGAGGCTCAGGAATTCGAGAAGGTCTTGGATAAAGAGGTCATAGGCTTCATCTGGGATCACATAATATGTCAATTTGGGATACCGATTGAGATCGTTTGCGACAACGAAAAATAATTCATCGGCAGCAAGGTAAGTAAGTTTTTCGTAGACCAGAAAATAAAGAAGATATTATCAATGCCTTACCACCATAATGGTAACGAGCAAGATAAGTCGACAAACAAAACTATACTCCAAAACTTGAAAAAGAGATTGACCGATTCAAAAGGAAAGTGGAAGGAAATCTTGCCCAAAATCTTGTAGCATACCGAATAATTTCGAAGTCGAGTACCATAGTGACCCTATTCTCTCTTGTTTATGGAGTGAAATCCTTAATCCTGGTCAAGGTAGGGAAACCGAGCCTTAGGTTCTAGTATGCTACCGAAATGTCAAATGGCAAGGCCATGACCACGAGCCTAGAATGATTGGATGAAAGGCGGGAAACCGCCCTAGTCTGGTTGGCCGCTCAAAAGCAGTAAGTAGGGAGGTACTACAACTGAAGAGCTAACCTTCGACATTTTCAAGTCGGAGACTTGGTGTCATGAAAAGTAACGCTACACACTATGAACTCAATTGATGAGAAACTAGGGCCGAATTGGAAGGGACGTATGGAGTTATCGAAATAATCGAGAAAGGCTCATATAAACTCGAGTCAGGAAACGGTGTACAACTACCGAACAACTGGAACATGGCACACTTAAAGGGGTACTTCTTCTAAGGTACGATCTCAATTCTCTTTTCAATTCTTTATATTATGGACTAACTTATGCAGGTACTCGGGTGAGGGAAAATGTGACTATTAGGTCTGAAAGCACGTGTTGTCCTCTTTTTCCCTTGAACGATTTTTCCCTGAAGTGGAATTTTCAGCAAGTTTTCAACAAGGAAACAGTAAAATGTTCTACCTTAGTTTCGAAGACTGTCCTAAAATCGGAATTGTTGATTACTTGCACTGAACCAACAGTATTCGAGCCCTCACAAGTTTGGCCTCAAATATTGGGGGACATTGCCCTAGGCCAGGCTCTTGGATCTTCAGAAGGTACAATCACTTAATATTCATAGCCAAGGCTTGGTAGTTCGGATTCGTTGTAAGGGTCAAACAGTTAAACGAGTCCTACCCATGTAGCCCACTTTAGCCATGGCACAAGGCTTATGAGCCTCCGATTACGTACTCTATATACAAAACAATGAAAGAAATCTTCAATTTCTTTATACTTTATCACTATGCATTTCGCTCCATCTATGATTCACAACAAATCCCAAATCCTAAAGCCCATGGGCTACCCCGGCTCGGGAACTGTTGTTCGATAAAAAATTGGATGGCCCGGCCTATCAAATCTTGGAGGCACCAAGCCTATTAGGCAGGGCCCGAATAAAAAGGCTATGGCCAACCTAAAATGGCTCGGAGATGTCCAAAGCCTATACTTAGAAAGCAAGGCCCTTACGTATAATTAAAACCTATTAAAGGGTTACCCTGGCAAAACAGCATCGTATATTACTGAAACACTTAAGTGTCTTAAAGGCCTTTGACTTTTATCAAAAATTTAGAAGCCACAAACAATCCAAAGTTACAATCGAACTGGGCCTCATTCGGGCTTTCAAAGAATGGATGCTCTAAATTACGTGTTACTCTATGCTATGGCATTAAGGTCAATCCACAAATAAAAAATTGAAAATAGATGCTGAAAAGTAAAAAACATGGTGTTGCCAAAGGAAATTTTTATATATATATTTCAAAAAATATTTATAAAGGAACGATAAAACGGCCTCAAAATAAACAAAAAAGAAAATGTACAAAAAGGAAACAAAAAATAGGTAAGGCATCTCCGCCTGATCTTCACCCGAGCTCGACTAGGCATCGGAACCTTCGGAACTTTTAGGACCTTTGGGCTCATAAAGTTCTTTTACCTCGACCTCTAGCCTCTTCAATCTTGGCAGAAAGATCAAATAATAGCCTCTCTTTTATGGTTGGGGTCTACACTCAGAGCAGGGAACTACCTCACCAGCTTCGAATTTGAGCTCGACTCGCCTGCTCTCGACAACACATCCTTTTTTTGTACCTCTAGGTGACCAAGCCCGGAATAATCCTCCAATGCGCCCATGTCCATGCCATCAAAAACATGCTGAGGGCCTCGTATGCGCCTCGACCCGTCTCGTTTGATTTCTCCTTGTCAGCTTGAGCCTCGTCGAACATAGATTTTATGTGAGACGGCGATTCCGTGATGTCGATGACACCGACTATTTCCTTCGGGGCGGGGATAGTTTCTCAGGAGGCCATAGCCTCTAATTTTCCTTCTGGTTCCCGAACTAAAGAAGGATCGATTACTCGACCACCTTCCCTGGTAGCCGCCTTATCTCCTTCGTAAATGGTCGACCCATGAGTGATGGACTCTAGATCATCATCTTCAGGGTAATCCCTAAGCCAGAAGAGGGAATCGGGGTCTGGTACCCTGGCTTGGGTAATCTTCTTGTTTCTTTTTCGGACCTAGATAATTACCCTCTTCTTCTTGACCTCGGTGTCCAGGGAGCCAAAGGATTTCCTCTTTCTTCTTCTTCTCCTCCTGTGCAGCAACTATCGGCTGTCCCGAAGCGGAGGGTTTAGTAATTGAGGACGGAGCCTCATCATCATCCAATAGCCGAAGCTTAGTGGTCTTGAGCAAACCTATAAAAGATAAAAATACTTTATTTGAGTAGAAATAAAGGTTAAGTATGACAGTAGAATTGTTTGGGAGGAGGACTCACCATGGGAATGAGCCTCCCACTTGCCCTTTGAAAGCTTGCGCCATTCGCACTCAAAATATGAAATTTGTTTGCAGATCCCCTCGATCCACTCCTTGAAGCGGGGGACTGTATTGGGAACTTGGGAGACTGTTGCACAACGATAGGCACATGCAATTAGAGAAAGAACAAAGGAAGTACTCGCGAAGGAATGAATACTTATGGGCTGAGTTCCACTTTTTTGGGAACGGTAGAAATTTGGGAGGAATGAGGTTTTTGATTTTTACCCGGACAAACCTCCCCTGCCAACCTCGATCTCAATCTTTATCGATGCTCGAGAATGGAGCTTTGCTTGCTCGATGGACGAGCTTGATCAAACCCCCTCGGAAAACTCGGTAACTTTAGAGATGAAGCAAGTGGTCAAGGGTAAACCGATGTGCTTCACTGTTGTTGACAAAGTGGCAGAGGAGGATTAGGATCCTTCAAAAGGACGGATGAATCTTCCCAAGTCAGACCTCATAGCTTTTGTAGAAGTTGAGGATTATAGGGTCCACCGGGGCAAGCGTGAAAGGGTCAGTGGAAACACTTAGATACCCCTCCACTTGAGTGGTAATATTTTTATTTGGCCCGGGGACGACCACCTCCTTTCCCTTCCAGTGTCAATCCTTCTGAACTGTAGGGAGTGTATCCTCGGTAACAGAGTATATGTACCTCCATGCCCCTTTGCCTCAATCCTGTTGGCTGAAGGCTTTCTTCACTTTAAAGTTGTTCTCAGTGGAGAAGCCCTTGGGGACGAAACTCTTCAAAAGAGGTTCCAGGGCCACCTCGGGAACGACCATCTCAACATCGTGGCTGGGTTAGAAGTTGAAGGAATGACCTGTGGAGGCACATATTTAGATGTTTTTGCCATCAGATTCTGTAAAATATGAAGATTTAAAGGTGAGGATGAAGATTTGAAGATAAGGATTAAGGTATGAAGATCAGATTTGAAGATTTGAGGAAGGAGTATGAGGGTTTAAAGATGAAAATATGAAGATATGGAAAACAAAATATGAAGGTTGGAGGGAGTTAGGAATAAATAAAGAATTCGAGGGCATGTCAAGGAGCTCTAGAATCGGAAAGTAAGGAAGTGAAAAAGAGATAGAAGCTTTTATAGAGAAAGGGTAATCAATGCATGACGTTTCGCATTCGAGGACGATCAACCAATGGATGACACATGTTCGAAGTCAGAACGATGTGACTGATGAGACATTTCATTAACCCGTCAAATTTGTTCTAGTGTTCGAAAGAAGGAACCAGTGTTAATTTATTGCTTCTCATCGCTTCGATAAATCTACTCTCTAGAAAACAAGGGGACTATTCAGGTATATATAAAATCGGGGGCAGAATTTTCCCTGATTTCTCGATGTTGAAATAGGGTGGTGTAGGGGTAAGCATAGTTTGATGTGATTATAATCGAGGACCAAGAACCCCTCGTATCGAAATCCATAGGAACGAATGATGTATCTGAGATCAGGCATGTTAAAATAATGGACCCAGACCAAGTATAGCTTGTGGACTTTACGAAACGCAGAGAACGGTTACACATGACGAGTATGAGGCCATAATATTCGCCCTCAATCAGATATTACGATGCAAATCCCATTCAGTATCAACTGTAGATCGGTATTTACCGAAAAAAGAGGATTTTTATCTTATTTAGACTTGCACTATGACTAAAATTTCCCTACTATGTAAAGTGGAAGGTTTTCTTTATTCTGGCACATTGTGCCACGCAAATGTAAGGCCTAGTAAAATTTTACCTGAAAACCCCTGGATTTTGTGGTACTGAGTTAGGCTTATGTGTTAAAGATTGTAGAAATTCTTTGCGGTGAGCACTTTTTGGATTGAAAAGTGCGCTTGGGAGTTAAAGGAATATATTTGCAGAGTTGGACATTTTTACGGCTCATTACGCGGCCGCATAATCACTTTGCGGGCTGCAGAATGGCCGTAGAGTGAGGCAGACTTTTGGGAAAATTTTGATGTCATTTTCACGACCATTGTGTGACCACAGAACAACTTCGCGATCTGCACACCTATCGCAAATCCAGCATGGAAGAATTGTCAAAGGGAGGTTCTGCGGTGCATTATGTGACTGCAAAATAGGTATGCGGACCGTAGGCTAGTCGTAGACTAAAGCAGAAAATACAGGTTCCGGGCCAATTATGCGGACCACAGAAGCATTATGGGGTCGCATATGCGACTGGAGATTTGTGTCGGGGCCCTATTTTGCTAATTTTTAAACCCGACCCTATTTCGTTAAAACATATGCCATAGTCCATTTTGAGCATTTTTCCGATACTTTTAGAGTGAGTGAGAGAGTTCTTAGAGTGGGGAAGTAACCTTAAAACTTTTATCCAACAATTCTTTCTTAGTCCTTGAAGATTAACAAGAAAAGTCCTCATCTTAAAGGTAAGAATCTATGCGCTAGCTCTTAATTTCAAACTTCTTCTAAAAAGAGAATAGTTAGAAAGACAATTCTTGGGTGTGGGGGTTGTTATCTTGCATGCATGTATTATCAAAACATATGGGAAGATTGTGAGCTAAAGATGGTAGATAATGGGTTAAGGGATGATGTAATCTTTCACAAAAGGGCCTTAAAACCTTAATGCACACCTAGTGTTTGATAATGTGCTCAAAAGAGCTGGAATCATGATGATCTTCCTAATTTCGATCCAGCTTGTTATATTTCTAAAATAGATTGAAGTTGCTAAGAATTCTGGAATATTTTAGAGTTTAAGGAAGCTCAATTGAGGTATGTTGGCTAAACCCCCTCTTCTTAGAATTGAATCCCATGGTATTCATGCAATCAGGGTAAGTCCCAAATTGATCGATATAGAAATTGCTATTCCAAATGTGATTGTGTTGAAAAACATATGTGCAATATGTATTCCAATGCTTTCATCATGTTATGTTATCACTTGAGAATATGTTCAAAGTTGTGTGTCACAAAATGTTAAGACTCCAAGTCAAGTTTGAATGAAGATTGTTATGCCCAATTGTGTGAGAAGTCTCTATGTGCCTTAGAGTCTAAATTGCTCACATGTGAAAACAAAGTTTTAAATGAACAACCTTGTTGTTGTTTATGATAATAATGTTGGGATTTGGAAAAGAACTTGAATTAGGAAATGCGGCCAAGAGCCAAGTATGAAATGAGATGATTGATAGAAAATGGTAATGTCTTGGGCAAGACGGCCTAATCGATCTGGCCGTGATCGGACGCCATGCCTCATACATGGTGGTGACTGTGCTGGAAATTAAAACTGGAAATTTAAATTGGAACTGTGATTGTGGTGGATATCTTAAATAAAACGACATAGCCGATCGGGCTGTGATCGGACTCTATATAAAGGTATGCTGGTATTGTGAGTGATGATATATGGGTGCTAAAGATCTTCCAACTAAAAACATGGAAATTTACTTGAAAGCTTATGTGATTCTTAACTTGATGTTTTGGTATTGTTTGAGGTTTCTATTGATTTCATGATTATTCCTTGTTGTATTATTGTTCGTTCTATTGAAATGGTATTTAGTTATACATACTAGTACTATTCGACGGTACTAATGTCACTTTTGTCGGGGGCGCTGCATCTTTAAATGGATGCAGGTGGTTACATAGCAGATAGTGTTGATCAGCGATAGTGGTACATCGTCTTCCCAGCAGACTTTGTGAGCTCCACTTCATCCGGGTGTCATGTATTGTATCTTTTGTTCATATTATTTTTACATTTTGAGGTATAGTTGGAGCCTTGTTGCCGGTACTATCATAATACTCTTTTGTACCTTTTATAGGCTCCGTAGATACAATGTGGGTTGTACATGGGTGTTAGAAAAGTCAAACAAAGATATGTTATGTTTTGATCACTTGTTCCATTCAAACCATAAGAAGGTGTGTATTTTGAGATTTAAGAACAATGTATCTAATGAAATTGAATTAGTATTGTATACATGATATCCCTACTGTATAATTGATGAAAATATGTCTTCTCTTGATCGCGGGTGAGTTGGGTAGAAAGCATCTAATAGGCTTGCTCAGCCGGGTTCACTCGGTTGAGCGCCGGTTGCGCTCCCTGAGTTTGGGGCGTGACAGCAAATCAAAGCAATAAATGTTTACTTTTGTTTTCTAGCTATTGTTCAAAGCATTATACGTTTGTTTTATTCTTTACTCGCAACCGAACTTGTACTGAAGGTCCAATCGAGGACGAATTCCACTGTTCAATCTAAGATCATGCTTGATCACCATATTGCGATTGGTTTGATCATTTATTTTGTCTTTAACTCATTTACTTTTTGTTCTTAAATCATTCTTATTGAATTAAATCACATATTGTTTACCCGTAAAATGGTGCAGTTGAATTTACACGTGGTTTCTAGAGAAGTGAATTAATTCGATCCTAAAATAATAAAAGAATTGAAAAACATTGTAACACATAGCCTTGATATGAAGATGAAATAAAATAAATAGTAATTTGGGGAGTGAGGCCTCTGGGCGCATCAATAATGAAACCAAAAAGTATGAAGATAAAATTGTATAGAGATTTGAGTAGATTATAGCATAAGTTTTGCCAGAAAATTCCTCTGTTACAATGATAACAGAGTTCACCATTTATAGTTGCACCTAGCGAACAAGGTCCTAGGATTATGCTCTTATTTAATGTTAATTATGAGGGCCATTGATGAAGGTGTAACGGTGAGAATAAATGACAAGTTCTCTGTAATGGGCAGCACACTAAATGCTGTGGAATATTCTCCATTAAATGCCACCGGGCAGAGGGTATTTATTGCATCTTTACGAGTGTCATTTTTTCCGGTGACAAACGGGATAATTGATTTTGGTTCTAACTATCCCCCGCCTTAGGTTCCATGTGTCACTCTCATAAGCGGCCACTTAGAATAGCATATTTTACCCTATACAGATAGTCCCCCTGCTTTCCGGTGATATAACTTTGTATCACCGGAAAGTTGGTAGAAACACTCTTTTTGGCAGAAATTACTATGATTCCTTCTAAAAAGCTTTTGACGGTTGATTAGACATACGTCTATTTGTATTTAATGCCCCGAACACGTGTCATCCCCGCTTCAACATAACTTTTGCCGGTTATTGAGGTAATCATGGCCACGAATTTAGCCGCCTAAACCTTTACTTATACACATCAACCTTCTCCATTCATACCCCACAACTCTCCAAACTTTCTAAAACTCTCTTTATTCAACATGTATCCTATTCTTCAACAAACGTTTCCTTCATCCATAACATATAATGGCTTCTTCTTCAAAGAACAAGAATAAATTCGAGGACGTTGCTCCTCCAACAGTGGTTACCATCATCCCTAGAAGAATTATTACAACAAAAGACTTTGAAGATAAATACCATTTAGCTAACTCTAGTACATGGGCTGTTAATCGGTATCCTTTTTCCATCCGCCCTTACAGCATTCCTATTATGAAGGAAGATTACCGTTGCCAAGATTTGGACATTATTTCTCCTGATCTAACAAAGCGGGTAACCCTACCTAGAGAGGGTTTTACATACTTTTACACGTATCTATTTACTTTGGGAGCATTTTCTTTGAGCGGAGAGCTTGACTCCATTATTGCGAAGTTCTGCCTCTCCTACCAAGTGTGTTTGGCACAAGTAAGCCCTCTGTGTGGAGGAAGGTTGCTTGTCTTTGACGTTTGTGCCAAGAGATGGGAGATGATCTATCCTAAGCTCAAGTGATGAATCTCTATTCCCCCAAAATCTTTTGTGGGGGAGTGATAAACTTCGGCAAATGCGGCCACCATGCTCTATTATCTAGCATGGACGATGACAACAACTGTAGGCAGATGGAGAGGTTCGTTGTAGTTTCCACCAATGATATCATTCCAGCAACGGCTTCATACTTTTCGAAATCATAGAATCGCACTCGTAAGTTCCTTGTTTAATATTTCTTTCATTAGGAATTTTTTCATATTCGTATTTATCCTCCTTCCTTCACCTATTTCAGCAACTCGATGGGTTGCACCTGGGGTTGAAGGCTTAGACCAATGGGTCTAGAAAATCTTGGATGTCACTACGCCTAAAACCGGTACGTGGAAAGAACTGGACCTCAAATACGGGTAGAAGGCCAAAAATCATGGTAACTCAAACTCATCTCGTTGCTGCTTTTTACGTGAGGAAATT
Source organism: Nicotiana tabacum (assembly GCF_000715075.1). Taxonomy (NCBI): domain Eukaryota; kingdom Viridiplantae; phylum Streptophyta; class Magnoliopsida; order Solanales; family Solanaceae; genus Nicotiana; species Nicotiana tabacum. Next base: position 134,424,008 of record NC_134087.1, read on the forward strand.
GATTGATCCTGCTCCCTTTTATCTGAATTCAGGTCTACCCTCAGGCTCGGTTTTCATCCCCGAGGAGGATATTTGGTTGATCCTATGGATGCGGTGAGGCTGCTTCAGGAGGTACTTGCTCGAACAGGTGTCTCCGGGCCTACTTTGGGTTCAAGTATTTCTTCATGGAGTCCTTGGCCGGAGAATAAGCAACCAAAAAAAAGTGTTCCTTCACAGCAGGGGAAAAAAATAAGAGGGCAAAGAATCCCCCCCCCGAGTCATCTCTAGAAGTTGTGGTGACGAGCCCTCCGCTTGGGCCTGTCATAAACACTGACGATGATGGAGAAATTAGTGATAAGGGGGCTTCTCTACATAGAAGATGATGATCCTTATCATCTCAACACAATGCTCAATATTTTGAGTTAGTTACACCAACCGAGGACGACGTCTCGGCGCTTTGGAGGGAGTTCGAAATGGTGGAAAATGCCAACTCTCATTTCCTGATCCTAGTTGTTGCATCTGGTACCATGACGCTGAGTACCGGGCCCCTTCCATCTTCGATTGATGAGCAACCAACAACCAGCACTGTGTTCACCACAGTTTCTTCTCATCCTTCAACTCCATCAGCTTCATCACCTTCTTTACAAACTCTTCCACCAGTAACTGCTACATCATCTCCACCGACCGCATCTGCTCGTGAAAAAGATGTTCCTCTTCCCCGGTCCCAAGTTCATGGGAATTTGGGGAAAAATTATGCTTCCCCCTTAGAAGATCCGCAAAGGAGGTGGAGAGGTACTCTCTCGGTCTCTACCAGATGCAATTTGCAATCCAAGCCGGTAGAACTTGCTAACTATCTGAAGCCTTTGGCTTTGGAAAAAATTGGGAGAAGATACAAGCTATCTTGGGAGAGTGCTTGTTGAATAATGCCATGCACAACGGCGTATCGATATATTCTTCATTTCCTTTTTCATTTTCTCTATCTTTGATTTAGTATTATTCTTGAATTGGTCTTTCTTGTTTGCAGGCCAATTTCCTTGCTTCTGAGGGCCTTCAGAGGTTGATTCGGGAAAATGAGGAACTTGCCTCCGAACGGGATCAACTTTTGGTTGAGTGAGACCATATTGTTGCTCACCTTTCAGAACTAGAAATCAAAGTTACTGAGGCCGTTGTGTTGGAGGCTCGTTTGCAGCAAAGTGAGCAAGAAGTGGAGACCCTTATCCAAGAGATCGCCTCGCTAAGGGTTCAATTTGAAGAGGCTAGGGCCAAATGGGATGAAGTCCATAGTGTCATTCTTGCTGCATCTGATCGCGAGGTTGCCACCGCTGAAAGATTGACCAATTTGGAGGTAGCCTTGAACTCCAAAGCTGAAGAGCTTGCTACTGCCAGGGTGAAATATGCCTAGTTAGAGGAGAAGTAAAAGAGGACCATTGAGCATAACAGACTTTAAGCTCTACTGTTCGTGATTTCAATGTTAGCCTCTGGTCCATGAGGTTCGCGCAAGAGAATCTTTCTGCCGAGGTTAACCAACTTAAAGAAGAACTTCAATGCTGAGCAAATTCCCTCATTATTGAGAAACGCACTTTATTTATAGCATGAAGAGAGAAACCTTGGAAGTGGCCAAAGCGAGTGTCATTGACTTTGATGCCGAAATCATTAAGACCCTTGAGCTGGAGTTAGCTGCAAAAAGAGGTCTTCTGGCCAGCCTTGATGCTACTGATTCTTTTGGTTTAGAAACTTTGGGAACTGAAGAGGAAACATAAGGCGAAGATGTTGAAGGCCAAACTGGCGCAGGTCAAACTGTTGAGACATCGGTGGATCTGCCCACTTCCTTTGGGGGCGTACATACTTCTCTTCCTCCGGGTTCCGGAGATCCAGTAGTTTAGCTTTTCCTTACTTTTTTCCAATTTTTGTATTTGTGTCGCTTTGGCATGTTATTGTAAATAAAGACATATTTTTTCTCAAGTATTGCTTGAGTCTTTCTTTAGTTTGAACATTTATGTAAGTTTTGCATTCTCTTTTTTTCTTTTGCTTAAATATCTTGCGCAAATTTTACTATTTTTGTCTTATTACATAAAGCCTTGGGTGTGTTTTTCCCGAAAGCATTTGGATTTTAGGCACAAATTCATTTGAAATCAACCCTTTAATGTGAGGCTTTTCATAAGTATTTGCGCAAGTATGCTTTTTGTGTCTTTTTGTGCAAGGATTTGGGTGTATTTTTCCCGAAGGCATTTTGATTCTGGGCATAAGTTCTTCCGAAATCAACCCTTTAACGTGAGGGTTTTCATAATAGATGCCCCTCTTATGTTTACGGTGCTCTTGAAGAGGACGTCTCATGTTCATTACGTCACTAGCATTTGAAGTACTTATTTAACTTTCAAATGATAAAATCAATTCATCGATCAGACAAGAAACAAGATAGAAAATAAAAGGACTTTACATTATTTCTTCTGCTTTCAAAAAGTACATAAGCATTCATTATTGTAAAAAGAAACTACCATTTCTTGTGTCTAACTTGTATAACTTGTTTCTACAGGGCTGGCCACGCAGTCCCTGATCTCGATGATACAGCTATGTTTTCAATTTTCACTTCCCGATCGACGTGGCAATCATTGTTGTCATATACTCATATCATTCCCCCCAGCGTTCAAATGCGAAGAATGCGAATTGGAACACTGGAAGTTTTGCACCTTTGAGGACCCTACTAATGAATTGCTAGACAATCTGGAACTTGGTAACAAACTTCGCTTCCCCTTAGAATTTATGCTATCGAGCAAAAGACTATCTAACAATCCTTTAGTGGTTTGCACTTGTGAATGGTTGGGTAACCTTTTGTTCGATAGCCAACTTAACTTCTCAGCGGGAATTTTGCTATCGAGCCAAAAATTATCTTACCTCTTCGAAGTGGTTTTTCGCTTATGTGCCTTGCTATTAAAGGTCTTATTACTGTTGTTGAAGCTTGTCTTATTACTATTGTTGAAGCTTTCTTTGTAGTATGTTTTCTATTGCTGCCTCGTTAAAAACCTTGCCAGAAAAAGCCAATTGGGATAGAAATTGGATGAAGGGGAAAGAGTGTGGCACATACTTTCAGTACAAGTGAATTCGATCAGCAAGAATATCTCTTGAGGTGCGTCACATTCCAGTTGCTAGGCAACTTTTTTCTATCTTGATTCTCCAACTCGTACGAACCTTTCCTAGTGACATCTGAAACTCGGTAGGGGCCTTCCCATGTTGGACCTAGCTTCCCTGCATTGAGTTTCTAAGTGTTTTGAGTTACTTTCCTTAGTACCACGTCTCCTACTTTGAAATATCATAGGTTGACCCTTCGATTATAATACCATTCCATTCTCTGCTTTCGGACTGCCATTGTTATATGCGCCAAGTCCCTATGCTCATCGAGTACCTCCAAGTTGATTAACATTACTTCGTTGTTTGACTCTTCATTTGCTCAGAAATATCTCAAAATGGGCTCCTTAACTTCCACCGGGATTAAGGCTTTTCCTCCATATACTAGGGAAACAGGAGTTTCTCTTGTACTTGATTTGGTCATTGTTTGGTACACCCATAGCACTCCAGGAAGTTCTTCAGGCCACTTGCCTTTGGCCGCATCCAACCTTTTCTTGAGATTTTGTATAATCACTTTGTTCGTTGATTCAGCTTGACCATTTGCGCTCGGGTGATAGTGTGAAAATGTGATTCTCTTTATTTTCAAATCTTCAAAGAAGTTTGTGATCTTCGCGCCAATAAATTATGGCCCATTATCGCATACTGTCTTTTTTGGTTTTCCAAACCTGTAGATTATGTTTTCCCACAAGAAATCCACTACCTCATATTCGTCGGTCTTCTGATAAGGACCTGCTTCAACCCACTTAGAAAAATAGTTAGTTAAAATCAAAAGAAAACTTACCTTACCGGGAGCCGACAACAGCGGTCCGATGATGTCCATTCCCTGCTTCATAAATTGCCTCAGAGATAGAACTGAGTGTAGTTGTTCTACTGGTTGTTGTACCAATCTTGCGTAGCAATGGCACTTATCGCATTTTTGCACGAAAGCTTTTGCGTCTTTTTCCATGCGGGGCCAATAATATCCTACCCTTACTAGTTTAGCACTAAGAATCTGCGCTCGAATGGTTTCTGCATATCCCTTCATAGATTTCTCGCATAACATAATTAGCTTCGGATGCTCCCAATCATTGGGCCAGCGGGCCTTGGAAAAAATTTATGTACAGTTGGCCTCCTTTGAAGCTATACAGTGCTGCTTTGGTTTGTATCACCCACGATGCCTTGGAATCTTCGAGCAACTTCCCATGCTCGAGATAATCAATGATCCCATTCCTCCAGACCCAGACCAAATTAATCGTGTTTATCTCGTAGTAGCTATTCGCATCCAGGACTGAGTGCATGAGTTGTACTACCATCCCCCAATCTGGTCTCTTCATTTTTGTTGATGAACCGAGGTTGGCCAGTCCGCTTCTGCATTTTCTTCCCCCGAGATATGAGTAATTGACCACTCCCGAAATTGAGCCAACAGAGCCTGGACCTTTCCTACATATTGTTGTATGCGCTCCTCTTTGGTTTCAAACATCCCGTAGACCTGATTTACCATTAACTAGGAATGATATTTGATTTTTATGACCTCGGAGTCTAGTCCCCGGGCCAGTTTGAGCCCTGCAATCAAAGCTTCATACTCTACTTCAATGTTAATTAAAGGGACCGTTCTTATAGCCTGCTTTAGGGTTTATCCCGAAGGCATGGTTAATACTATGTCGAGCCCGGACCCCTTTACGTTGGAGGCTCTGTCCATAAATAAGGTCCAAACCCCCAATCTCAATTATGAAACCATTACTCCTTCTTTGGTGTCTAGAGGCAGCAAGCGCAGATTGAAATCATCCACAAAGTCGTCCAAAACTTGCGACTTACTCGCAGTCCTAGTTTTATATTCTATGTCGAATTCACTCATTTTGACGGCCCATTTGGCCAATCTACCCAAGAGTTCGAGATTGTGAAGGATATTCCGTAAGGGAAATGTGGTCACCACAGCTATCAGGTGACATTGGAAGTAAGGCCTCAGCTTCCGAGTGGTGACTACGAAAGCTAAGGCCAGCTTCTCCAAATGTAGGTAGCGAGTTTCTGCCCCGTTTAAAATTCTACTAAAATAATAAATAGGAGATTGCGTACTTTATCCTCATGGACTAAAACTATGCTCACTGTTACCTCTGAGACTACTAGTTAAACTAATAGTGTTTCACCTGTCACACCTCCTTTTTACCACCCGAGGGCGTGTATAATGGAGTTTTTTCAATTAAAGTGACATTATTCAAAATTGGATTATTTATTTAATAGAGTCGCCACTTGGGATAGTTTATTTGGTGTCCCAAGTCACCGGTTTATTTTAATATCCCAAACCGAGGAAATTCTCATTTTTTAAAGTCCGCGAACCAGAAATTCTAGATAAGGAATTCTATTAACCCAGGAGAAAGTGTTAGGCATTCCTGGGCTCCGTGGTTCTAGCACGGTCGGTTAAACTATTGATATTGGCCTAAATATCTGATTAATTACATGTTTTAAACCTATTGTGCATTTTTAACTTAATAACTGCTTTTAATTATTTTAAACCGCTTTTTATGATTTATGGAATTATTTCTTGAACAAGTTACGATTATCGTACACTTGCCATTTTTGTACATATTGCGAATCGCGTCACATGAAATACACCCGCGACTTATAACACGTTTATTTTATTATTGTTCGAAGTTGTTATGATCGGGTCACATGAAATGCACACCCGAATTTTGAAATTAGGCATCATAGCTATGTCACGGGAACCGTACCCATAGTCACAATGGTTTATTAATCGTTCCTAAAGCAAACTACGATGTTCATGAATTATTTATTTTCCTAAATTTGATTATAAGTGATGAGAAATAGTGAGTTACCGAAAGGAGAAGAGTAAAGACTTAAGAGGGATCTTAACGCCAAAGACACAAATATGCTTAGAACATGCCAACGATGATTTGTAAAACACTTTGTATTGCAAGTCAAGTTTGATCTGTAAATGCAAAGGAAATGGCTTTTGTGTTTAAAGGTATTCCAACTATGAGTAGAAGTATATATATATATATATATATATATATATATATGTATATATATATATATGAAAATCCTTTCTTATAATTAATTCATACATCACGAACTGTAAAGGAACAAGAAGAAACGAAACTTCAAACACAACTGAGTAGTGCCTAGATTGTTAGTCAAATTCCATTATTCCAAAACAAAATTGGAATAGAGACTCCAAAGTTTTGATGAGGAAGTAACGAACCAAGTTTACGAAACTTCATAACCATGTGACCTTTTTAAACGTATATATATATAACTAAGCATGATCACGAGAGCAACAAGAATTTCATTGGAAATTCCTATCTGTTCTATTTCAACAGAACCACGTAAACATTTAATCTAAAAAACCTCTAAATTTTAGATAATCATTGAAAAGAATGGCAGAGACGTAGAATAATAGATGTACTTGAACTAGAGCTCGAGAGCTATAATTCTTCAAAAAAAAAAAATCACAGTCTAAGTTCGTGTTATATCAATATCAGTTCAGGTATTACCTGAATGATTCTTCTTCTATGTCTGAAAGAAATGAGGTACGAGGGCATTCAGAAAAATCTAGTAACTTCATCGCATTCTAAGATGATAGGCAGTCCTAAAAGCTGCATCAATATGTACTGCAAAAGCATCAACAAGGAGATATTAAATTCATGTTCACATCCATGCCAACTTTCAACATCTGGAGCGCAGGTCTACAGCTCCAAAAGCCAGACAAAAGGCAAAGAAATTAGCTATTTAGCAGGAAATAACTGAAATTGGGCCAAATAGAAACCAGAATCCAAAGAATCAAGATCATCATTTCTTTGTAACTTCAACTGCCAACTGTCCACGTTTATTGAATTCTCAAAAAATCAGATGTTGTGTTGGTTCAAATGAGCTATATCATAAGAAGCAAACTGAAGCTCCACTATTGGGCAGCAGTGAAACGAGGAAAAATAGCAACACGGAGTCAGCAAAATCAACGACCAAAAACAGCAAATCCTACCCAAGGCGAAAGGAAATCGAGCGTCGAAAATCAGTTCTCTTCAAATTTCCATTGAAAATATCAGCTTTTCTTGCGTTTTTTTTAGTTTTTGATTTTTAGATCTGGTTTTTGGCATTTTGCAGCTGCAACTGGATGGCTTAGGCGTAAAGTGAGGAAGAAGAAAGAGGGAATCGCTTGTTTTTGGGAATGGGGAGGGTCTCGTTCTTCGTTTGGTTCTGGTTTTTGAGAAATCAAGAAAAAAGAAGAAGAAGAAGAAGAAGAAGAAGAAGAAGAAGAAGAAGAAGAAGAAGAAGAAGAAGAAGGGAGATGGAGGGTGCGCCGTTTTCCAAGGGTAAGGGATCTTATCATTTTAGGTCTAGGATTTTCTTTTATCTGATAAGGGTAAAGGGGAATGGGCTTGGGTTGTGTGAGAATTGGGTAAAAGAATCACATTTGGATCATTGCACTTGCTCTTTGGGGTGGCCCAATATCAAAAACTAGTCTTTTCTTTTATTTTCTTCCTTTTTCTTTCTTTTCTTTAATTAATTAAAATCCTAAATCAATCTATTTTTGTAGAAATTAAAATTCTTTATCTATATTTAACATTAAAATAACTAATTAACTTAAAACTATAGAAAAATGCTAATTTTAAAGGCTAAAATCTAAATATGTAAAAATGACCATTTTTGTGGTTATTTTTTTCTTAATAAAATTAATTCTTACATGCGAATTGAACTTAAGATGGCATAAAATTAAAACGTGACAATTTTTATGTATTTTCTCATGATTTTAAAATATCAAAAATGCATGAAATGCAACTAAATAAAGAAAAACTCCTAAAAATCAATAAAAATATTTTTGGTCTATTTTTAGGAGTTATTTTCATGTAGGGCAAAAATTGTGGGCTCACAGTTGCCCCTCTTTGCTCGAATGAGCAACTACGAGCAATTTTTGTCCATTTGAAACTCCATTTGGAAGCATTTTGAAAAGGTTTGACCGAACCTTGCTTCAGAGGTTGCCTACATATCCTTGGCTATAAAGGAATCAGGTCGATGTAGTACTGGATGTTTTGGTAGCTGGGACTACCAAAAAGCTGTGATTTCACTGTTATTGCTACTGTTTCTGCTTGTTGAGCTCCTTATTACACCAAAATGAAAAACAAAAGCTAAACTAGCTAAGCCTATCAACTACGAGTTACAAGATTCCTATCTATGAGTCTTCTGAAGCTTGATCTTGAGTTTTAGTTGGTTCTTCATGTGGACTCTGATCTGAATCTTGATGCTTGTTAGCTGCAGGTGCTGGTTCTTTCCTCTTCAGCTTTTCGGATTAAGGCGGGACTTGGAAAGCTTCTGACTTCAATCACGCCTTGAGCAGTCCACAACTTTTCTCCGCTTTCGCACTTTGAGTTCAACTTCTTTTCTTGTTTATCTTTTCTTTTATTTGGATTGATACTTCTTCTGTTGGTCATCTCAAACTTGTGTCTTATGGTAAAAACCTGTTCAGACACCAAAACAAACAAACAAACGGTATTTTTCTGCCCCGGTTTTCACTGGAAAAATTTTGTAAGTTATTGCAACAAAATCTAAACTATTTCTTTATTGAATGCAAATAAAATAGGGATTGTGTATCCCTGAGAAAAAGAGATTAGGGAGTGGAGACCATATATCTAAAACGAAATCAAATAGGGATCAGAGGCCCTAAGTTGGAAAGATTACCAGGTTATGCTGGAAAAATGACCGGGTTATGCTAGAAAGGTCCTCGGGTTATGTCGGGGAAGTCCACGGGTTATGCTAGGGAAGGTCATCGGGTTTGTCGAAAAGGAGAAAAGGTCCTCGGGTTATGACAGAGAGGTCCACGGGTTATGCCGGGAAAGGTCATCGGGTCATGCCGAAAAAGAGAAAAGGTCCTTGGGTTATGCCGGGGAGGTCCACGGGTTATGCCGGGAAAGGTCATCGGGTTATGCCGGAAAATAGAAAAGGTCCTCAGGTTATGCCAGGGAGGTCCACGGGTTATGCCGGAAAAGTTATCGGGTTATGCCGGAAAATAAAAAAGATCCTCGGGTTATGACGGGGGAGTCTATGGGTTATGCCAAAAAAGAAAAAGGTCATCGGGTTATGTCGGGGAGGTTCACGGGTTATTCCAGGAAAATCATCAGGTTATGCCGAAAAAGAAAAAGGTCCTCGGGTTTTGCTTGGGAGGTCAATGGGTTATGCCGGAAAAGGTCATCAGGTTATGCCAAAAAAAGAGAAAGGGTCCTTGGGTTATGCCGGGGAGGTCCACGGGTTATGCCGGGAAAGGTCATCGGGTTATGCCGAAAAAGAGAAAAGGTCCTCGGGTTATGCCGGGGAGAACCACGGGTTATGACGGGAAAGGTCATCGGGTCATGCCGGAAAAGAGAAAAGGTCCTCGGGTTATGTTGGGGAGGTCCACGAGTTATGCCGGGAAAGGTCACCGAGTTATGCCGAAAAAGAGAAAAGGTCCTCGAGTTATGCCGGGGAGGTCCATGAGTTATGCCGGGAAAGTCATCGGGTTATGCCAGAAAAGAAAAAAGATCCTCGGGTTATGCCAGGGAGGTCCACGGGTTATGCCGGGAAAGTCATCGAGTTATGCCGGAAAAGAAAAAGGTCCTCGCGTTATGCTAGAAAAGAAAAAGGTCCTCGGGTTGTGCCGGAAAAAAAGGTCCTCTGGTTATGCCGGGGATCAACTAGGGAGTGGGACCCTATAATAGAAAAGACTACCAGGCAACTAGGGAATGAGACCCTATGTTGGAAAAACGTAGATAGAGATTGGAGACCCTAGGCTACCATGATTTTGGAATTTTCTTCTTCTTCCTTTCATTTAATTTTTTTTGTTTTATTTAAGAAAATGAGTAAAAATGCGGGAAAGAATTTAGAGGAGACTTCACTTTTGGATTGATTTTTGCCGCAAAGTTGTTTCTAGCCCTTGCGCAGTTTATGTTTGGTTGCACCTGCTTCTTGCAAGGTTGCTTTGGATTTCACTTGTTTCATGTTTTCAAACAAAGAACAATTGTTAGTTTGAAACGGTGGTTGGTTTTGTGGCCTTGATTGTTTCAATCACTCGATCTCGATCCGGCTTCTTGGATGAAGATCTCAACTGCAACTGCTTGTTCCCTGAGGACCGATTTTATTTCAGGCCCTGGAGAACCTTCGATTTTTTCTAGACTTTGCCATGACGGTTGGTTGGTGGAACTCAACTTTTTCGACTTTATTTGGCCTTCGTAGGCCTTTCATTTCTGACTTCCTTTTCTTTTATTTTTTCTTTCTCTCTTTTTTTTCTCTTTTTTTTTTCTTTTTAACTTCGGAGCATTGGGAACTTTTGCTCCTCAAACTTTGGCGCAACGGCTAGTCGCGTGGGACTTAACCTTTTTCAACTTTGTTTCGCCTTTATAGGCCTCTCATTTCTGGCTTCTTTCTTCCAACTTTAATTTCGGATCATTTGGGTACCTTGGCTTTTCAATCCTTTGCCAAGACGGTTAGCCACATGGGACTTAACCTTTTCAACTTCATTTTGCCTTTGTAGGCACTTCAATTTGATTTTCTCCTTCCGAGAGTTTTGATTTCAAAGCATCGGCCGCCATGTCCAGTCAAGGTCAACTTGACGCCCTTGCCGAGGCTGGGTGCCTTATTGCACATTAGCTCGTGTCAAATGAGAACCCTGTAAATCAGTCTTGCTATCTCTTCTTTGTCTCAGTTTCGGAACAGAGTTAGACCGAAAGTGATTCAAAGGAAAAACAAACAGTGGAATGGATAAATGAATTTAAACAAGAGGTATCCCTTTCGGGGAAAGTAAAGAAGGACTTATCTAGAGTACATGTGGACTTCAATAAACATGACATGCCCTTTGGACTGGATGCCTGATCCGTGCAAACCGTCCAACTCTCAGAAATTCATCATAGCTTTTGCCTCAAAATCGAGAAACCTTTCCAGGACTCTGTCGATGCCGATGGCTATGAGGATCCACTTTTCAATCAGGGGCGCCCTTTGCGGGTTTTCACGAGCTGACCTCTCTCATTTCTCTTCTCACCATCACCTTATAGTGCTCTTTGCGAGTTTTCACTAACAAAACTCTCTCATTTTATTTCTCTGCTTACTGTCGCCTCACAGTGCCCATGTGGGTTTTCACCAACTCTTATTTTAATTCTCTCATTTTTATTGCATCGGATTCAAGTGGTTGTATTCCCTAATCCTTGAACATTCTCATCGATTGATCAGAAGGACTTGAAAGGATTTGGGTAAAAATGATTTGGACTGAATTACAACTTTGGAACCATTTAGGCGGGATCATCGCCGAACCATTATAACATCCGCCCCAGTTTCACTTTCGGGGAAAATTGGATTTTTATTTTGGTGTGACTGAACCCCAGTGACAGGCTGCCTATTTATTCTTTTGGAATCAGGTCGAACGTAGTTTAGGGAACTTTGTTTTTGATTTTCTTTTATTTTTCTATTTTATTTTGTTTTCCCTTTTTTTCTTTTTTTTTGGCAATCCACTAGGCAAGCGCCTAGGGCTAGTTTTTATATATAGATAAATTAAAATCAAAAAATACATTGTCAGGTGGTCTAACATAATGAAAGTGATAAAATTTGACTTTTACATGACACCTAGTATCAATGTTGAGCATTAAACTCAACCTTGATATCACATTTGATCTAAAATGAACAATTCGTTTAAAAACTAGCCGATCATAATGGGTGACAATTGCAGCCTTGTTCGACTTTGTAAACCCTATGGAACATATACCAAATGTACACTCATTGATTATTATGAATTCAATCGAAATTGTATTTCCGAGCTGCCTGCATATGTCGCTGCAGTTGCAATGAGTCTTGATCCAACTCATATCCACTCCAGTGCAATGCCATTCCTTCCATGTACTTGCTGCTATGATTTATTGATTGCATACAGCTCCATCTTGTGTCAAAATCATGCTCTACGTACAGTGTCCTCTTCCGTAGCTGTTGAAATGGTCGATTCTGGGCATGCGTTTTGCCCCATTCCAGCCTTGTTGTTGTGCTTGTGGTATGCACCATTGCGGCGATAATGATTCCCCCTATTTTTTTGAGTGCTCTTGTAATCTGAAGCCATTTGCTGCATCTTGAGCATGTGCTGGGGCGTTAATCCAAAATCACCATTGCCTAGGTTCATAGTTGTCCTCTTGGACGGTAAAACAGAAGCAACTGTTAGCGAACCAACAGCTCTCACATGCTGCAACATGTTGTGCCTGCGTTTATGCATTCCAATGTCACCATAAGCCCAACCATATGATGGTCACACTTTTGAATCTCAATTGTGCAGGACTGCTCGAAGCATCTGCAACGTAGCTTAAAATCACAGGCCTCAAAGTGTAAAACTTCAAGGACAATAGCCATGACAAAGGTTGTTGAGTTGATGGAATTAAGAGAGCAATTCCCAAAGATTATGTCCCCCATGAGTGTATGCATTTTGCCCAGCAAGCTCAACCATTTGCACCCACGCCTACCTTGGCATTTCCAATATTGTCCATTTCGTCTCTGCTTGCGTGACTTAGTCCCTTGATTCAAAGTCCCAAGATAAAGTGGTGTTGCATATTGTTTTGCTCCAGATCTCTCGTTAATTTGAGGATGTCTATAGTACTATGCATCATGTGTGCATATGGTTCCAAATGACACGCTTGGAATAAAGAAAGATAAAGTTGTGAAGCCCACGATGCTGCGTGTAATGTATTAAAAATACACACGAAGCACAGTACTGAATTTGCCCATAATGCATCGTGCATTGTAATAAACTACAGGCGTGCGTTGTAATCCCCATGCTCATGCCTTCTTGCTTCCTTCAAAAGTCACGCTCACCCCATGCGAATGCCATGCGTGCCCCTCCAAACATGTGAGTAGTCTTGCTTGACCAAAATAGTATATTCCAATTCATTGTCCAGCATGCGTTACATTGCTAGCGTGCAATTCCATGCAAAAACATGCATGAATCCCAGTTGGAATTTAAAATGTGCTCCCAACTCTTGAAGCTCCTCGGCCCAGTACGATCCAGCACCCAAACAATTTGAAGCTTGCTTTCATTAAAAAAAAGGCTACAAGCATGCGTGCATTCCATGACTTTGATGAAGCATGCGTGCATTTAAAAATCAAAAGAACGGCACTGACTTTCGTGTATAACACCATAACCATTCCCTGCACAGAAACACCAAATGTTAGTATAACAGAAGACCATCAAGATCTCTTCCTATAGGATTCGACCCTGCTGATCAGTTATGTCCATTCCGTTTCTCCTCCTCATTTTGCCTTTGTTCCACTCCATATTTATCTTCTTTTTGGCTTTGTTCCTTCCCCTTGTCCTCCTAATTCCTTGCAACCTTTACTCCTATGTAAGGACATTGCATCTTATCTTCGTTAATGATCCTCCTTCCTTTTGAGTCCAGATCCCAGAAACCATGGCACTCAGTATTTCCTTCATCTAGAGCATAATTGGCAAGGTGGTCTGCTAATGTATTCCCTTCTCTGAATATGTGAGTGACCTTGATGATACTTTGTTCCTTCAGTCTTAAAATCTCCTCTACATGTTCAGTAATATACCAAGGAGGCTTCCATGATTCCTCTATAATGTTCTTTAAAAGCATAGAATCTGTCTACAGCCATATCTGGAAATAATTAAGACTTTTGCACATCTTCAATGCCTCCGCAATAGCTAATGCTTCTGAAACATTGTTGGTTCCTTTAGAAATCTCCCTTCCTTCTGCATATATCAAATCACCTACCTCATCCCTTATGCAGAAACTAATCGAACTCCTCCCTGGGTTCCCTATACATGCTCCATCCGTATTCACTTTGATCCATCCTCTTGAAGGAAATTCCCATAACACTTTATCATATTTCAGTCGAGGTGTGTACTGCTCCATCATTGTCAGTAAGTCCAGCCACTTATGAGGCATGTGTAGTCCTGGCTTTTTCAGTTGGACCATAGCTTGCAAAGTAGATGACACCTGGTAAATAACTCTGCTCACTGACACTACTTCTCCATATTTCAAACTGTTTCTTCTCTTCCATAGTTCCCATACAATGCATGCAGGTAAAGCTTGTAATACTGGTATTAATCTAGGTACAACTAGTGTTGTCCAACACTTTGTAATTGCTTGATGTAATGACAACCCATCTAATGAAATTCCTGCTCTCCTCAGAAAGTAACTCCAAACACTTCTGGCTGCATTGGATGTGAAGAACAGATGTAGTAATGACTCCTCCTTAGGATCAGCAGAGCACCAATATTTAGATGGCATGGAGTATCCTAGTTTACGCAAGAAATCATCAAATGGCAGTTTGGCTTTCCACACCTTCCACAGGAAGAAGGATATCTTGAAAGGTAAACCTTTTACCCATATTATCTTGTAAGCTAATCTTGGGTTGGCTCTTCTTCGCATGTAATCCCATGCAGATTTTACTGTAAAAAATGTCCCCTTGTTTCAAGCATCCAGAAGGAAGTACCTAACTATGAACTTTCAGTTGGTGGTCTAATATTCTGCATAATGTGGTGTGCCAAATCTTCAGGTAGGCTCTCAAACATTTTATCCACATTCCACATACCATTTTCAACCAGATCATTTACATTATGAATATCGTCATCGATACCAAACTCTGCAGGCACTTGAAAATATAAGGCTCCCAACTCAGTCCAATTGTCGAACCAGAATTGAGCCGATCCCATTCTCAGTTTCCAGTAGATTTGATTCTCAATCAAGTCCCTACATTCTAGCATTTTTCTCCACACGTGGGATCCATGCTTCCAAGGTACAATTACTGCATTTAGTTTTTTGTAGTACTTTTGACTAATAAATGCACTCCATAAAGTGGGCTTAGTCCTGAAATTTCACCACAATTTGCAGAACAGTGCCTTGGATACGTCATGTAGGGACCTGAACCCTATGCCTCCCTCCTCAAAAGGCATACAAAGGTTAGTCCAAGATGACCAATGTCTAGTGCTCCCTCCTACATTGCTGCTCCAGAAAAACTTAGCAAAAATGTTATGTAATTGTTGATCACATAAATTGGAGGATTAACTGCTGACAACATATGAATTGGGATACTCTGCAGGATATTTGCAATTAAAACAGCTCTGCCTCCTATAGATAGGAGTTTGCCTTTCCATGACTGAAGTTTGTCCATAACCTTGGCGATTAATCCCTGGTAATAGTCTCCCCTTCTTTTTGCATAAAAAATAGGACAGCCAAGATAGGTCATAGGGAAACATTGTCTTCGTATACCTGTAATACTTTCCACCTTGTTAATCACCTCATTATCCATTAAATGATGCAGGTATATGGCTGATTTGGCTTTGTTCACTAGTTTACCAGATGATGATTCATAAGCTTGCAAAACCTCCATGACAAGTCTCAACGAAGTTTCATCAGATGAGCAGAAAATGATTGTATCATCAACGTATGATAGATGATTTATTTTTGGGCTCCATTTTGGCATTCCAAAACCATAGAAATACAGGTTAGTGTGTCGTGAATTCAATCCCCGAAAAAGTGCTTCTGCTGCCAGAATGAATAGAGTTGGTGACAAAGGGTCACCCTGTTTAACTCCCCTCGATGATTTGAAGAAACCATTAGGCTGACCATTTATAAGAACAGAGTACCAATTGTTCCCAATCATCAAAGATCAAGCCAATAAAAGCTTTAGGAAATCCCATTTTCCTTAGTATTTTGGTCAGGAATAGCCATCATAGCCTATCGTAAGCTTTTGTCATATCAAGCTTAATCATAACGTTTGGACCTGCTTTTGTTCTCAACCTGATATCCGTAATGATTTCTTGAGTTAACAGCATGTTCTCAACTATGCTTCTGCCCTTCACAAAACCTGCCTGTTCCTCCGAGATTATGTTTGGTAATAATTCAACCAACCTCTCATGAATAACCCTAGAGAAAATCTTGTTAACAAAGTTGCTAAGACTGATTGGTCGCATGTCCGCAAAGGTCGTAACTTCTTTTTTCTTTGGTAATAAAACCAGGTTTGTGTGTGTCACACTCTTTGGCAACTGCTGACCGCAAAAGAAAGCCTTGACTATGCGGACTACATCTTCTTCAATAATTTCCCAGCATGTTTGGTAAAAGGCTCCAGTGAATCCATCCGTTCCACCAGCTGAGTCTCCATTCAACCCCATAACTGCTCTTTTCACTTCTTCATTGGAAGGCAAGGCCATCAATCTTTCATGTTGATCACTATCTACCATTGAAGGTACATGATTTAGAATGTCAAAATCATTTGGAACTGCAGTCTCAGTAAATTGATCCTTGTAGAACTTTATTGCTTCTTCTGCTATTAAGTGATCTTCTTCGATCCAGTTACCAAGGCTATTCTGGATCCTTGATAATTTCAGTCTCTTCCTTCTCCCATTAACTTGAGCGTGGAAGAATTTAGTGTTTCTATCGCCATCTTTGAACCATGACATGCCAGCTTTTTGTCTCCAAAATTCTTCTTCTAATGCAAGATATTTAATCATTTCAGCTTGGACCTATTTTAATCTTTGTCTATTCATCTGTGTAGGATTGACTTCAAATTGTCTTTCATGAACCAAGACCACCTCCTCAAGGCTTGCAATCTTCTAGAATATATCTCTATATGTAGCTCTGCTCCAAGTAGATAGTGCTTGTTTAAGCTTCTTTAACTTGTAGTTAAAAATGCAGAAAGGGTTAACACTAAAATCAGCATTCCAATTCTCCTTTACTACATCTTTGAAGGTTTCATGCTTTGTCCAGAAGTTAAGAAATCTGAATGACTTCTTAATTGGAAGAGTTTCTATATCACATTTCAGCAGCATTGGGCAATGATCAGACCCAATTTTGGATAGGTGAGTTATCTCCAATCCAGGAAATGTCTGTTGCAATTCATTATTGCCAAAACATCTGTCCAATATTTTAAATATGCAGTCCTCCTCTGATCTTCCATTCCACCATGTAAATATGCTTCCTTTAAAACCCAAGTCTATCAAATTGTAGGTATTGATGCAGTGTCTGAAGTCATCTACTTAAATGAGAGAAACTGGCAAGCCCCCATATTTCTCTTCCTTATCCCATATCACATTAAAGTCGCCTCCAACTAGCCAAGGTACTGTCATATCTGATGCCATTGCATACAACGTATCCCATAGTTCTATTCTTTCAGTGCGATCACATTTGGCATAGACTAGTGTAAGGATGAGCTCAACATGTGTTTAAGAGTGCATTAATCTCAAAGTCAGCTGTTGAGTCATGTTATATAAAATAGTAACCTCAAAAATTTCATCAATAAAAGCCCAAATCTTGTTTGACACATTCACCACAGCCTGTGCCAAACCAATTCTTGCTCTATACCTCTCCATTTTGTGAGACTGTTGTATAGGCTCAAGGATGCCTATGAACTCAAAATGATGTTTTCTGTGCATTGTAATCAGCCTTTCAAATGTTTGCATTGTGTTTACTGACCTGACATTCCATATAATGGCATCCATTAAATGTTTTGGGATTTGGACAGTGTTCTCCTTGTTTGTACTCCACTAACTGGGACAGTAGAAGTCTCTTTTGACTGTTTCTTTTTTCCCTTTGATGCAGATTTTACTAGTTCAATAAGCCTTGGAGACAGATCTCCCTGCTTGGCAACATTAAGGAAATTTTGTGTAGTGGATTCCTCATCCATGTCTCTACCTTTAAGTTCTGCATGGTGAACTTGATCATGTGCTTCTACTGCTTCTTTTGATGAAACAATATCCTCTGCCTGGTTGATAAGTTCGGCATCTTTTTCAGCATGTTCATTGGTCAACAACATTGTATTGTTCAATGGAACGTTACTTCCTGCTACATCCTGCATGGTGCTCAATGGAACAATACTTCATGCATAAACCTGCACTGTCATAGCTTGGTTCTTGTCTGCATTCTTGTCTTGGATTGTCTGCATTTTCAGCTTCTTTCAGGACATCACTATCAGCCTTATGTGAAGTCCCTCCTGGATCTATAATATTAATGTTCCCCTCTTTTGTCTTTTCTGTTGCTGCATTTGTGCATTCACTGATGCTTTGAATATTGATTGCATTGGCATTACCATTAACACTTTGATCCTCATCTTCCACTTCATTTCCTCCAAATTCTTCATCACTATTCATTGTATCTGGAATCTGACCATCTGCTAAGTCTTCCTCTGTTTGGTTGAGCCATAATCTCCCTCTTTCCCCTTTTTCTTTTTCATTGGTCCTGAATTTCTCAAAATCTGTATCTTCAACAAATTCATTTTCTTTGTTGTTTGCTAATTGTTGTTCAACTTTGGTGTCCTGTGAAGGAATATCTTGACATGAAGTATTGACTTGAACCACATTATTTTTGAATGCCATTTGGACCCAGTGGGCAGTTGACTCATTGTGAAAATGTTGTTCATTCCCCAAATCTTTTTGTACACAATCAGCTGTTGATTCCCTATTTGCTGCATGATTTCTTATTGCTGTAGGATAGAAAGTAGGTGTTGTAGGGTTCAGTTTGTTGGGTTGTGTCTTGGATGATTGTCTCCTAGATGTTTTGCAGGTTTCTTAGTGCCTTGTTTCACATTTTCGACATTTTCCTGTTTCTTAGTGCCTTGTTTTACCTGCTCGTCTACTATTGTATTCGCCATCAATTCCGGATGAATTCTCCAACATTCCATCATGTCATGGCCTTGTAATTTACACTCCTTGCAATACTTGGGTAAATAATCATACCTGATTGATACCCATTCAGTTCTAACACCACCTGTTTCTTCATTCTCGATGTCCATACGCACTTTAGTAGGATAATCATCGAGCAGGTCAATTAAAACCTTAACGCGTGCACAGCTTGGCATTGTTTTGTTAGTAGTAGCCAAGTCCAGATGTTGTGGATTTCCCACAGCTGATGCTAATGAAAACAGACATTCTTTGACAAAATATGTGGGTAGCAGATTTGGAAACGAAATCCATGTCATTACCTTGGGTGTTTCCTCCCCGACCTTTAATTTAGCATCGTAAATCAATGTTCGCAATTGGTATTCCTGTCCAGTCTTGTCTTCCACATAATACACACTTTTCGATGAGAATTCGACAAAATCTTACCATAATGTCAATCTTATTAACACATGCCTATCACGAAGGTGACCAATAGTACACTCGTCTTTAATTCCACATTGAATCGGGACAATTCGACGCAGTTCCTTAAGCTCAGGCCATCCATATGAAAATTTGCACACAACAGCATATTGCAAATCCTCGATCTTGTTCATTCGATCTACCTCTGCTTCAGTGAACTTAACCATTGGTTGTCCTTGAAGTAAGACTTGTCAACGAAATAGAATAGGTTCAACAGTACATTGTTTTGACGTGTTTCCTTGAACTGGTGCATTGATCGTTGTTGGTTTCAGAATAGTTGAGTAATCTAAAGGTTTGTGAATTGTTGTGGGGTTGTTTGTAATGGAGGGGGATGCTTGGGAGGGCAGACCAGCCATTGTAGGTGACTGGTCGCCGGCCTTAAAGGCCATGGACGACGTCAATGCAACAACTTTTGTTTCCAGAATCTGTTACGCTAAAGTGAACATCGAGTTCTTCCACACGCCTTATTTCTTTTTTCCTTTCTTTTCCCTTTCCTTTTCCTCTTTTTTCATTTTTCATTTTTTCTTTTTTCATTTTCTTTGTCTTTTCTTCCTTTTTTTGTATCCTTCTTTTCTTCTCTTTTTTTTTTTTCATTTTTCTTCATTCATTTCATTTTTCAATAATAACTTCCAAGTTCCAAAGAGGGTAATCAAAGAATGGGAGCAGGCTCAAAGGTTTTGCAAAGGGTTGATAATACTTGGTAGCGAGAATAAAAGCCTTCTTCATCTCGACCGGAGAACATTAGTGTTATATAGAGGATCCAACATAGTACTTTTTGGCTTCATTTGCATTGACGGTTTTTTCAAGGACATTTCCTTCTATGTGTCCCAAATACAACACACTCTTTTGGCAGTACTCTTGTTGTAATGTATGGACCTTTCCAATCTAGAACCAATTTTCCTTCAGATATTCCGAGTCTTCGTTTTATTTCCTTAAACTTATCTTCATTGCATTCTGATTCTTGATTCATTATTTTGATGTCTGACGCCATTTCAGGATCTGGGCATGAAGTCCGCAAACATGTCATGTTATTGAAATCTGCATTTAACGGAACTAAAAAGAGAATACGAAAAGCGACAAGATTAAGAAAAGAGTCATTCCTCGACAACGAAAATTAATTTCATTTGATTTTTAATTTTTTGATTTTTTTTCCAGTTTTTTTTAAGATAGAAGGGTTTACATCGGAAAGTAAGACAATAAAGTAAAACATCCGGATCACACCCTGAGATAATCTGGACGC
The DNA here is from genome assembly GCF_000715075.1 of Nicotiana tabacum. Lineage (NCBI taxonomy): Eukaryota > Viridiplantae > Streptophyta > Magnoliopsida > Solanales > Solanaceae > Nicotiana > Nicotiana tabacum. Next base: position 134,444,431 of record NC_134087.1, read on the forward strand.
AGAAAGGATAGCAAGACTGGCTACCGAGACTCTTGTCTGATGGGGAACTTTCATGCTTGGCGACCATTTTTTTGGCTTTTCTTATGTATTGGCAATGGCTGCAATGGCCTTCAGTGCCGGATCAAATTCCTCATCTTCACAAATCAATCTGACTATTGGCCCGCTGTTGTGTGCAGGTAATAGATTGTTCATCACATCAAGAGCTTCTTCATCTTGAAAAACAATTCTTTCAGCTTCAATCAAATCTTCAACTGCCGTTTTGAGGGTCCAACAGTCCTCTGTACTGTGTCCCGCTGCTCCTGAGTGGTATTCTTATCTAGTATCAGCTTGGTGCGAGGGGACTCGGGGTTCGGCCGGTTCGGGGCCACTAGCTGCAATAGATTTAGCCTTATTAGCTTTTGGAACAAGCTTGGATACGATTCACTAATAGGGGTGAACTGATTCTTTCCGAAAGGCACTTTTGGGTGAAGATTGTATTGGGGATCATTTGGTTCGGAATTATATGGAGCTTGGTAAGGATGTGCATTTCTGGGAGGTGGAGCTCGATTTTTGTGTATAATGTTGTAGCCGCGGGTAAGGTTGCGCGTTCATCACCGCATAAGGAAGTGGTGCCACGGCATAAGCAGCATCTTGAAGGGGATAATAATGTTGAAGGACCTCAGGAAGCATATATGATTTGCTGAATGACCTGTGGGCCCCCTCGAGCTGGAAACCATCATGGCTCCTTCTTCTCTTCCGTTTCCATTTATCAAACCCTCTGAACCATTTTGAACATCTAGTGATGTGGCTTTAAAAGAAGCATGACTCAAGATTCGACCCATTTTTAGCCCACTTTCTACCATCTCCCCAATTTTGATAGCCTCAACAAATGGCTTTCCCATATAAGACATCTTGTTCTGGAAGTAGTCAGCCTCTTGAGCCTGCAGAAAAACCGTGACCATTTTAGTTTCGTCCATTGGAGGCTTTACCCTAGCAGCTTGCTCACGCCATTTGACAACATATTTGTGGAAGCTTTTCGCGGTTTTCTTTTTCAAATTCGACAAGGAGTTTCTGTCGAGAGCGATGTCCACATTATATTGAAACTGGCGGACAAAACCTTGGGCCATATCGTCCCACACGTGCCAATGGGTAGTTTCTTGATCCGTATACCACTCAGAAGCGATTCCAGTGAGGCCTTTCCCAAAATAGGCCATTAGCAGCTCCTCTTTTCCAGCAACGCCTCTCAACTGGTTACATTATCATTTCAGGTGAGCGCCGGGTCTCCATGCCCGTCGTACTTTTCAAATTTTGGCATCTTGAAGCCAGCTGGCAAGTGGACATGGGGAAACATACAGAGGTCAGAGTACGAGATACTCTTTTGGCCACTCAAACCTTGCATGTTTTTCAGGCTTTGTTCCAGGCTCTTCATCTTTTGAGCCATTTCCTCTTCCTCAGGATTTTTAATAACCTTTTCTTGCTTCCCCGAGAGATCATATTGCGGAGGTTTAATGAAAGAGTACGGGGTCACATATGTTATTTCTAATTGAAGTTGTGGATGCTGAAAGGTGAACATTGTAGGCTCAACATACGGTCGTGGTAAAGTTGGTTGTGTTCTGATGCAGACTGGTGCTGTAGAGAACAATATTGGAGGTGCCCAGGAAACTGGCGCATGGGTGCAAACCATAGAAGGCAAGCCAGGATCATTGAACGGCATTGGAGGGTGCCCGCATGGGATGAGCGGGTTGGGGACAAGGGGCTTGGTAACCTCACTTGACCTGGGGATCAACTAAGGGAACCCAGGGATTGCACTTGGTGGTTCCCTACTATTAGACCTGGCATCCCACATTTCCAATATGCGGAGGTGCAACATCTTATTCTCTTCAGCAGCTCCTGATTCTAGTTGCAGAATAGCCAATGTCGGGCTATCCTCAGGACCGATGATTGATAGATTGCTTGCGGAGGCCATATGTGCCTTTGGATCTTATGAAGGAGGGGAGGCTAGACTACCAACAAAACCAACCACCAAAACCTGGCTAGTTTGCACACCTAACAACCTTGTTAGTTTTGAGACATTTAACATATAGGAAATCACACGTTGGGATGCAATGCACCTAACAGTTAAACGCTTCTACCATGTGTTTGAATGGTTGCATGTTTCATCCCGGCCTTAAACTAATCCTTTTTTCACTCAATATCTCTTTTCTTTTATTTCTGCCTATCTTTAATCACTCTCGATTTTTATGGCTATGATCGAATCCGATGAGGATTGCCAACGTATCATGACGCTGCATGAATCAGATCTTGCATAGTTCGGGAAGATCGAGAATGGAGTAAATAAGTAAACTTTTTTTGTTTACTTTTATAAGACCACGAAAGCTTTAAGCAAAAGAAAAACATATTTGATTTTTGATTTTTTTTTCTTTTGGAATTCTCTAAAAAATGCTTTTAAAAGAAGAAAGGGAATTGTTTTTTTGAATTTTTGATTTTGATTTTAATTATTTTTGAAAGAAAGACTTCTAAAAATTCATTTTCTTTTGATTTGAACTTTGGGAATTTCAAAAGTAAAAAGAAAATATTTTTGTTTGAATTTTCATTTGTTTTCTCTTTTTCTAAAGAAGAAAGAAAATATTTTTGGATGTTGGATGTTACCTCTTAATTTTCGAAAGAGGGACTTTTAAGAAAATGTTTTGGATTTCTGAGTTTTTATTTATTTACAAAAGCACTTCTAAAGAAAAGCAAAAATATTTTTGGACTTCAATTTTTCAATTTCTTTTTGAAATAAAGATTTCAAACAAGGAAAAGATTTTTTTTTTGAATTTTTGAGAAAAATATTTCAAAATAAAGGAAACCCGTATTTTGGATTTTGATATTTGATTTCTCTTTTTATTTCTTTTCCATATGAAAGACTTCAGAAAGAAGGAAACTATTTTTGAGATTAAAAAACTTTTTCTTTTTTTTGAATTTTCTAAGGAAATGCTTCTAAAGAAGGAATTAAAGGAAAATATTTTTGGATTTTTTGAAAATTGGGGCCAGAACCGATGAGGTTTGCCTACGTATCTCACATCCGATGAGAATCAAACGCGCGTAATTCGATCAGTTTTGACGGAAAAGGGGAAACATGGCATGTGAAATTTTGGTTCATTTTGAAATGACTTTTCTTTTTTCAGAGTTACGGTAGAGTTTCAGAATTTTCTAAATACCTACCTCTCACTTTTTTTTGATTTTCTTTTTCATTTTTTATTTATTTTCTTTCCTTATTCTAGAAGTCGATCAACATGCAAGCCGAAACAAACAGATGCGCAAGTAGCATGTAAGATGCATCAGGATGGTCTTTTTAATTTGGGTACACCTGTCCTAGACGGACCCAACCCCTGTGTTGAGTCCCCAATGTCAGATGCATGTGATGCAAACAAACGTACCTACTAGGGATCCGACATGAGGCTATGTTATTCTAGGTTTAAAACCTGAGTTTATTGTTCTAGACCTGGCTTACTCGAGCGGACATCTCGAGCTAGGGGGGCAGCGTACCGAGAATACAAAAGCTTCACCGGCATTGCAACTTGTCCGAACCTCGTTTTAAAATTGGGAAATGACTGTAACAAAAAAGAAGTCACATGAAGTGCACACTTCCCAAATGATTTAGAAGACTTAGGGAGAAGAGGATTTCGTAACAATTTATATACAGTCCAAACAATATCAAAGCGGTAAAAAGCGGTATTTAGCACATTAAGCTCAAATATGTAAAAATTAGATAATAAATAAAGCCAAGTGTAACAGTTATTCTAAGCTCGGATTCTGAACCCTGAACCAGAAGTTCTGGGTTCTTTTCCCTAGAAGAGTCGCCAGAGCTGTCACACCTCCTTTTTTACCACCCGAGGGCGGGTATAAGGGAGTTTTTCCAATTAAAGTGACATTATACTAAATGGGATTATTTATTTATCAGAATTGCCACTTGCAATAGTTTATTTGTTATCTCAAGTCACTGGTTTATTTTAAAATCCCAAATCGAGGAAATTCTTATTTTTTAAAGTCCATGAACCAGAAATTCTAGATAAGAAATTCTGTTAACCCGGGAGAAGGTGTTAGGCACTCCCGGACTCCGTGGTTCTAGCACGGTCGCTTAAACTATTGATATTGGCCTAAATATCTGATTAATTACATGTTTTAAACCTATTGTGCATTTTTAACTTTATAACCGCTTTTAATTATTTTAAACCGCCTTTTAGGATTTATGGAATTATTTCTTGAACAAGTTACGATTGTTGTACACTTGCCATTTTTGTACATATTGCGAATCGCGTCACATGAAATACACTCGCGACTTATAACATGTTTATTTTATTATTGTTCGAAGTTATTATGATCGGGTCACATGAAATGCACACCCGAATTTTGAAATTAGGTATCATAACTATATCACTGGAACCGTACCCATAGTCATAATGGTTTATTAATCGTTCCTAAAGCAAACTACGATGTTCATGAATTATTTATTTTCCTAAATTTGATTATAAGTGATGAGAAATAGTGAGTTACCGAAAGGAGAAGAGTAAAGACTTAAGAGGGATCTTAACGCCAAAGACACAAATATGCTTAGAACATGCCAACGATGATTTGTAAAACACTTTGTATTGCAAGTCAAGTTTGATCTGTAAATGCAAAGGAAATGGCTTTTGTGTTTAAAGGTATTCCAACTATGAGTATAAGTATATATATATGAAAATCCTTTCTTATAATTAATTCATACATCACGAACTGTAAAGGAACAAGAAGAAACGAAACTTCAAACACAACTGAGTAGTGCCTAGATTGTTAGTCAAATTCCATTATTCCAAAACAAAATTGGAATAGAGACTCCAAAGTTTTGATGAGGAAGTAACGAACCAAGTTTACGAAACTTCATAACCATGTGACCTTTTTAAACGTATATATATATAACTAAGCATGATCACGAGAGCAACAAGAATTTCATTGGAAATTCCTATCTGTTCTATTTCAACAGAACCACGTAAACATTTAATATAAAAAAAACCTCAAAATTTTAGATAATCATTGAAAATAATGGCTGAGACGTAGAATAATTGATGTACTTGAACTAGAGCTCGAGAGCTATAATTCTTCAAAAAAAATCACAGTCTAAGTTCATGTTATATCAATATCAGTTCAGGTATTACTTGAATGATTCTTCTTCTATGTCTGAAAGAAATGAGGTACGAGGGCATTCAGAAAAATCCAGTAACTTCATCGCATTCTAAGATGATAGGCAATCTTAAAAGCTGCATCAATATGTATTGCAAAAGCATCAACAAGGAGATATTAAATTCATGTTCACATCCATGCCGACTTTCAACATCTGGAGCGCAGGTCTACAGCTCCAAAAGCCAGACAAAAGGCAAAGAAATTAGCTATTTAGCAGGAAACAACTGAAATTGGGCCAAATAGAAACAAGAATCCAAAGAATCAAGCTCATCATTTCTTTGTAACTTCAACTGGCAACTGTCCACGTTTATTGAATTCTCAAAAAATCAGATGTTGTGTTGGTTCAAATGAGCTATATCATAAGAAGCAAACTGAAGTTCCACTATTGGGCAGCAGTGAAATGAGCAAAAATAGCAACACGGAGTCACCAAATCAACGACCAAAAATAGCAAATCCTACCCAAGACAAAAGGAAATCAAGCGTCAAATATCAGTTCTCTTCAAATTTCCATTGAAAATATCAGCTTTCCTTGCGTTTTTTTAGCTTTTGATTTTTAGATCTGGTTTTTGGCATTTTGCAGCTGCTACTGGATGGCTTAGGCATGAAGTGAGGAAGAAGAAAGAGGGATCGCTTGTTTTTGGGAATGGGGAGGGTCTCCTTCTTCGTTTGGTTCTGGTTTTTGAGAAATCAAGAAAAAAGAAGAAGAAGAAGAAGAAGAAGAAGAAGAAGAAGAAGTAGAAGAAGAAGAAGAAGAAGAAGAAGGGAGATGGAGGGTGCGCCATTTTCCAAGGGTAAGGGATCTGATCATTTTAGGTCCAGGATTTTCTTTTATCAGATAAGGGTAAAGGGGAATGGGCTTGGGTTGTGTGGGAATTGGGTAAAAGAATCACATTTGGATCATTGCACTTGCTCTTTGGGGCGGCCCAATATCAAAAACCAGCCTTTTCTTTTGTTTTCTTTTGTTTTCTTTCTTTTCTTTAATTAATTAAAATTCTAAATCAATCTATTTTTGTAGAAATTAAAATTCTTTATCTATTTTTAACATTAAAATAATTAATTAACTTAAAACTATAGAAAATGCTAATTTTAAAGGCTAAAATTTAAATATGTAAAAATGTCCATTATTGTGGTTATTTCTTTTCTTAATAGAATTAATTACTACATGCGAATTGAACCTAAGATGGCATAAAATTAAAACGTGACAATTTTTATGCTTATTATCATGATTTTAAAATATCAAAAATGCATGAAATGCAACTAAATAAAGAAAAACTCCTAAAATCAATAAAAATTATTTTTGGTCTATTTTTAGGAGTTATTTTTATGTAGGGCAAAAATTAGGTGCTCACATCACCTTCCTCTAGTTTTGAAAGTAACGGAGGGCTTAAAAATACTTTTTCAAATCTCTCAAAGCCCGTTGGCATTCCGGTTCCATTCGAAGTTGTTTTTCTTTTTGAGCAGCATGAAGAAATGGTGGCATTTCTCTAATGACTGGGAAATGAACCTGCTCAAAGCGGTCAATCTCCCCGTGAGCCTTTGGACTTGTTTTACGCTTGACAGCTGATACGGGATGTCTTTAATGGCTTTGATCTTTTTTGGGGTTTATCTCAATCCCCGTTTGTGATACCAGAAATCCTAGGAACTTGTCGGAGCTGACCCCGAATGCGCACTTCTCGGGGTTAAGCTTCATCTTATGCTTCCTTAGGATGTCAAAAGTTTCTTGCAGATGTTTAAGGTGATCACCTGCGTTTAAAGACTTAATGCGCATATCATCTATATAAACTTCCATAGTTTTCCCTATTTGTTTTTCAAACATCTTATTTATGATCCGCTGATAGGTGGCTCCGGCATTCTTTATCCCGAAGGGCATCACATTATAGCAATATGTGCCAAAATTTGTTATGAACAAAGTCTTTTCCTAATCCTCCAGGTTCATCTTGATTTGGTTGTACCAAAAATAAGTATTGAGGAAACTCATTAACCTATGTCTGACCGTTGCATCAATCATTTGATCGATGTTTGGTAGTAGGAACGAGTCTTTTGGGAATGTTTTATTCAAGTCTTTATAATCTACACACATGCGAAACTTGTTACTTTTCTTAGGAACTACTACTACATTAGGCAAATTACTTAGGAAAATTCTAGATACCTTACCTCTCGGATCTAACCGGTTTCAAGTAGGCAAATTACTTATTCTTTGACAAATTTATTCTTTTATCTTACCGGAGGGATGTTGGGATCCAAGCTTAGCTTGTGTATGGCCAATTCCGTTGGGATACCTTTCATATCTACATGCTATCACGCAAAAAAATCGGCATTATATTTAAGAAATTCAATAAAGCCAGACTTGAGCTCGGGGTGTAGCCTTGTCCCCAAGTGGAATTTCCTCTCCAAGAATTTTTCAAACAATAAAACTTTCCCGGGTTCTTCCGCTGTGGATTTTGTTGCATCCGTCTCTTCCGGTACCTGGAAGTATTTTGGCACCTGATAAGATTCCGATGCTTCTCCCTCCTGATTAACTTCACTTGATTCGGGAGCAAGCGCTGGTTCCCGTAATTGCTATGTCGCATGTTATTTCTCTTTACTACTGGAAACCGAAATTGAATTTATCTCCCTTGCTGCCGGTTGATCTCCCCTTATTTATTTGATTCCTTCGGGCATTGGGAACTTCAGCAACTCATGATACGTCAATGGTACAACTCTCACCTCATGCAACCACGGTCTTCACAGAATAATATCAAATCCCATATCACCGTGCACCACTTCAAAAGAGTCGTGTTCATCACTTATTCGGCATTAATAGGCAGCAAGATCTCTCCTCAGGTTGTCACGCTTGTGCGGTTGAATCCGGCGAGGAGTTTTGTGGCCGGAATGATGCTTTCGGTGAGTTTGGCTTGCTCCAATACCCTCCATTGTATGATATTGGTCAAACTCCCTCAATCCGCTAAAACACGTTTGATTTTAAAGTCTAATACATTTAAAGAAAGTACCAAGGCATTGTTGTGCGGTAGCAACAATCCGTTTGCATCCTCCTCTGTGAAAGTGATGTCGTTTTTGGCAACTTCCTGGAGCCTCTTGCTATGGGTTATTGATACCTTTGTCTTTTTTGCCGCAGAGAAGGTGACCCTGTTGATCTCGTCGTTCCCCCCCTAAAATCATGTTAATCATCTGGTGCGGGGGATCTTCTCCTGCTTTCAAGGGGCCCGTGTTGTCACGGTTGTGGCCATAGTTATTCTTGGCCCAGTCACTTAAGAATTCTCTGAGATGCCCATTCTTCAATAGTATCTCCACCTTTTTCCGCAGATGTCAGCGGCCCCCAGTCCTTCGTCCCATTGTATTCACACCATAAATTGGGATCTCTATGGTTGGGATCAGATCTCATCGGCTTCGGGAATCATGTTTCTTTGATATTTCTCATAGTTGATATCAACTCTACTAAACTGGCATTGAAATTATATTCTGATAGCCTGGGGTAGGAAAGATCCCGCTTACCTGATGTTCCTTTGTCCTACAATGATTTGTTCTTCCAATTGTGATTAGTCCTTTTGTCGATAGTAAACCTATCTTCCGATTGAAAGCCTCTGCCGCGTACTTCGATTCGTTTGTAGGGTACAAATCGGCCCCTCGAACATTCATGTAAACTCTTATGTCTTGATCCTCATGCCATTATTTCCCAAATAGTATGGCATACTCTTGTGAACCATGTTGTGGTCATTTGGTTGGAAATGAATAAACGGCAAGCGTAACTTTATAGGCCCTATATGTTTACCTTGAAAATGGTAATTACAATTAAATTTGATTTTGTGATTCTAAAAATGAGTAATTTATTTTTATGCTAGTTGTTAAGTAGTAGATACTAAGTGTGAGACTAGAAAATGAGATAAGAACTTGAAAGCAGTATGTTTAAGTAAACCGAGTGGTTGAGAATCGGGGCCTCGAGCCAGGTTATACGGGGCCTTGAGGTCGAGCTAGGTACTAAGTTGTGGACAACCGATGAAGGACTAACAGTTTTAGGAGCTTTGATGAAGGCTCTTTATGATCAATAAAGAGTAATAAATGAAGAACAATTAATAAAATACAATAAATGTAAGCAATACATGTAAGTAATGAAATACAAAGCAACAATGCCCCCTCGCATTGCGGAATGCATTCCAGGAGCCTTTGAAACGACCTCCGATTTCAAGACCGAAAAACCTTCTTCGAAGCCAGGACGATGCAAACTTGCACCCCAATATATTAGCTCAATAACAGACGTCGAAAGGGTGAAGACTGACTACCGCTGGGGGGATGTGGTGCCTGTGGAGATTCCTTCTCAGGGGGAGGATATAACGACATACAAGGCCAACTTTCTTAGTGTGTATACTTATCCATTTACCCTTGGCCCGATGGAGCCATCCTCGCCTCCAATAGACCCCGTGATCCTCGACTTCTACAAACGATATCGAGTAACCCTCGGCCAAATTTATCCTTCGTTCTGGCGCATTGTTTACATGACCAGATATTATGTGAACATGATTAAGGGGATGCCCTTCACCCTCATTTACCTGGTCAGAATGTATAGTCCCCGACGCTTCTGTGGGGGCATGATTAAGCTCCATTATCGAGCCTCGAGAGCCCTTTTTGCTTGTACCAACGAGGTTAGGAACGGAAGGTGGATGAGCTGTTTTGTCCGAGTTAGTACTTCGGACCCGATTCTAGTGGAGAGGATGCTGTTTCCTGAAAGGTGGAACATGAAACGTAAGTAGATATATTAATTAAATGTTCCCTTGTTTCTTTTTGTATGCATCTCCCTACGAACTGACTTCCTCCACCGATGCAACCGTCTTAGTGTACCCCAATGCAGTTAAGGACCTCTCGGGCTGGGTCAACTAGTTGGATTTGATTTGCCCATACGTCGAGTGCACGTGGAGCGATCTATCCCAAGCTAGATGGGAAGACATAGACCACGGTGAGCCTCCATTTCAGCTGTAATTGCATTTCATAAAAGAAATATTACTGATAGCGTCCTCATTCCCTGCGCTTATATTTTGCATCTGTGCAAGATTGGGGGAGGACCCCTTGATAAGGGAAGCACTGCTTGGTGAAGCGGATACCCCAAAACCCAATAAAGAGAGAAAAAAGGCATAGGGGGTCGCCGACTCATTCTCCGAAACCCAAGAAAGCCAAAGTAGAGGAGCCTAAGGCTGACTCAGCAACCTTAATTCCAGAATTTCCGAGGAGTCCCTAAGCTGGAGGTGAGAAGAAAGATGATTCCTCGGAAGCACCCGGGGGGAGAAAGTCTGACTGCCCCACATACTACAGAGTCGATGGATTCTAAATCGGAACTTGATTCCATTGTTGTCCTACCTTGGATTGAAGAGGCCTTCGAGGGTGCATCAGGTGATATCCCTGAGTTACTTGTTGGCAAAAACTCTCCTCGAGCTGAGGTGCATTTGTTAGGCGGTTCGGGGGAGCTTGGTTCTGAAGCTCTCCTGAAACAAGAGATGGCCCCGATTGATTCAGATCATTGAAGTGAGCGAATCCCCTTCGCGATTGTCTTTTCCCCCGAGGGAGATACAGGACGCCCAAAATAAAGAGTCTTCCAGTGCAGGGCTGCCTGTCAGAGATAACAATGTGCTTGAAAGGCTTTTTGTTGCCCCCGAGGAAAATCCTGAGCTTGACGTCTTGCTTATTTTCAATAAGATCGATAGGCTCTGTGAGCAGGTAATCTTTTTGTAAATTCTTCTTGGTGTCCTAATTTTTGTCTTACTAACGTCGTTTCGTTCATGGTTTCAGGCCAAGGTGCTTTACAACCAGACCTTCGCAAGGTTTCAAACTGAGCTGACTCGTTACGAAGGTGAGTACAAGAAGCTCACTTTGGAAGCTGATGAGCTTAGAGCTATTTCTACTAAGAGGGAGGAGGAACTCCATGGGCTTCAGGATTGTTTGGAGGTAGCGTCCTGAGACAGGACTCATCTCACTGAGCAGGTTATATAGTTATTACTTTTTGTTTGTCTACATGTTTACCCGACTTTAGTGCTTTAACACCTTCGGGTCGATCTTTGCAGCTTGAGAAGAAAGATGTCCTAATGAAGGAGGAACTCCGAGCCAGGGACTCTGAAATTCTCGAACTTAAACGGCACGTGAGTGAGATAGTCTTTGAGAGAGATACCATCCAGGGGGAGGTGGCCTCAGTCGGGCATCAACTTGATGATGCAAGGGCGGAGAGTAACAAGTACAGGGATCTTCATACTGAGTTAGTTGCTGTATTATCCAAGGTTAGGGCTGAAGCCGAGGAGTTCGTCTCCTCGTACAAAGATGATGTTGCTACTGCAAATGCTCAGGATAAGAAAGTGTCCGAGGAGGCTGAGCTGTGATTGACCCAAGCTATGGAGAATGCCTGTTTAGAATCTCAGAGACTGGATCTCGAGGATATATATGTGGGGGGGCATCGATTTGTCCGTCGAGATCAAGAGGGTAAAGATCCTAGAAGAGGAGGCCACGACCCTGCTTTCCTCTGAAGATGAGTCGAGCAGTGACTCGGGAGATAATGAAGATGTAGGAGAGATCCCTGAAGGGGAAAAGGTCATTAAAAACCCCGGTGTTATGGCCGATACTATTGAAAGCACAATTTTCGAGGGAGACGTCAAAGGCATAGCCTTGGTGGTAGATTAGGGTTTCATTTGCCTTTTTTTCCCTTGCAAGGGATTCAGACATAGGCCTTGTAGATGCACCTTTGTGAACCTTCCAACATATATGTAAAGGCTTTTTCATCCTTTTTCGCTTTTCCTTTGATTTAAACTTTGACGTTCGTCAATAATTAGCCAGATGAATTGGGCTTCGAGGTAAAAACCCTTAGGTTTACAAATCAGCCCTGAGGCTTGTTGGTTAGTTGTTTCGGGATCAGTCTTCGAGTCGAATTTCGACTAGAGCTCATTGACCCTTAAGTTTTCAAAATTTAAGATGGATCTTAGGCTCTTATGCGCTGGGTTGGTACGACCTTTAATTTTAAGCTAGCGACAGTGGCTCTTATGAATTGGGTCGGTATGACCTTTAATTTTAAGTTGGCGACAGTGTCTCTTACGCATTGGGTTAGTACGACCTTTAATTTTAAGCCGGCGACAGTGGCTTTTACGCATTGGGTCAGTACGACCTTTAATTTTAAGCTGACGATAGTGGCTCTTACACATAGGGTTGGTACGACCTTTAATTTTAAGTTGGCGACAGTGGCTCTTACGCATTAGGTCTATACGACCTTTAATGTAGGCTTTATTTTCCCTCGTTAAAGACTTTTTGAAGTTTTTGTGTTCGCCCAACTCTTCGACGGCTTGACAAGAGCCTCGATTGTGAGCCGTTATGTAGCGATAAATGAGCACCTCGGGAGGTTTCGCTCGTTGGCTAAATTGTTTCGTAGCCTATTATTTGGAGCTGATATGATCGAGGCTCTTTTGCTTATGCCGAGGGTAGCCTGATTAACCGGTTCTTTTCGAAGTTTTTTCAAAGTATTTGAAGGCCTGTGATTTTATAGCAACGGTCACTAGTCCCCGAGCTGCGTGAGTTTGGCCGGAGCCTTGTGACCATAGTCATTGTGTTTGGCCATAGCCTTTTTGTCCCCGAGTGAAGTAGTTTCAGAGTTTACATCGAGGTATGCCTTTTTAGGGGTCTTTATAAGTTCGGATGTATAGCCTTAACTTTAAGATCGGGATTTATGTCTTTTGTAAGGTCTTATAATTTTTAACATGCCTTACTTGAGGTCTTACAGTTTTGGTTACTTGGTACAAGAGTAACTCTTGAGGTATTACAGCTTTTGGTGTTGCCTTATAGAGGTCTTATACCGTTGATAATGCCCCGTGGAGTTCTAACATTATCTTGTATTGCCACATGGAGGGCTTTCGGGCTTAGGGTTGCCCGCTTGGGGTCTTACGGCCTTGAGTTTCTGATTTCTCAATGGGATGACAGTCTACGATGGTCCCCGAGATGTTGAAAGTGTTTTGGCTCTGGAGTCATCCTTTGTAAACTTGGTGTTGCCTCATTGAGGGCTTAAAGTTTGAAGTTTCCGACCCAGAGGTCATTTGGCTTCGAGTTCTTGATGTCAGTCCCCGAGTATTCGGGAGGTTTTTTGGATCTGGAGCCATTTCTCATAAAAGTAGCATACTTCTTTGAAGCGCAAAGCGTTTTTGGTTGTAAAAGATACTCCTTTGATTACTTGGTACAAGTATACATGTTTTCACCGTCAAGGGCTCAATTATTCTATGCGAACACAGTTCATTCGACCGTCTGGCCCGATACATCATTTTCCTATCGAGACCCTTTTTGGATCATCTTCACTTCTTCTATAAGGTGATCTTCTAGGGGGATGCCCCCCAGTGTTCGAGGTTGACTGAATAGAAGCCCTGAATACATGTTAAGTTCTCCTCAGGCAGCATATAGATGTTGCCTCGTTAAAAACCTTGCTGGTAAAACCCCTATTGGGATAAAATCCGATCGAAGGAAAAGAGTGCAACGTTTTTTTTAAAACCCAAGGTCTTCGAGCCGGGGGATGTTTCAGTGTCTTCCATCAGATACCTTAGCAGTAGTAACGTTTAAGCATTGATATGTTCCAATTGCTTGGAAGTTGTTCTCCTTTAATGTTACCGAGCTTGTAGGATCCTTTGCCAATTACTCCGAGGACGCGGTACGATCCTTCCCAATTTTTGCCTAGCTTTCCTTCATTAGGGTTTCGAGTGTTTAGGGTAACTTTCCTCATGAGTAAGTCCATGACTCCGAAATGTCGGAGATTTGTTATCCTGTTATAGTACCTTTGGATCCTTTGTTTTTGGGTGACCATTTGGACCAGCAAAGCTTCTCGCTTTTAGTCATAGCCTCATTTTTTGAGCTCTTGGTGGTGTGTCGGAATCTAGCGCTTGGCTCTCTGACCTCTACCGGTATCAAAGCCTCGGCACCATATACTAGAGAGAAAGGTGTTTCTCCTGTGCTTGATTTTGGAGTTGTTCGATATGCCCATAGAACTTCGGGTAATATTTCTCTCCATTTCCCCTTAGCGCTTTCCAACTTCTTCTTTAAGTTTTGAATTATGGTTTTATGTGTAGATTCGGCCTGACCATTTGCACACGGGTGGTAGGGTGTCGACATGATTCTCTTGATATTGTAATCCTCGAGGAACTGTGTTACTTTGCTACCGATGAACTGCTTCCCATTATCATATGTTATCTTGGAAGGAATCCCGAACCGGCACATGATGTGGTTCCAGATAAAGTTAATGACTTCTTTTTCTCTTATTTTTTTGGAGGCCTGCGCATCCACCCATTTTGAGAAGTAGTCAATCATAAATAAAATAAATCTAGCTTTACATGGTGTCGTTGGTAGAGATCTGACGATGTCCATCCCCCACTTCATGAATGGCCACGGCGATAAGACCGAATGCAATTGTTCACCGGGTTGGTGAATCATCGGAGCAAATCTCTGGCATTTGTCGTACTTACGGATGAAATCTTTGGTGTCCTTTTCCATGTTGTCCCAATAGTAGCCTGCTCTGATTACCTTTCAGACTAAGGCATCGGTACCAGAATGACTTCCGCAGGTGCCTCATGGATTTTGCAGAGCACATAATCTGCGTCCCCCAAACCCAGACATACTGCTAGGGGCCCATCAAAGGTTCTTCTATATAGAGTTCTATTTTCGTCGAGCGAGGATCGGGCTGCTTTGGTTCGTAGGGCCCTTGATTATTTTGGATCCACGGGTAGTTTCCCACTTTCCAAATAATCGATATATTTATTTCTCCAATCTCATGTTAAGCTAGTGGAGTTGATCTCGGCATGACCTTCCTCGATCACTAATTTGGATAGCTGAACAACAGCCCCGGGGAGTAGGTCATCTTCTTCGACGGATGATCCCAGGTTTGCGAGGGCATCGGCCTCGCTATTCTGCTCTCGAGGTATGTGGACCAAAGTCCATTCTTTGAAGTGGTGCAATGTGACTTGAATTTTGTCTAAGTATCTTTGCATCCTCTCTTCTCGAACCTCGTAGCTCCCATTTACCTGATTTATTACCAGGATGGAATCACATCTTGCTTCTATGGCTTCAGCTCCTAGGCCTTTGGCCAATTCCAAACTTGAAATTATAGCCTCATATTCGGCTTCATTGTTAGTCAACCTTGCAGTTTTTATAGATTGCCTGATTATGTCGCCCGTAGGCGGCTTCAGAACAATGTTGAGCCTGGATCCTCTTACATTCGAGGCACCATTAGTGAACAGGGTCCATACCTTGGAAGATGTGCCTGTTTTTAATAAAAGTTCTTTCTCTACCTCAGGTATGAGGGAGGTCGAAAAGTCAGCCATAAAATCTGCCAGAATTTGGGACTTGATAGCCTTTTGGGGTTGATACTTGATATCATATCTCCCAAGTTTGATGGCCCATTTCGCCAGTCGGCCCGATAATTCGGGCTTATGCAATATGCTTCGAAGAGGATATGTTGTTAAAACACAAATATAATGGCATTGAAAGTAAGGTTTCAATTTTCGAGATGTGCTTATTAATGCAAGAGCTAGTTTTTCTAGGTGCAGATACCTGGTTTCGGCATCTCCCAGGGTCCGACTTACATAATAAACAGGGAATTGCGTACCTTGTTCTTCTCGAACTAGAATACCACTTACTTCTATCTTGGATACAGCCAGGTATAAATACAGCATCTCATCCTCCTTTGATGGCCTTGATTTTGTCGGGGTTGATAGCGATTCCTCTGTTTGACACCATGAAGCCTAAGAATTTACCCGAACCCACTCCGAAGGCACATTTATCGAGATTGACTTTCATGTTGTAGCTTCTGAGGATGTTGAATGTCTCCTACAAATGAGTCAAATGGTCCTCTGCGAGCAGGGAATTAACTAGCATATCATCAATAAAAACTTCCATGGATTTTCCTATTTGATGTTCAAACATTTTATTAACTAGGCGCTGGTATGTGGCTCCCATATTTTTCATCCCGAAGGGCATTACATTGTAACAGTATGTATCGTACTTTGCGATGAACGAAGTCTTTTCCCTATCCCCGGGGTTCATCTGAATTTAATTATACCCCGAGTAGGCGTCGAGAAAGGTGAGTGTCTCATGATCGGCCGTGGCATTGATCAAGCGGTCGATGTTAGGTAATGGGAATGAATCCTTGGGGCACGCTTTATTTAAGTTTTTGTAATCTACTCACATTCTTAACTTATTTCCTTTTTTGGGAACTACCACCACATTGGCCAGCCATTCGGGATATTTTACCACCCTAATAGACCCTATTTTGAGGAGTTTTTTTACCTTGTCCTTGATGAATGCGTGTTTTATTTTGGACTGGGGTCTCCTTTTTTGTTTCACCGGTTTAAATCTAGGGTCGACACTTAGTCGATGGTGGTTATTTTCGATGGGATTCATGTCATATCTAAATAGGACCAAGCAAAGCAATCAATATTATTAATGAGAAATTGAAAGAGTTTTTTCTTGAGTTCAGGGGTTAGTCCCGTTCCCATATATACCTTCCAATTTGGGAGATGTTCGATTAAAATAGCTTGCTCTAGTTCTTCAATAGTCGACTTCGTTGCATCCGACTCTTCCGGGGCAACGAATGTTCGGGGAGCGAGGAAATCTTCATCCTCATCCTCGGGGGTCTGTTTGCCTCCGGCTCTTCCGAGGTAGAGTGTATAGAATTTGATGCCTCCCAGCGGACCGCGAATATTTCCTTTGCTGCGTGCTATTCTCCATATACAGTCTTTATGTCATCCTTTGTCGAAAACTTCATCATCTGATGCAGAGTGGATGGTACTGCCCTCATGTTGTGTATCCATGACCTACCAAGCAATGTGTTGTATCTCATGTCACCTCTGATGACATGAAATTTGGCATCCTGAATAGTACCGGACATGTTGACCGGGAGGGTGATCTCTCCCTTCGTTGCTTCCCCGACCATGTTGAAACCGTTAATGACTCGGGAGGTAGGTACGATCTGATCGAGCAGTCCGAGTTGTTTTACCACATTTGACCTGATTACGTTGGCCGAGCTACCTGGATTCACGAGTACACATTTAATTTGAATGGTATTCAAGAGAAATAAAATTATCAGTGCATCATTGTGTGGTCGAGTCAAGGTCTCAAAATCTTCCTCGCTGAATGCAGGGATGTCTTCGGACATGCGGTCCTGAATTAATCCTTCCGTTGCAGCAGACACTTTTACCCATTTGATCACGGGTCCTTGGGGATGCTTGTCCCCCCGATGATCATATGAACGACGTGCTAAGGTTTTCCCGTTCCGTTTCTCCTATCTGCCTCTCTTTCTTCCCGGGTGGGATTTTTCCAAGGTTTTTGTTGATTTCCTTGGCATGTACGCCCGCTAATGTGGGAACTGACATTAACGTGTTAGGCATTGCGTGAGGTCGTACCCATGAGGATCGGTTCTGGTGCACTCTCAAGTTTTGTGGTGGTACACCAATACCTAGAACAGCTATACCATTCTCTCCATGGTCCTCAGGACCGTTGTTTTTGTGTGCGTTTACTGAGTAGACATTTTGACCTGAAATCAAAGATTCTTGGACAAGAAAAAGTGTGAAAGATAACTTGCGTTATGTAGTAAACCAGCAAGAGAACAACCACTATTATTTTTAGCCCCACGGTGGGCGCCAAACTGCTTACCTTGAAAATGGTAATTACAATTAAATTTGATTTTGTGGTTCTAAAAATACGTGATTTATTTTTATGCTAGTTGTTAAGCAGTAGATGCTAAGTGTGAGACTAGAAAATGAGATAAGAACTTGAAAGCAATATGTTTAAGTAAACCGAATGGTTGAGAATCGGGACCTCAAGCCAGGTTATACGGGGCCTCAAGGTCGAGCTAGGTACTAAGTTGTGGACAGCCGATGAAGGACTAACAATTTTGGAAGTTTTGATGAAGGCTCTTTATGATCAATAAAGAGTAATAAGTGAAGAACAATTAATGAAATACAATAAATGTAAGCAATACATATAAGTAATAGAATCAAGGGAGAATGTATTTTAGTTGGAGAGCAGAGAATGTTCTTGTTCTTGTATTGAATGTTGTGTGTAATATCATGTGTGCAAAAAATAACAAGAGTCCCCTTTATATAGGAGGGGGAGTCCCAACATAGTACATATGTATTTATTACAAAGAAATGTATCTGGTACAACTACTTAGTAGTCTGGTACAGATTGGTACTATTCTTGCAAGTGTTGTTAGCCTTGACCATGTGCCTAGGGAAACTTCCCATTTAAAACTCGAACTGTGCCCCCGGGCCTTCGAGGTAAAGCTACGGAAAGACATAACGATCGTAAGATCGGGCTCTCCGATTTTACCCCTATATACTATACTATAAAACTTTGAATGGGCTTTACCTCCAAAATCCAGGTGTTGTATTTGACATTGTTTACGGAAGATGTTGATTGGCATCTTGTTGCTGAATCGTGGCTAAATCATAACATGTCGTGATAAACTATTTCACTCAACAATACAATACGTTAAGAATGCAATTTTTTTGTTGCTTTTCTTACTGCTAACTTGCTAAGCTAGTCTATTTTTGACGAAAGTTGCAAGGCTGAACTGTCTAGAGAACTCAATTTTGTACTAAATAAAATGGGAAAAGAAAGATATGTTTTATACTAAAATGATCAAGACACTAATAGTGAAGTCGTTGTAGTATAGTGGTAAGTATTCCCGCCTATCACCTGGGTGACCCGGGTTCAATTCCGGGAACGGTGCACAGCAATGTATTTTCTTTAGCGGGAAAAATAATTTTCCTTTGGCGGGAACCATTAAACAGCATTTTGGGCTCGGTATGGAATGATTCTGAAAGAGGCTTTTTCGTATATATACCATATATGAAAATATATTACCAAATATGTTTATAGTTTGCTTATTACCCTTCATGCTAATAGTATTTCTACCTAATATATACAATGCATTAAATAAGGAATCATTGTAGCTTTATGATTTCTTATTTTGCGCGCTAAAAAAAGAATTAAATATTTTCCAGATCTTCCCCAACGCAAATCACGCACATTCCATAATTATCATCGGTTTCATTCTGATCTTCCACAACGCAGGACAAGATTTTCCATACTCTGCTTTTATGATACACTCTTGTCACGCCCCAAAAACTGAGAGGCGCGACCGGCGCTCGACCGGGTAGCCCCCAGCCAAGCGGACCTGGGTGCCTTTCCTATTCCACGCGATACTCTGCGTTTTCATTACTCATTAACCAAGTGAAATAGCCATTTATAAATTTAAACACATTCTTACGAGATTTACATAACATACATAGTTACTTAGCGTGGTTTACAAGTTATACTGCCCAAAATACATAAGTACATAACTCACATTTCCTGTCTACGGAGCCTCTAGAGATACAAAAGAGTGTTACAATACTTGCCGATAATAAGGCTCCGGCTATACCTTACGCAAATACCAAAATAAAATTTTCGGGAGGATAAGCGGCATGAGACACGCAGGGCCCCGAGAGGAAAGGGGCTCACCAATTCAGCTAACGGGAGGTGAAGGAGTGCTACTGTCGGTGGGCTGGAATACCTATTATGGGACCACCTACAATCATAACACGAATGTAGCGCCCCCGACAAAAGGGACGTCAGTACATTTAAATTGTACTGGTATGTATGAACAAACTTTACCCCAAGTAAAATCAAGAAATACACAGATAACAAACAGTAATAGAATCAACAATCAAATGCACATGAAAGGAACAACCAAAGCCAAACAAACTCCACAATCTCTCCTTTTCCCCTTTCAACATTATTTCATCACATCAATGATTTCACAACTTTCACATATTTTTGTTTCAATAGTGATTTCGATCACTTTTCCACCCTTATTACCTCGGCCACCCTTATCACCACAACCCACACTTATAACTTCGTATTGCAGCGTGCAACCTGATCCCACCGGACAATTACATTTCACACAACAACAATAGTTCACAGTTCAATCACATGGCTTCAGGCCATCCAGAATATCATTTCACAACAACAACAATTCACAAGAATTTTCATAAATATCAATACCAATTCCATCATATACGATAACCCGTATACAATTCAAGTCATAACGATAATTGCCCACAACAAGTCACCGATGATATTACCACCGTAGTTTCAATTGCATTAATTACGATTTCTTTTCTATCATTTGTTACACAGCTCTTTCCACATAACCATATTCACACACACACACTTGGTTTGTTTCCATTTATTTACGCCACTATACACATTCCCATGTTTGGACACATTAAGATTCTTTCATCCGTTAACACATACTTTCATGTCGACATCCTCAAGCATTTACAAATTTTGCACATAATAAGATAGGCACATCAAATCACTTCTCACAATCACATATAACTTGGTGGTATGGAAATCAACTAAGTCAATCAATTCACATATTTTCATAAAAGGTACACATACCGTATGCTCGTCATAACAAGGGGATTCTACAAGATTTAAAGTTAGCCATACATACCTCAAAGAGCTTTTCCTTAACTTACTACAATGTTTCGGAAATTCTAGCGATGCCCATCTACTTCGGGATATAACAAAATTGAACACAAATTAGGAATATATTCATAATTCTAGCTCATTTGAGCGTTTTATCAAATACTAGTTGAGCATCTTGATTTCTAATCTCTTTTACAAGATTTCCTTCATTCCCTAACCCAATCTTTACCTATTTATGTTCAATAATCTTCCCATAAACCTAAGTTGTACATGCATGTATACATAATACTAATACACCCAAGAATAATAACTCAATAACCCATCTTATACTCCAAACTCGAAATTAAAGTCTAGGGTATAGAACCTTACCTCTTAGATGAAAAACTTATGATTGGGTTCTTTGATTATTGTGGATTGATGCAAGATTTGGATGATTTAAATGTTGGGTTCCTTCTTCTCTCTCTAAAATGCTCTCACCTCTCTCTAGTTTTGTTCAGAAAATATGTTAAAATAAGGGGTTGGGGTGTTTTATTGAAGAAGGGGTCGGATTTAAAATTTAGAAAAATAGGAGCCCGAGTTAGGTATGCGATTGCACTTTGCAATCGCAGAGAGGAAATGAGGTCCGCAGAATGGACCGCAAAAGTGCTCCCAAAATCTGGACACACTGCCCGGGTATGTGGCAAAAATGCAGTCCGCATACCCGTTCTGCGGTCGCATAATGCACCGCACAACTGCCCCTCTCCAAAATTCCAAGGGAAATATACGACAACTATGCGGTCCGCATATCGTTTATGCGATTGCATATCGGACCGCCTATTTAACCTCAAATTCGACCAACACACTGACTCACTTTGCGGTGATTATGCGGTCCGCATACCTGATATGCGACCACATTCTCGACCGCAGAATTACATGTTTTGGAAAACAGTATTTCTTGACTTTTTATAACATAGATCAGTACCAAAAGGGTTTGAACCGCGGCTCGCTTAATTTTACACATTCCTAACATATATTCGAGACTTGGCACCACGACTACCCGGTTTTGAGTACACGTTTTCACGGGGCCTTACATCCTCCCCCACTTAAAATCATTCGTCCTCGAATGAGGATTTTGGAAATCGGTTGGTTTTGAAAACATGATATGCAAATGACAGAGTTCCCTTTGTAATTAGACTTATCTACCTGTCAGAGAGCCCCCAAAACATTATTTCTAAGCACCATTATGTTATCCCTATTATCCCTACAACTGGTATACAATTCATTACCTCAACACCTGTACATAATTTGGCCACTTCAATGAGTTCCATACAGTTCAACCACTCCAATACACTATACGTATTCCAATTAAGCATTACCAATCTACACTGTCTTTAATCATTCACTTATCACATGAGTTCTTACAAAACTTTCATTTACCAAAAAGGGGCTTGCGCATGACTCAATTAATCACAACACAAACAATTCTTGCACAACTTGAGTAATTACAATAGTAAAGCATTTAGGGAAAAATATGGGTGTCTTTGCACCAGATTGAACACAACATCAGTTTACTTCGAGACAAGAGTTCGCACGATCACTACTAGACTTGTTCAACCAGATGGGGATATTTTTCTTTCATTTCACTTTCCGCTTCCTACGTGGCTTGCTCGACTTGTTGACTTTGCCATAGCACTTTAACTGAAGCAACTTTCTTGTTTCTCAATTTTCGAACTTGCCTATCAAGAATAACGACCGGAATTTCTTCATATGATTACTCTTCATTGCCCTCGATAGGCACGATGGTGGATGGGTCTCTAACCACTTTCTTTAACATAGACACATGGAACACCGGGTGCACTAATGACATTTCAGGGGGCAATTCCAGTCTATAGGCCACTTGTCCTATCCTTTGAGTGACCCGATACGGCCCGACATATCTAGGACTCAACTCCCCTTTCTTCCCAAATCGCATGACTCCCTTCATAAGAGATACCCTCAAGAACACCCAATCATCTACTTGGAATTCCAATTTTCTTCGACGATTGTCCGTATAAGATTTCTGGCGACTCTGAGCAGCTTTCAGCCTTTCCTGAATGATTTTAACTTTTTCCATAGCCTGGTGCACGAGATCTGGCCCCAACAATTCTGCTTCACCCACTTCAAACCATCCAATCGGAGACCTACATCTCCTCTCGTACAATGCCTCAAATGGGGCCATCTGAATGCTAACATAAAAGCTGTTATTGTAAGCAAATTCTATAAGTGGCAAGTGATCATCCCAATACCTTTGAAATCCAAGACACAAGCCCGTAACATATCTTCAAGTGTCTGAATAGCCCACTCCGCTTGACCATCAGGCTGCGGATGGAAAATCGTGCTGAGATTCACATGAGTACCCAAACCTTGCTGAAATTTCTTCCAAAAATTAGCTGTGAATTGGGCCCCTCGATATGAGATAATAGAAAGTGGAGTGCCATGAAGCCTTACTATTTCCTTGATATACAATTGAGCATATTGTTCCGCAGTATCCGTGGACTTGACTGGCAAGAAGTGAGCTGATTTGGTGAGTCGATCCACTATTACCCAAATTGAGTCGAACTTGCACTGAGTGCGAGGTAACCCTACCACGAAATCCATGTTGATCATCTCCTATTTCCACATTGGTATTTTCATAAGCTGAGTTAACCCACCGGGCCGCTGGTGCTCAGCTTTTACTTGCTAACAATTCGGACATTTAGATACAAAGCCCGCCACACCCCTCTTCATACCGTTCCACCAATAAATTTCCTTGAGATCACGGTACATTTTCGTATAACCTGGGTGCACAGAATACCTGGAATTATGAGCCTCCGCCATTAACCTCCCCCGAAGATTATCCACATCTGGAACACATAGCCTACCTTGATATCGTAATACACCATCCTCACTACCGAGTGAAAATGTCGAAGTCTTGTTATTCAAAACTGCCTCCTTCATCTGTGCTAATGCTGGATCAATGAGATGCTTTTCCTTGACTTCCTCTACCAGTGACGATTCTGCTCCATTACGCACCATAACCTTCCCCTCGTCTGAGGTCGAAATACGAACCCCCAGACTGGCGAATTGATAAACCTCTCGAGCCAAAGGCCTCTGATCCACTCCCAAATGAGCCAAACTACCCATGGACTTCCGACTGAGAGCGTAGGCCACCACATTCGCCTTCCCTGGATGGTATAAAATATCCATATCATAATCCTTGATCAATTCTAACCACCGCCGCTGCCTTAAATTCAACTCCTTCTGCTTGAACAAATATTGGAGACTCTTGTGGTCCGAGAACACATCCACATGGACCCCATAAAGATAATGCCGCCATATTTTCAAGGCAAATACAACTGCCACAAGCTCCAAATCATGCGTCGGATAATTCTTCCCGTTATTCTTGAGTTGCCTTGAAGCATACACTATAACCTTCCTATGTTGCATCGACACGCACCCCAAGCCGACCCTGGAGGCATCGCAATAAACCAAAAATCCTTCTGTGCCTTCCGGCAAGGTCAATATCGGCGCCGAGGTCAATCTCGATTTCAATTCCTGAAAACTTTTCTCACAAGCGTCGGACCATTGGAACTTAACTGCTTTCTGCGTCAACTTAGTCAAAGGGTAGGCGAGGGTAGAGAATCCATCCACAAACCTCCGATAATACCCCGCTAAACCCAAGAAGTTACGGATCTCCATCGGGGTTGTGGGTCTAGGCCAATCTTTTACTACTACAATCTTCTGGGGATCCACCTGAATCCCTTCACTGGAAACAACATGGCCCAGAAAGGTAACGGACTCCAACCAAAATTCACATTTTGAAAATTTAGCATACAACTGGTGCTGATAAAGGGTCTGCAGAACTGCCTTAAGTTGATCGGCATGATCCTCCCGGCTCCGCTAATAAACAAGGATGTCATCAATGAAAACAATCACAAAGGAGTCTATAAATGGCTTGAAGACCCAATTCATAAGATCCATGAAAGCTGTCGGGGCGTTGGTTAGCCCAAAAGACATGACCAAGAATTCAAAGTGACCATAGCGAGTTCTGAAAGTGGTCTTAGGAATATCCTGTTCTCTGATCTTCAATTGGTGATACCCGGACCGTAGATCAATTTTGGAAAAGAATCTCGCACCTTGCAATTGGTCGAACAAATCATCTATCCGAGGCAAAGGATATTTATTCTTGATGGTGACCTTGTTAAGCTGCCAATAATCAATACACATCCGGAGCGACCCATCCTTCTTTCTGCCAAAAAGAACCGGGGCACCCCACGATGACACAGTTGGCCGTATGAACCCCTTTTCTAGTAAATCCTTCAGTTGTTCCTTTAACTCCCTTAACTCCGATGACGCCATTCTGTATGGTGGAATAGATATCGGCCGCGTATTTGGAAATATATCAATCCCGAAATCAATCTCCCTATCTGGCGGGATCCCTGGAAGCTCGTCCGGAAACACTTCAAGAAACTCATTCACGACTGGCACGGACTCGGGGACAGACACTTCTGAAGTGGTGTCCGCCACCCGGACCAAATGGTAGATACACCCCTTCCTAATCATCTTCGAAGCCTTAAGGCAGGAAATAAACCTACCTTTCGGCACCACACCATTTCCCTTCCACTCAATAACCGGCTCATTAGGGAACTCAAGCCTCATGACTCTCGTTCGGCAGTCAAGTTTAGCAAAGCACGAATAAAGCCAGTCTATTCCCATAATCACATCAAAATCCACCATTTCAAGCTCAATAAGATCGGTCGTGGTAGCACGACCACATACCATGACAACACAATTCCTATAAACTCGCGTGGCTATAATAGAATCAACAACTGGAGTCGATACAGAGAACGGCTCATGAAGCTGTTCGGGTTCTACCCCAAAACTTGAAGCAATGAATAGGGTGACATAAGACAAAGAGGACCCCGGATCAATAAGAGCATAACAATCAATGGCCTGAACAGACAAGATACCTGTAGCAACATCTGGGGAGGCCTCTGCACTCTGGCGACCACTCAAGGCGTAAACCTGGCTGGTTACACCTCTACCACGAGCTCCACCCCTAACTACGTCGCGCCCTACTGGGGTTGGAGGACACACAAATGATGTGGCAGCTGAAGAACCGGATGACTGAGCAAATCCCCTACCCATTCCCTGACTGGGCGCACGGCAGTCCCGCTGGATATGACCTCTCACCCCGCATCTATAACACACTGGAATATCTAAATAACAAGTCTCGGAATGGAACCTCCCACACTTGGGGCATGAAGCCATCCCCTGCTGCTATGATCTCCCTCCTGGACGATCGGAATGATGGGGTATCCTACTGTCTGAACCTGATCTCAAGTGACTGCTCTACTGATAACTGTGCACAGATGGCGGTGCGCTTGCTGAGGGCTGGGCATATGACTAGGATGGCCCTCTCCCCAGAACTGGTCTCCCTGAGTGACCCACTGATCGGGCCCTGCTGCTACTCTCCCTTTCTGCCCGTATTTTCAACTTCCTAGCCTCTGTGTCCTAAGCGAACCCCACAATCTTCCCATAATTCATATCTGAGTGTAAGGCCGTTGTAGCAGCCTCATTCACCACCAAAGGACTAAGACCCTGAACGAATCGCCGAACTCAAGCATCCATGGTCGACACTAACTGAGGAGCATACTTGGACAACCTCACAAACTCCATGTGGTACTCCCAACACTCATACTGCCCTGCTTGAGGACCTCAAACTCTGTGGCATGGGCCGCCATTGTCTCGGCAGGCAAGAAGTGGTCCATGAATGCATCAACGAACTCATCCCATCTACCCGAAGGTCTTCCCTCCCCACGGGAATCCTCCTACATCTCGAACCACGAATACGCTGCTCCCCTCAACCTATATGAAGCCAACTTAACCCTTTCCGTCTCTGTAGCCTTCATCACTCGAAGGGTCTTATACATTTCATCAAGGAAATCCTACGGATCGGCCTCTGGGTCTGTGCCCGTGAACTCTGGAGGGGCCAACCGCAGAAACTGATTGACTCTGGAGCTGGCGGAATCTCCCTATCCGCTGGGGGGCGCAGGGGCATCATGAGATCTCTGGGCCTGAGCGACCACTAACTGGGTCAACATATGGATGGCTCCTCTAAGGTCCCCATCAGATACCCCGGGACCGGAAGCTGGAATTGCATCAAGATCAGGAATATCAGCGGGAGGGATGGTAGCACCCTCTGCCGCAACTAGAACAGGAATACTTGGATCTGGAATAGATGGGCCAGATAGATTCAAGACCGGGGAGTCACTCTCACCCACAACATCAGGTACATTATTCACAGCCACAGTTGGGGTGGCATTGGCCCCGAGGCCGAGTCTAGCCCTCTTCATAGGTGCCATTACTGAAAATTTGGAACAGAGCATGAGTTAGATGTAAATACTTCCACTTTTCACTTCACCGCACGATATAGAGTAACAAGGAAGAAGGTAATTTCCTAAATGCCCATGTAGCCTCCAACTTATAGATGTGTTCGACAACACACCGATAAGGAGGACTCTACTAGACACGGCTCCGAGACATCCTAGGACACTTAAAAACCTTAGGCTCTGATACCAAGTTTGTCACGCCCAAAAAACCAAGGGGCGCGACCGGCGCTCGACGAGGTAGCCCCCAGCCAAGCGGACCTGGGTGCCTTTCCTATTCCACGTGATACCCTACATTTCCATTACCCATTAACCAAGTGAAATAACCATTTATAAATTTAAACACATTCTTACGAGATTTACATAACATACATAGTTACTTAGCGTGGTTTACAAGTTATACTACCCAAAATATATAAGTACATAACCCACATTTCCTGTCTACGGAGCCTCTAAAGATACAAAAGAGTGTTACAATACTTGCCGGTAACAAGGCTCCGGCTATACCTTACGCAAATACCAAAATAAAATTTTCGGGAGGATAAGCGGCATGAGCCACGCAGGGCCCCGAGAGGAAAGGGGCTCACCAATTCAGCTAACGGGAGGTGAAGGAGTGCTACTGTCGGTGGGATGGAGTACCTGTTATGGGACCACCTACAATCATTATACGAATGTAGCGCCCCCGGCAAAAGGGACGTCAGTACATTTGAATTGTATTGGTATGTATGAACAAACTTTACCCCAAATAAAATCAAGAAATACACAGATAACAAACAATAATAGAATCAACAATCAAATGCATATGAAAGGAACAACCAAAGCCAAACAAACTCCACAATCTCTCCTTTTCCCCTATCAACATTATTTCATCACATCAATGATTTCACAACTTTCACATATTTTTATTTCAATAGTGATTTCAATCACTTTTCCACCCTTATTACCTCGGTCACCCTTATCACCACAACCCACACCTTATAACTTCGTGTTGCGGCGCGCAACCCGATCCCACCGGACAATTACATTTCACACAACAACAGTAGTTCACAATTCAATCACATGGCTTCAGGCCATCCAGAATATCATTTCACAACAACAACAATTCACAAGAATTTTCATAAACATCAATACCAATTCCATCATATACGATAACCCGTATACAATTCAAGTCACAACGATAATTTCCCACAACAAGTCACCGATGATATTACCACCGTTGTTTCAATTGCATCAATTACGATTTCTTTTCTATCATTTGTTACACAACTCTTTCCACATAACCATATTCACACACACACACTTGGTTTGTTGCCATTTATTTACGCCACTATACACATTCCCACGTTTGGACACATTAAGATTCTTTTATCGGTTAACACATACTTCCATGTTGACATCCTCAAGCATTTACAAACTTTGCACATAATAAGATAGGCACATTAAATCACTTCTCACAATCACATATAACTTGGTGGTATGGAAGTCAACTAAGTCAATCAATTCACATATTTTCATAAAAGGTACACATACCGTATGCTCGTCATAACAAGGGGATTCTACAAGAGTTAAAGTTAGCCATATATACCTCATTTCCTTGAGTTACTACAACGTTCCGAAAATTCTAGCCATGCTCATCTACTTCGGGATATAACAAAATTGAACACAAATTAGGAAGATATTCATAATTCTATCTCATTTGAGATTTTATCAAATACTAGTTGAGCATCTTGATTTCTAATCTCTTTTACAAAATTTCCTTCATTCCCTAACCCAATCTTTACCTATTTATGTTCAATAATCTTCCCATAAACCTAAGTTGTACATGCATGTATACACAATACTAATACACCCAAGAATCATACCTCAATAACCCATCTTATACTCCAAACTCGAAATTAAAGTCTAGGGTATAGAACCTTACCTCTTAGATGAAGAACTTATGATTGGGTTCTTTGATTCTTGAGGATTGATGCAAGATTTGGATGATTTAAATGTTGGGTTCCTTCTTCTCTCTCTAAAATGCTCTCATCTCTCTCTAGTTTTGTTCAGAAAATATGTTAAAATAAGGGGTTGGGGTATTTTATTGAATAAGGGGCCGGATTTAAAATTTAGAAAAATAGGAGCCCGAGTTAGGTATGCGATTGCACTTTGCGATCGCAGAGTGGAAATGCGGTCCGCAGAATGGACCGCAAAAGTGCTCCCAAAATCTGGACACACTGCCTGGGTATGCGGCAGAAATGCGGTCCGCATAGGACCCGTTCTGCGGTCGCATAATGCACCGCAGAACTGCCCCTCTCAAAAATCCCAAGGGAAATATGCGACGACTATGCGGTCCACATATCGGTTATGCGATCGCATATCGGACCGCATATTTAACCTCAAATTCGACCAACACACTGACTCACTTTGCGGCGATTATGCGGTCCGCATACCTGATATGCGACCGCATTCTCGACCGCAGAATCACATTTTTTGGAAAACAGTATTTCTTGACTTTTTATAACATAGATCAGTACCAAAAGGGTCCGAACCACGGCTCGCTTAATTTTACACATTCATAACATATATTCGGGACTTGGCACCACGAGCTACCCGGTTTTGAGTACAAGTTTTCACGGGGCCTTACAACTCTGTTTCTAGAAATTCTCTCTACATATCTCTCTATTTCTCAATAGCAAATTTCAGTAATACAAAGTAAATGAAAAGAGAGCAGCAATTCCAGCATTGACAGCCATTAAAAAGCTTAAAAGCTTTGAATTCAAATTTGGGTTTTCAAAAATCATTATTTGTTTGGATTGGGTGTTGTTGAAAATAATCGGGAATATGGTTTGGAGTTTATATCTCAATTTTGAGGGGTTTTGGTGAAGATTAGACTTGGTTTTGACTGGATTTCATATTGAAACAAAAAGAAGAAGAAGAAGAAGAAGAAGAAGAAGAAGAAGAAGAAGAAGAAGAAGAAGAAGAAGAAGAAGAAGAAGAAGAAGAAGAAAACATATTGCAGAAATTGTAGAAAAATTGTAGACTGTTGTTTATTTATTTATCTTTTATTCATTTACCTATTGTATGAAAGTTGAACAATATTGTATAAAAATTGTATTAAAGTGGATGAGTTAGTACTGTTTTGGACAAAAATATGTATAAAAAATTTGAAACATACATTTCAGGGGAAGCATGTCGATTTCAAATATGTACCCAGTTTGTAGATATTTTGTTGATAAATTTTAGATTATTTGTATTCTGATTATAGATGTTTTATTTTCTGTTTTTACAAATAAAAACGGCTAAAACTTCTACAAATCTTCTGAAAAAACGCAATTATGTCGAAAATTCCAATTAAACTACAATTAAATGAGAATTGGGATATTAAAATTCAATATACCCACTTTGTAGATATTTTGTAGATGAATTATAGATTATTTGTATTCTGATTGTAGATGCATTGTTTTCTGTTTTCACAAATCCAAAACGACTAAAACTTCTACAAAATCTTCTGCAAAAAACGCAATTATGTCGAAAATACCAATTAAGCTACAATTGAATGGGAATTGGGATATTAAAATTTAATGTACCCAGTTTGTAGATATTTTGTAGATAAATTGTAGGTTATTTGTATTATGATTGTAGATGTTTTGTTTTCTGTTTTCACAAATTAAAAACGACTAAAACTTCTACAAATCTTCTGCAAAAAACAGTCTACAATTTATCTACAATATTTCTACAATTTATCTACAATTGCTGCAATATAATGTATGTCATATCTTCTTCTTCTTCTTCTTCTTCTTCTTCTTCTTTTTCTTCTTCTTCTTCTTCTTCTTCTTCTTCTTCTTCGAGTTTCAATTTGAAATTCAGCCAAAACCAAGTCTAAATCTTGACCAAAACCCCTCAAAATTGAGATATAAACTTCAAAACATATTCCCAATTATTTACAACAACACCCAATCAAAACAAATAATGATTTTTGAAAACTCAAATTTGAATTCAAAGCTTTTTAATGGCTGTCAATGATGGAATGACTGCTCTCTTGTCTCTTTGAAGGTTTGTTCTTCTTCATTGAGAAAATTTGAAGCTGAAGGTAAATGTGTGTATGAACTTTGAAGATTTGACTTCAATTTTGACTTGTTTTAGAAGAAAAAAACTTGAAATTGGACGTTAATGGAAGGGTGTTACATATGTTTCTCTGGTTTTAGTAGAGGGAATAATGAGTTTGAAATGTGGGTGTGGGGAGATACGTGGGTGAGGGTGTGGGTTTGGGAGAGAGAAATGTGGGGGGTGGGGGAGGAATATACGGTAGCGTTAATTAAGAAGTGATATACGATATATTAATTGTACAGTTAAAATACATTATGGTATAGAATTGATAATCAGGTATACTAAATGTAATTAATTCAAAATTCCATTATGGAACCCACGTGCCCAAATATCTTCATGTCGGGCTAGAAGGAGAACAAACCATTTAATACCGAATTAGTACTCAAAAATCGATTGACTTCAATCGCGCACGGCTTTTATTTTATTTTACTTTTTCTCGGCCAGTGAACATTCTTCTCCTCTGCGTACTCTCCCTCGGGCTCACTACACGCCGCGCAACCAAGTTGTAAGATCTCCGTCTCTTTATTCCAATTGATTCTTAGTGTACATTCGAATTATGAATAGGTTTTCTTTTTTCGTTTTGCATTTTATATGTTTCTCGTGCAATAACTGTTCTTTAGTTTATATTTCAGAAAGAAAAAAAGGAAAGGAATGGAGATTAACCATAATGACTGTATTTTAACTTAACTAGTTAAAAGGAGAGAATTATGCCATATATATGGAATAATTACCAGTAATATGTGAGTTTTGAGCAGTAGAAGTGAAAGTCGGAAAATTCAAGTAATTCACCAAAACCTTGCTACTTACTAAGGAATTCAAGTTTTGACCACCTCAAAATCTAATTGCATTTGAATTGAAGTGGTCTAAAGTATCCCTAATATTCATATTAGTCTATGACATCAACCCTTCACTTAAGGTTTGTATGTTTAGAGAACTTTATAATTGATATCTTTACATACAATATGCACAGGTCTATCTAGGGGTAAGAACGTAACTCGTGATGTGTTGATTAGGCGCACGTCACGACTTTGACTCATGCTACAAACAGAACTTGGTATTTAAGTGAAAAATGGTAGAGGGATGGACCCGTTGAACCAAATTTTGAACCGTGCGCCAGTTGCCACCGGCCCTCTGGGATTTCTCGGTCATTAAAAAACATATCATCTGCATTAGTTCATATTGGTCTTTGTGTTTCTTAAAAGTTATTATTCATTTTATTGTCCCCAAGAGGATGGTTGAGTGGTTGAGGAATAAAAGTTAAATCCTAGAGATGCTAAGCTTGAGTCACAACTATAATACTCAGCTTGATCAAAAAAATTACGCACAAACTGGTTCAAGCTCCACCGTCATATAAATAAAAAGTTAATACGCATTTTATTTGCTTCTCATGTAATAATGGCTCCGAAGTTTTGAAGGTGCACTAATCTGCCTTTGAGGTCCTCTATGCCTATCTTTTTGGAAAGAAAATGTAGGAATGAAAAGGAACGATAAAATGTTGTATTATGACTTTAAATGTACTGTCTTTCATTTCGTTTCGTTTTCTTTCCATTCCTTCAAACTTTCAGTAAGAGGAATAATTCCATAAAATATGGACTGCTTTTCATTACTTCATCAGTTTTCAGCACTAGAAAATGAAAACCATAAAATCCATGCAATATACCAAATTTCTTTATATATTGCAGCCGCAGAGTTCAAGTTCTGACCATCTGAAATCTAAAAATATCCCTTAAATCCAAATCAGTTTTTCACATAGACCACTGACTTAAGGTTCGTATGTAAGAGAACTTGATAAGTAATTTTCTTATTGAATATTAATTTCTGTTTCTGCCAAGATTGTTATTAGAGAATAGACTGTATTTTGTAGTCCTTCCTGTCAGATCGACTGCTATTATCCCAAATTCATTGGTCGTGCATCCATACGTTCTCGCGTTCCAAAGATTTTGAACTCAGGATCATCTCATTCTTGAAAGTTGATATAGATGAAGAGAAGACAAGCTGATCCAGTTCATTATACTGGTAAATATTTCAGCTTCAGAGAATTAATCTTCCTTTCTTATTCTGTTCACTTTAATGAGTTCTGTTGTACAAGGAACAAAGTGAAACATAATTCTATAGCTATCACCCTCTCATGTTGATGATTGTGGGTTTTCAGTTTCTCAAATGGATCCAGAAGCTGCACGCCATGCACGGGATTCACTGGATCTAGTATTTCACATGTCGAATATTCTTGACACTGGACTTGATCGTCACACTCTATCCGTTCTGATTGCTCTCTGTGAAATGGGTTTCAGCCCTGAGGCTTTGGCCGCTGTAGTTAAGGAGCTTCGCAGAGAAACATCAGTTTCTTCTTCTGCCGCAAAAACTGCTCCATCAGCACCTTAGAAAGATTTCTTTCAATCCTCTTAGATTGCTGAAAGTGGTAGGTACAATCTCAAGAGGGGCTCTTTTTTAACTTGTTTCTTTTTCCCTGTTGACTGATGTGTAAGTTGTTTGTTGTCTTTTCCTACTTTGGCATTAAACACAGTGTTTTACAAGTCTTGAGGTTTATATGGAGTGAGCCTTCTGGTTAATCCCTTATTATGCAAGCTTTGTTAGTTTCTGTTTCAACTTGTTGGTATCTGTATATTTCTTGACTATGTTGTAAAAGATTATGTCATTGCTAATAGTGTATAGATATCGAAAAGCTCAATCCAAAAATTGGCTAATTCTATCATCTTTTTGTCTGTTCAGTGTTTTCTTTCTATTCGAACTAATAAAAGGTTCAAACTGTCAGTTGAGTGTTCTGATATTGCCAACTTAGCTTATAAGCAAGTACTCATCAAGGGCTCGTTTTAACAGAGTTCAAAGTGATGTATTTACTGGTTAATTAACTTATTAGTAATAGGTTTTCTAGAGTTGAAGGTTTATTGAATTGTTGAAGAAACTTGGTTAGCAAATGATTTTTTTTTCATTGCATGACAATTGCCATTATTGTCTAATAACTCCAGTATCTGTTCAATCAATTGGGATGCACTCTAAAGGAAGTTGGCTTTCGTCCATTTGTTGTGTGGTTATTTCTGTTTTTTAGTAGCAGAATCCAGATTTATTTCGCTATATTTGTTCTCCACAGAACACAGAATTTTTTATTCCTGTTAAATGGACTACATTGTCATTGTCAGTTAGGAGCTTTAACTGAACAGCTCAATTAGATGAAGGTTCCTCGCGATGTAATTTGTACTTCTACGAAAATTGATAATTCGAGGATGGATAAGTATGATATCGAAATGGTGAACTTTAGGACACAAATAGTTACTGATGGCTCAAATAAAGTGAGTTGAGTCCTTGTTCAAATAAAGTGAGTTGACTCCTACTTCAAATATTCTCTTCTTTAAATAGATAAACGTGTTTTTTAAATTCCTTATGGCCAGTGGGGGAACATTATTATGCACATTGTAATACCTAGAGTCTTCGTGGAATAAAGCTTATGATTTTCAAGTAAAATTCAAAGTAGCTGCAGCTTATAATTTTCTGGTCATCTAATGTATAAGCAATTTGTCCTTAACCTCGGTGTAAATAAAATAAAATTTGTTTCTCTCACATGAAAGTATTATCAGAAGTCAGCGGTGACGGCTTATTCACCCATATACGTTGCACGGTGATCAACACAGTCAAATGATGGTACAAATATAGTCAAATTCAAAGTATCTTCTGTTTTTATCTAGTGGCTGCCTTTTGGTTTTGCAGTCATTCTGTTACCCAACTATCTGTTGCAAATGGGGGTGGAATTTGACGCCTACATCCTTGCAAATGAATCACACTGGTCATGCTTTGCTTATTTCAACCATCCATGATCACGTGAATTGGTTACCCTAAAGAGTTATATGAGGCATAACGAAGATTTTCTGTTTATGTTTCTCATCTGTCTAAGTTTTGATGGATAGAGTTATCCGATTGTATGTTGGTGAGAGGTAGTAGATACCTCCTGGAATTAGTCGATATGCACACAAAAGAAAACAGAACACTTCATGCTTTTCACATTGGATCAAGAATAAGATCAGACAAATGAAAAAGAGATTTTTTCCTACATATATTATATTACAAACTATTTTACCTAGTTTAACTGTACCTAGTTTAACTATGTTTTGCTAATTACCAAAACTAATTTTTTTTTTTTTTTTTTTTTTTTTTTTTTACAATTTTATACATTCCCCTTAAAAGGCTTCCAAACCTTGATTAGTGGGATTTAATTACTATCATTTTCCCCTTTTTCTTTTTATCTCCTCTCCTGATCTCTTCCTGTTCCTTGTTGCCTCCCTCATATTCTCCTAATCCTTCTCACCATTGGCTGATATATGACCAAACAAACCCTCCAATCTCTCCTCCTTCTCTTCTTTACCAAAGCAGCAAGAAACCATTTCAAACACCACCTACATTGTCGCGCCAGAAAACGGGCAACTGTTGGGCCAACCATTGGCAATGGCTCACCGGAAAACCATGGCAATAGCCTCATCTCTATTTTTTCTCCTTTAGCAAATCGAGCAAGAAAAGAAGAATATATAGTACAACAGTTTATAAGTTAGATACAAATTTCGTATTAATTTAATACAACTTTGGTATATCTACAACACCATATAAATTTGATACTATCTACAACAACATACAAATTAAATATAAATTTATACAACTATTCATACAATATATATCTTCTTTTCAACTTATCTATAACTTTTATATAATATTCTTACAAGTTTAATATAATTACAACAACATACAACTTAAATATGATTTTCATATAATATGTCTTTGTATGTATTTTGTATGTGGTTTATATGTATTTTATATATTGTGTGTTCTTCTTCCTCGTTGATTTTCAATCTGAAATTTTAACCCAAATCAACTCTAATCTTCACTTATCCTCTCTGCTCTCTTCTATACCACTAATCCCTCTTTTGTCACCTTTAAGCTATGGTTATTAGAGGTCTTGTGCTAATTTTTATATATGGAGTTTGTTTCGTTTTTGTGAATGGTTTTAATTGTGGGTTAAGACTAGTTTTAGGTGGTTTTGTTGTTGGGTTTTAATAGAGGAAGAACAAAGTCTTCTATGCAGGTTTTCACGGTGGCCGAGGTCGGCTTCACGACTGAACTCCGACATGGGTGTGTATGTTGGGGGCTGCGATACGTGAACTATGACGTGGGTGGGGGTTGGGATACCCTACCTGTGTAGGGATAACTTATATATATATATATATCTAAATTATGTTTGTGCTAGATATTACCCCGTTTATTTTACAGTTTTATGTTATTCGGTATAGTTTTATGTTCATATGTTCGATTATTAGTTTGATAACAACTAGATATCTCTCTTAGTATATGGTTAGCTTCCCAATTTCTTAACAATTCTGATGGATTAACTTGTAAATTCCTAGGAGAACCCGGTTAAGTAAAACCCGAAAATAATTAAGAAGGGTATAAGTGTTTAACCGTGGCCGGAATGAGATTAAAGAAATAAGAATTAAGAAAAGAGTTAAATCTTTAAAAGATTATATATATATATATATATATACATACTTTTCCTCCAGTCCATTGACACAAAAAGCCATCATTATGGTAATATATATACCTTTGGTTTAGAAATAGGTATAAAATTTGAGCGTCAGGGCCAGCGCCCCACGCTGGCCTGGACGCTCAAAATGTAAACGTGTCCTATTTCGATTAGGACTCGGTTATTTCGACCGTAGGATGTCTCCAACTCATATAAAAGCGAATCTAAACCTATTTTGAGAGGGGATGACGTTTTGGAGAGGAAAACACAAGCACAGAGCCGCTGTGGATCATCGAGTTTCATCTTTTCTTCCACCAATCTTTATAATTTTTATGTTTCTTTGTATGATTTGTTGTTTGGCTACCATGTCTATGTGGAGCTAAACTTCACATCTAGGGTTGTGGTTCTTTCATGACTATTGTTATTCGAATATTGATTTTTCTTTCTTGATTTATCATATTGGTTTATTTATTCAATCTCGCACTTAATTATTTGATTGCTTGATCACCAATTGAATACTATCTACGAATGTAGAGTTGAACTCGAAAGTGGGAATTCTAGATTGCATATAGGATCGAGTAGAGCAAGTTCTTGAACCGGGGCATCGGGGAATGGATTCGCGGTTAGAATAGACATATACCTAATTGTCTTGCTTGGTTGATGTACAGGAAATATGAATGCGTTCTTGTTAGTTCTAATTCCATAGACATATAAGTGTTAGGTTAGCTTGAATAGGCGATTAAGAACTCGACAAATTCTTATGAGTGATATTAACCCTGTCAACCAATAAGTTAGATAAATTAGTTAGTCAATTTAATTGAAGAATACAATAGGAATGTTAGATAGCCCATAACCCTAGATCGTTTTCATAACATTAATAACATAAAAATCTGCTCTTCCTCTATTCAAAGTTCATTATTTGTTTTTTCTTTATTTTGATTAGTTTAGAATCAAATATTTCTAGGTTTAAATCTTGCTTAGATAATTAGGATAGTCTAATTTATTTAATAGTTAATCACAATTCCTCGTGGGTTCGACATCCGACTTTTAGTCACTTTATTACTTGACGACCACGTATACTTGCGTGTGCGTCTGGCCGCAACAAGTTTTTGGCGACGTTGCCGGGGACTTAAAAATTAGCTATTTTTCTAGATTAGACTTTTAATATTATCCATTTTTTTGTATATATTTTATTTTTATAAATATTTAATATTTTCTCTTAGTGTGTTTCTAGTTCTCTCAACATGACATATGGGATGAAATATATGGAGGGTAACCTTATTGACAAAGACGCTTGGTTGACGGAAGACTTTTATGGCACGAATTTTTGGGCTTGTCATGGCCTGACCTCTTGGAGATTTGAATTTGAATATGGGAGTAAGGGTTGGTATTGGGATGGATATTCTTGATTAGGCGAATATGCGGAACGATGTTGTCTTCTAACAACGTTGGTGAATGATTGGTCTATGGAGAGAGATGAACTTGCACATAAAATTGATAATTTTGGCTTGGATGTACATAACTTAGATGCAGATTTGAGTGCAAAGGTTGATGCGTGTAACACCCAACAATTTAATAATGAGTTGTGTGAAGCTAAAAAAATCTTCTAGACCAAATTGAGGAGCTAAAATGAGAATACCAATCACTAGACCATGTTTTTCTTGAGGATGTCAATATTGAGAAGAGTGCTCTAGAGTCATATGAGGGAGTAAATAACATCACTTTGGGAGACTTAGGTGTGTGTAAATATGGGGATGCAAATAGTAGTAAAATTCATGAGTTAGGGCGCATTAGACCTTGTTCCAATCATTTTTCCACATTGTGTTTAG
Organism: Nicotiana tabacum; assembly: GCF_000715075.1. Taxonomy (NCBI): domain Eukaryota; kingdom Viridiplantae; phylum Streptophyta; class Magnoliopsida; order Solanales; family Solanaceae; genus Nicotiana; species Nicotiana tabacum. The sequence continues at coordinate 134,482,905 of NC_134087.1, forward strand.
ACAGTAAGATAGTAATCGAGCCATCTGAGCCTATGAGGGAGTCAAAGGGTGAGTGTGAGAGTGTATATATTCTTGAATTAGTTGTGCCAAAAAGCAAAAATCACATTCCTCATCTTAAGGCCGAGAAGTGTAGAGTGAAAAATTTATTACTTTGCCTGGTTATCTTTGTAGCCCCACCAAAAGAGCATAGCCACAGACTGGATGCACTGTTAGGGGTACAATTCATAAGTTCAAGGTGGAGGCAAAAAGTGGTCCAACTCGTGCCGCGACTTTAAAATAGGCGCTTGTTGGGAGGCAACCCAGCTTTACTGCTTTCTTTTAATTTTATTTACTTTTTTATTTTGTTATTTTTCTATTATTTTTGTAGTGTTATTTTATTTTATAGGATTATGAGCATAGGAAGATAGCCATTAGACGTGTGCAAAAGTGAGCTAGTCGGTTGGAACTAGTGTGAGGTACCCGCACAAAGGACCATCCTCAGGAGAAGCCTGAGTATCCCGTGAGCTGCTATTGCTTCGGCCTTTGGCCTTTCAAGGAGTTTCTTGTCCACTCTTGTTATTATTTTGCTTTATTTGTGCATTGGAGACACTGCACTCTTTTAAGTGTGTGGTGGGAGAATTTCTTTATATAATTAATAGTAGTATGTTAGAAAATGTTAACTTCTTATTTTGATTTTAGCTTCTTATTTTTGTTTTCGTAGTTGTTTAGTATTTTAGTAGCTTAATTTTTTTTTTTAATTTTTAAATGTGGAAAATTTTTGAAAAGGTAGAAAAATTAAACTTTTCCCGACGATGGATCTCCTAGACAGTTTTCTTCAGGGATTAAAGTCTAAACAAAAATCCAAAAATATGTCTTTTAGCTTTTTTTAGGTAGTAATAATCCCCTGTGATTTTTCTTTGTGCCTCGGTTCTTTTCCACGGGATGTAGTTTGAACCGGGTAGTAGTGTTTCCTTTTTTTTTTTTTAATTTTTAGAGTAGATTAGAATTTAGGGAATAAATGGAGGAAGAAAGATGAGATTCCTAGGTGCCTTGACTTGTTTGATAGTAACATATTTAGGCTTTGGCATGTGTAGTATCTTCCCTATATTTGAAGTTGATCATGATGCCTTTATAAATCAGATTGCATGTCTCGTGACGCCTATGTCTCAGTTTCTTGACTTATGCTCACTATGTGCTTAATGCTTAATATCTTGTGGCTCCGTGAATACTTGCATTAGTTGAGAGTCGGAATGGGACCGTCCTTAGTCAGTCATATGCCATGTGTGAAGTGAGATTTTTGTGTAGTCCATGTCATTGTACTTGTGTCTAGAACTTGCCCAGTATGTGAGTTGAAGCGAAATTTGAGGTGATGCTCGGTTTGAAAAATAATTTTCGGCTTTTTTTGATCTTTTTGAGTTTATTGCTTATCAAAAATAAAATTTATCCTAGTTACCCCTTTTGAGCCTATAGACTTTTATTTGGCACCCACATTACAAGCTTATACCTTTTTGTTCTTAATTGATATTGTTTTGATCCTTTTACCTCTTAAAGAACTTTAATTGTGAAATGAGCGCTAAAAGAAGTAAGAAGGGACTAAGTGTAAGGTGGCTTCTGAGTGGAACCAATGAAAGGAAGAAAGGTGCACCTGTTTTGTAAAAGAATACACCACTAGTAGAAATTGCAAAAGAAACAAAAAGGAAAAAAATCTATAGATGAATAAATTGGTATCTTATTATTGCTAGTGGGTATGGATTAAAGTAGTGCTTAAAGAAAGAGGGAACGTTGTTAGGGATGATTTTAGTTGTGAAACTAAAATTGGGATTGAAAAAATTGAGCTTACAGTTGATTATGTGATGTGTTAAAGTGCTTAGGAGGGTGAACCACTATTCCTATATATCTTACCCATTCCTTAGCCCACACTACAATCATGAAAAAGTCCTAATTAATTTTAGATCGAGTGAGCCTACATTAGTAGATATTTACATTAAGGGCAAGCCTATGATACCAATTACATGCATGTGACTTCTTTTGTGAGAGTGAGCAATTTTCTTTGATATATGTGAGCATGAGATTCGAATGTGTGGATTGATTTTACTCTCTTTGTTCTTGTTGTGAGGGCACATGGTTTCACGAGGGATAGGTAACATTATTAGACTTCTCTAGGATGTTAGGTTTTCAAGTGAAAAGTGCATTGTGACATTGAGTCAGTTTGTGAGGCTATGATTCTTATGAGCATGTTGTCTTTGTTTGAATATTTTTGAAGTATGGCATAAGTAAAGTGAAGTATGTAGTGATTGCATATGCTAAGAGTTTAATTGTTGCTATCAACCATGGTCATTGGTATAGAGTGCTCAAAAATAGAGTTACTTGTTGGTTGACTCGAGGACGAGCAATATTTAAGTGTGGGGTGTTGATGTTTGTCTTAATGTATGTATATTTGGATATATATATATATATCGCCTCATATTATGCTCATGTTTCATAGATTTCGGATGTATAATATGATGATTTGTACTCATTTGTGGTATTTCTATGTGTAGGAATCATTCGGATGCAATTTGGGATGAAATGACACTAATTGGAGCGAAATTGGGAAGAAAAGCCAAAAAGAAAAATTTGAGGGCCACAGCCAGCGTGGGACTTACAGAATGTATAAAATTGAGCGCTAGGGCCAGCGCCCTACGCTGTCCTGGATGCTCAAAACGTAAACATGTCCTATTTCGATTAGGACTTGGTTATTTCGACCCTAGGACGCCTCCAACTCATATAAAAGCCAATCTAAACCTATTTTGAGAGGGGAGGACATTTTGGAGAGAAAACACAAGCATAGAGCCGCCGTGGATCATTGGGTTTCATCTTTTCTTCCACCAAACTTTGTAATTTTATGTTTCTTTGTATGATTTGTTGTTTGGCTACAATGTCGTGGAGCTAAACTTCACATTTTAGGGTTGTGGTTCTTTCATTACTATTGTTATTCGAATATTGATTTTGCTTTCTTGATTTATCATATTGGTTTATTTATTCAATCCTTCACTTAATTATTTGATTGCTTGATCACCAATTAAATACTATCTACGAATGTAGAGTTGATCTAGAAAGTGGAAATTCTAGGTTGCATATAGGATTGAGTAGAACAAGTTCTTGAACCTGGGCATCGGGGAATGGATTCGCGGTTAGGATATGCATATATCTAATTGCCTTGTTTGGTTGATGTACCGAAAATATGAATGCGTTCTTGTTAGTTCTAATTCCATAGATATATAGGTGTTAGGTTAGCTTGAATAGGCGAGTAAGAACTCGACAGATTCTTATGAGCGATATTATCCCTGTCAACCATTAAGCTAGATAAATTAGTTAGTCAATTTAATTGAAGAATACAATAGGAATGTTAGATAGCTCATAACCTAGATCGTTTTCATAACATCGATAACATAAAAATCTGCTCTTTCTCTATTCAAAGTTCATTATTTGTTTTTTCTTTATTTTGATTAGTTTAGAATTAAATATTTCTAGGTTTAGTTCTTGTTTAGATAATTAGGATAATCTAATTTAGTTTATAGTTAGTCACAAATACTCATGGGTTCGACATCCGACTTTTAGTCACTTTATTACTTGACGACCGCGTATACTTACGTGTGCGTTTGGCCGCAACAGGGAAGCAAAAGACAAGAGAGAATTCAGAACAAGAGAGAAATGATTTGTATTTACTTCAAAAGTGTGTTCCCACTATTACAAACTATTATTTATACAAGTGGAATCTGAAATTAAAATGTGAAACATGATGGAAATAGAGAAAACAGAATAACTACTTTTCCTCCAAAACAAAATGTTCAAATAATCCTACTCAGCTTCCACGTCAACTGTTGTTGTGATATGTGTATCCCCATTTTGACTTTCGAATGCATAAACTCTCTACTAGATAATCAATCTTCCTATTATTTTTCTCAGGTCGTCCTCTCCCCCATCACCGGTACAATACGTAGAGAGAAACCCCGAAGATCAATTGACACACTTTTGATATGCTCAATAGGTACAACTCTTATTGTAGGTGGCTAAATAGAAAAATCTAATAAGTTTAAGTGGCCATGTATGTGTTCAGTCTAAAGCAACTGATCGATTTGTAATCATCCAATACAGGAGTATGAAAATACTATGGCATATATAGTGTGCGTTTGTACATAACAACTGTAAAATTTCGAAAAAAAAAGTGGAAAAAAATTTAAGTGAAAATGGTGTTTGAAAATTAGAGTTGTGTTTGGACATGAATACAATTTGGAGCTATTTTTTAATTTTTGTGATTGATTTGAAATAAAAATTTTGAAAATATTTTTTTTGAGTTTTTCAAATTTTCGAAAAATTGCGAAATTTATCTTCAAGTAAAATTTAAAATTTTCAAGACCAAACACCGATTCTGAAAATAGTGGTATTAGCTCCTACTATGACTTCATTGGGTGGTATTAGCACTATGTGCTCATTCCCTTGAAGAAGGAAAAGAGGCATGCACAACTATGACAATTGTGACTAGGACTCTCTTGCAATACTGTAGGATCAGTTTTACGACCAGAATGATGGCCATGCATTGCTCCATCACTTCTGAGATGTCTACTAATACAATGGCCTCAACACGACTCAAGGTGACAATACACGATAATGCAGGCACAAAAATTCTTAACATGGTAGTGTCTAAGGTCACAAGAAGAAGGTACTGGGAAAGAATTTGGTGGATGCGTATAGCGGACAACTATAGATCACCTTGGATATTGATTTCAATTCAACAGGATAGATGGACAAAACAGGAAAGAATTTTTCTACGGTACTTAACAAGAATCATCACAAGAGGGAGAAAAAAGGAAATCAAATTGGCTAAAGAACTCAAAGAAAAGCGGCAAAAAATGAACCACCGATAAGAAGCTACATGGTTATATTAGATCGTATGTGATATCAATAATGAGTTCAGTGCTCAATATTGGTAATAGGTTCTATGTAATCATCGTATTTTATTTCTTTCATGTTGTAAGACCACCTGACACTATGTTTCATTTTTTATTTTTTATATATATAAAACTAGCCCTAGGCAATGCCTAGTGGATTGCCAAAAAAAAAGAAAATAGTGAAATTTTTGGGTGGAAAAAGTGAAAAATTTCTTATGGCAAAACGGGCCCCTATTTTCTCATATCTACAAATTACTTCTTTCCTTTGGGCATAACTTTGGAGACCTATGAAATACTTTTTTCTTTGATCATCGTAAAATTCCTCTATGTAATATCAGCCTTTCAAAGTTAAGAATAAGAACGAGTAAAAATCAGAAACACCATGTTTCGTGCTCTTCATTTTCCAGTGTGGTTGGCAAAAGTCACCGACCATCTTGTATGGGTGAAAAAATATCTTAGTTTAAGTTCAGATCATATCAGCATTAAGAGAGCCTTCAAGGATTACCACGTTTCAGAGAATGACTTCGACAAAAGGCATGTTCATGGTCGAAGTGATCTCATAAGAGATGAAGGGTGGGGTCGAGGAGTCAACGTAGATCAAGGTCGAGGATGAACACTCGTCTTAAACAGAGTAATAACGGCTAGTTTTATGACAGGTTAAGGAGAAAATTCCAGTGGATATTCTATGTATATTTACTACTAGGGTTTTATGGCACATGTTCCCTTATAAATAGAAAGAGACATAGTTATAGGGGACATGAAATATTCATTTGTAAGACAACACATTAACATTCTCTGAAAAATCTTGCTTTATTGCACACATACAAAATATACCTTTTTCTTGAGATTCTTGTCTATCTTTTTCCCTACGATCCAAGAAGAATCCGAATATTCAAAGGCTCATCCGTCATTCATCATTGTCATAAAGAATATCCACTATTCTCACCACAGATGCTGGAGTCTAAAGGTTTCAAGTTGAGTAGGTCAAAAACTTAGTAGTTGGATTGCAAGTTCAACGATGGGATATATGAAGAAGAAGTGGAAGTGAAGATTGGTACTCAACTCATCCCCAAAAGAGATAGTTTCAAGCATCTTGGGTCTATTATTGAAGGCAACGGGGAGATCGACAAGGATGTTACTCATCGTATTGGAGCAGAGTGGATGAGATGGAGGCTAGCTTCTGGGGTTTTTTGTGATAAGAATGTGCCACCTGGACTTAAGGGCAAGCTCTATAGAGTGGTGGTTAGACCGACTATATTGTATGGGGATGAATGCTGGCTCGTTAAGAAGTCCCATGTTCAGAAGATGAAAGTAGCTGAAATGAGGATATTGAGATGGATGTGTGGGCATACTAAGAAGGGCAAGATTAGGAATGAAGTTATTAGGGACAAGGTAGGAGTGGAATCCATGGAGGACAAGTTGCAGGAGACGTTGAGATGGTTTGGGCATGTGAAGAGGAGAGACACAGATGCTCCGGTCAGGAGGTGTGAGGGGTTGTCAATGGCGGGTCTGAGAAAGGGAAGGGGTAGGCTAAAAAAGTATTAGGGAGAAGTATTTAGGTAGAATATGTCATTGCTTAAGCTTACCGAAGGTATGACCCACGATAGGAAGGTGTGAAGGTCGATGATTAGCAATGTAGGTTGACTGATAGTAGTATATTCCTCCTAGGCTTACTTGTAGTACTAGGATTATTTTTGTATTATCTTATCATGGTTCTTTATTATTACATGTTGTGTCATTCGCGCTCATTACCATATTACATTGTTGTTATTATTGTTTGCTACTTGGCTGCTTTATCTTATCTCCACTGTTCCCTGAGCCGAGGGTCTATCAAAAACAACCTCTCTACCTTTATAAGATAGAGGTAAGGTATGCGTACACACTACCCTCTTCAGACCCCATTTATGGGATTATACTTGATTTATTATTATTGTTGTTGTCACATGTTCTTATTTACTTAAATGTCATTCATTTCTATTTATTGTTATTTAGTGTTATCTCCTTCATTTTGGGTCATTGAGTATCACTAGTATTATCATCACTTATTGCTACTTAGATAATATACGTACTATCTTGCTACAAAATCGATTAATATATTTTTTGGACATTAATATTGGTTAAGACTAACTCTATTTTATTAAATCTAATTGTTTAAACCCAAATCAAAATTTTGGGTCAAATAGTTTGGCCCATGTGGGGACTTCTTAGCTAATCTTTTTGTTTCCATTAGAGCTACAACTCATGTGACTTGCTAACATAACGATATACAAGGTTTTTCTCCTTCTCTGCACATATAGAATTTACATGGTAGGTAACTAAGGAAGCGAAACTAAGGCGGCAGGTGATGTCCCGGGCAACCTCATGAACGCTATCAACGAGAGCTATGAAATACAGGGCGATGATGTGACATCCTCTTCCTCCCCGAGGCATGAGAGGTCGCCTCTCCCTCATTGCAGCACAATGAAACTAAATGGGAAAAGGGCTTCCACGTCCACAGGAGAAGTGACACCACCTGCCATAAAAAAGCTAAGCATGGATGACCGATACCTTAGTAAGCGTGCTTAACAAACAAGCCCCATGCATGACTATAGAAACCATGAGATCCCAAACGGTACAACAAGGAGACGAATATGGCGATCAACCAGACCTTCCAACGCCAGGTATAACACACAATGTTACTGACAGTGCATGTGATAGTATCCTCGCTTCTTTTTAGAAAAGAATGGAAGAAATGGAGAATGAGAAAAAAACGTTCAGAGACCAAATGAAAGAACACCAAGAACAAGTCGAAAAGAGGTTTGTAGACCATCAGTATAGAGAGAAAGTAGCCCCACATGCCATACCAAAGGCATTCAAAATGCCTCCATATCTAAGGATAAACAATGGGACAACCGACCCCGAAGACCACGTGCCTCATTACGTCACTGTCGTGAAAGGCAATGACCTCACCAAGGAATATGTGTCCTCCATTTTGCTGAAGGAATTCGGCAAAAGCCTCTATGGAGGAGCATTAGAAAACGTTCAAAGAATTGACTGATATGTTTGTGACGGTGCACGTCGGTGCCAAGAAAGCCAAAACAAAAGTAAACTTCATCTTCACCATCAAGCAATCCATAGGAGAGGGACTAAGGGACTTCCTCGCCTGATTCAATAAGGTGAGGATGTCCTTACCAAATGTGTCCAAAGGGATAACAACCATAGCCTTTCAGAACAGGTTGAGTAGAGAGGGTTCAAGAGCGACCAGAAAGTTGCTAAGCCAATTCATGAAGTACCCTCCAACTACTTGGGATGAAACCCATAATACCTATTGTGCCGAAGTCCGAGCAGATGATAACGACCTCAACAAACCAACTCGGTAGCTCATCTCGGTAAAATCGAGCCCAGGAAAAAATGAAGAGACTAATATAATGACCCCGAAATTGCAAGTTGGCAAACCAGACCTAATTTCAAAATTTGTACTACCTGCTTGAAAATTAAACTTTCAGCATCAGATACTCAGCTTGCTAGCGCTTCGAATAGCCAAATGAGAGGTTATTCCCTTCTTAGTCGTGCATGCACTCTCTAGTTTCAAGCTCACTTGCTGAGCTTAACAACATCCCCATCCCACCCACTAATTCTGGAGAAGAGACGTCCCTTTTGTCACAGAGTTAAGATTCCTTGGGGTGGCTTCAATCTTCCTACTGTTTTTCTTAGGTCGATCGGTCCTCTCCCTCCATTGCCGATACGTCAAGAGAGAAACTCCGAAGATCAATTGACGCACTTTTGATACTCCATAATTTAAATGCTCAATTGGTACAACTCTTTGTTTACCTTAAAAATTGAATAACAATTAAACTTATAATGTGGTTTTAAGGATACGTGATTTCACCTAATATCAATTGATAAACATTAAGATAAGTTATGCAAATTGACAATAATATAAAGCAAACTGGCTTGCTTTGCAACGTAATTGAGATCTCGAGCTCGTATGCCTTCAAACAGATTAACGCCAGAATAGTAAAAGATATAACAAGCTGATGAACAGGAATGTAAGCTAGGAAATGTTATATTTCTTTGATAATCGTGAGTTTAAGGTGTCTACAAATGATGGGGACTCCACTTTATATAGTAAAGGAGTCTCAATTATGGCATAACTTGTAACACCCTGCACATTTGGATTAGGTATGAATGAGTTAATGGAGTAGAAAGGTTATATTTTGAACATGTGAAGTCCCATAGGGATGATTATGGGTGAAAATAGTTGTTTTAAAATCAAGATGGAAAGTGAGGTGCATAAGATTTGACAAAATCGACTAAGTTTGCAGAAGGTCTGTCTTCCAGCAGGGTTTAGTGAAAATGTGTAAGGAATTTGGAAAAACTAAAAGCATGACAGTTGTAGGCCTTTGAAATAGATTTCCAACGATATATTGTGGAACTCATACGGAGCTTTGTGCAAAAGATTATGCCCGTTTTACAGAATGGTGTGTAACCACCACGGTCTTGCCACGTTTTTACCGCAACCGCAATGGTGAGGTAGTGTACCAGTGATTTACCATGGTCGGGACTGTGGTCGCACCAACTGGGATGCGGTGGATGACTAGGGAAGTCGTTTTTAGCCTTATTTCGTCCCCCACAGCCCCAAAATATAAAAACTTGCTCTAGAAAGGAAGGCTTTCAAAAACCTAACTTCTTAAGGGTCCCTCCACCACCCAAGGAAAGTTTAATGGTGACTCTAAGTTAATTTCAATTTCCCAACATTTTTTTGACATGGGTAAACCCTCCATATCATTAGATATTCGATTGGGACATCGTTGTTGAGAGGAGAAACCCTAGAACTCGAATTCAAGAAGATTGAACGTCAAAAAGGTAATATATTCACCCTCTAATTTATTCTATCATTGAATTAATGATTATAGAATCTAGTTCATGAGATATGAGTTTATGGGTTTGATAGAAAAGCATTAACGGTTATAAGTTTGGGTTATTGATTGTTGATTATTGGTTAAGGGTGTTGTTTTGCCTTATCGGTGATAAAGAATGATGTTGATTATAACCATTTGAGACTTTAGAATTTATCTAGAAGCAAGAGAATGGGTTATTGGGTGTAGAAATACCATTAATTAGGACTATGAAGCTTTATGCCACCATGTGTTTGAGAGAATGCCTAAGTAACCAAAACATGAGTATTATTGCTAATATGGAATTCCTTTGACTTGTATTGGTATAGATTAAAGTTGAAAGGGTTGGCGAATGTTGTATTACACTCAAGAGCAGGAAGTTAAGGTATGTGAGGCTAACTCTCTATGTTTGGGAGTTTTAATGATTCTCCCTACACTACATTTCTTTTACGACGCTACTAATTGCCTCAGAAATATAATTTAGCCTAGTTCCTTGAATAGTTGTAGGACTTCTATTCTTTAGCTTCATAACTCATTCATGAATTTCATTATGAACGTTGTGAGCTCAGTGCGTATTCAATATAGACTTGGGTTTGATGCCCCCGAGTCTTAGTATAGATTACTCAGTATGCCATAAACAGTTGAAGTTTCAGTGTTCATAATCAGTTCAAGAATACATGTCTCAGTCTAGTCCTATTCAGTATTCTAGTATTATGTAACTCAGTGTGATCCAGTATTCCAGTATTATGTAACTCAATGTGATTCAGTATTTCAGTATCATATATTGCAGTATGATTCTTAGTTCCTGATTTTAAATCCCTGAATGTTGAACAGTTGTATTTGGGCTTGAGGCCGCAGTTTATACTTTATGCATTTTGGACCAGAGGTCGCAGTTACGTATACGTATATTTGGGCCCGATGCCGCAGTTGGTGCACATATATATATTGGGCCTGAGGCCGTAGTTTAATATTCATATAAACAGGTTGTTCATCATTCAGAAGAGGGAGTATTCATATCCTTACTTCCTTTTAGTTCAATTATTAGTTACCGTTTAGTTATCAGTTACTAGTTATCAGTTCAGTTATCAATTATCAGTTCAGTTACTAGTTATCAGTTCAGTTATCAGTTATCAGTTCAGTTACTAGTTATCGATTTAGTTATCAGTTATTAGTTATCATTTCAGTTATAGTTTCAATAGTTATTATTTCAGTTATCAATTATAAATTCTCAGTTATCAGCTTAGTTTCAGTTTCAGCATTTATAATTCTTTCTTTCAGTTGCTTTACATGCCAGTACAATTCAAATGTACTGACGTCCCTTTTGCCCGGGGCCTGCATCTCACGATGTAGGTAATGATTTACAGGTTGATGATTCCGAGTGCTAGGATTCTCGTACTAGCTATTTGGTAATCCCCAGTTCTTTCGGGGCATTATCATTACTATAGTCTTCAGTATTTTTAGACAGTCAGTGTTTACAGTACTTCATTAGAGGCTTCATAGACTATAGTAACAGTTAGACAGAGTCATAGGCTTTTCACATTAAGCTATGTTGGCTACAAATATATTTCAGAAATGTAATAGTATTTACGCACTTTGATTTATATCATTCAGACTTTCAATATATCAGCATGTGTTAGTTTATCTTCCGTATTTAGTATGTTATGATATCACATGTTGATTCAGCCAGCCAGTTGGTTCGCTCGGTCACATGTAGTCAGGCACCGAGTGTCGTGTTACGTCCAGGCCCAGGTTTGGGGCATGACAAAGCTTGGTATCAGAGAACTAGGTTCAAGAGTCCTAGGGAGTCTATGAAGCCATGTCCAGTGGAGTTTCCTTTATATGTGTGTGCCGGCCACTCATATAAACGGTTAACTACCAAGACATCCAGGATTGTCTCGTTTCTTTCTACTCTAGATCGTGCCATGAAGCTTATAGCAAAAGGTAACCTAATCTTCCTATCGAATTCCAAACGTATTGGATTCCCAAGCGATGCGCAGGAGAAACGTAAGGTCCTAGAGAGGATAATTTCCCATTGGGGTATAATCATGGAGTACAAGTTGGTAAATATGAGACTTTAGAGGATGTTAAAAGTGGGATGCAATGGATAGTATTACAGATTAGAGCATAACCTTATCAGAAAGTACAAAAGTAGTTATCATATATTATGGTTATCAGTTTACCTCAGTTACCAGTTATACAATCTTTTAGTTAGCAAGTTTATAGTTATTCAGTATGCCAGTATTCAGTTATATGTTTACCAAATATCCAATTTTCAGTGTATCAAAATTCTAGGTGACTTGTGAGTATGTAGTGATGCATATGGGTTCTCAAAGAAAATGTAAGTAATAGTGATTATAGAGAAAACTTCGTATATTTTAGGTCTGGATTAAGACCCCAAGACTCATCGGACGGTACATGAAGTGATTTATCTGATAATAGTATACTCTGAAGGACAAGTTTGTGTATGGTAGGGTATTCATATATGTTTTACCTTATTAAACAATCTCATTTCTAATTCTTGGAAATGGAGCCACAAGTTGGATGATGATAGTTCAGATGTCAGACCCTAACATTGGTCACTATAGTTTTGGACAGAAAAGAGGCTAAAGGTAAAATACCTAGGAGTCAGAAACATTTGTTGTTACCAAAGATATGATTTCGTACAACTCATGCAAATGACTAGAAGATATGATGTATGCAATGAGGATCACGAGCAGCCAATAGTGAATTTTAGGTAATGATTTTAAGTTGTTTAGATTTATTCAAATCATAATTAGAAAGTACCACGTTAGTGAATTGCTATAAGAAGCAGCTATTATTGTGAGATAAAGGATTTGACAATTCCCTTTAAGTTATGTGACTAAGTGTTTACCCTGAATGTTTATAATTTGATATGATTTTGAAGTGTATAAAAAGTTCGGGGTTAGATATTCTAATTTTGTTTAAGACAAATGAAATTCCCCTAGGTGTGATCCATGTACATAGTTAAAAAGAATGATAGTGTGCAGCAAAAGAATATAATCAGATGATGGGGGAAGTTAGGAGTAACCTTATGCTTCACTTTAGTTATTCAAAGTAGGAGAAGAAAATATGATGCTAGCAGGTGGTTAGTGAAAGGGTAGTAAGTAAATTTTGAGTAGATACAATGAATTAGCAATTTTAGCATAGATAGTAAAGGTAAAATTTGATCCATTTAGCCAGGTTATCTCTAGTGAGTGGATGGCAGTTTGAAATACCGAATGCATGTATTAGAACCCAAAGAGTTTAAGTTAAACCCAAAGTACAGTAGCAGTGGAAAAAAATCAACTAGTAGTGAGAGAGCAAATTATAGAAGAATACCCTTTTAAGAGTTATCGAAAAGGGGTTTTCCCAAGATTAGCAGTATGGACAAAGTTAAATTATTACGATTACGTATGATAGTTATGAAGACATAAGCTTTTTATTTATGTAAATAATTTAGTTTTTCCTAGTAAGAAAGATTTCTCAGAGGTAAGTTGGGAGATGAGTCGTCATTAATGCAAAGTGCAAAGAGTTGCAGAAGATAAAGAAAGTTGTTAGAATTCCAAAAAAAGAAAGGATCCGCAAGTACAAGACATTTAGTCTAAGGGGTGATGTGAAAACCATCAGTAAGTCCAGATAGAGAATTGAAACTCGAATAGTTAGCATGGGATATGAAAAAGAAAATCAGTTCGATAATGAGGGAAAATTGTATAATTACCATATGGATTATATCTAGCATGTGTAAGAAACACAAAGTGAGTAGAATGATCACCGAGCTTAGTTATTGATGATAAAGTGATCACAGAAAAGCTATAAAAAAAATGATGCTCAGTTATGTATCATGAGGGTAGTGCCATCGCATGAGACTCTAATCTTTGGAGTATAGACTTAGCTCACAACAATTCTATAAGTGTTTTCAGGAAGTGCTTCAGAAGATAATCAAGTGTGGGAAGTATAACTCATGATCGAGGTAGATAACACAACTCTGGTGAAAGAAGTTCACCGTTGAGCCTAGCTAGGAGTTCAATTTGCATACTCAAAAGATAGTAGAGTTGTTGTCTAGAATATGACTTGTCCCCCCCTTAGTAGTAGGCGAAGTGAAGGAGAAATAGTTGATGATCCCTACTTGTTGTAGCTGAAAGAGCGGATTCACAGGCATAAAATGATAGATTTGGAATAAGGGGGAGATGATAGTTCTTTGAGGTACCACAACAGATTGTGTGTTCTAGACATAGATGGACTTAAAGAGGGAAGATCATGCTAGAAGCCTAGAATTTCAGGTATTCTATTTACTCAGGTATTACAAAGATGTATCATGATCTTAAGGAGGTTTATTGGTGGAACGATATGAAAAAGAATACAACAGACTTCGTGGCTAAGTGTCCAAATTGTCAGTAGGTGAAAGTCGAACACCAGAGACCTGGCGGTTTAACTCAGAATATAGAAAATCCTATTTGGAAATGGGAAATAATAAATATGGACTTCATAACAGGTCTACCTCGCTCGTTCCGGAAGCATGATTCGATTTGAATGATTGTAGACCGACTTACCAAGTCAGCTCACTTCTTGCCAGTGAAGACTATAGAATCACCCAAGGATTATGCCGAGTTGTATATCAAAGAAATTGTCTGATTGCATGGGACTTCTTTGTCCATTATCTCAGATCGTGGTGCTCAATTCATAGCAAACTTTTGGAAATCCTTTTAGAAGGGATTGGGCACAAGGGTGAACCTCAGCACCGCTTTTCATCCTCAGACAGATAGCCAGGCGGAGGGCACCATTCAGACTCTTAAGGATATGTTGAGGGCGTGTGTTATTGATTTTAAAGGTAATTGGGACGATCATCTACCTCTCATTGACTTTGCTTATAATAACAGCTATCACTCTAGTATCAAGATGGAACCGTACAAAGCTCTGTATGGGCGAAGGTGTAGATAACCAATTGGTTGGTTCGAAGTCGAAGAAGCGGAGTTGATGGGACCAAATTTGGTCTATCAGACTATAGAGAAAGTTAAGTTGATTCAAGAGCGTTTGAAGAAGGCTCAGGCCGCCAAAAGTCCTATTCAAATGTGTGACATAGAGACCTAGAGTTTCAAGTTGATGATTGGTTGTTTTTGAAAGTTTTGCCTGTGAAAGGCATTATGAGATTTGAAAAGAAGAGGAAGCATAATCCCTGCTATGTTGGGCCATATAGAATCTTGTGAAGGATCGATCAATTAGCTTATGAGTTGGAGTTACCACTAGAGTTAGCGGTGGTACAACCGGTATTTCACGTTTCATGTTATAACATTCAAGTTTCCAGCACTCAAATACTCATGTCAGTTCAGTACTCAGATGTTCATGTCAGTTTAGTACTTAGACACTCATGTCAGTTCAGTACTCAGATACTCATGTCAGTTCAGTACTCAAATACTCATGTCGGCTTAATACCCAGCTACTCATGTTACTCCAATTCTTAGACATTCATGCTAGCATAGTACTCTGATATTGATGTTAGTTCAATACTCGAATATTCGTGCTAGTTTAATATTCATATATCCATGTTTGTTCAGTATTTAGGTATCCATGGCAGACCAATATTCAGTAAATATGGTGGTCATTCAGTTCACTATCTCAAAATTTCAGTAGTCATGTATTCATTCAGTTTAGTATGCAAGTGTTTATGAAAGTTCATGTTTCCACCAGGCCCGTTTAAGGTCCGGAGTTAGCAGAAATTACAGTCAGGACAATCATTCGAGGACGAATGATACCAATGGGGAGATAATGTAACACCCCGCATATTTGGATTAGGTATGAATGAGTTAAAGGAGTAGAAAGGCTATATCTTGAACATGTGAAGTCCCATCGGGATGATTATGGGTGAAAATAGTTGTTTCAAAATCAAGATGGAAAGTGAGGTGCATAAGATTTGACAAAATCGACTAAGTTTGTAGAAGGTCTGTCTTCCTGCAGGATTGAATGTAAATATATAAGGAATTTGGAAATACTCAAAGCCTGAAAGTTGTTGGCCTTTGAAATATATTTCCAACGATATATTGTGGAGCCCAAATAGATCTCTGTGCAAAACGTTATGCCCGTTTTACAGAATGGTGTGTAACCACCACGGTACTGCCGCATTTTTACCGCTACTGCGGTGGTGAGGCAGTGTCCCAGTGATTTACCATGGTTGGGACCACGGTCGTGCCAACTGGGACGCGATGGACGACTTGGGAAGTCATTTTTAGCCCTATTTCGTCCCCCACAGCCCGTTAAACATAAAAACTTACTATAGAAAGGAAAGCTCTCAAAAACCTAAATCCTTAAGGGTCCCTCCACCACCCAAGGTAAGTTTTAATGGTGATTCTAAGTTAATTTCAATTTTCCAACATCTTATTAGCATGGGTAAACCCTTCATATCATTAGATATTCGATTGGGAGATCGTTGTTGAGAGAAGAAACCCTAGAACTCGAATTCAAGAAGATTGAACGTCAAAAAGGTAATATCTTCACCCTCTAATTGATTCTATCATTGAATTAATGATTATAGAATCTAGTTCATGAGATATGAGTTTATGGGTTTGATAGAAAAGCATGAACGGTTATAGATTTGGGTTATTGATTGTTGATTGTTGGTTAAGGGTGTTGTTTGCCTTCTGGGTGATAAAGAATGGTGTTGATTATAACCATTTGAGACTTTAGAATTTATCTAGAAGCAAGAGAATGGGTTATTGGGGGTAGAAATACCATTAATAAGGACTATGAAGCTTTATGTCACCAAGTGTTTGAGAGAATGCCTAAATAACCAAAACATGAGTATTATTGCTAATATGGAATTCCTTTGACTTGTATTTATATAGATTAAAGTTGAAAGGGTTGGCGAATGTTGTATTACACTCAAGAGAAGGAAGTTAAGGTATATGAGGCTAAGTCTCTATGTTTGGAAATTTTAATGATTCTCCCTACACTACGTTTCTTTTACGACGTTACTAATTGCCTCAAAAATATAACTTAGCCTAGTTCCTTGAATAGTTGTAGGACTTCTATTCTTTAGCTTCATAACTCGTTCATGACATTCATTCTGAACGTTGTGAGCTTAGTGCGTATTCAATATAGACTTGGGTTTGATGCACCCGAGTCTTAGTATAGATTACTCAGTATGCCATAAACAGTTGAAGTTTTAGTGTTCATAATCAGTTCAAGAATACATGTCTCAGTCTAGTCCTATTTAGTATTTCAGTATTATCTAACTCAGTATGATCCAGTATTCCAGTATCATATAACTCAGTGTGATTCAGTATTTCACTATCATATATTGCAGTATGATTCTTAGTTCCTGATTTTAAATCCCTGAATGTTGAACACTTGTATTTGAGCCTGAGGCCCCAGTTTATGCTTTATGCATTTTAGACCTGAGGTCGTAGTTATGTATACGCATACTTGGGCCCGATGCCACAGTTTGTGCACATATATATATATATATATATATATATATATATATATTGGGCTTAAGGCTGCAGTTTAATATTCATATAAATAGGTTGTTCATCATTCAGAAGAGGGATTATTCATATCCTTACTTCCTTTCAGTTCAATTATTAGTTACCGTTCAGTTATCAGTTCAGTTACCAGTTATCAGTTCAGTTATCAGTTATTAGTTCAGTTACCAGTTATCGGTTTAGTTATCAGTTATCATTTCAGTTTCAATTTCAATAGTTATTATTTCAGTTATCAATTATAACTCAGTTATCAACTTAGTTTCAGTTTCAGCATATATAATTCTTTCTTTCAGTTGCTTTACATACCAGTACAATTCAAATGTACTGATGTCCCTTTTGCCCGGGGCCTGCATCTCACAATGCAGGTAATGATTTATAGGTTGATGATTCCGAGCGCTAGGATTCTCGTACTAGCTATTTGGTGATCCCCAGTTCTTTCGGGGCATTATCATTACTATAGTCTTCAATATTTTCAGATAGTCAGTGTTTACAGTACTTCATTAGAGGCTTCATAGACTAGAGTAACAGTTAGACAGAGTCACAAGCTTTTCACGTTAAGCAATGTTAACTACAGATATGCTTCAGACTTGTATTAGTGTTTCCACACATTGATTTTTATCATTCAGGCTTTCAGTATTTCAGCATTTGTTACTTTATCTTCCGCATTTAGTATGTTATGATATCACATGTTGATTCAGCTAGCCAGTTGGTTCGCTCGGTCACATGTAGTCAGGCACTGAGTGCCGTGTTACGTCCAAGCCCAGGTTCGAGGCATGACATAACCCTAATTACAGAAGTTAATCCTCTGATTAGCCTAAACAACCGCCCTTGATCTGATCTATTCCCGGATTTTCGTAGTGATCTTTGAGCGGTTAAAGATATCTCGCCTTTCTGTTATTGCACTTTTTTCGATGTGTGTCATATATGGTCTCGATCACTACTGGCCTCAATCTCGATGAGCACCTCAATTGTCGAGCTTGATACTTTATATTCGTTCTATGACCTGACCTATTACGAGAATGACCCTCGACATGGTGCCTTGGTCTTCGATTAAATGGCAAAATCGAGCAAGTTCCCATTTTATCCGTATACAGATAGTCCCCTCATTTCTTGGAGTGTAATGACAAGAAATGAACTGAGCCTTCAATTTTATACCTCGACCAATTATGACATCACCCTTGTGATGTAAGCAATAGAAACGACTGAAGTGTCACGTCGGTATGATTCCTAAGATCATTAATTAGCGTCAATTGATGGTCGGCCACTAGTACCTTGAATCATCGCCGTGAATCCTTAAATAGGTCTTCTTCTCACTTTTTTAAACTTTACTTTGAATCTTTCTTACACTAATCTTCAAAATCCTTCTGAGTTTTTCAAATCTTTATGGAAATCTTCAAAGTTCTTCACATCTTATCAAGCCTCTCCGTCCTTGCACAATTTCTAGGCCTCGTTACCAACCCTTTTTCAAAACTACAAATCTCATCTTTTTATTTCCCTGAATCCATATAAATATGGTAAAAACATCAAAAACCATTCCTCAAAAGGAGAAAACTTCTTCATCGCGGTCGGCCAGCGACAAGACGCCGGTGGAGCCACGCATCGAAGAGTGTGTTCTCGGGGTATGCGATCTTACTTTCAATTTCGAGGTTGAGAAACCCCCGTCAGTCCCTGGCCAATATGAGCCAATGTCGAGATATATATGCTCGATAACTGAGGGCAACCTTAAGCAGGTAAAGAAAGATTGCAAAGAGGTGGTGATTCCGACCCCCGAAGAGGATATCACCACTTACGTGAAAGGGTTCTTAAGTGTTTACACTTACCCTTTTATGTTGGGTCCCGTCAACCCCATAATCCTCGGTTTCTGCCGCCAATACCAAATAACCTTAGGCTAGATCTTTCTGGTGCACTGTCATTTTTGCTCCGATTCTTCGTGAGCAAAGTCGAGGGCATGCCTTTTACCCTTGACAATCTCATTAGACTATACATCCCCCTTCTCTATCGAGGCGAATTAATGAGGCCTCAGTGTCAGGCCATCAAGGTGTTGTTCTCGGACATAAATGAGGACAAGGACCGAGGATGTATAGGCCGGTTTGTCCGAATGAGGACTTCCGACATAATTCCAGTCGAGATGATGCCATTCCCCGAAGAGTGGAACATGAAGCGTAAGTACAGGCCCCGCCCTTGGCCCCCATTTACTATTTCGTTCCTTTTTCTTTTTCTTATCGATGTTCCTTCCTATGATGCAGCAGTCTCTTGGGTGCCTGGTGCAATTTCGAACCTTGAGGGCTGGGTTCGAAAACTGGCATCGACTTCTTCATATGCCGAGCGCTCGTGGCATGATTTGGCAAGGGGCCGATGGGAAAAATCATGGTAAGTTTGTTTTCATGTGTTTGACGCTTTTTCTGAAATATCTCTTTTTTATTTCTACTTAATTTCCTTTCATACAGTTCTTAGAGACAATGTTATCATGATGCCCCTGTCTGGGGAGGATGAGGAGGCCTCGAATCCGGCTAAGGATAAGAAGAGAAAAAGGGTCTCGCCCTCCGATACTCTAAAGCCTAAAAAGAGCAAGACTCACAAGTCGAAGAAAGATACCCTGCCTACAAATGTAGCTCAGTAGCTACGTGATGAAGAAGAGGAGAATGAAGGTGCCGCCTTCAAGCTGGTGGCTCGAAAGAGGAGCGCCGAGGTCCCAAAGGCTGCTGAGCTGGTGATGATCGAAGAGAATCAACCTCGGACTGAGGGGATCTCGGAAGATGGCCTGAGCAAAGCCTCCGAGTCATCAGAGGCTAAAGATGCCTCCCGTCGTGATAGGCAACCGATGGATGTACCTGAAGGGGCCAGTTCTGAGGACCTTCAAAACAATGAGAACACCCTAAGTGACTCGCTTGGGGATATAGACATTAGCAATTTTCCCCTCCTCACATTTTCCGAGGGGCAAATTCAGGAAGCCCAGGCCATAGGGACCCCTGATGCGAGAACGACCCACGAAGGGTAAGACCTTTTCCATGGCTATTTCATGGGGGTCAAAGATTCTTCCAACCTGAGTGATGCATCGAGTATCTTGGATGAGGCCCATCGACTCTTGAGTCAGGTAAGTCTTAGCTCCTTTTGTCAATATCACTTTTGTCTTTTATTCCCTCTTGCCTGATTTCCTTTCTTTCTTCATAGGCCTTGACGCTTCATCGGGAAGTATTATCTAAATACCGGGCAGAGCTGAATCGGTGTGAGGACGATCTCAAAAGACATACGAAGGAGAGAGATGCCCTAAAACTTCTCACTGGGCAAAAAGAAGAGGAGATCAAGGACCTCCGAGCTGAATTGGCAACAGCTCATAAAGGACAAACCGACCTGATTGAGCAGGTAATGTAAATTTTTTAGAAGCTCGATATATTGATTTGGGAACGATGACTAAGACTTCGATTCTGCAGGTTTAGCAAAAGGCCGAAAAGATTGAACAACTTTGCGAGGAGGCCAAGATGAAGGAGGCGGAGATGTTGGGGTGGAAACAAAACATGGATCACCTTGCCTCGAAGAAAGAGGCTGCTCGACCCCAACTGTTATTGGCTGAACGTCACTCCAAAGCATGAAGGAGGAGAACTCAGCCCGAACTAAGATAATTAAGGAGCTCGAGGCTCGATTGGCCGCCGAACTTGTGAAGGCCACATCTGAGGCAGAAAAAGTAAAGGCTGATGCGGAGGTGGTCATGGCCATCTACCAAGCTGATGCTGAAGCTGCTAACGCTCGAGCAAAGGAAATTTCTGATGCTACTCAGGCTCGATCATTCTACATTTCCGAGCATGCCAAATGCCAATCTCGGAGAGAGACTCTCTAGGAGATTCATGCTCATGGCTTTGACCTTGCTGCCAAGATTGAGAGTGCGAAAGTACTCGAGACCAAAGCTAGGGTGCTGATTTCTTCTAATGATGATGACTCCAGGAGTGTGACTAGATCCAAGAGTGGAGAAGATGAAGAGTAGGCTCCGGGGGAAGGTTAGGCACTTAGAATTTTTTTCCTTTTTTGGATTTTTTGTGTAAGACCCTAAGTGGCCTTTGTAAATATTTTTGCATTTATGAAAGATCCCTTTTTATTTCCGACTCATCTCTAATTTCTATTTTGTGAAAACTCTGCTTTTCTTTTCCCCTTATGATAATTTTGATATACTTTATATCTTGTGAGACTTTTGACTCACTTCGATGTCTTGCAAAAATTTTGTCGAAGTCAGATTAGAATAGTCTCTATAATTGAGTGAGTACTTGCTCGAACTCGGAGTAGAAAAAACCCTTAGGTTTCAGTTGAGCGAGGGTGGATCCTTGAAATCAACAACATAATGGCCCTTAGGCTCTTGAATCGGGCTGATATGGCCTTAAAATAGTGGCTCTTTCCCTTTTCGGCTTAAAAACCTTTTACTTTGTTATGCCTTAGCATAAGTTTGTTCGAGAGTTCGAACAATTTGGTACCCCTTAAGGTTTTTGAGGGTTGACGTTATCAAAACCATTTGTGACTTTGCCGAGGGAAGCCTTTTTAACTATTTTTATGAAAATATTTGAAGACCTGTTTCATAACAGAATTCACACGTCTCTAAATCGTGTTAGTTTGGCCGTAGCCTTTAACTTGAGATTTTCCCTTTAGGCTTGTTTCTCGATTACACTTCGAATTTGTTAGAAGTGTTAGTCCCCGAGTGGGGTGGGCGTGACCTATAAAACCGAAGATTGCCTTTTCAAGGTCTTATGGTCTCGAAGTTTAATAAGTTTAACACTTCAATTTTTTAATGACAGTACCCAAGTACGGGGTTGACAGCTCGATATTTAGTTGCGATCGGCACTTGAGCCAGCTTCCGCAATAGATCATATGTAAAGTAGAAATTTCACTAAGTCATGGAACATCTGGTAAGGAAAAAATACTTCTTTCCATAAATCATTCATGCGTACATGTTTTGACATCGGGGCTCGAGTAATCTACAATGACACAGTTTATTTGACTTTTTTGGCCCTTTACAAAATTTTATCTATCGAGACTTGTTGATACGAGGTATTTTCCTTGAAAACATAACATCCGAGAGTAGTTACATCCGAGGGTGATGCCCCCTAGTATTCAAGTTTGATCATAAAGAGCCTCGAATACTGTTGAATTGTCCCCAGGTAGCACAAATATTTGTTGCCTCATTGAAAACCTTGCCGGAAAAACCCATTTGAAAAAAAAACGATCTAAGGGAAAAAGAGTGCAACACGTGCTTTAAAACCTGAGGTCTTTATGTTCAAGAACTTCTCGATGTCTTCGATAGAACAGCTGCAATAAGTTAGTATCAAATACAAATTATAAAAGGAGAGAGTCATACCTTAGCAATAATATCGTTCGAGTAGTGATATGTTCCAATTATTTGGAAATTGTTTGCCATTCATCGTGCCAAGTTTGTAAGATCCTTTTCCAATGACACTAGGGACCTGATATGGTCCTTCCCAATTCGGGCTGAGTTTTCCCTCGTTTGGGTCTCGAGTGTTGAGGGTGACTTTTCATAGAACTAAGTCCCCAATTCGAAAGTGGCGAAGATTGGCTCTTCGGTTATAATATCTTTCGATGCGCTGCTTCTATGCTGCCATTCTGATGGGAGAGGCTTCCCGTTTTTCATATAGAAATTCGAGGCTTGTCTCGTGATTCGATTCTTTCATTGTGTATCAAAACCTGATGCTGAGTTCCCCGACCTTGATCGGGATCAGGGCTTCGGAGCCGTATACTAAGGAGAATGTTATTGCCCCTACTAGATTTTGACGTTGTTCGATATGCCCAAAGGACTTCGGGCAAAATTTCTCCCCATTTTCCCTTAGCGTCGTTCAATATTTTCTTTAGATTCTGAATGATGGTTTTGTTTGTTAATTTGGCCTGTCCATTCCTACTAGGATGATACGGCGTCGATAATATCCTTTTTATTTTGTGATCCTTAAGGAACTTCGTTATTTTTCTACCGATAAATTGTTTTCCATTGTCATATACTATCTCGATAGGTATTCCGAATCGGCATATGATGTGATCCCAGATAAAGTCTATAACTTCTTTTTCTCTAACTTTCTCGAAAGCTTGTTCTTTAACCCACTTAGAGAAATAGTTAGTCATAAATAAAATGAACTTAGCTTTACCTGGGGCTGATGGCAGAGGGCCGACGATATCCATTCCCCATTTCATGAACGACCATATGGATAGGACTGAATGAAGTTGCTCCCCGGGCTGGTGGATCATTCGTGCATGTCTTTGGCATTTGTTGCATTTTTGAACGAACTCCTTAGTATTTTTTTTCCATATTGTCCCTATAGTACCCTACTCTGATGGCTTTGTGGACCAATGGTTCAGCACTGGAATGGTTCCCGCAAGTGCCATTGTGAACTTTTCGTAGGATGTAGTCGGTACCTCTCGGTCCTAAACATATTGCCAACGGCCCATCGAACATCCTTCTGTACAATGTTCCATCTTCGGCCAATGTAAATCGTGCAACTTTCGTTCGCAGAGTCCTCGATTCCTTAGGGTCCGATGGAAGCTTCCCATTTTTTAGATAATTGATATATTTGTTCCTCCAATCCCATGTTAGGCTTGTGGAGTTTATTTCTGCATGGCCTTCTTCGACTACCGACTTTGAAAGTTGTACGACAGTCCCCGAGCCAATTTTGTTGTCTTCGATTAATGACCCCATTTTCAAGGGCATCGGCCTCACTATTCTTCTCTCGAGGTACATGCTGTAGGGTCCATTTTTTGAACTAGTGTAGTGTTACTTGCAGTTTGTCCAAGTACCTATACATTCGATCTTCTCGAACCTCGAAGGTTTTGTTGACTTGGTTAACCATGAGTAGGGAGTCACACGTGGCCTCGATGACCCCTGCTCCCAAACTTTTAGCCAGCTCGAGACCTGCAATCATAGCCTCACACTCGGCCTCATTGTTAGTCAACTTAGGGGTTTTGATAGATTGTTTAATTGTATTGCTTGTAGATGGCTTCACAACGATGCCTAGACTGGACCCCTTCACATTTGAAGCTCCATCTATGAAAAGGGTCCACCCCCCTGAGGATGTTCCGATTTTAGCAATAGTTCCTTTTCGACCTCGGGTACAAGGGCAGGCATGAAGTTGACCACGAAGTCTGCTAAGATTTGAGACTTGATGGCCATTCGGGGTTGATACGCGATATCATATCCACTTATTTCGATGGTCCATTTGGTCATTAGGCCCGAGAGTTCGGGCTTGTGCAAAATGTTGCAAATTGGGTAAGTGGTTACAACGCAAATCGGGTGACATAGAAAATACGGTTTTAATTTCCTAGAGGCGCTTATTAGAGAAAGCGCTAGTTTTTCTAAGTGTGATTATCAGGTCTCGGCTTCACCTAAAGTTTGGCTAACATAGTAAACAGAAAATTGCGTACCTTGCTCTTCTCGAACTATGACACCACTTACCGCGACTTTCGAGACTGCCAAATATAAGTAGAGTTGCTCGCCCATTTTCGGAGTGTGAAGTAATGAGGGGCTCGAAAGATACCGTTTTAACTCTTCTAATGTCTGTTGGCATTTTAGGGCCCAAGTGAAATTGTTCTTCTTTTTGAGCAGTGAAAAGAACGTGTGACTTCAATCCGAAGACCTCGAGATGAACCGGCTTAAAGCAGATATCTGCCCTATTAATCTTTGTACTACCTTAATGTTGTCCACAATTGTGATGTCTTAGATTTCCTTGATTTTATTGGAGTTGATATCGATTCCCCGATTTGATACCATAGAGCCTAGGAATTTGCCCGAACCGAACCTGAATGCACATTTCTCGGGGTTGAGCTTCATGTTGTATTTTCTCAATATGCTGAATGTTTCCTGCAAATGTGTCAGATGGTCCTCTGCGCACAGGGACTTAACTAGCATGTCATCAATATAAACCTCCATTGATTTACCTATTTGTTCTTCGAACATTCGGTTTACTTGGCGTTGGTAAGTAGCACCAACATTTTTTAGCCCAAACGACATTATATTATAGCAATAAGTACCATACCTAGTAATAAACGAAGTCTTTTCCTGATCCTCTAGGATCATTTGTATTTGGTTGTACCCGGAGTAGGCATCAAGAAAGCTGAGGATCTCGTGGTCGGCTATGGCATCGATCATACGATCGATATTTGGCAAACTAAATGAGTCCTTAGGGCATGCTTTGTTTAAGTCTTTGTAGTCTATACACATTCTAAGTTTATTCTCTTTCTTGGGGACTACGTCTACATTTGCTAACCATTTAGGATATTTTACTTCCCGGATGGATCCTATTTTGAGAAGTTTGGTTACGTCATCTTTGATGAATGCATGCTTTACCTCGGATTTTGGCCGTCTCTTTTGCTTTACCGGTCTGAACTTTGGGTCCAAGCTCAATCGATGAGTGGTAATCTCCGGCGAGATCCCTGTCATGTCAAGATGGGACCAAGCAAAACAATCCATATTTTTAATAAGGAAAATAATAAGTTTTTCCCTGAGCTCGGGAGTTAACCCCGTGCCCAGGTATACCTTTCGATCGGGCAGATGCTCGATCAGTATGACTTGTTCCAGCTCTTCAACTGTTGACTTCGTGGAGTCGGAATCATCGGGGATTATGAAGGTTCGAGGTATCATACAATCATCATCCTCGATAATTTCCTATTGTTCCGATTTGGTCGAGGCCGACGACTGTGGTTGCTATTTGACTTCCTGCTTTTCCTTTGATTCTGGTCCCTTTGTTGATGTTAGTGCCGATACTGGTATTACATCATCAATTGCAAACATCTCTTTAGCTACTAGTTGTTTGCCGTACACTGTTTTGATTCCTTTTGGTTTTGGGAATTTCAAGACTTGATGTAGCGTTGAAGGTACTGCCTCATATTATGGATCCAAGGTCTTCCGGGCAGCACATTGTACCTCATATCACCTTCGATTACGTGGAACTTTGTTTCCTGGATAGTTCCGGCCACGTTTACTAGCAAGATGATTTCCCCTTTGGTGGTTTCACTTGCCATGTTGAAGCCGTTGAGTACTCTAGTTGCAGGCATGGCTTGATCTTGGAGGTCGAGTTTCTCTATGAACCTCGATCGAATAATGTTTGCCAAGCTACCTGGATCAACCAACACACGTTTAACTTGAATCTTATTCATAAGGATAGATATTACTAGTGCGTCGTTGTGAGGCTGTTCGATCCCTTCTGCATCCTCATCATTAAAAGATAAGGTATCTTCTGGTAATTAGTCCCGGGTACGCTTCTCCCTTGTGATTGTAATTTTGGTACATTTAAATATCAGGCCCTGAGGAATATCGACCCTACCAACGATGATATGAATTACATGTTGCGGTTTCTCCTGTTTGTTTTTCCTGATTGCATCCCTATCTCTGAAATGATTTTTAGCTCGGTCACTCAAGAACTCTCAAAGATGACCTTCGTTGAATAAACGAGCTACTTCCTCCCTTAATTGTCTGCAGTCTTTGGTTTTGTGACCATGGCTTCTATGGTATTTGCATATTTTGATAGGGTTTCTTTGAGCCAGGTCGGGCTGTAGGGGTCTGGACCATCTAGTATCTTTGATTCGTCTAATGGCTGATGCAATACTCTATGCATCGAAGCTGAAGTTGTATTCCGATAACCGTGGCGCTTCCTTGGTCTCGACATGTTTATCGAAGCCACTCTTACTCATGATCCCTCGGGTGTTTTGTCCTCGATCATTCCTTTGATCATTCCGAATAGGATTATGTCCTAGTCCACTGTTTCTATGATCTGTGTTGTATGGTTGGTACTGGTCTCTGTCGATGTCTCTTTGAATCCTGCCTTTGGATCTATTCGAATAAACGGGAACGCAAGGGGCTCCCGACTAATCAACCTCGACTCTAATCTTTGACTGGTATCGATTATGCACATCGGCCCAGGTCACAGTTGGATATTCAATCAGATTCTGTTTAAGTTATCGTGCTGCTATCGAACTTCGCTCATTCAAACCTGGGGTGAAGGCTTCGACAGCCCAATCATCAGTGACCAGGGGCAAGTTTATGCATTCCATCTGGAACCGAGATACGAATTCCCTTAGAATTTCGTTGTCCTTTTGTCTCACTTTAAAGAGGGTTTGATTTCCTAGTTGCGACCTTTATTGCCCCGGTGTGTGCCTTTGCAAACGA
The DNA here is from genome assembly GCF_000715075.1 of Nicotiana tabacum. Taxonomy (NCBI): domain Eukaryota; kingdom Viridiplantae; phylum Streptophyta; class Magnoliopsida; order Solanales; family Solanaceae; genus Nicotiana; species Nicotiana tabacum. The sequence goes on from NC_134087.1 coordinate 134,510,311, forward strand.
ATCAGCAAGCATGGTGAAGGAATCGATGGAATTGGGTGGAAAATTGTGGTACCATATCATTCCCCCTTCGTTAGAGTTTCTCCAAAAAATTTCAACAAAACAGATTCAATTTCATCATCTTCTAGGTCATTTTCTTTTATTACGCATGTATAAGAAGTGACATGCTCATTAGGATCAGTGGTTCCATTGTACTTGGGAAATTCTGGCATGCAAAATTTCTTTGGAATGGGCTTTGGAGCCGTACTTGGTGGAAAAGGCTTTTGTACGAACTTCTTTGAATCCAAACCCTTTAAAATCGGGGGTGCCCTCGGTATTTGATCAAACCGTGAGTTGTACGTTTCTACCTTTTTATCGTTAGCCTCAATTTTCTTTTCTCCTGAATCGATCCATTTAGTGAGCTCTTCGAGCATTTTTATGATGGAAAGGTCAGTTCCCGATCCGTTATCGTTTGATTTTTCTGGTATAGGCTCGACCTTGCGAATCACCTCCTATGATGCATCGAGCTCGATTCTGCTTGGTGCTAGATTCTGATTTTGGAGCTGCGCTATCGCAGCTTGCTGAGTCTGTAACATTTCAAATATCATTCGAAGGCTAATCCCACCTTCTTCACCACTTTGTGCATTCTGATCGACTGCTAGGGCATCTCTGCGAACGCTATTTTCAGGGTCGATGCCTAAATTTCCACGAATCGCAACACGAGAATTGACATCAACTGGATCTATAGCCTATAGTTTATCGGGATTGATTGGAGGTACTCCGTTTCTCAGGCGACCATATGCTCGTTTTTGCCATGAAGACCAAGGTCGGTGTCTGCGTGAGTGGGCACACCTTGAGAGTTTCACATGCTGATTCCTGAAATCAAAAACACTTACGAGAACAAGTGTAAAAACAGTGTGTGTTATGAGGATTAATACTAGGCAATCACTATTACTAAACTATTTACCCTAAAAGTTGGATAAAAATTAAACTTATAATGTAGTTTTAAGGATACATGATTTCACCTAATATCAATTGATAAATATTAAGATAAGTGATGCAAATTGATAATAATATAAAGCAAACCGGCTTTGCAACGTAATTGAGCTCTCGAGCTCGTATACCTTCGAACAAATTAACGAAGGAATAGTAAAAGATATAACAAGCTGATGATCAAGAATGTAAGCTAGGAAATATTTATTGCTTTGATAATCATGAGTGTAAGGTGTCTACAAATGATGGGGACTCCTCTTTATATAATAGAGGAATCCTAATTATAGTATAACTCTAATTACAGAAGTAAATCCCATGATTAGCCTAAACAACCTCCTTTGATCTGATCTGTTCCGGGATTTTCGCAGTGATCTTCGACAGGTTACAGATATCTCGCCTTTATGTAATTGCGCTTTGTTCGAAGTCTGTCATATGTGGTCTCGATCGCTATTGGCTTCGATCTCGACGAGCACCTTGATTCTCGAGCCTGATACTTTATCTTCGTGCTATGACCTGACCCATTACTAGACTGACCCTCTACATGATGCTCTGATCTTCTATTAAATGGCAAAATCGGGCAAGTTCCGATTTTATCAGTATACACTCTTATTATAGAAAAATATATTAAGTTTAAGTGGTCGTGTATGTATTCAGTCTAAAGAAACCGACTTGTAATAATTCAATACAACAGTTTGAAAATACTATGGCATGATTTCTAAGATCTACGAATTACTTCTTTCCTTTAGTTTGGGCATAACTTTCGAGACCTATGAAATACTTATTTCCTTGATCATTGCAAAATTCCTCTAGCCTTTCAAAGTTAAGAATAAGAACGAGTAATAATTCAATGATACCCTGTTTCGTGCTCTTCGTTTTCCATTGTGTTTGGCAGAAGTCACCGACCACCTGCCTTGGTAACATGGTTACCGTTCGGGGAGCAACAATGCTAATTTGGTAAAAACAAAAGCACCACTGGGGCCTATGGTTGTGCCAATGCTAAGTTATATAGTAGTATAACGATCCAAATCAGATGTTTAAAATAACATAAAGAGGATATATATAAATATAAAGATCTTAACTTGGTTCACTTAATTATCATCTTAAGTTTTTGAATTAACTATGTAGATGTTATTTACATAATATTAAACTTAATTTTAAGATCTTAAACTTGCTTCACCTACCATCTTAAGGTTTGAATTAAATGTGTAGATGTTTATACATTATATTAAAGTTAAATTTTGATAAACTCATATCCGTCTCAATGAGTGAACAACAACGAGTTACATGTAAACGTGAACGTTATGTTGTAAAATATTTTACCTTAAATTTACAAGAAATTCCAAAGAGATACCATAATATAAATATTTTGAACTATATACAAGCGCCAAAAAGAAAAAACGTATTAGTAAGGGGACTCTAGATAGTTATGGAAGACCCGATCCATGCCCATGAATTCTGACACAACTTATGAATGGGAAAGAGTTCAAGTGTTTTGTCATAGGAAAAATGTCACTCGAAAATAGTTACATATTGGGCGTCCGAATAATTTGTGAAAATGCACGTAACGTGTTCTTCATCCTGAGCATATGTAAATACTAATGTCTATTGTAGACACGTAATTTTTTATCCTTCCAAGTTTTTATACCATTTTAGTGTTTAAGTATTTATTTTAACGTTTAGTTTAATTTTATTAAGTTGTGAGTCAATTTTAACTAATCTACTTGTAAAATTTAAAAATTTAAAGAGTTACATTTTAGATATAAGTTTTACTTTCATTTTTAAAAGAAAGAGAAATTTTCCAAAAATATTTTTTTTTAGAATTTAGGTTTTATTAACAAGTTAGTAACTTTTGCATATTTCCTTAGTGATATTTGATTTTAGTCTAACTATTTTGTTTGTTGAGCTGAGCATGTTCTAGCGTGGATATGTTTTG